>NC_080632.1:36573902-37228263 GCF_027887145.1 Ammospiza caudacuta
AAGGAAGGAAGGAAGGAAGGAAGTGTCGGAAGGAAGTGTCGGAAGGAAGTGTCGGAAGGAAGTGTCGGAAGGAAGGAAGGAAGTGTCGGAAGGAAGTGTCGGAAGGAAGTGTCGAGAAGGAAGTGTCGGAAGGAAGTGTCGGAAGGAAGTGTCGGAAGGAAGGAAGGAAGGACGAAGGAAGGTGTCGGAAGGAAGGAAGGAAGGAAGGAAGGAAGGACAGGAAGGAAGTGTCGGAAGGAAGTGTCGGAAGGAAGTGTCGGAAGGAAGGAAGGAAGGAAGGAAGGAAGGAAGGAAGGAAGGAAGTGTCGGAAGGAAGGAAGGAAGTGTCGGAAGGAAGTGTCGAGAAGGAAGGAAGGAAGTGTCGGAAGGAAGTGTCGGAAGGAAGTGTCGGAAGGAAGGTCGGAAGGAAGGAGGAAGAAGGTCAGGAAGGAAGGAAGTGTCGGAAGGAAGTGAAGGAAGGAAGTGTCGGAAGGAAGTGTCGGAAGGAAGTGTCGGAAGGAAGTGTCGGAAGGAAGGAAGGAAGGAAGGAAGGAAGGAAGGAAGAAGGAAGGAAGTGTCGGAAGGAAGGAAGTGTCGGAAGGAAGTGTCAGAAGGAAGGAAGGAAGTGTCGGAAGGATAGTGTCGGAAGGAAGTGTCGGAAGGAAGTGTCGGAAGGAAGGTCGGAAGGAAGTGTCGGAAGGAAGGAGAGGAAGGAAGGAAGGAAGGAAGGAAGGAAGAGAAGGAAGGAAGGAAGTGTCGGAAGGAAGGAAGTGTAAGGAGAGAAGTCGGAAGAAGTGTCGGAAGGAAGGAAGGAAGTGTCGGAAGGAAGTGTCGGAAGGAAGTGTCGGAGGAAGTGAAGGAAGGAAGGAAGGAAGTGTCGGAAGGAAGGAAGGAAGTGTCGAAGGAAGGAGGAAGGAAGGAGGAAGGAAGTGTCGGAAGGAAGTGTCGGGAAGGAAGGAAGTGTCGGAAGGAAGTGTCGGAAGGAAGGGAAGGAAGCGAAGGGAAGGAAGGAAGGAAGGAAGGAAGGAAGGAAGGAAGGAAGGAAGTGTAGGAAGGAAGGAAGGAAGGAAGGAAGGAAGGAAGTGTCGGAAGGAAGGAAGTGTCGGAAGGAAGTGTCGGAAGGAAGTGTCGGAAGGAAGGAAGGAAGTGTCGGAAGGAAGGAAGTGTCGGAAGGAAGTGTCGGAAGGAAGGAAGTGTCGGAAGGAAGTGTCGGAAGGAAGAGAAGGAAGTGTCGGAAGGAAGGAAGGAAGTGTCGGAAGGAAGGAAGGAAGGAGAGGAAGGAAGTGTCAGAAGGAAGTGTCGGAAGGAAGTGTCGGAAGGAAGGAAGTGTCGGAAGGAAGTGTCGGAAGGAAGTGTCGGAAGGAAGTGTCGGAAGGAAGGAAGGAAGTGTCGGAAGGAAGTGTCGGAAGGAAGTGTCGGAAGGAAGTGTCGAGGAAGGAAGGAAGAAGGAAGGAAGGAAGGAAGGAAGGAAGGAAGGAAGGAAGGAAGGAAGGAAGTGTCGGAAGGAAGGAAGTGTCGGAAGGAAGTGTCGGAAGGAAGTGTCAGAAGGAAGGAAGGAAGTGTCGGAAGGAAGTGTCGGAAGGAAGTGTCGGAAGGAAGTGTCGGAAGGAAGGAAGTGTCGGAAGGAAGGAAGTGTCGGAAGGAAGGAAGTGTCGGAAGGAAGTGTCGGAAGGAAGTGTCGGAAGGAAGGAAGGAAGGAAGTGTCGGAAGGAAGTGTCGGAAGGAAGTGTCAGAAGGAAGGAAGGAAGTGTCGGAAGGAAGTGTCGGAAGGAAGTGTCGAAGGAATTGTCGGAAGGAATTGTCGGAAGGAAGGAAGGAAGGAAGGAAGGAAGAGAAGGAAGGAAGGAAGTGTCGGAAGGAAGTGTCGGAAGGAAGGAAGGAAGTGTCGGAAGGAAGTGTCGGAAGGAAGTGTCGGAAGGAAGGAAGGAAGTGTCGGAAGGAAGTGTCGGAAGGAAGTGTCGGAAGGAAGTGTCGGAAGGAAGTGTCGGAAGGAAGTGTCGGAAGGAAGTGTCGGAAGGAAGTGTCGGAAGGAAGGAAGGAAGGAAGGAAGGAAGGAAGGAAGGAAGTGTCGGAAGGGGTGTCGAAGGAAGGAAGGAAGTGTCGGAAGGAAGTGTCGGAAGGAAGTGTCGGAAGGAAGTGTCGGAAGGAAGGAAGTGTCGGAAGGAAGGAAGGAAGGAAGGAAGGAAGGAAGTGTCGGAAGGAAGGAAGTGTCGGAAGGAAGTGTCAGAAGGAAGGAAGGAAGTGTCGGAAGGAAGTGTCGGAAGGAAGTGTCGGAAGGAAGTGTCGGAAGGAAGTGTCGGAAGGAAGTGTCGGAAGGAAGTGTCGGAAGGAAGGAAGGAAGGAAGGAAGGAAGGAAGGAAGGAAGGAAGGAAGGAAGGAAGTGTCGGAAGGAAGGAAGTGTCGGAAGGAAGTGTCAGAAGGAAGGAAGGAAGTGTCGGAAGGAAGTGTCGGAAGGAAGTGTCGGAAGGAATTGTCGGAAGGAGGAAGGAATTGTCGGAAGGAAGGAAGGAAGGAAGGAAGGAAGGAAGGAAGGAAGGAAGGAAGGAAGGAAGGAAGGAAGGAAGGAAGTGTCGGAAGGAAGGAAGTGTCGAAGGAAGTGTCGGAAGGAAGTGTCGGAAGGAAGGAAGGAAGTGTCGGAAGGAAGTGTCGGAAGGAAGTGTCGGAAGGAAGTGTCGGAAGGAAGTGTCGGAAGGTAGGAAGGAAGGAAGGATAGGAAGGAAGTGTCGGAAGGAAGTGTCGGAAGGAAGGAAGTGTCGGAAGGAAGTGTCGGAAGGAAGTGTCGGAAGGAAGGAAGGAAGTGTCGGAAGGAAGGAAGAAGGAAGGAAGGAAGGAAGTGTAGGAAGGAAGGAAGGAAGGAAGGAAGGAGGAAGTGTCGGAAGGAAGGAAGTGTCGGAAGGAAGTGTCGGAAGGAAGTGTCGGAAGGAAGGAAGGAAGTGTCGGAAGGAAGGAAGTGTCGGAAGGAAGTGTCGGAAGGAAGGAAGTGTCGGAAGGAAGTGTCGGAAGGAAGGAAGGAAGTGTCGGAAGGAAGGAAGGAAGTGTCGGAAGGAAGGAAGGAAGGAAGGAAGGAAGTGTCAGAAGGAAGTGTCGGAAGGAAGTGTCGGAAGGAAGGAAGTGTCGGAAGGAAGTGTCGGAAGGAAGTGTCGGAAGGAAGTGTCGGAAGGAAGGAAGGAAGTGTCGGAAGGAAGTGTCGGAAGGAAGTGTCGGAAGGAAGTGTCGGAAGGAAGGAAGGAAGGAAGGAAGGAAGGAAGGAAGGAAGGAAAGGAAGGAAGGAAGGAAGTGTCGGAAGGAAGGAAGTGTCGGAAGGAAGTGTCGGAAGGAAGTGTCAGAAGGAAGGAAGGAAGTGTCGGAAGGAAGTGTCGGAAGGAAGTGTCGGAAGGAAGTGTCGGAAGGAAGGAAGTGTCGGAAGGAAGGAAGTGTCGGAAGGAAGGAAGTGTCGAAGGAAGTGTCGGAAGGAAGTGTCGGAAGGAAGGAAGGAAGGAAGTGTCGGAAGGAAGTGTCGGAAGGAAGTGTCAGAAGGAAGGAAGGAAGTGTCGGAAGGAAGTGTCGGAAGGAAGTGTCGGAAGGAATTGTCGGAAGGAATTGTCGGAAGGAAGGAAGGAAGGAAGGAAGGAAGGAAGGAAGGAAGGAAGTGTCGGAAGGAAGTGTCGAAGGAAGTGTCGGAAGGAAGTGTCGGAAGGAAGGAAGGAAGTGTCGGAAGGAAGTGTCGGAAGGAAGTGTCGGAAGGAAGTGTCGGAAGGAAGTGTCGGAAGGAAGTGTCGGAAGGAAGTGTCGGAAGGAAGTGTCGGAAGGAAGGAAGGAAGGAAGGAAGGAAGGAAGTGTCGGAAGGAAGTGTCGGAAGGAAGGAAGGAAGTGTCGGAAGGAAGTGTCGGAAGGAAGTGTCGGAAGGAAGTGTCGGAAGGAAGGAAGTGTCGGAAGGAAGTGTCGGAAGGAAGTGTCGGAAGGAAGTGTCGGAAGGAAGTGTCGGAAGGAAGTGTCGGAAGGAAGTGTCGGAAGGAAGGAAGGAAGGAAGGAAGGAAGGAAGGAAGGAAGGAAGGAAGGAAGGAAGGAAGGAAGGAAGGAAGGAAGTGTAGGAAGAGGAAGGAAGGAAGAAGGAAGGAAGGAAGGAGGAAAGAAGTGTCGGAAGGAAGGAAGTGTCGGAAGGAAGTGTCGGAAGGAAGTGTCGGAAGGAAGGAAGGAAGTGTCGGAAGGAAGGAAGTGTCGGAAGGAAGTGTCGGAAGGAAGGAAGTGTCGGAAGGAAGTGTCGGAAGGAAGGAAGGAAGTGTCGGAAGGAGGAAGGAAGGAAGGAAGGAAGGAAGTGTCGGAAGGAAGGAAGTGTCGGAAGGAAGTGTCGGAAGGAAGTGTCGGAAGGAAGTGTCGGAAGGAAGTGTCGGAAGGAAGGAAGGAAGGAAGGAAGGAAGGAAGTGTCGGAAGGAAGGAAGTGTCGGAAGGAAGTGTCGGAAGGAAGTGTCGGAAGGAAGTGTCGGAAGGAAGGAAGGAAGTGTCGGAAGGAAGTGTCGGAAGGAAGTGTCGGAAGGAAGTGTCGGAAGGAAGGAAGGAAGGAAGGAAGGAAGGAAGGAAGGAAGGAAGGAAGGAAGTGTCGGAAGGAAGGAAGTGTCGGAAGGAAGTGTCGGAAGGAAGTGTCAGAAGGAAGGAAGGAAGTGTCGGAAGGAAGTGTCGGAAGGAAGTGTCGGAAGGAAGTGTCGGAAGGAAGGAAGTGTCGGAAGGAAGGAAGTGTCGGAAGGAAGGAAGTGTCGGAAGGAAGTGTCGGAAGGAAGTGTCGGAAGGAAGGAAGGAAGGAAGTGTCGGAAGGAAGTGTCGGAAGGAAGTGTCAGAAGGAAGGAAGGAAGTGTCGGAAGGAAGTGTCGGAAGGAAGTGTCGGAAGGAATTGTCGGAAGGAATTGTCGGAAGGAAGGAAGGAAGGAAGGAAGGAAGGAAGGAAGGAAGGAAGTGTAGGAAGGAAGGAAGTGTCGGAAGGAAGTGTCGAAGGAAGGAAGTGTCGGAAGGAAGTGTCGGAAGGAAGTGTCGGAAGGAATGTCGGAAGGAAGTGTCGGAAGGAAGTGTCGGAAGAGAAGTGTCGGAGGAAGGTCGAAGGAAGGAAGGAAGGAAGGAAGGAGAGGAAGGAAGGAAGGAAGGAAGGAAGGAGGAAGGAAGTGTAGGAAGGAAGGAAGGAAGATGGAAGGAAGGAAGTGTCGGAAGGAAGGAAGTGTCGGAAGGAAGTGTCGGAAGGAAGTGTCGGAAGGAGGAAGGAAGTGTCGGAAGGAAGGAAGTGTCGGAAGGAAGTGTCGGAAGGAAGGAAGTGTCGGAAGGAAGTGTCGGAAGGAAGGAAGGAAGTGTCGGAAGGAAGGAAGTCGGAAGGAAGGAAGGAAGGAAGGAAGTGTCGGAAGGAAGTGTCGGAAGGAAGTGTCGGAAGGAGAAGTGTCGGAAGGAAGTGTCGGAAGGAAGTGTCGGAAGGAAGTGTCGGAAGGAAGGAAGGAAGTGTCGGAAGGAAGTGTCGGAAGGAAGTGTCGGAAGGAAGCTGTCGGAAGGAAGGACAGGAAGGAAGGAAGGACAGGAAGGAAGGAAGGAAGGAAGGAAGGAAGTGTCGGAAGGAAGGAAGTGTCGGAAGGAAGTGTCGAAGGAAGTGTCAGAAGGAAGGAAGGAAGTGTCGGAAGGAAGTGTCGGAAGGAAGTGTCGGAAGGAAGTGTCGGAAGGAAGGAAGTGTCGGAAGGAAGGAAGTGTCGGAAGGAAGGAAGTGTCGGAAGGAAGTGTCGGAAGGAAGTGTCGGAAGGAAGGAAGGAAGGAAGTGTCGGAAGGAAGTGTCGGAAGGAAGTGTCAGAAGGAAGGAAGGAAGTGTCGGAAGGAAGTGTCGGAAGGAAGTGTCGGAAGGAATTGTCGGAAGGAATTGTCGGAAGGAAGGAAGGAAGGAAGGAAGGAAGGAAGGAAGGAAGGAAGGAAGGAAGGAAGGAAGGAAGTGTCGGAAGGAAGTGTCGGAAGGAAGTGTCGGAAGGAAGTGTCGGAAGGAAGGAAGGAAGTGTCGGAAGGAAGTGTCGGAAGGAAGTGTCGGAAGGAAGTGTCGGAAGGAAGTGTCGGAAGGAAGTGTCGGAAGGAAGTGTCGGAAGGAAGTGTCGGAAGGAAGGAAGGAAGGAAGGAAGGAAGGAAGGAAGTGTCGGAAGGAAGTGTCGGAAGGAAGGAAGGAAGTGTCGGAAGGAAGTGTCGGAAGGAAGTGTCGGAAGGAAGTGTCGGAAGGAAGGAAGTGTCGGAAGGAAGTGTCGGAAGGAAGTGTCGGAAGGAAGTGTCGGAAGGAAGTGTCGGAAGGAAGTGTCGGAAGGAAGGAAGGAAGGAAGGAAGGAAGGAAGGAAGGAAGGAAGGAAGGAAGGAAGGAAGGAAGGAAGGAAGGAAGGAAGGAAGGAAGGAAGGAAGGAAGGAAGTGTAGGAAGGAAGGAAGGAAGGAAGGAAGGAAGGAAGGAAGGAAAGAAGTGTCGGAAGGAAGGAAGTGTCGGAAGGAAGTGTCGGAAGGAAGTGTCGGAAGGAAGGAAGGAAGTGTCGGAAGGAAGGAAGTGTCGGAAGGAAGTGTCGGAAGGAAGGAAGTGTCGGAAGGAAGTGTCGGAAGGAAGGAAGGAAGTGTCGGAAGGAAGGAAGGAAGGAAGGAAGGAAGGAAGGAAGTGTCGGAAGGAAGGAAGTGTCGGAAGGAAGTGTCGGAAGGAAGTGTCGGAAGGAAGTGTCGGAAGGAAGTGTCGGAAGGAAGGAAGGAAGGAAGGAAGGAAGGAAGGAAGGAAGGAAGTGTCGGAAGGAAGGAAGTGTCGGAAGGAAGTGTCGGAAGGAAGTGTCGGAAGGAAGTGTCGGAAGGAAGGAAGGAAGTGTCGGAAGGAAGTGTCGGAAGGAAGTGTCGGAAGGAAGTGTCGGAAGGAAGTGTCGGAAGGAAGGAAGGAAGGAAGGAAGGAAGGAAGGAAGGAAGGAAGGAAGGAAGTGTCGGAAGGAAGGAAGTGTCGGAAGGAAGTGTCGGAAGGAAGTGTCAGAAGGAAGGAAGGAAGTGTCGGAAGGAAGTGTCGGAAGGAAGTGTCGGAAGGAAGTGTCGGAAGGAAGGAAGTGTCGGAAGGAAGGAAGTGTCGGAAGGAAGGAAGTGTCGGAAGGAAGTGTCGGAAGGAAGTGTCGGAAGGAAGGAAGGAAGGAAGTGTCGGAAGGAAGTGTCGGAAGGAAGTGTCAGAAGGAAGGAAGGAAGTGTCGGAAGGAAGTGTCGGAAGGAAGTGTCGGAAGGAATTGTCGGAAGGAATTGTCGGAAGGAAGGAAGGAAGGAAGGAAGGAAGGAAGGAAGGAAGTGTCGGAAGGAAGGAAGTGTCGGAAGGAAGTGTCAGAAGGAAGGAAGGAAGTGTCGGAAGGAAGTGTCGGAAGGAAGTGTCGGAAGGAATTGTCGGAAGGAAGGAAGGAATTGTCGGAAGGAAGGAAGGAAGGAAGGAAGGAAGGAAGGAAGGAAGGAAGGAAGGAAGTGTCGGAAGGAAGGAAGTGTCGGAAGGAAGTGTCGGAAGGAAGTGTCGGAAGGAAGGAAGGAAGTGTCGGAAGGAAGAGTCGGAAGGAAGTGTCGGAAGGAAGTGTCGGAAGGAAGTGTCGGAAGGTAGGAAGGAAGGAAGGAAGGAAGGAAGTGTCGGAAGTAAGTGTCGGAAGGAAGGAAGTGTCGGAAGGAAGTGTCGGAAGGAAGGAAGGAAGGAAGGAAGGAAGGAAGGAAGGAAGGAAGGAAGGAAGGAAGGAAGTGTAGGAAGGAAGGAAGGAAGGAAGGAAGGAAGGAAGTGTCGGAAGGAAGGAAGTGTCGGAAGGAAGTGTCGGAAGGAAGTGTCGGAAGGAAGGAAGGAAGTGTCGGAAGGAAGGAAGTGTCGGAAGGAAGTGTCGGAAGGAAGGAAGTGTCGGAAGGAAGTGTCGGAAGGAAGGAAGGAAGTGTCGGAAGGAAGGAAGGAAGTGTCGGAAGGAAGGAAGGAAGGAAGGAAGGAAGTGTCAGAAGGAAGTGTCGGAAGGAAGTGTCGGAAGGAAGGAAGTGTCGGAAGGAAGTGTCGGAAGGAAGTGTCGGAAGGAAGTGTCGGAAGGAAGGAAGGAAGTGTCGGAAGGAAGTGTCGGAAGGAAGTGTCGGAAGGAAGTGTCGGAAGGAAGGAAGGAAGGAAGGAAGGAAGGAAGGAAGGAAGGAAGGAAGGAAGGAAGGAAGTGTCGGAAGGAAGGAAGTGTCGGAAGGAAGTGTCGGAAGGAAGTGTCAGAAGGAAGGAAGGAAGTGTCGGAAGGAAGTGTCGGAAGGAAGTGTCGGAAGGAAGTGTCGGAAGGAAGGAAGTGTCGGAAGGAAGGAAGTGTCGGAAGGAAGGAAGTGTCGGAAGGAAGTGTCGGAAGGAAGTGTCGGAAGGAAGGAAGGAAGGAAGTGTCGGAAGGAAGTGTCGGAAGGAAGTGTCAGAAGGAAGGAAGGAAGTGTCGGAAGGAAGTGTCGGAAGGAAGTGTCGGAAGGAATTGTCGGAAGGAATTGTCGGAAGGAAGGAAAGAAGGAAGGAAGGAAGGAAGGAAGGAAGGAAGTGTCGGAAGGAAGTGTCGGAAGGAAGTGTCGGAAGGAAGTGTCGGAAGGAAGGAAGGAAGTGTCGGAAGGAAGTGTCGGAAGGAAGTGTCGGAAGGAAGTGTCGGAAGGAAGTGTCGGAAGGAAGTGTCGGAAGGAAGTGTCGGAAGGAAGTGTCGGAAGGAAGGAAGGAAGGAAGGAAGGAAGGAAGGAAGGAAGGAAGTGTCGGAAGGAAGTGTCGGAAGGAAGGAAGGAAGTGTCGGAAGGAAGTGTCGGAAGGAAGTGTCGGAAGGAAGTGTCGGAAGGAAGGAAGTGTCGGAAAAAAGTGTCGGAAGGAAGTGTCGGAAGGAAGTGTCGGAAGGAAGTGTCGGAAGGAAGTGTCGGAAGGAAGTGTCGGAAGGAAGTGTCGGAAGGAAGGAAGGAAGGAAGGAAGGAAGGAAGGAAGGAAGGAAGGAAGGAAGGAAGGAAGGAAGGAAGGAAGTGTAGGAAGGAAGGAAGGAAGGAAGGAAGGAAGGAAGGAAGGAAGGAAGGAAAGAAGTGTCGGAAGGAAGGAAGTGTCGGAAGGAAGTGTCGGAAGGAAGTGTCGGAAGGAAGGAAGGAAGTGTCGGAAGGAAGGAAGTGTCGGAAGGAAGTGTCGGAAGGAAGGAAGTGTCGGAAGGAAGTGTCGGAAGGAAGGAAGGAAGTGTCGGAAGGAAGGAAGGAAGGAAGGAAGGAAGTGTCGGAAGGAAGGAAGTGTCGGAAGGAAGTGTCGGAAGGAAGTGTCGGAAGGAAGTGTCGGAAGGAAGTGTCGGAAGGAAGGAAGGAAGGAAGGAAGGAAGGAAGGAAGGAAGGAAGGAAGGAAGGAAGTGTCGGAAGGAAGGAAGTGTCGGAAGGAAGTGTCGGAAGGAAGTGTCGGAAGGAAGTGTCGGAAGGAAGGAAGGAAGTGTCGGAAGGAAGTGTCGGAAGGAAGTGTCGGAAGGAAGTGTCGGAAGGAAGGAAGGAAGGAAGGAAGGAAGGAAGGAAGGAAGGAAGGAAGTGTCGGAAGGAAGGAAGTGTCGGAAGGAAGTGTCGGAAGGAAGTGTCAGAAGGAAGGAAGGAAGTGTCGGAAGGAAGTGTCGGAAGGAAGTGTCGGAAGGAAGTGTCGGAAGGAAGGAAGTGTCGGAAGGAAGGAAGTGTCGGAAGGAAGGAAGTGTCGGAAGGAAGTGTCGGAAGGAAGTGTCGGAAGGAAGTGTCGGAAGGAAGTGTCGGAAGGAAGTGTCGGAAGGAAGTGTCAGAAGGAAGGAAGGAAGTGTCGGAAGGAAGTGTCGGAAGGAAGTGTCGGAAGGAATTGTCGGAAGGAATTGTCGGAAGGAAGGAAGGAAGGAAGGAAGGAAGGAAGGAAGGAAGGAAGTGTCGGAAGGAAGTGTCGGAAGGAAGTGTCGGAAGGAAGTGTCGGAAGGAAGTGTCGGAAGGAAGTGTCGGAAGGAAGTGTCGGAAGGAAGTGTAGGAAGGAAGGAAGGAAGGAAGGAAGGAAGGAAGGAAGGAAGGAAGTGTCGGAAGGAAGTGTCGGAAGGAAGGAAGGAAGTGTCGGAAGGAAGTGTCGGAAGGAAGTGTCGGAAGGAAGTGTCGGAAGGAAGGAAGTGTCGGAAGGAAGCGTCGGAAGGAAGTGTCGGAAGGAAGTGTCGGAAGGAAGTGTCGGAAGGAAGGAAGGAAGGAAGGAAGGAAGGAAGGAAGGAAGGAAGGAAGGAAGGAAGTGTAGGAAGGAAGGAAGGAAGGAAGGAAGGAAGGAAGGAAGGAAAGAAGTGTCGGAAGGAAGGAAGTGTCGGAAGGAAGTGTCGGAAGGAAGTGTCGGAAGGAAGGAAGGAAGTGTCGGAAGGAAGGAAGTGTCGGAAGGAAGTGTCGGAAGGAAGGAAGTGTCGGAAGGAAGTGTCGGAAGGAAGTGTCGGAAGGAAGGAAGGAAGGAAGGAAGGAAGGAAGGAAGGAAGGAAGGAAGGAAGGAAGGAAGTGTCGGAAGGAAGTGTCGGAAGGAAGTGTCGGAAGGAAGTGTCGGAAGGAAGGAAGGAAGTGTCGGAAGGAAGTGTCGGAAGGAAGTGTCGGAAGGAAGTGTCGGAAGGAAGTGTCGGAAGGAAGTGTCGGAAGGAAGGAAGGAAGGAAGGAAGGAAGGAAGGAAGGAAGGAAGGAAGGAAGTGTCGGAAGGAAGTGTCGGAAGGAAGTGTCAGAAGGAAGGAAGGAAGTGTCGGAAGGAAGTGTCGGAAGGAAGTGTCGGAAGGAAGTGTCGGAAGGAAGTGTCGGAAGGAAGTGTCGGAAGGAAGTGTCGGAAGGAAGTGTCGGAAGGAAGTGTCGGAAGGAAGGAAGGAAGGAAGGAAGGAAGGAAGGAAGGAAGTGTCGGAAGGAAGTGTCAGAAGGAAGTGTCGGAAGGAAGGAAGGAAGGAAGGAAGGAAGGAAGGAAGGAAGGAAGGAAGGAAGTGTCGGAAGGAAGGAAGTGTCGGAAGGAAGTGTCGGAAGGAAGTGTCAGAAGGAAGGAAGGAAGTGTCGGAAGGAAGTGTCGGAAGGAAGTGTCGGAAGGAAGTGTCGGAAGGAAGGAAGTGTCGGAAGGAAGGAAGTGTCGGAAGGAAGGAAGTGTCGGAAGGAAGTGTCGGAAGGAAGTGTCGGAAGGAAGTGTCGGAAGGAAGTGTCGGAAGGAAGTGTCGGAAGGAAGTGTCAGAAGGAAGGAAGGAAGTGTCGGAAGGAAGTGTCGGAAGGAAGTGTCGGAAGGAATTGTCGGAAGGAATTGTCGGAAGGAAGGAAGGAAGGAAGGAAGGAAGGAAGGAAGGAAGGAAGTGTCGGAAGGAAGTGTCGGAAGGAAGTGTCGGAAGGAAGTGTCGGAAGGAAGTGTCGGAAGGAAGTGTCGGAAGGAAGTGTCGGAAGGAAGTGTAGGAAGGAAGGAAGGAAGGAAGGAAGGAAGGAAGGAAGGAAGGAAGTGTCGGAAGGAAGTGTCGGAAGGAAGGAAGGAAGTGTCGGAAGGAAGTGTCGGAAGGAAGTGTCGGAAGGAAGTGTCGGAAGGAAGGAAGTGTCGGAAGGAAGCGTCGGAAGGAAGTGTCGGAAGGAAGTGTCGGAAGGAAGTGTCGGAAGGAAGTGTCGGAAGGAAGGAAGGAAGGAAGGAAGGAAGGAAGGAAGGAAGGAAGGAAGGAAGGAAGGAAGGAAGGAAGGAAGTGTAGGAAGGAAGGAAGGAAGGAAGGAAGGAAGGAAGGAAGGAAAGAAGTGTCGGAAGGAAGGAAGTGTCGGAAGGAAGTGTCGGAAGGAAGTGTCGGAAGGAAGGAAGGAAGTGTCGGAAGGAAGGAAGTGTCGGAAGGAAGTGTCGGAAGGAAGGAAGTGTCGGAAGGAAGTGTCGGAAGGAAGTGTCGGAAGGAAGGAAGGAAGGAAGGAAGGAAGGAAGGAAGGAAGGAAGGAAGTGTCGGAAGGAAGTGTCGGAAGGAAGTGTCGGAAGGAAGTGTCGGAAGGAAGGAAGGAAGTGTCGGAAGGAAGTGTCGGAAGGAAGTGTCGGAAGGAAGTGTCGGAAGGAAGTGTCGGAAGGAAGTGTCGGAAGGAAGGAAGGAAGGAAGGAAGGAAGGAAGGAAGGAAGGAAGTGTCGGAAGGAAGTGTCGGAAGGAAGTGTCAGAAGGAAGGAAGGAAGTGTCGGAAGGAAGTGTCGGAAGGAAGTGTCGGAAGGAAGTGTCGGAAGGAAGTGTCGGAAGGAAGTGTCGGAAGGAAGTGTCGGAAGGAAGGAAGGAAGGAAGGAAGGAAGGAAGGAAGGAAGGAAGGAAGGAAGGAAGGAAGTGTCGGAAGGAAGGAAGTGTCGGAAGGAAGTGTCAGAAGGAAGGAAGGAAGTGTCGGAAGGAAGTGTCGGAAGGAAGTGTCGGAAGGAATTGTCGGAAGGAAGGAAGGAATTGTCGGAAGGAAGGAAGGAAGGAAGGAAGGAAGGAAGGAAGGAAGGAAGGAAGGAAGGAAGGAAGTGTCGGAAGGAAGGAAGTGTCGGAAGGAAGTGTCGGAAGGAAGTGTCGGAAGGAAGGAAGGAAGTGTCGGAAGGAAGTGTCGGAAGGAAGTG
This sequence comes from Ammospiza caudacuta, assembly GCF_027887145.1. Lineage (NCBI taxonomy): Eukaryota > Metazoa > Chordata > Aves > Passeriformes > Passerellidae > Ammospiza > Ammospiza caudacuta. Next base: position 36,586,379 of record NC_080632.1, read on the forward strand.
TCGGAAGGAAGTGTCGGAAGGAAGTGTCGGAAGGTAGGAAGGAAGGAAGGAAGGAAGGAAGTGTCGGAAGGAAGTGTCGGAAGGAAGGAAGTGTCGGAAGGAAGTGTCGGAAGGAAGGAAGGAAGGAAGGAAGGAAGGAAGGAAGGAAGGAAGGAAGGAAGGAAGGAAGGAAGTGTAGGAAGGAAGGAAGGAAGGAAGGAAGGAAGGAAGTGTCGGAAGGAAGGAAGTGTCGGAAGGAAGTGTCGGAAGGAAGTGTCGGAAGGAAGGAAGGAAGTGTCGGAAGGAAGGAAGTGTCGGAAGGAAGTGTCGGAAGGAAGGAAGTGTCGGAAGGAAGTGTCGGAAGGAAGGAAGGAAGTGTCGGAAGGAAGGAAGGAAGTGTCGGAAGGAAGGAAGGAAGGAAGGAAGGAAGTGTCAGAAGGAAGTGTCGGAAGGAAGTGTCGGAAGGAAGGAAGTGTCGGAAGGAAGTGTCGGAAGGAAGTGTCGGAAGGAAGTGTAGGAAGGAAGGAAGGAAGTGTCGGAAGGAAGTGTCGGAAGGAAGTGTCGGAAGGAAGTGTCGGAAGGAAGGAAGGAAGGAAGGAAGGAAGGAAGGAAGTGTCGGAAGGAAGGAAGTGTCGGAAGGAAGTGTCGGAAGGAAGTGTCAGAAGGAAGGAAGGAAGTGTCGGAAGGAAGTGTCGGAAGGAAGTGTCGGAAGGAAGTGTCGGAAGGAAGGAAGTGTCGGAAGGAAGGAAGTGTCGGAAGGAAGGAAGTGTCGGAAGGAAGTGTCGGAAGGAAGTGTCGGAAGGAAGGAAGGAAGGAAGTGTCGGAAGGAAGTGTCGGAAGGAAGTGTCAGAAGGAAGGAAGGAAGTGTCGGAAGGAAGTGTCGGAAGGAAGTGTCGGAAGGAAGTGTCGGAAGGAATTGTCGGAAGGAAGGAAGGAAGGAAGGAAGGAAGGAAGGAAGGAAGGAAGGAAGTGTCGGAAGGAAGTGTCGGAAGGAAGTGTCGGAAGGAAGTGTCGGAAGGAAGGAAGGAAGTGTCGGAAGGAAGTGTCGGAAGGAAGTGTCGGAAGGAAGTGTCGGAAGGAAGTGTCGGAAGGAAGTGTCGGAAGGAAGGAAGGAAGGAAGGAAGGAAGGAAGGAAGGAAGGAAGGAAGGAAGTGTCGGAAGGAAGTGTCGGAAGGAAGGAAGGAAGTGTCGGAAGGAAGTGTCGGAAGGAAGTGTCGGAAGGAAGGAAGTGTCGGAAGGAAGTGTCGGAAGGAAGTGTCGGAAGGAAGTGTCGGAAGGAAGTGTCGGAAGGAAGTGTCGGAACGAAGGAAGGAAGGAAGGAAGGAAGGAAGGAAGGAAGGAAGGAAGGAAGTGTAGGAAGGAAGGAAGGAAGGAAGGAAGGAAGGAAGGAAGGAAGGAAAGAAGTGTCGGAAGGAAGGAAGTGTCGGAAGGAAGTGTCGGAAGGAAGTGTCGGAAGGAAGGAAGGAAGTGTCGGAAGGAAGGAAGTGTCGGAAGGAAGTGTCGGAAGGAAGGAAGTGTCGGAAGGAAGTGTCGGAAGGAAGGAAGGAAGTGTCGGAAGGAAGGAAGGAAGGAAGGAAGGAAGTGTCGGAAGGAAGGAAGTGTCGGAAGGAAGTGTCGGAAGGAAGTGTCGGAAGGAAGTGTCGGAAGGAAGTGTCGGAAGGAAGGAAGGAAGGAAGGAAGGAAGGAAGGAAGGAAGTGTCGGAAGGAAGGAAGTGTCGGAAGGAAGTGTCGGAAGGAAGTGTCGGAAGGAAGTGTCGGAAGGAAGGAAGGAAGTGTCGGAAGGAAGTGTCGGAAGGAAGTGTCGGAAGGAAGTGTCGGAAGGAAGGAAGGAAGGAAGGAAGGAAGGAAGGAAGGAAGGAAGTGTCGGAAGGAAGGAAGTGTCGGAAGGAAGTGTCGGAAGGAAGTGTCAGAAGGAAGGAAGGAAGTGTCGGAAGGAAGTGTCGGAAGGAAGTGTCGGAAGGAAGTGTCGGAAGGAAGGAAGTGTCGGAAGGAAGGAAGTGTCGGAAGGAAGGAAGTGTCGGAAGGAAGTGTCGGAAGGAAGTGTCGGAAGGAAGGAAGGAAGGAAGTGTCGGAAGGAAGTGTCGGAAGGAAGTGTCAGAAGGAAGGAAGGAAGTGTCGGAAGGAAGTGTCGGAAGGAAGTGTCGGAAGGAATTGTCGGAAGGAATTGTCGGAAGGAAGGAAGGAAGGAAGGAAGGAAGGAAGGAAGGAAGGAAGTGTCGGAAGGAAGGAAGTGTCGGAAGGAAGTGTCGGAAGGAAGGAAGGAAGTGTCGGAAGGAAGTGTCGGAAGGAAGTGTCGGAAGGAATTGTCGGAAGGAAGGAAGGAATTGTCGGAAGGAAGGAAGGAAGGAAGGAAGGAAGGAAGGAAGGAAGGAAGTGTCGGAAGGAAGGAAGTGTCGGAAGGAAGTGTCGGAAGGAAGTGTCGGAAGGAAGGAAGGAAGTGTCGGAAGGAAGAGTCGGAAGGAAGTGTCGGAAGGAAGTGTCGGAAGGAAGTGTCGGAAGGAAGGAAGGAAGGAAGGAAGGAAGGAAGGAAGTGTCGGAAGGAAGTGTCGGAAGGAAGGAAGTGTCGGAAGGAAGTGTCGGAAGGAAGGAAGGAAGGAAGGAAGGAAGGAAGGAAGGAAGGAAGGAAGGAAGGAAGGAAGGAAGTGTAGGAAGGAAGGAAGGAAGGAAGGAAGGAAGGAAGTGTCGGAAGGAAGGAAGTGTCGGAAGGAAGTGTCGGAAGGAAGTGTCGGAAGGAAGGAAGGAAGTGTCGGAAGGAAGGAAGTGTCGGAAGGAAGTGTCGGAAGGAAGGAAGTGTCGGAAGGAAGTGTCGGAAGGAAGGAAGGAAGTGTCGGAAGGAAGGAAGGAAGTGTCGGAAGGAAGGAAGGAAGGAAGGAAGGAAGGAAGTGTCAGAAGGAAGTGTCGGAAGGAAGTGTCGGAAGGAAGGAAGTGTCGGAAGGAAGTGTCGGAAGGAAGTGTCGGAAGGAAGTGTCGGAAGGAAGGAAGGAAGTGTCGGAAGGAAGTGTCGGAAGGAAGTGTCGGAAGGAAGTGTCGGAAGGAAGGAAGGAAGGAAGGAAGGAAGGAAGGAAGTGTCGGAAGGAAGGAAGTGTCGGAAGGAAGTGTCGGAAGGAAGTGTCGGAAGGAAGTGTCGGAAGGAAGTGTCGGAAGGAAGTGTCGGAAGGAAGGAAGGAAGGAAGGAAGGAAGGAAGGAAGGAAGGAAGGAAGGAAGGAAGGAAGTGTCGGAAGGAAGTGTCGGAAGGAAGGAAGGAAGTGTCGGAAGGAAGTGTCGGAAGGAAGTGTCGGAAGGAAGTGTCGGAAGGAAGGAAGTGTCGGAAGGAAGTGTCGGAAGGAAGTGTCGGAAGGAAGGAAGGAAGGAAGGAAGGAAGGAAGGAAGGAAGGAAGGAAGGAAGGAAGGAAGTGTAGGAAGGAAGGAAGGAAGGAAGGAAGGAAGGAAGGAAGGAAGGAAGGAAGGAAAGAAGTGTCGGAAGGAAGGAAGTGTCGGAAGGAAGTGTCGGAAGGAAGTGTCGGAAGGAAGGAAGGAAGTGTCGGAAGGAAGGAAGTGTCGGAAGGAAGTGTCGGAAGGAAGGAAGTGTCGGAAGGAAGTGTCGGAAGGAAGGAAGGAAGTGTCGGAAGGAAGGAAGGAAGGAAGGAAGGAAGTGTCGGAAGGAAGGAAGTGTCGGAAGGAAGTGTCGGAAGGAAGTGTCGGAAGGAAGTGTCGGAAGGAAGTGTCGGAAGGAAGGAAGGAAGGAAGGAAGGAAGGAAGGAAGGAAGGAAGTGTCGGAAGGAAGGAAGTGTCGGAAGGAAGTGTCGGAAGGAAGTGTCGGAAGGAAGTGTCGGAAGGAAGGAAGGAAGTGTCGGAAGGAAGTGTCGGAAGGAAGTGTCGGAAGGAAGGAAGGAAGGAAGGAAGGAAGGAAGGAAGGAAGGAAGGAAGTGTCGGAAGGAAGGAAGTGTCGGAAGGAAGTGTCGGAAGGAAGTGTCAGAAGGAAGGAAGGAAGTGTCGGAAGGAAGTGTCGGAAGGAAGTGTCGGAAGGAAGGAAGTGTCGGAAGGAAGGAAGTGTCGGAAGGAAGGAAGTGTCGGAAGGAAGGAAGTGTCGGAAGGAAGTGTCGGAAGGAAGTGTCGGAAGGAAGGAAGGAAGGAAGTGTCGGAAGGAAGTGTCGGAAGGAAGTGTCAGAAGGAAGGAAGGAAGTGTCGGAAGGAAGTGTCGGAAGGAAGTGTCGGAAGGAATTGTCGGAAGGAATTGTCGGAAGGAAGGAAGGAAGGAAGGAAGGAAGGAAGGAAGGAAGGAAGGAAGTGTCGGAAGGAAGGAAGTGTCGGAAGGAAGTGTCAGAAGGAAGGAAGGAAGTGTCGGAAGGAAGTGTCGGAAGGAAGTGTCGGAAGGAATTGTCGGAAGGAAGGAAGGAATTGTCGGAAGGAAGGAAGGAAGGAAGGAAGGAAGGAAGGAAGGAAGGAAGGAAGTGTCGGAAGGAAGGAAGTGTCGGAAGGAAGTGTCGGAAGGAAGTGTCGGAAGGAAGGAAGGAAGTGTCGGAAGGAAGAGTCGGAAGGAAGTGTCGGAAGGAAGTGTCGGAAGGAAGTGTCGGAAGGTAGGAAGGAAGGAAGGAAGGAAGGAAGTGTCGGAAGGAAGTGTCGGAAGGAAGGAAGTGTCGGAAGGAAGTGTCGGAAGGAAGGAAGGAAGGAAGGAAGGAAGGAAGGAAGGAAGGAAGGAAGGAAGGAAGGAAGGAAGGAAGTGTAGGAAGGAAGGAAGGAAGGAAGGAAGGAAGGAAGTGTCGGAAGGAAGGAAGTGTCGGAAGGAAGTGTCGGAAGGAAGTGTCGGAAGGAAGGAAGGAAGTGTCGGAAGGAAGGAAGTGTCGGAAGGAAGTGTCGGAAGGAAGGAAGTGTCGGAAGGAAGTGTCGGAAGGAAGGAAGGAAGTGTCGGAAGGAAGGAAGGAAGTGTCGGAAGGAAGGAAGGAAGGAAGGAAGGAAGTGTCAGAAGGAAGTGTCGGAAGGAAGTGTCGGAAGGAAGGAAGTGTCGGAAGGAAGTGTCGGAAGGAAGTGTCGGAAGGAAGTGTCGGAAGGAAGGAAGGAAGTGTCGGAAGGAAGTGTCGGAAGGAAGTGTCGGAAGGAAGGAAGGAAGGAAGGAAGGAAGGAAGGAAGGAAGGAAGGAAGGAAGGAAGGAAGTGTCGGAAGGAAGGAAGTGTCGGAAGGAAGTGTCGGAAGGAAGTGTCAGAAGGAAGGAAGGAAGTGTCGGAAGGAAGTGTCGGAAGGAAGTGTCGGAAGGAAGTGTCGGAAGGAAGGAAGTGTCGGAAGGAAGGAAGTGTCGGAAGGAAGGAAGTGTCGGAAGGAAGTGTCGGAAGGAAGTGTCGGAAGGAAGGAAGGAAGGAAGTGTCGGAAGGAAGTGTCGGAAGGAAGTGTCAGAAGGAAGGAAGGAAGTGTCGGAAGGAAGTGTCGGAAGGAAGTGTCGGAAGGAATTGTCGGAAGGAATTGTCGGAAGGAAGGAAGGAAGGAAGGAAGGAAGGAAGGAAGGAAGGAAGTGTCGGAAGGAAGTGTCGGAAGGAAGTGTCGGAAGGAAGTGTCGGAAGGAAGGAAGGAAGTGTCGGAAGGAAGTGTCGGAAGGAAGTGTCGGAAGGAAGTGTCGGAAGGAAGTGTCGGAAGGAAGTGTCGGAAGGAAGTGTCGGAAGGAAGTGTCGGAAGGAAGGAAGGAAGGAAGGAAGGAAGGAAGGAAGTGTCGGAAGGAAGTGTCGGAAGGAAGGAAGGAAGTGTCGGAAGGAAGTGTCGGAAGGAAGTGTCGGAAGGAAGTGTCGGAAGGAAGGAAGTGTCAGAAAAAAGTGTCGGAAGGAAGTGTCGGAAGGAAGTGTCGGAAGGAAGTGTCGGAAGGAAGTGTCGGAAGGAAGTGTCGGAAGGAAGTGTCGGAAGGAAGTGTCGGAAGGAAGGAAGGAAGGAAGGAAGGAAGGAAGGAAGGAAGGAAGGAAGGAAGGAAGGAAGGAAAGAAGTGTCGGAAGGAAGGAAGTGTCGGAAGGAAGTGTCGGAAGGAAGTGTCGGAAGGAAGGAAGGAAGTGTCGGAAGGAAGGAAGTGTCGGAAGGAAGTGTCGGAAGGAAGGAAGTGTCGGAAGGAAGTGTCGGAAGGAAGGAAGGAAGTGTCGGAAGGAAGGAAGGAAGGAAGGAAGGAAGTGTCGGAAGGAAGGAAGTGTCGGAAGGAAGTGTCGGAAGGAAGTGTCGGAAGGAAGTGTCGGAAGGAAGTGTCGGAAGGAAGGAAGGAAGGAAGGAAGGAAGGAAGGAAGTGTCGGAAGGAAGGAAGTGTCGGAAGGAAGTGTCGGAAGGAAGTGTCGGAAGGAAGTGTCGGAAGGAAGGAAGGAAGTGTCGGAAGGAAGTGTCGGAAGGAAGTGTCGGAAGGAAGTGTCGGAAGGAAGGAAGGAAGGAAGGAAGGAAGGAAGGAAGGAAGGAAGGAAGGAAGGAAGTGTCGGAAGGAAGGAAGTGTCGGAAGGAAGTGTCGGAAGGAAGTGTCAGAAGGAAGGAAGGAAGTGTCGGAAGGAAGTGTCGGAAGGAAGTGTCGGAAGGAAGTGTCGGAAGGAAGGAAGTGTCGGAAGGAAGGAAGTGTCGGAAGGAAGTGTCGGAAGGAAGTGTCGGAAGGAAGGAAGGAAGGAAGTGTCGGAAGGAAGTGTCGGAAGGAAGTGTCAGAAGGAAGGAAGGAAGTGTCGGAAGGAAGTGTCGGAAGGAATTGTCGGAAGGAATTGTCGGAAGGAAGGAAGGAAGGAAGGAAGGAAGGAAGGAAGGAAGGAAGTGTCGGAAGGAAGGAAGTGTCGGAAGGAAGTGTCAGAAGGAAGGAAGGAAGTGTCGGAAGGAAGTGTCGGAAGGAAGTGTCGGAAGGAATTGTCGGAAGGAAGGAAGGAATTGTCGGAAGGAAGGAAGGAAGGAAGGAAGGAAGGAAGGAAGGAAGGAAGGAAGGAAGGAAGTGTCGGAAGGAAGGAAGTGTCGGAAGGAAGTGTCGGAAGGAAGTGTCGGAAGGAAGGAAGGAAGTGTCGGAAGGAAGAGTCGGAAGGAAGTGTCGGAAGGAAGTGTCGGAAGGAAGTGTCGGAAGGTAGGAAGGAAGGAAGGAAGGAAGGAAGTGTCGGAAGGAAGTGTCGGAAGGAAGGAAGTGTCGGAAGGAAGTGTCGGAAGGAAGGAAGGAAGGAAGGAAGGAAGGAAGGAAGGAAGGAAGGAAGGAAGGAAGTGTAGGAAGGAAGGAAGGAAGGAAGGAAGGAAGGAAGTGTCGGAAGGAAGGAAGTGTCGGAAGGAAGTGTCGGAAGGAAGTGTCGGAAGGAAGGAAGGAAGTGTCGGAAGGAAGGAAGTGTCGGAAGGAAGTGTCGGAAGGAAGGAAGTGTCGGAAGGAAGTGTCGGAAGGAAGGAAGGAAGTGTCGGAAGGAAGGAAGGAAGTGTCGGAAGGAAGGAAGGAAGGAAGGAAGGAAGTGTCAGAAGGAAGTGTCGGAAGGAAGTGTCGGAAGGAAGGAAGTGTCGGAAGGAAGTGTCGGAAGGAAGTGTCGGAAGGAAGTGTCGGAAGGAAGGAAGGAAGTGTCGGAAGGAAGTGTCGGAAGGAAGTGTCGGAAGGAAGTGTCGGAAGGAAGGAAGGAAGGAAGGAAGGAAGGAAGGAAGGAAGGAAGTGTCGGAAGGAAGGAAGTGTCGGAAGGAAGTGTCGGAAGGAAGTGTCAGAAGGAAGGAAGGAAGTGTCGGAAGGAAGTGTCGGAAGGAAGTGTCGGAAGGAAGTGTCGGAAGGAAGGAAGTGTCGGAAGGAAGGAAGTGTCGGAAGGAAGGAAGTGTCGGAAGGAAGTGTCGGAAGGAAGTGTCGGAAGGAAGGAAGGAAGGAAGTGTCGGAAGGAAGTGTCGGAAGGAAGTGTCAGAAGGAAGGAAGGAAGTGTCGGAAGGAAGTGTCGGAAGGAAGTGTCGGAAGGAATTGTCGGAAGGAATTGTCGGAAGGAAGGAAGGAAGGAAGGAAGGAAGGAAGGAAGGAAGGAAGTGTCGGAAGGAAGTGTCGGAAGGAAGTGTCGGAAGGAAGTGTCGGAAGGAAGGAAGGAAGTGTCGGAAGGAAGTGTCGGAAGGAAGTGTCGGAAGGAAGTGTCGGAAGGAAGTGTCGGAAGGAAGTGTCGGAAGGAAGGAAGGAAGGAAGGAAGGAAGGAAGGAAGGAAGGAAGGAAGGAAGTGTCGGAAGGAAGTGTCGGAAGGAAGGAAGGAAGTGTCGGAAGGAAGTGTCGGAAGGAAGTGTCGGAAGGAAGTGTCGGAAGGAAGGAAGTGTCGGAAAAAAGTGTCGGAAGGAAGTGTCGGAAGGAAGTGTCGGAAGGAAGTGTCGGAAGGAAGTGTCGGAAGGAAGTGTCGGAAGGAAGTGTCGGAAGGAAGGAAGGAAGGAAGGAAGGAAGGAAGGAAGGAAGGAAGGAAGGAAGGAAGGAAGGAAGGAAGGAAGGAAAGAAGTGTCGGAAGGAAGGAAGTGTCGGAAGGAAGTGTCGGAAGGAAGTGTCGGAAGGAAGGAAGGAAGTGTCGGAAGGAAGGAAGTGTCGGAAGGAAGTGTCGGAAGGAAGGAAGTGTCGGAAGGAAGTGTCGGAAGGAAGGAAGGAAGTGTCGGAAGGAAGGAAGGAAGGAAGGAAGGAAGGAAGTGTCGGAAGGAAGGAAGTGTCGGAAGGAAGTGTCGGAAGGAAGTGTCGGAAGGAAGTGTCGGAAGGAAGTGTCGGAAGGAAGGAAGGAAGGAAGGAAGGAAGGAAGGAAGTGTCGGAAGGAAGGAAGTGTCGGAAGGAAGTGTCGGAAGGAAGTGTCGGAAGGAAGTGTCGGAAGGAAGGAAGGAAGTGTCGGAAGGAAGTGTCGGAAGGAAGTGTCGGAAGGAAGTGTCGAAATGGAAGGAAGGAAGGAAGGAAGGAAGGAAGGAAGTGTCGGAAGGAAGGAAGTGTCGGAAGGAAGTGTCGGAAGGAAGTGTCAGAAGGAAGGAAGGAAGTGTCGGAAGGAAGTGTCGGAAGGAAGTGTCGGAAGGAAGTGTCGGAAGGAAGGAAGTGTCGGAAGGAAGGAAGTGTCGGAAGGAAGGAAGTGTCGGAAGGAAGTGTCGGAAGGAAGTGTCGGAAGGAAGGAAGGAAGGAAGGAAGTGTCGGAAGGAAGTGTCGGAAGGAAGTGTCAGAAGGAAGGAAGGAAGTGTCGGAAGGAAGTGTCGGAAGGAAGTGTCGGAAGGAATTGTCGGAAGGAATTGTCGGAAGGAAGGAAGGAAGGAAGGAAGGAAGTGTCGGAAGGAAGTGTCGGAAGGAAGTGTCGGAAGGAAGTGTCGGAAGGAAGTGTCGGAAGGAAGGAAGGAAGTGTCGGAAGGAAGTGTCGGAAGGAAGTGTCGGAAGGAAGTGTCGGAAGGAAGTGTCGGAAGGAAGTGTCGGAAGGAAGTGTCGGAAGGAAGTGTCGGAAGGAAGGAAGGAAGGAAGGAAGGAAGGAAGGAAGGAAGGAAGTGTCGGAAGGAAGTGTCGGAAGGAAGGAAGGAAGTGTCGGAAGGAAGTGTCGGAAGGAAGTGTCGGAAGGAAGTGTCGGAAGCAAGGAAGTGTCGGAAGGAAGCGTCGGAAGGAAGTGTCGGAAGGAAGTGTCGGAAGGAAGTGTCGGAAGGAAGTGTCGGAAGGAAGTGTCGGAAGGAAGGAAGGAAGGAAGGAAGGAAGGAAGGAAGGAAGGAAGGAAGGAAGTGTAGGAAGGAAGGAAGGAAGGAAGGAAGGAAGGAAGGAAGGAAAGAAGTGTCGGAAGGAAGGAAGTGTCGGAAGGAAGTGTCGGAAGGAAGTGTCGGAAGGAAGGAAGGAAGTGTCGGAAGGAAGGAAGTGTCGGAAGGAAGTGTCGGAAGGAAGGAAGTGTCGGAAGGAAGGAAGGAAGTGTCGGAAGGAAGGAAGGAAGGAAGGAAGGAAGGAAGGAAGTGTCGGAAGGAAGGAAGTGTCGGAAGGAAGTGTCGGAAGGAAGTGTCGGAAGGAAGTGTCGGAAGGAAGTGTCGGAAGGAAGGAAGGAAGGAAGGAAGGAAGGAAGGAAGGAAGTGTCGGAAGGAAGGAAGTGTCGGAAGGAAGTGTCGGAAGGAAGTGTCAGAAGGAAGGAAGGAATTGTCGGAAGGAAGTGTCGGAAGGAAGTGTCGGAAGGAAGTGTCGGAAGGAAGTGTCGGAAGGAAGTGTCGGAAGGAAGTGTCGGAAGGAAGGAAGGAAGGAAGGAAGGAAGGAAGGAAGGAAGGAAGGAAGTGTCGGAAGGAAGGAAGTGTCGGAAGGAAGTGTCAGAAGGAAGGAAGGAAGTGTCGGAAGGAAGTGTCGGAAGGAAGTGTCGGAAGGAAGTGTCGGAAGGAATTGTCGGAAGGAAGGAAGGAATTGTCGGAAGGAAGGAAGGAATTGTCGGAAGGAAGGAAGGAATTGTCGGAAGGAAGGAAGTGTCGGAAGGAAGTGTCGGAAGGAAGGAAGGAAGTGTCGGAAGGAAGGAAGTGTCGGAAGGAAGTGTCGGAAGGAAGTGTCGGAAGGAAGGAAGGAAGTGTCGGAAGGAAGTGTCGGAAGGAAGTGTCGGAAGGAAGTGTCGGAAGGAAGTGTCGGAAGGAAGGAAGGAAGGAAGGAAGGAAGGAAGGAAGGAAGGAAGTGTCGGAAGGAAGGAAGTGTCGGAAGGAAGTGTCGGAAGGAAGGAAGGAAGTGTCGGAAGGAAGTGTCGGAAGGAAGTGTCGGAAGGAAGTGTCGGAAGGAAGTGTCGGAAGGAAGTGTCGGAAGGAAGTGTCGGAAGGAAGTGTCGGAAGGAAGGAAGGAAGGAAGGAAGGAAGGAAGGAAGGAAGGAAGTGTCGGAAGGAAGTGTCGGAAGGAAGTGTCGGAAGGAAGTGTCGGAAGGAAGTGTCGGAAGGAAGGAAGGAAGGAAGGAAGGAAGGAAGGAAGGAAGGAAGGAAGGAAGGAAGGAAGGAAGGAAGGAAGGAAGGAAGTGTAGGAAGGAAGGAAGGAAGGAAGGAAGGAAGGAAGGAAGGAAGGAAGTGTCGGAAGGAAGGAAGTGTCGGAAGGAAGTGTCGGAAGGAAGTGTCGGAAGGAAGGAAGTGTCGGAAGGAAGGAAGTGTCGGAAGGAAGTGTCGGAAGGAAGGAAGGAAGTGTCGGAAGGAAGTGTCGGAAGGAAGTGTCGGAAGGAAGTGTCGGAAGGAAGGAAGTGTCGGAAGGAAGTGTCGGAAGGAAGTGTCAGAAGGAAGGAAGGAAGTGTCGGAAGGAAGTGTCGGAAGGAAGTGTCGGAAGGAAGTGTCGGAAGGAAGTGTCGGAAGGAAGTGTCGGAAGGAAGGAAGGAAGGAAGGAAGGAAGGAAGGAAGGAAGGAAGGAAGGAAGTGTCGGAAGGAAGTGTCGGAAGGAAGTGTCAGAAGGAAGGAAGGAAGTGTCGGAAGGAAGTGTCGGAAGGAAGGAAGGAAGTGTCGGAAGGAAGTGTCGGAAGGAAGTGTCGGAAGGAAGTGTCGGAAGGAAGTGTCGGAAGGAAGTGTCGGAAGGAAGTGTCGGAAGGAAGGAAGGAAGGAAGGAAGGAAGGAAGGAAGGAAGGAAGGAAGGAAGTGTCGGAAGGAAGTGTCGGAAGGAAGTGTCGGAAGGAAGTGTCGGAAGGAAGGAAGGAAGGAAGGAAGGAAGTGTCGGAAGGAAGGAAGTGTCGGAAGGAAGTGTCGGAAGGAAGTGTCGGAAGGAAGGAAGTGTCGGAAGGAAGGAAGTGTCGGAAGGAAGTGTCGGAAGGAAGGAAGGAAGTGTCGGAAGGAAGTGTCGGAAGGAAGTGTCGGAAGGAAGTGTCGGAAGGAAGGAAGTGTCGGAAGGAAGTGTCGGAAGGAAGTGTCAGAAGGAAGGAAGGAAGTGTCGGAAGGAAGTGTCGGAAGGAAGTGTCGGAAGGAAGTGTCAGAAGGAATTGTCGGAAGGAATTGTCGGAAGGAAGGAAGGAAGGAAGGAAGGAAGGAAGGAAGGAAGGAAGGAAGGAAGGAAGGAAGGAAGGAAGGAAGGAAGGAAGGAAGGAAGGAAGTGTCGGAAGGAAGGAAGTGTCGGAAGGAAGTGTCGGAAGGAAGGAAGGAAGGAAGTGTCGGAAGGAAGGAAGGAAGTGTCGGAAGGAAGGAAGGAAGTGTCGGAGGGAAGGAAGTGTCGGAAGGAAGGAAGTGTCGGAAGGAAGTGTCGGAAGGAAGTGTCGGAAGGAAGTGTCGGAAGGAAGTGTCGGAAGGAAGTGTCGGAAGGAAGTGTCGGAAGGAAGGAAGGAAGGAAGGAAGGAAGGAAGGAAGGAAGGAAGGAAGGAAGGAAGGAAGTGTCGGAAGGAAGTGTCGGAAGGAAGTGTCGGAAGGAAGTGTCGGAAGGAAGGAAGGAAGGAAGGAAGGAAGTGTCGGAAGGAAGGAAGTGTCGGAAGGAAGTGTCGGAAGGAAGTGTCGGAAGGAAGGAAGTGTCGGAAGGAAGGAAGTGTCGGAAGGAAGTGTCGGAAGGAAGGAAGGAAGTGTCGGAAGGAAGTGTCGGAAGGAAGTGTCGGAAGGAAGTGTCGGAAGGAAGGAAGTGTCGGAAGGAAGTGTCGGAAGGAAGTGTCAGAAGGAAGGAAGGAAGTGTCGGAAGGAAGTGTCGGAAGGAAGTGTCGGAAGGAAGTGTCGGAAGGAAGTGTCGGAAGGAAGTGTCGGAAGGAAGGAAGGAAGGAAGGAAGGAAGGAAGGAAGTGTCGGAAGGAAGTGTCAGAAGGAAGGAAGGAAGTGTCGGAAGGAAGTGTCGGAAGGAAGTGTCGGAAGGAAGTGTCAGAAGGAATTGTCGGAAGGAATTGTCGGAAGGAAGGAAGGAAGGAAGGAAGGAAGGAAGGAAGGAAGGAAGGAAGGAAGGAAGGAAGGAAGGAAGGAAGGAAGGAAGGAAGTGTCGGAAGGAAGGAAGTGTCGGAAGGAAGTGTCGGAAGGAAGGAAGGAAGGAAGTGTCGGAAGGAAGGAAGGAAGTGTCGGAAGGAAGGAAGGAAGTGTCGGAGGGAAGGAAGTGTCGGAAGGAAGGAAGTGTCGGAAGGAAGTGTCGGAAGGAAGTGTCGGAAGGAAGTGTCGGAAGGAAGGAAGGAAGGAAGGAAGGAAGTGTCGGAAGGAAGTGTCGGAAGGAAGTGTCAGAAGGAAGGAAGGAAGTGTCGGAAGGAAGTGTCAGAAGGAAGGAAGGAAGTGTCGGAAGGAAGGAAGGAAGGAAGGAAGGAAGGAAGGAAGGAAGGAAGTGTCGGAAGGAAGTGTCGGAAGGAAGTGTCGGAAGGAAGGAAGGAAGTGTCGGAAGGAAGTGTCGGAAGGAAGGAAGTGTCGGAAGGAAGTGTCGGAAGGAAGTGTCGGAAGGAAGTGTCGGAAGGAAGGAAGGAAGGAAGGAAGGAAGGAAGGAAGGAAGGGCTCTTTTAGGTCTTGAGGTCTAGAAATTTTCATTTCCAGTGATAATTCAGCTAACAAACATCTGACCCAAATCAGTTTATGCAGCTGTTTGGTCCTCTCTTCACTTTAAAAATAAATCCTCAAACCCCTGCTGGATAAGCTTGCATGGCAAGGGATATTTAATCCATACCAAGATTTTGGTCAGATATTTTTCAAACACTGGCATAAATTTTTATTTTGGACTTTGATATCCAAACATGCCCAGCTGTAGTCCTCCTGGGGATCCTTCCAGAGGCTTGGAATTTGAACAGGCTCTGCAGCAATCAGCAAAGACTACTGAAAATTCTGACGGCTGCTGCTGAACTACCAAGCCCTACAATAAACTGGAAATCAACACATCCTGCCACTTGGAGGGACGGTTTAAAAAGAACTTCTCAAAGGAGAGCAAATGGAAAGTACATAGAGGCAGGAAATACTGGTGCATTTGTGTCTCCATCTGGGAAATATTCTAGGAATGTTCTCAGTAACACAGGATTAACACCTTGAAATGAGAAAAGCAAATAAACACAACTGGATATGGTTTCATTATTTGCTTCGTTCTGGTTTGATTTTCTCTTCATGTTGCATATACTATGTACCCTTTTCTTCTAGATGTGGCCCTAGATAACTATGTGTTAAATCTTTGGATTCTGACCAATGAAAAAACCTAAAAAATTATTTTTCTTTTCCGATTGGAAATCTAAATTTTCTCATGTCTTCCAAAATATCACTTCAGTGCAGTCTGCGGCCAGCTGCTTTTTTGTGAGAGCAGCAAGTCAAGAACTTGCAACATCTAACATAAAAGACATTTTCCTACTGCTTTGGATCCAATGCCCATTAGAAATGCCAGGTTTTGATATGCTAATATCTGATCTTACCAGCCCAAATTAATGCAACAGATACAATCCTTGCACCATCATTATAGTAAGTTCAGCACAACCTAGCTGATCCTAAAGTTCCATTGGAAAGCTGCACTTTGGACCAATAGGAAGATCAATGTAATTTCACCTTGATTAATTAAGAATATTTTAGCCACTTAGGCTTGAATCAGGAAAATTTGACAGTTCTATAGCTGCCCAAAACTGAAGATCTCTGGATAAGTATATGCTTATGATTCACTGTCACTTCTAGAAGATGGCAGACTCTTCTTCCTTTATTAAGGTCCTAATGAATGGGTGTCCTTTGGATTGATTGTCATGTTTCATTCCTTCCAAAACAGAAAGGTGTTTTCCTAATGGTAAATCTATAATCCACCATGGAAACATAATGTCACTGTGAATACAGCAAGAGATATCATAAGACAGAATGGAAACATGCTAGGAAAATTACCTCAGAAGGTGGTCCACCATCTTTTTTTCTGCTATTCCTGACTTTAGCCAACCATTACATGTGTTGTATTTCTTGAACACCAAATTCACTGAAAAAAAAAAAGAAAAAGAAAATGAAATTGAATATGTCAGCTACAAAAAAAAAAAAAAAAAAAAAAAAAAATTTTACAAATAGGCTGCCAGATGGGGAAGAGCACTTGTTTTTAAAGACTCTGGCAATAACGAAAGGAACTAGAATCACTGGACAATTAAATTCTTGTTGCCACTGATTAATACACGATATACTGTCAGCTTCTCCAGCAAAAAGACAACATCTACCATTCTGAGAAGCAACATAATTTGCTGCATAGGCCTTCTCGCTAAAATTGTTGTGTTCTGCTTATGTGATATGAGTTCTTATCTCCAGAAGCTGGACTGTGTCCATCAGCTCACTTCAGGGGTTCTGAAACAACAAGATATATAAAAACTTTTGGTTTTAACTTATCTGAGGAGCAAAAGGTTTTCTTGCCTGTGATGGTCTACTGATTGCCTGTATTTTTGATACTTGAGTTGGAAAGACAGCCTCAAACCAATCTAAATCATTTGAGTTTAAACCCTGCTTCCTCACCAACTACCTTTCATTGAAAATCTTGATTTTCCTCATGAATCTACAGTGAAGAGAAAAAATGTCAGGTCTGTATAGCACAGGAAATTCCCTTGAAACAAGCCAAAATCTTGTAATGTGAAGAGGGCCAAGAAACTACTGTAAATGGTAATCAGGCTCTGCAAAGTAGCTGACTTTATGCAAAGCAGGCAAGTGCAGTCAAAACACTTACAGTAATCAATTGAAGTTGTTGGGTAAAGTTTTTTCCATGTCCCATAAATTATTGAACAGTTAATTTCGTCTTTGTGCCTGCAAGACATTCTAGCTTTAGGATGACAGCTTTATCCATTAAAGGGAGTGTGGTGACAGCAGTACAGAGAGTGCTGAGAATGCAGGGAGAGAAGGCCCATTCTCAGCTGCATTACCACTGAACAATGCTGGGATACGTCAACATCTTAATCAATATGTGAGAGTCAATTAATGGGGAAGCGAGCACATGGCTTAAGCAGGATCTCATTATTAAGTTCGTGTTTCGTCCACCAAATAGGTGAAATCAATATAAAGCTGAGTATAATATAGTAAATACATAACCATCCACTCTAACCCAGCCTTTCTTCCCTCCTTATTCCCTCCTGGGCCAGATTCATACATGCCTCTTCTCTCTTTTATATTGCAATGGCAGCTATTGAGGCAGACAGCAAAACTGACAGAAGCTGAACAGATTGCGAAGGCCCAAATTCTGTCTTGAGAGCCAAGGAGAAAGCCCCTCTGTGGCTCCAGAGGTATCCCTTTGAAAGAAAACGTGTCATCCTTTAGAAACCTGCGCTTCTGTTTTCCTCCCTGTTGGAGGTTTCATCAGATCAATGCTCTTACTGAGTCCTGGAAATGCAAGCAGTAGAGAAAACTGTTTTTTTACAGAAGGGACCTAGGATGCTCTCTGGGTCACTCACTATCTAGATTTATATTCTAGGCAGTTCCATAGTTTTGAAAAAGAGATCAGGATGCATGAATGAAGCAAGCATATAAATGGCTGACTTAATATCTTCATAGTAGAAATTACTTCAGCTATTTTATCTGCTCCTGAGCTTGTTGTTTTGGGGGTTTTGGGTAGCAAAGTCAATGGAGCTGAATCAGTTCTTCGGCAGGCACAGCGTGGATATGTGCAATATCTGGTTTTACAAATAACAGGGCATTTTATATTAATTTTTCAGCCAGTTGTGGTAGTTCAGTTTTAAATTGAAAGGTCAGAAGGTGAGAGCAGTGACTGAACATTGAGAATTGAATATTTCACTTGCTTGATTTACAGCGGAAGCACTTCTTTATGCCCTTGAAGATTCAGAAATATATGGGAGAAGAAAAAGAGAATTAAGAAAGGTGGCTTCTATGAATTAGTGTGAAAAGAATGAATAGTGTAATCTGATCAGATAGTACGAAAGACTGTGTATGGTAGGTGCTGGTTACACTAAGGTAAAAATGTTCGTTTGGAAATAAACCAAAGTCTTAAGAGAGGGCATTATGGACCTGCCCTGAAATCAGCTGTAATACTCAGAATCATTTCCATGGCACAGGTTGGGCTATCTATTTAGTCTTCAAAATAATCTTCGATGTGACTGTATTCTCAGTGACACCCCTGTGGAGCAGAGTGAGTAGAAAGCATTAGTCTCTCTATAGGGAGGTCTCAGCCTTGGGAGTGTCTCTGAATTTAGACTTGGATTTTTAAATCCCCCATCTTGGGTGACAGAGAATAGCATAACAGAAGGAGAAAATAAGAATGGTGTTATCAGAAAGCAAATTCCATGTGGTGTTTGAATTTAGGAGGAGAACAGCTGACTAATTCAGCCACAGTACAGCTGAATTGTACAGCTCTTACTGCGTACCATGACAGAGGGCAGTGTGGACTGATCAGAAGGTTCAGGGCAAGAGCCTGAAAAAAATTCTGTTTTCACCTATGCAGAGTGGTAAACTTGCTCTGGTGTGTTCAGGATGTGCATATAGCTGGCAGATAATGTGCTCCTACTTCTGTTTTTGTTACCTAGTAGGTAATTAGAAAGTAGTGTAATACAACATGTTCAGGTTAGAAAAGGTGTGGCCTAGACATTTGAAAAGCAAATAAAAATAGCATGATGTCAGTCACTGCATCAAACTTTCTCACCTTTGTTTTTATCAGAGAAAAAAATGTGAGAAAAAATTGGCAGTGTAAAGGGATACTGAAAGAATGACATATTTGTCTGTTAAGTATAAATATGAACAGCTATGGAGATCTGGTGCTATGGTGCTAGGTTTTAACTCCAGTAACATTCATCTAGTGCCAGGAAACACTAGATTTAGTACCTGAGGGATTGCAGTCTCAAATACCTTCTACATTTTGTTTTAATATGCTGCCAAGAATTTAAATTGGTAAAAGCTGGGGACTGACAAAAACTTGATCCCCAAGAGTTTTTCTGGCACAGATTTATCAGGGAATATCGTGCCATTATTTTTATTATAATTATTTTTTTTGTGGTGGTTGGGGAGCTCATTTATAACTCTGTGACTTCTACTCCCAAATGTATTTTTAAAAATCTTAAATAAACAAAGGGTTTTATTTTCTTGGTGGCGCTAGGAGCTGTCATTCATTTTATATACAATATGCCTACTTGGATTGTCATTTTAACATACTTCTTGAAAAATCAAGAGCAGGTAAAAAAAAAAAAAAAAAAAAAAAAAAGAAATTAAAAGAAAAAAGAAAAAGAAAAAAGTGGGAAAAAAAAAAAAAGAAAAGACTGTGGGGTGCACATTCCATCCAAACCACTACCACCCATCTGGTGCCTCTTGTTCCAGTGAGGGATGAACTTACAGTGTGTAGTAAAAATAGGCAACTCTCTTAGGCTCAGTCCTGCTTTCACTGATGTCAACAACCAGCATCTGTTTTGCAATAAATATATAATGGGAGGAAGCATTTCACAGGGAAATATGGGCTTGCAAGGGAAAAGCTGGACTTCTCTTGGAGACAGACATCTAACAAAATAACATTTAACCTTTATTAGACTTGTTTAACCTTTTTAGCTTCCCACTAGATAGAAGATCCCTATGATGCTTTGAATGAAAAGCAAAGCTAAGAAACTCCCTTTTATATTGCAATCATAATGGAAGGACTCAAATTAGTTGATGCAAGATCTAGATCAATTTTATAACATTGGATAGGAAGGCAAAGGGAGAATCTATTTGAATGTGAATTGTGTTGTCTGTTTTGCAGGCCAGAGAAACTTCCTTCCCTTGGAGAGGAGACTGCTAGGATAGTCTTAGTGCTGCTCTGTGAAGGTGAGGAACACCTTCACTCTTGAGCCTTTAAGGTTTATGCAACTGACCTGCAAACCCTTTACACATATCAAACAGGCAACTACAAATAAAGCCTCTGCCAAATAGGTTTAGTCACTTAAGGTGATACAGCAAATAAATAGAACAGAAAATAAAATCAAAGAAGTTTCTGGTTCCTAGATTCATGCTCATTCCATCAGGTCGGTTTGTAGCCAACAACAGCGCATTGAAAACACAAAAGTAATAAATAAAACACTATCTCTATGGTTCCGCATTGCTCTCACATACCATAGCCAGGTCTCCCTAAATGTATTTTCAAGATCACTAAGTAACAGTTTATAGGGTTTGGTGGTTTTTTGTAAAAAGAATTTGTCATCTTGTCCCTTGAACAGACACAGCATAGCTTGCACTGCCCAGAATGCCTTCAATTTTATTATACAACTAGGTTAGATCTCTTAAGACTTGTACTCTTTCTTATACCTGTGTTATGGATGAGATATCCACCAGATTTATTCTTCCCTGTAGCTCAAAGTACAAGATAAAATTCCTTCCACCTGTTTGGTAAAAAAAATTATTGTATAGAAGCCATTTTGGTTTTGGTCTTCTCTTGAATTTTGCTAATAAAAGCACAAGCACAATAGTTTTCTTATTAAAAATTATTGCTGAGGTTTATAGTCTGCCTTTACCTTGAAGGAACACAAAACACTTTTCAAATTGCAGCTTGGACCTGGCAAGCTTCTATGCCCTCACAGCGTCCCATTGACTTGAATGATGTTCCCAATACATAAAGATTTCTCCATATGGATCCACTTGCAGATCTGGCCCTCAAGGCACAATTTGTCACTATGCCAAGAGAATAAAAGCACTTTGAAGAAAGGAAATTTTCTACATTTTGGGTCAGAGTTTCCACCTGGGCTTTGTTTCTTATGGAAGAACAGGGGTTGTGAGTTTCTAAAAGTGATGGATCTTCTAGGTTCTGCTGAAGGCCCCAGCAGTACAGCCCCATTCCTTTTTGAGCCCCAATGTAGCACTGTTTTCTGAGTAGCCATATTGCCTTTCCTGTATTCCTCTGCACATGAAATCTCCCGTCCCTGCATGCTGCTCCCATTCTCCTGAGGAAGTACACTCACCCACATGTGTCATGCACTTTCCATCCCTGGCATTGAGGAGGATGGGATTATTCCCCTTGCTCAAGGGGACACTGGCAGTGCTAGAGATGACAGTGCTGTAGCTGAGAGTCTGTCCCCAAAGGAAATATGCCTCAACAGATGACTGAGCATAATCTCAGCAAAGGTCCCTGAGCAGTCTTCTACAGAACTGAGTGATGGGGAGGACACTAGTGCAGCATCAATACCGTACCCATCCTCCTTCTCTGAGATATACCTTATGGATGTGTTTCTCCTGCTCTCCAAAAGCAGAAATAAATCCCAAATACTTTATAAACAGTGTTCAGTCTGTATAACACCTTGTAGAAATTAAACCTCCCGTTAGGGAGATTTGATAAGTAATGTCTTGGGTGGAATTTCTGTCTTGGGTGGAATTTAGCTGGTTAAATACACAGATTAGGATACCTAGGTTAATATGCCTAATTATTAAAGATTTGCATAAAATATCTGGAGATTATAAGGGCAAACACTTTCACTTTAAGCTAACTTCCAACTACAACCCACATGACAAAAGCTCCAGATGTTTGTTCATTGCTTTCTCTGTGTAAAGGTCATGCATAGCCATTACTATATGTAGTTGGTCATGCACTACATATGTAAGTGCATAAACTACAAAAAACAATTTCAAGCACTCTTCTTCTACACTGACAATTTCTGCTGCAATTAGGAATAGGTGCACCTCATAATTAGGTGCTCTAAAGAGATCACAGAAGTAAAAACTATGCCTTTAGCATGGAAGGGTTAAAATCTTAACAACCTACTTGCAAATTAGCAACACGGAGAACAAATTCTTAAATTTAGACTTCTGAATATTGCTTGCAGGTGTGACATAGTGCAGCTTGCCCCACGCTAAATTTATAGTGAATTTATGCTAACTTGCAGAGCCATTTCATTTAGTAAAAACATCTAATAAATATTTTCACACTGTTCTAGAAATACTCAATATATGATTTGTAATAGGAAAGGTAAAATACTCTAGATAGGTAAAATACTCTATCAAAACAAATGCATAAAACTGTCTTATTTTAGACTACATTTAGTGTAAGAAACATGCACATCTACTGAAATCCCCTGTTCAGCCTTTCCACTTGAAGCACGTGTTCATTAATTGCTTGAATGTTCTACATTGTCTTAACTAGCTAGAAGCATAGTAGCTGAATATGCTCCCCACAATCACCTCAGATCAATGCGGTGGTAGGTCTCCTTTCATCCCTAGTCCAACAACCCCCCTCCAACAACAGAGGTCCTTTGCAGGCACAGGGCCCTGATTCATGTTTAATGCAGCAGTGTTTTTACTGCTTTTGGCACAAGATATTTGAAAGAGGTGAAAAAGACACACAGGCAAAAGTCTGTTTAGTAAACAATTCCAACATAAGCACCATATGCCTCCGACTCATAGGCTCATTTCCAGGCAAGCCACCACAGCAAGCACAACAATTAGCCCAGGTTTCATTTTTTTTCTCCCTTAAGAAGTGGATGGGGGTGTGGGGGAAGGTAAAGGGAGCAAGTTAGTAGGGAAGTGTTGCTTCCTTCCTATAGGAAGGAAAATCCTATAGGATT
Organism: Ammospiza caudacuta; assembly: GCF_027887145.1. Taxonomy (NCBI): domain Eukaryota; kingdom Metazoa; phylum Chordata; class Aves; order Passeriformes; family Passerellidae; genus Ammospiza; species Ammospiza caudacuta. Next base: position 36,607,567 of record NC_080632.1, read on the forward strand.
TTTTATTATTATTATTTCTAACTTCTTTTCTTTCCTTTTGCTGGTTTACTACCCTGAATCTATCTATCCCTAAACAGTTTAAAAGCCCCAAGTAAGTATTATTAGATTTTTAGTGTGTATTTTCTAATTTGGTGTGTGGGTGTGTGTGCACACCTGTGTGTTGGAAGCAGTTAAACCCTCATGCAAGAAGGAGCAGGCTGGCTTTTATTGACACTGGTCCATTGGTAGGGATGGCTGTTTGCACCAACAGGGACCATGCCTGCACACTGTCCCATTCATTCCTACAAGTGCAGACACCAAGATCATGTTACACATAATTTTCATATTGGATCAAATCTTTTGATATGCACATGACCTATATTTATCTGGGCTGAGAAAAGAAAGTTCACATTGCTAGAATAAAGATAGTAGCTACAGCAGTAGAAACAGAAAAAACAGGTTTTTTGCCCCTTGGTCTATGTTATTGGTGATCAGGATAAAACCTTTAATTAACTTCACCAAAATGAGGCTGAGAAGACCACGTCAGGGCACAAGGGAGATATGACTTTACAAAAGGGTGTTATCACTATCTCTACAAGAACTGAAAACTTAAAGGCTCCCCAGCATTCAAGATTGAAGTTGTTTTTATTTTTCCTGTAATTCAAATCCTGTGATGTCTGGAGCTTTAAAGGAACAGGGAGCAAAGAGAGCTCATCCTTGTGGTTCACACCAAGAGAAGGTGGCTTAACCACAAGCAGTAGTCATTATCATCACACACCTGGAAAAAAACAACAAGATTTAAAATTTAAACAGCAGAGTATCTACAGCTGAAGAGAATCCATTCCTCTAGCGCAAGATGTATATCACTATTATTTGATCGGTAATGGCTGAGAGAGCTCAAATTATGAGTTTGAAACCAAAAAATGGTTTCACTCAAATCATTCAATGCATAATAAACCATTTTCATAATTCAATCAAAGTATAGAAAAGTATATTTACTGAATATTTTTTGCATTGAATCTCAAGAAATATTTTGCAAATAAGTTTTGAGGTTTCTTGGCCAGTTCCATTGCTTTTATGCTGTTCTCCCAGGTTATCCCAGGGCACCCAAGCTTTTACAAGTGTGTTTTTCTAGGGTGAAGGAAAAACCACCTCTAGGAGCATGTGAAATCATGTTAAGCTTGCTGCTAGATCTTCAGAAATAAACAAAATTTCTGCTAGGAATGAACAAGTCTGTGACAGGAAAAGCTTCCTGCATTTCCTCTGTTATTGTCTGTACTAGGAAATTACCAAATTCTACTCCAGGTCTTAGTAAGGGACAGACCCTTCCTCTTTTTTTGAAAAAAAAAAAAAAATATAGGGGAGTGTAGAAAAATTCAAGAAAATTCAGACAGAATGAGGGTCGAGAGGAGGAGGATGTATGGAAAGGTGGTCATTTCCCTTTTTTGTTAAAAGCAAATTGAAAAGCCCAAAAGTTAATGCCAGAGACATCATCTGCCTAAAGCTCCCAAGGCACTTTACAAACATCAGCTGACATGTCTGTCACTGAGGACAGCATCATTAGCAGGAATTCAGCTCAGGATTAAGAGCATTCTGTGAAGTTAGTTGACACATTCACAACCATGGTTGCCCCACCATTGAGGAGTTTCCCACTCTGACAGTGTCATCCTCTTTGGACACCCTCCTCCAAAATCCTGCCTGACAGCACACAATATTAAGAAAGAATGAAATTAGGTTTGTTTTAAAGATGGGATTTCTTTTGTGAAAAAGCCAGTGATCCTTTTGTTCAGTATTTCCTTTGTTTTGGTACAACAGGGATGTCAGCCAAGGGAAAAATGAAACATGATCAAGATCCCAAGACAAGTCAATTCCACTAGTGTGTGATTGAGCCAGAGTGCTCTGTTAGACCAGCAGCTATAAGGGGAAAATATTTGTGACAATAACAGTGTGGCACCAGAAAAGAGAGGAGTCGGGGCAGGAAATATTTCTGGAATGAAGAGAATTAGCTAGGGATCAAGGGCTGGGAGCATGAATGGCAAGGTGGAAGCATAGAAAGAAACGCATCAGGGAGAGACATCTTTTCTGGGCTTTTATGTTGTTGGTTTTTGTTAAGTTGTTTTTTGGTTTTTATTTTTGGTGGGTTGGTTTTCATTTTGGTTTTTGGGGGGTTTTTATTTGGTGGTTTTTTTTGCTTGGCTTTTTGTAGGGTTTTTATTTTTTATTTTTATTTTTACATTTTTATTATTGTGGGGTTTTTTTTGCTTTCCTTTGTTTTTCTAAATAGTAGAGGTGGGTAACTCGAGTTTGGAAGTTAAGATGCAGACCTAAACAATACAGTACTGCTAGTGCAAAATCAAATTTCCCTGTCTCTGGACTCTTTGCCTGCCTTGGCTTTTACAGCCTCTGGCCCTTCTTTGCTCCATCTGCCCTTCAGTCACATTTCAGTCTGTATCTGGACAATGCTTTGTGTAGGTTCATGAAATCCTATCAATCCACTCTTTTCAAAGTATCGGGCTAGCAGTCTGTCTGCCCCATTGAGTGCAAATTCATATATCCTCCTGCCTCCTCACCCTTTTTCTTCTTTCTTTTTTTTTTTCCCTGGCAATTAAAAAAGTAAAATCTAAGACCAAACAAATCAATGTTCACGGATTTGTAATAAGTTTCTTTCTATTTATTTATTTATTTATTTCCTCTTCAGTCACTAAAGAAGCAGCAGCAACTTGCAAGGAGCAGTTGTTGCCAGAGGGTGAATCATAGCTATATTGATTTGATTATGTAAAAGCTCAGAGGAACCTAAAGCCAGATACAGAAATATCTCATAGTCCAAACCCTGTGGGACACACACTAGTAAAAAAGCAATCTTTATATTGTTCCTGATAAAAGCATCATTAGTTTCCTTGCAGTGAAACCATTTCTCTGCTGATACAGTATATGGTTTTCCTTTTCTCTAGAATCCACTCAGACATAATTAACACTCAGTTACGAGACCAGGTTTCCTCTGGAGTGTGCACTTTGAGGCTGTTGAGAGCGTGGGTGCACAGCCCTGAGCACCTCTGAGTTGCTCGCTGGCCCCTGTGCAGCGCAGGGTCTGGTCTCTGGGGCGTGAGGTGCGCTGCACCCCAGTTTCGGCACCCTCACTTGCACCCCAGTTTGGTGGGGCTGAGGACGCCCAGCACTGCTGCCAGTGCTCTGCCAGAAAACGACTCTCACCCCGCTCCAGGCTTCATACCACAACAAAGGCACAAAATCACACAGACACATGGACCTGCACAGAGAGGCTCCTTCCCTGCTTTTCACAACAAAATGCTTCCATGTGTGATTTTCTGCAGAGCAGCTCCTCAGGGAAGCACTCTACTGCCATAACTGGCTTGAAGGTGGGCTGGAAAAAGCAGGGGCAAAGAGTCTAAACTAAAACATCATGGAGAGATAAGGCTGCACATTTTTATTTAGCTTCTATTAATCATGCACCTAATATCTGGGCAGACTGAAACTGGGATAGGCAAATTCAGCAACTCCAGGTCTTTCTATGTATTGTGAAGGAAGAATACAATATTTTTTTTAAACCAATCTTACAATTTAATGCCTTCATTATAGAAGAAAGGTGTATTGTAAGTCAATCTACTTCATTCACCTCTAGTTCTCTCTTTCTCACCAATTTCAGTCTTCTTTTGGCCCAACCAAAGGAAAATACCAATGAACTTTAACATCCCTTGTTCGAATCTGCAATGTGGGCCTTGGCTGTAAGATAATGTAAAGTGTTACCATGATACTAAAGGTGATACGAGACAGATACAGCACAGCTATGCTTCTTGCTATAATACTATGTGCTTCAGAGAGGAAACTTCATGTAGGTGAGAGAAGGGAAAGGACAGAAAGACTCATTTCAACGCTTGCACCTGTCTTCTCTTCAAATCAATGTGAAGACTCCTCAAGGAAACTTTAAGACATCTGGGAGTTTTGCTGACAACTCTGAAGGATTCATACACATACAATTTGAAACAATGCCAGAAAACTCAAAATGTCTAAATGTGATGATTTTGGGGGATCATTTTACCTAGTTTCAAAAACCTTTTACCTTATTGCAGTATCACTAACATAAGAATGTTTTTGTCCCATACTCTTGAATTGCCAAACAATTGGGATTACTATAAACCAGAAAATTATCCTCTTTTTTTGTCTGTCTCTCTCTCAGAGCTCAATACATGTCTTTTTCTTTCTCAGAGCTGTTCCAATCCTGGCTGGTGTGTGCCCTGAACTCTTCATACAGCACCACATAGTTACATACAGGCTAAAGCACAACATTTAGGAGACTTGCAAAAATGCAGCCTGCTGAACACTTTGCATAACCAGTGCTTGAGAAGAAAGGCTGTTCACATAAATTATTTATTCAGCCTACCATTTGCAGTGATTTTTCATTATCAACACAGGAATAATTCCAGCGGTTTCAGGTCTCTTCACCTGCTTTTGCAGTACCCACAAAGGCAGGGGTGTGACTGTATAGTACATCAAGTGTAGGATAGCAACCTGTCTGCCTGATTGATTTGTTCAAGTAGGATGGATCCCTGCTGTTCACAGCTATCTCTGTCTCCCATTGCAATGTGGTGCTGAATCCAGAGAGCACCACAAAATACTGTCCTCAGCAGTGAGGGCTGAGACTACTTCAGGTCTCTGGATTGAACCTGGTGCATAGTCCCTGGATGTCTTTTTGCACAAAAGTGAAAACAAATCTCATGAAAAGAGAGCTTCAGTTATTGGAGAAGCAAGTGATTCACCCATCTTTTACACATTAGCATAGGAAGTTTCTAATAAAATATTAAGTGCACTGTGATATGGTGTTTTTACTCTGAATTCTGTACACATTTACAGTTGAACCACATGAATTAAGAGTCTTGTTCTGACAAACCTGTGGTCTTGGGTGGTTTTAATTGTAACTTAAAAGAATACTTAACCTTTTGCATGACCTTCGCAATCTGAGTGATCCGCTAGCATAGCTTACAGCATTACAAGTCTGTTTAAACCATACACAGATATTTGTCCCTGCTGTTCTTAGCGTTCAAAACAGGTGAAACTGACGCTTCACTTGTGACCAGGAGAACTGCTCACATTTGATGGATGACATGTGATTTGAACATATTGGTGATGAAACAAAACCTAAGACTGCCTGGACCCACTCTCTCTCTCTCTCTCTCTGAAGTCCTCAAAACTTTTACCCAAAGCAGCTGATATGTTCAGAAAAAAGGCACATGAGAAAATCTTGTGTGAGAAAGAGTAAAAAAACCCAAATTATATTTTAAGCAAATGCTGCAGTTTTGGAGCAGCTGACACACAATTTTATTTTTAATACATTTACTGACTGAAATACTTTTTAATTAGAAATGTTTTAATTAGAATTCACGTTCATACATTATATACCAAAAAGATAGAGTTCATCTTAATCTATCTGAAAATATAAGCATTTCTGTTTTAGAGAGAACTTGTGCTTACCACTCACTGGAATTAAGTGATTATCTTTCTTGTCTGTAGCAATCTCAGTGTTTCTTCAGTACAAAAACCAGGCATCAATGTAAGTATCAAAGAAAACCTAGGACCAAAACCATTGACAAAGGTGAAATTACAAGATGGCTAAATGTGAAACCTCATTTTGATAAGTCTTGCAACTGAAAATGTGGCAAACAGAATTGGTTAACTTCATATAACACAATCCCTATGTTTTGGTTTTTAGTCTACATCTATTCATCAAGAAACCCTACTTGTACAAAAGGTGTTCTCATATTGAATAATGCTCAGTTCATTGGCTTATTCTCAGCAAGAATTAATAAACCCCTGAAAAATTGCTGTGCACAACAGGTTTAATAGCTCTGTCCGGCTGCTTCCCAGTCTCTTCCTCTGGAAAATAAAGCAAACTCTATCTATAAATCAAGGCCACTGAAATGAAGGCCAGTTGCACATCACAGAGAATGATTTTATAGGTGGAACGTGAGCTTGCTAATTTCTAGAATAAATTATTGTGCTTTATTGAAAGCAGGTTCATTTACACTTTTAGTTGCAAAGACTTAAAAACAAAATCACAAGCCCTGTTATAGGCTAATTTTAACATGTCTTTTTTTTTCAGGCAGCTCTCAGTATAAAACATTTAGCTGACAAAGTGCCAGGAAATCTGTTTCAATAATATAAACACCGATACACTCATTGTGAAGTTATCTAACTTATAATATCAATGATCTTTAATAGAGCTTTTTTATTACTGGGATAACATTTCTGTCTAACAAGTCAGGAGTCAATATTTAACAGATTTAGGTCAGATTTAGCAATAGAGTTTTGCAAAAAACTGGGAAGACTGAATTCCGACTGTAAACTCATAAAGTAGGGTTACAGATTACAAAATGAGCATTTTCATAAATATGCATGTCTCATAAATATTTGAGAAAAAAAAAATGAGATCCAATATCTAAATGATTGTCTAATTAATAATTCTTTTGATGGGGTAGTCTTGAATACATATTAAACACATATGAAGAAGGAGAAAAGAGAGAAAAAAGGAAACAAGGAAGAAGGGAAACAAACAAGAAAGGAAATGAGGAAACAAGGAAACGAAGAGAGAGATGGGGGGAAATGAGGAAAAGAGGAAAAAGATGAAAAGAGGGAAGGAAGTGTCGGAAGGAAGGAAGTGTCGGAAGGAAGTGTCGGAAGGAAGTGTCGGAAGGAAGTGTCGGAAGGAAGTGTCGGAAGGAAGGAAGGAAGTGTCGGAAGGAAGTGTCGGAAGGAAGTGTCGGAAGGAAGTGTCGGAAGTGTCGGAAGTGTCGGAAGTGTCGGAAGGAAGGAAGGAAGTGTCGGAAGGAAGTGTCGGAAGGAAGTGTCGGAAGGAAGTGTCGGAAGGAAGTGTCGGAAGGAAGGAAGGAAGTGTCGGAAGGAAGTGTCGGAAGGAAGGAAGGAAGGAAGGAAGGAAGGAAGGAAGGAAGGAAGGAAGGAAGTGTCGGAAGGAAGTGTCGGAAGGAAGTGTTGGAAGGAAGGAAGGAAGTGTCGGAAGGAAGGAATTGTCGGAAGGAAGGAAGTGTCGGAAGGAAGTGTCGGAAGGAAGGAAGTGTCGGAAGGAAGGAAGTGTCGGAAGGAAGGAAGGAAGGAAGTGTCGGAAGGAAGGAAGGAAGTGTCGGAAGGAAGGAAGGAAGTGTCAGAGGGAAGGAAGTGTCGGAAGGAAGGAAGTGTCGGAAGGAAGGAAGTGTCGGAAGGAAGTGTCGGAAGGAAGTGTCGGAAGGAAGGAAGGAAGGAAGGAAGGAAGGAAGGAAGGAAGGAAGGAAGGAAGGAAGTGTCGGAAGGAAGTGTCGGAAGGAAGGAAGGAAGTGTCGGAAGGAAGGAATTGTCGGAAGGAAGGAAGTGTCGGAAGGAAGGAAGGAAGGAAGTGTCGGAAGGAAGGAAGGAAGTGTCGGATGGAAGTGTCGGAAGGAAGTGTCGGAAGGAAGGAAGTGTCGGAAGGAAGGAAGGAAGGAAGGAAGTGTCGGAAGGAAGGAAGGAAGTGCCGGAAGGAAGGAAGGAAGTGTCGGAGGGAAGGAAGTGTCGGAAGGAAGGAAGTGTCGGAAGGAAGTGTCGGAAGGAAGTGTCGGAAGGAAGTGTCGGAAGGAAGTGTCGGAAGGAAGTGTCGGAAGGAAGTGTCGGAAGGAAGGAAGGAAGGAAGGAAGGAAGGAAGGAAGGAAGGAAGGAAGGAAGGAAGGAAGGAAGGAAGGAAGTGTCGGAAGGAAGGAAGGAAGTGTCGGAAGGAAGGAAGGAAGTGTCGGAAGGAAGTGTCGGAAGGAAGTGTCGGAAGGAAGTGTCGGAAGGAAGGAAGGAAGGAAGTGTCGGAAGGAAGGAAGGAAGGAAGGAAGGAAGGAAGGAAGGAAGGAAGGAAGGAAGGAAGGAAGGAAGGAAGGAAGGAAGGAAGTGTCGGAAGGAAGTGTCGGAAGGAAGTGTCGGAAGGAAGTGTCGGAAGGAAGGAAGGAAGTGTCGGAAGGAAGTGTCGGAAGGAAGTGTCGGAAGGAAGTGTCGGAAGGAAGTGTCGGAAGGAAGGAAGGAAGGAAGGAAGGAAGGAAGGAAGGAAGGAAGGAAGGAAGTGTCGGAAGGAAGTGTCGGAAGGAAGTGTCGGAAGGAAGTGTCGGAAGGAAGTGTCGGAAGGAAGTGTCGGAAGGAAGGAAGGAAGGAAGGAAGTGTCGGAAGGAAGTGTCGGAAGGAAGTGTCGGAAGGAAGTGTCGGAAGGAAGTGTCGGAAGGAAGTGTCGGAAGGAAGTGTCGGAAGGAAGTGTCGGAAGGAAGTGTCGGAAGGAAGGAAGGAAGGAAGGAAGGAAGGAAGGAAGGAAGGAAGGAAGGAAGGAAGGAAGGAAGGAAGGAAGGAAGGAAGGAAGGAAGGAAGGAAGGAAGGAAGGAAGGAAGGAAGGAAGGAAGGAAGGACTTCTCTTTGAAACGGTGGCAAGATTTTTAAATCCTACTTCTGCATTTTAAAACTTCAAAATCAGTCAAGAAGACCCTTTAACCTCATCAATATTATATGAAAGTCCTCACATGTACAGCCTGTTGCACATGAAAGATTGTTGTTTTATTCCCGGCACAGTTGGGGTCCAGGGCTTCAGGCAGCAGGACTGAATGAATTTAAGAACTCTTCTACTTGAGGAAGTGTAAATCCTTAGGAAGAGGAGGTTGGAGAAGCATGCTGATGATGACCCATTGCATTCCCCTGCAATTCAGCTTTGAATGGGATTTCTACACTGGCTGCTCAACCTATAAAGTTATAGTATAGCCAAAACATATTAAAAGCAATTCTGAAATTATTTTACAAAAGCAAATGACACAGTCATTCTGCAGTCAATTAAAGGCCTCAGTTTCCTGTAATTTGGAAGTGTTTTGATGGATAATTTATTGACAGAGCCAAGAAATCCCTAACTCTTGGATGAATGGTCATTCTCTGTGTAATTTGAGAGATGTATTTATTATTTTCTTTAGACTGTAGTTCCACTGCAAGGGTTTTTATCACCCACGTAGAGAGAAGGAATAATGATGGCAAATAACTCCTGTAGTGAGAGTTTTGTGTTGTTAGTCATCTGATTGGGCAGCAAAGCAGGTTTGCGAAGAATAAAAGGAAAGCAACAAACAACCCCTATGTCCTCTGCACATCTTTGAGCAGTTACAGTGAAGGGGTTTAGCAGGGGCGTGAAGGGAAACACGTCCCTTGGCTGGCAGAATGGAGGCAGAGGTGTACACCGGTGGCTAAAACCACTTTTCTCTGGAGGAAGCGACAGAGCTGTGATTCATAAACTGGCGCTCTGGCTGCTGCCTAATTCCTTGAGCTGCAGCAAAATCTTCATAATCCCTCACACCTCCCTGTTCACCCATCATACCCATACCTAGAAATGCAAAGTCCATAAAATCAATGAAAAAAAAAAGGTTTGTTTAAGTCTGAGTCATCTCTCTAATATTGTGATTTTCAACTAACCTGAACAACTTTTGTTGCCATTGACGAGTACAGCTATTTATGAAGTTACTGTACTTGTTCAACCGTGCTGTTGTTGACTACAAGAAATTTTTGCCTTTTCCTCATACCACATAAACATAACCTTCCTCATCTGTTCCCAAGTGGAAAAAGAAGCTGTAGTTTTACATAGAGTCACTCAAGAATTACAGCTGCATTTTCAGAATACTTAAGAGAATGGGTTTCTTTCCAAAGGAGTGGTGTTAAAGATTCAAGATATGATACTAAATCTCTGTTTCACATACAAAACAACATGCCCAGCAAAATGCAGCCAAGGTGCATTAAAAATAAACAAGAGATAAGCAAGGAATGCAGCTATTGCTGTTTTCAGAAGTTCAGAAAAAGAACTCCTACCTTCATGGTTTGTGAAGAAATAAAAGCTTTGCAAGATACCAAGAGCAAGAAACTTGGCATTTTCTGTCAGATGCTGCACAACAGGGACATGGAGGCATCTTAACTCATAGAGGTGGTCAAGTATTTGCCAGGGTGAGGCCAACACCCCTTCTTTGTTATGAAATATGGATCCAGCATTCCAAGTTATAGCCAGAAAAATGATTTCTATGAAATGTGTAAGTGCAAGGATCACATCTGTTCTCCAAGGTGTTTTTATGTGAAATACTATCAGTTAGCTCAGAAATTATTTTCGCTATAAACTAAGATGGCTAGATTTTGTGAGCACAAAGGAGAATTTGTATAATTTTAGAGATGCAAAGTTAGAATGCAGTTTTGATCATTTTGTCCATGGTTATAACCATTGACTTTTTAATATCCCTAACAGCAGCAAACAGAATTTCTTTATCCAGACAGAATGAGCTCCCTGAAAGTTGCACTGTGGCTCTACTAAATTTCCGTAATAGATGAATCTTGCTTTTGGTCTCATCTCCTCAGAAGCTGAAAAAAGATCACTATCCCTAGTAAGTCACACATACTAAGCACTTAGATGCTGTAGTCAAAGACATTTTACAAATGCTTAGGTATATTATTTACATATTAAGAAAATTAATTAAATGTTGGAAGCAGCTCTAGACATGTTATGTGTAAACAATGAATGTTTTGGAACATGAAACTGATCAGCAAAAAATAACTAATAGAAAGTATAACTGGGTGGTCTCAAAGTATTGCTAAATTCTGTGGAGATTTCACATGTTTTAGGAGATGCAAATGTGGAGATTTCACATGTTTTAAGAGATGTAAATGTTTTATGGCTTTCATGCAATTTAATGATGAAGTGCATCATACCTGGACACAAACAAAGCAATGTCCTCAAAGCTTCTTCCACTACTGCAGTGTAAATAAATAATAGTACTTCACATTATTATATTCAGTAGTATCAAATAGGGAAGAGATGTAAGTGGAATGACTGACTTTCTTTAATAAATTAATATTTATCTATAAGGAGAAGACAAACCATAATCAAATTGTGAATTAAATTATTTCAGGAGACTTAAAACAGCAGGAGGATAGGCAGCAAAATTTGGGGGCAAATGTATGAAATTTATGGCAAGTAAATAGAAAATTAGTGTTTAGCACCAGTGCAGAATGAGCCCAGTGAAGTCACAATGCTCACATTTGACAGCATTAGAAAACTTCATAACAAAACCACCCCAAATAACAGTAACTGCCATTTTCTCTAGGAATACAATCAGCAAACAAATTCCATAAGATATGAAGTCTAAAGTATCTGCATGAATTAGCAGCACTTCAGCTGAAACAGCAAAATTGCTCTACCATTATAATTGCAGAAATAAATTGAATCCCTTCCTTTAACAAAAGGAATTTTGTATTAACAAAATCCATATAAAAGTTTATTTAAAAATTAAACAAAAAAAATCAAAAATTATATTATACCATATATTTGCATGTACCTTAGCACATGTAGATTAATACCAGCTCTGTTTCTTACCCCCCTTCAGGGGTAGAAATGCGAAGTTGATGAAAGACCAACTACACAAAAAATGTTAGCTGTCTGAAGAATTAACAAATGTTTGTCAGATTCTTTTACTTATAATCTGACATGCAAAACCATAAAGCTAAAATACTTCATACAAATAAGGTCCCTGCCCAGCATCCTTTGCTGATCAACAGGGTTTTTTTACAAGGGTTTCATTATCATATACCCTTGAAACATTCTGAGTCTTAGAGGCTCTGGAGGGCATGCAATATTACTTAATAACACTTGAATTGTATGTTAGTATATTGATCTACAATGTGTGCCATTTGTACAACCTAGAAATTAGTTTAAAGTCTAAGGAGCTGGGATTTCTGTTTCAAATTCTGATGTTCGCTTGCTATGGGACATGAGGACAACTGCTTATGTATCTGTTATGGAGGTGAAATTAAAAGACTTATTTGACTTAAAAAATTTCAATCGGTCTGAAGGAGCGTAGGAATTATTGGGTAAAATCTTCAATACTTTCTAATCTTGGTAGCTATTCACATAGCTCCCAAAGCTATACTATCTGAGTGTCTAAAATACATAGGTGCTATTTCATCTATTCTGATAAGGAATTTATATCTAAACCGATAGAAAAAATCAGGACTTAAACTAAAAAACTTCTATGTAAAGAAATAATAAAACCACACACAGACAAGTCCAAGCCAAATGAAAATTAACTTTAAATGTTTGCCCTCTGCAGTATATCGCGTTCACACAACCAATTAAAAGAAATGCCATCTCGTTTGGAAAATATCTATTGATTTCCCAGTTCATCAGATCAGCTTGATGTGTCCGGCAATGGCTCCTATGACATCATCAATATTTTTCTATTTAGAATAATGACTTATTTTATATGCCAAGAGCTATAAAAAAGTCTATATACATATATTTCTAAAGACATCAGCTTAAAAACCATCTTGATTTCCCTCCTTAACATACAATATTTTTTATCCAACTATTAAAAAAATTTGGGATCTTGCCATGAGATTCATTTATGAAACTCAGTAAATTTGTTTAGTTTATAAACTGACCTCTAAATCATGTTTCCCCTATTAGATGCTGTCGCTTTGGCCTGCATTTGGGGTCCAAATTAAATACATTTTTCTTTTAGATTATGCAGAACACATTTCAGAGAAATTCTCCCAGCCCCGCTTCCCCCCTCCTTTCTTCTTTTCCAGCCTCCTGTATCTTTTAACTGCTACATATTACCTCTAAATCTTTCTACAGAGTCAAAAAGGCACCCATTCAGCTAGATGTTTATTCTGTCCAATTCACTCATGTATGTTTTTAAGATACACTTGCAGCTGACTCCCAGCCCAGTTTCTAGCAATGGTAAAGAATATTTATATGCCCTGGACATAGATGTGCCTTTAATCAGACCTCTCCATAGGGCCAATTGGCATATAAAAACTGGACAAAACATGAGCCAGGAACCAGCAATGGGACAGTTCTCACATCTGACCCCATGCAATTCTTTCTTCTAAGATTCTCATTCTGGGAATGGGGGAAGTGGAAGAAATTCCTTATCTTTCCACACGATGGGCTCTCAAGTTCCCCTCGGACAATATTTCATGGTGGGCCAGGACGAAGTTTAGCAAGCTTGAGAAGCTTCCTTCCCCTGGAACTGCAGAAAAATTGAGTGGTATTGCTATTTTTGAATATTTCTGGTTTGGACTACTTCTGTGGAATTCAGCCTATTTCAAAGGACGTGGCCTGTGGGAGCCTGTGCAAAGCAGGCTAAAGCACGGTGTTTCTACCCTTGCAGCAGAGCTGAGTCTTGCAGAACTAGCTCTTCTGCCACTGGCAATGCTACTCTAACTCTGTCTGGGGCCCACCACAGTATTCTGAATACTCAAAACAAAACACGTGGCTCCAAACCCAGTAATTTATCTTACCACTTCGGTAATCCCTGGAATGTGGTTTGCTGACCTCTGGTGGTTATCCAAGCTACAAGAGACGGGGCTGGCCTGTCGGACCTGGAAAGTTAAAAAGGAAAATTTATTAACTCCTAAGTGGGGAGGTGCAACCATGGTGTTGGGCAGTGGGAGAAGCTGAAGATTTAAATTCCAAATTTCAGAAGCTACTGTCCTATGCTACTGCCAAATTAAAGTGCAAGACTTAATCCTGTTGGTGTCATTTTACCCAGCAAAAAGAACTGAAGCAAACAAGCAGAGTGGTAGCTTCTGTGCTTCATATTCTCTCATTTAGGTTGTTTCTTTTACTCTCGCTGCTTGCATGGCTCATCACTCTAATTCCTGATGGCCCAGAGTTCCCAGGGGAAGACTCTGACGCCTTCCAGCGCCAGACTCAGAAGGGATGACTTCAGCCTTTGTGCCTAAAGCTGCAGAGGCTGAAGAGCAGGGGGAAGCCATGTTCTTCACAAGGTTACACATAGTCTGTCCCAAGAAAACTCCAGGTAAAGCTAAGGATTACCTGTTTTGGGCCTAAACCCTTGGTTTGAACTTGTCTTTGAAAGCAAGTCTAAGGTGAAACTGAGTCAGCAACAGTGTATGCAGGGTTTGAAAAGGCCAAGTTCCCAGAATCTGTTCAGCTGGGGGAGATGCACTGCTTCCCCCTCTGTCTCTAACAGTCCTCCCTACCACACACTGCCCAGCAAGTCAGAGAGCAAGCCAGGATTACACTAAATTCATCCTCTGAGAATGAAAAAAAAGCAAGCCCTTCATCTCAGACATTATTAAAGTCTGCTATGAGTCATGTTTGTCCTTGGTTATATTCCTTCCAAGGAAGTATTTTCCTCAGCCCATGGAAATGTACACTAAATATAAACACAGCTTTCTCAGTGACATTTGACCAGTTTAATGACTATACCATTTTCAAGGACACTTTCTGTTCTTACGTACTGAGTCCAGATTGTTTCTATTTGCATTTTTCTGACAGAACAGTGGCTAAAACAGACTACAGTCTATTTGAGTCTGAAATAACTTCTGGTTACACGACTGCCTGAGAATTTCCATTTAAAAAGTGACAAACATTCTCTCCTTTTTCTTGTTAGCAGTCAACATGCATTACTCAATTCAACAATGTATTGTCTTATCTATTTTTCCAGCTTTGTCACTGATCCCCTACACTCCGTAACTGTTAGCAGTGCTTCTCATGATTTGTTGAATAACAGTTAATTATTTGATACAGCCAATACCAAAAAGGATTCCAATGAGTATCCTTTTAAGATCAACCTACTGTCAAAAACTTGCTCCAAATTAATTTTTTCAGCTCAGTCCTGACTTAGATAGGAGGGATAGATTTCTGTGTTAGAAAATAATGTAGCAGATGGTCAAGAGGATATCTTGGTGTCATGCTTCTAGAAAATGAAAAACCACATCCACACTAACCATTCTATAAATGACACTAAACTCAAGTTGTGCTAAAGAAATGCAAAATTAGTGTGTAAATATGGTTTTGGGGCGAGTACTCTGACTTAATTTACATTACTTTTCTGGACTGAGTTTATAAAGAATCTATAGAATACTACCCTTGTAGGTGACTCTTAGGGCAAATGATCTATGTAAACAGTTAGATCTCAATTCTCTTGTGTGATCAGGTGTAAGCCAGCATTTTCAGTATCTGCTTGATGAGACAATAGTTCATTTCTTTATTAAGGGCTAAAATTTGTCCTCTGATATGTGTGAATGGCTCCCATTGAAGCAAATGAAAATGACAATTAATTATTTTGCTTAGTTTCAGGGGTATAACCAGAGCAATAATGAGAAGAAATTAAAAGAAGAAAAATTTAGATTGACTATCAGAAGAAAATCGCAGGCAGTAAGACTATTTGCATACATCTCTGTCTCAGTTCTTGAACTAGATTTGGACTAACCTTCGCCCATCATCATCATCATAACATTAGACAGTGCAATAATTTCTCAAGGGAAAAGAACACTTGGGAACATTTAAAGTAGATTGGAAAAACACCAGGAAATATAGCACGGAAATCAATTCCACATTAACAGGAAGATATAGTGGTTGATCTTTATCATCTTTGCATTCCACATCTTACAGCTTATTTCCAGCTCCAGGATATAGAAGTCTGAGGAGGTGAAAGGAGGCAGTTGTAGTTACTGGGTAAATAAATACTTCTGTTCCTTACAACAAGTAATCTTTGATGTGGAAAGTGTTTGGAGCCTACAGAACAAGGTTTGCCCCTTCTTTCTCAGCAATGAGAAGAAGCAGATTGATCAAGCCAAAGCACTCCTATTTTTCAACCCAGAATGTCCTTTACATGCAAGATACACAGTGGTTACAAATACTGAAGGCAAAGTCTGATGGTGACAGAAGGTGGCTCTGTATGTTTCCATGGATGAAGGTGAGCCTTGCCCTGCTGAAGCTGGCCAGAGTAAGCCTGCTGATCATTGTGATCATTCAATGATGTTTAAATGAGAAGCAAGGCACACAGACAAATAGTGCAGCAGTCAGACTGTTGTGTAATATAAGTCCAGAAATTTTGCAGTCGTTTCCTTGCGATAGGAAAAGAGTGCACTACATTTGTGCAGCTTGGGAAACTAGAATGCTATTCTAAAAATTGCTTCCACTAACCTTGTCTTCAACAGAGATTGTGTGCATCATCTTCAGCATTTGAATAAAACCTTGAATCATGCGTCCCTAGTATAAAGAAGTTGAATGTCAGATGCAGAGGATAGTGTGTGAACCACACAGAGCTAAAAGCTGTCTGCAAATACACACTTGCATGCATATTCTAAACCATGGCAGCAGAAATGATGGCATAGCCTTTATGTTTTTCTGATAATAAAGCTTGTTGAAACATTGTTAGCTCCCTCTCTCTCCATCATGTCACACAGGACAAGGAATGGGACAGGGTCACAGTGGTTCTCAATTCATAGGCATGCCATACAATCCAACAAGCCAGCTTTATAAAGGCATCCTGAATGAGGCCCTGTGCCTGCAAGGGAACTTTAATTGGATTTCTTTACAGCTTGCAACAATCCAATGAAAAATTATGTAAGAATAGCATGATTCAATTTCAGCATGCACTTGAATAACAATATTTTTAAAAGAAAGAATTCTTCATGCACACACAGGATTTTAAAAAAAAAAAAAAGTAAAAATGAAAACAAGGTAAGCCAGCAGTTTTCAATCCAAGCAGACTGCATGGCCTAACTTTATTCACAACAGCACAGACATTGTGTGTGTTATTGTCCCAAGTCAGGATATAAAAGCACAAATTATATACCATTCAATGTGCATATATAATCTTTCAGAGCTTCTGAATTTGACTTCTAGGAATAATAATGGAGTCTTTCATTTTGTCCTCATACTCTGAATCAAAGTGACTGAGAAAAGAAAAGAAAATATTGCTTTATTCAGCTATCAGATCCACCTCAAGGAATAATGTTAAATTTCAAGCTTTACAGATTTGCCCTGCTTGGGTGTAACTTAAATATTTCTCTGCTTTTCTTCATAGTTTACATACATTTTTAACATAAATAGTAGCCAAACACAACCTTTGAGATCTTTGGTTCTCCTAAGGATGCATGGAAGGTGCTTGCAAGTGTGCTTCTGTGTGTGTTTGTGCAGCTGTATAGCACACATGCCTAACGATTGTACCTAATAGGGAAATGAAGATGGCGAAGGGTCTAGAGAATAGGTCGTACGCAGAATGGCTGAGGGAGCTGGGGTTGTTTAGCCTGGAAAAAAGGAGGCTGGGGGGCACCTCATCACTCTCTACACTTGCCTGAAAGGAGGCTGTAGCACGTTGGGTGTCGGCTGCTTCGCCCAGACAACTGGCAACCGGACAAAGCAAAGTGGCTCCAGGCTTTACCAGGGAGGGCCAGGCTGGACATCAGGATAAATGTTTTCTCTGAAAGGATGGTTAAGCTTTAAATGGTCTGCCCAGCAAGGAGGTGAAGTCACTGTCCCTGGAGGAGTTCCAGAAGCAAATGGGTGTGGCACATAGTTCTAGGGTATAGTTGACAAGGTGGTGATTGGACAAAGATTGGGTTTGATGACCTCAAAGGTCTTTTCCAACCTAAATGATTCTGTGATTCTAAATACTGTGTGAAAAGTGGCACCTAAACTGACAACTGTTTGTGGATTTCTTTCACATCCAGATAGAGCAAATTACTAACCTGATGGTAAATTCAAAGGATTTTATTGTATTTAATGAAAAATGAGCAACAGGACTCAAATTATAATAATAACTGCTACTTAATTTCACTTAAGTTTAAACGTGTCTCTCTTATATTCTTGTCTTTCAGTGCACAACAAGTTTTGGACTGGTAATGTAAAAGTACTTTGCATCATTTTCAGTGACTTCAGCACACAAGGAGGGAACAAATGAGATTTATGATCCAGAAGAGCAAAAGGAAGTTTCAAACTGTAGAACGAACATGTTAGTTTTATGCTTCTGGTAAAATTATCATCGATCTCAATAAGAATTATATTGATAATAAAGATTTATCATTAGTTTTTAAAAAGAAGGCTGTCTTTCATACATGACTGAGCACTTTCTTAGAAATTACAGTTCAAAACCTAAAGCCTTTGAAATAAAATGTAATATCAAGTACATAATATTGCAGGAAGCAGTAGATTTTGTGATCAAGTACATAACATTGACTCACAAAAGACACAGACTGGTCAGTATTACAGCAGATATTCCTCTCTTCTGTAGCTCTCTTATTAACATTCTGCATTTTAAAATTTCTTCTACTGAGTTTTTTTAAAAACAGCATTCTTATCCAGAGGGTCTTGGTATTTGACTTGCTTCAGATTGATGCCAGGATGGTTTATGGCCTTATATTTGTTGATACTTGAAGAAGGATTTCCTCAGACAGCCTGCCCCCACCTTTCAAGTACCGAGGCTGTCTTGAGGCTGACAAATTCCTCTAGTAGGTTTTGACTGCTGATCTGAGGGTTCAAGCCCCAGAGGTGCCTATAACTGGCCTCATACTTTTGACATTTTCCCCACCTAATATTTAATTTTATGCCCCTTCTGAGCCCTCACTTTGGAGGAACTATATGAAAATTATTATTCCTAAAAGAGTTAAGATTTCAGTAAAAAATAGCGGAACTGAGCCACAGGCCAAATGGGATACACCAAGCCATTCACCACCCAAGCAGCTAAAAGGCTTCTATTCTGGTGGCTCAGCTGGTGGACCCAACATGGACCTGCTGTGGCTTCTTTTACATTTAGCTTTAACATCCTTGGAATTGGGTGTGGGAGGGAGGGAAATTAGGCTTGTTGGTACAAAGTCATGCTGTCAAAATGGGATTTCTGAATGGTTTTGGGGAGAAATCTAACCTGACTGCAGTGAACCTGTGGAGTGAGGCCAGCGGAGGGCCATGAAGATGGTCAGAAGGTTGAAGCACCTCTTCTATGAAGAGAGGTTCAGCCTGGAGGAAAGAGGGCTCCAGAGAGACCTTAGAGCAGACTTCCAGTTCCTGAAGAGGCTCCAGAAGAAAGGAGCTTCTGACAAGGGCACACAGAGACAGGATAAGGCAGAATGACTTTAAACTGAAAGAGGGTAGGTTTTAATAAGATATGAGGAATAAATTCTTTACTGTGAGGGTGGTGAGTGAGGCACTTGAACTGTTTACCTTTAGAAGCTGTGGCTACTGCGTTTCCAGTAGTGTTCAAGGCCAGGTTGGATGTCAGGCTGAGAAACCTGGTCTACTGAAAGGTGTCCCTGCCCATGGCAGAGAGGGTTAGAACTTTAGGGCACCTTCCAACCCAAACCATTCTATGATTCAGTAACTGGAAACTATAGCATTCAAAATGTACAGGGGGAAACATGCAAATGTCTTTTTCTAGAAAGAGAAACACCAACAGGAAGTCCCCAGATTTTCACAACTTTCCCTGGGAGAGCTTCAAGAATAATGGAGAATGTAAAATTGCTCTGGCATTTTAGTGGAGTGCTGTTAAAGCTTAACTGTCTTCTCTAATTTAACACTTGTGGCCTTGAACACTTCTGGGGATGGGACATACACAACTTCTCTGGGCAGCATGTTCCAATGCCCCCTGTGTTGCAGTGTGTTACTGTCCTGTAATATTTCATACATACTCACATTTTTGAGAAAAATTCTTCTGGTCTGGAAAAGTCAGCTAAGTGGTTTTTACATTCTCCAAGGTGCAGAATAATTTATTGAAATATAAGGAGGTAAAGGTCAGTTAGCATTTAAACATTGATACTGCCCTGTGGAGGTGGATGAAAATTTTGCCATGGAATCTCATGGGTCAACAATGGGCCTTATGAAGCTCTGAACTTTCTAGCTTTAAACTTTATGAGTTTTGATTTTGATTTGTTAATGTTTTTTGTTTAGAAAATTATGGACAAAGTCAGGTTTTTTTTCTTGATCTAATTCTATCTTTAGAAATATTTGTCTGCAAGCAGGGATCTCTGATTGTGTTTACATCCATCTACACCAACCTTCCATCAATAGTATCACTCTCAAAGTTGCTATTTGTTACAAAGCACACAAGTTATCCTATTAATGTCAAAGAATAAGTCACTTAAGCCCTTGCCCTCTGCTAGGGGTGTTGAATATGGGTTTCCATTTGTCTTTGTCTGTCGTGGCAGACACAGTTTGATTGGAGGGTAGATGTGTAGCTTGATACTATAATTGTTTTCTGTATAAATGTTGTCATGAGAGCAAAGCATTCAAAAAGCATAGTCTGAGTCTGGTAGCTGGGCAGATCTAGTTTGTACAAATAAAGCATTTACATATTAATTATAGTTGTGAAAGAATTCTTTAACACCCCTACTTAAAAGCAGACACCTGCTATTGAAACTATGTTCCTTTTTATGCTATTTTGATAAGCATAGATTTTATGATACTAATATTTTGCATTACATCAATATGCACAGCATCCCTAACCCTCATTCTTTACATGCTTTAGACTAAGATACCTCAATTTAGAGGAAACTCAAAATAAATGGATAATAACCTTCACACTCCCGTGAAGATCTTTGACATTGCTTGCTATATATGTAACAGCAGAAATAAAGAGCAAATTGCCTTACAGATATATTTTTGTTTACTTAAAAAAGTGTTCTATGATGTAAAACACAATTTTGAAGATACAAATTGCTCACACGTCTTTAGAAATTTAGACCACAGAACCTTTACCCAGAAGTCATTTCTTTTCCTTTGTCAAAATATTAATGTAGCTGGTTTTATGTTAGGCAAATATACTTCACCTGACACATACTTTAGACAGAACTGGTGATTAAAGACTACTGAACTGTTTTATTTCGTTACCAACACTGATGTCTTCCTTGAGAATTTGCTTTCTCTTCCTTGACACCTTCCCTTTTTGTTTCAGTAGCAAAGCAGAACTAGAATGTGAGTAGATGGAGGACAAGTGCTGAAGATTTGCAGCCCTTCCATTAGCTCCATTGGATGGAAAACACCAGAAACGGGGTGGGAGTGGGAAGGCTGGGTGGACCATCAGCTCCTCAAGGAAATGGAAGTTCAGAGCCAGGTGGAGGTGCTTCCAAGTCAGGGTGCTTTGAGCAAACTGCAAAGATTTTGAGCAATTTCCCCCTTAGTTTCTCCTTGGTGCTCAAGTCAGCAGAGGCTGAACAAAAGCAAACAGACAAACCTGTGGCTTCAAGGAGAAAGCTAGTAAATATGTCTTGAGCATCACTCTGAGGATGTACAATACTAGTAACACCAAAGGCAACAACAAACCCTGAAATAGATGGAGCATATAGTGAAATTTATTCATATTAGGCACGTAGACAATAATGTATGAATAATTGTACAATGCTAAATTTGTGTCTCAGGGTAAATCACATTCATAGTGACTGAATTCTCCCAGCCTTCAAGAAGAGTGAGTCAGCTTGTGGTAGCTCCTGAAGCCTTCATGGTAATCACCTGAGAAAGCAATGTTAGCCATGAACCAGGGACTGTGTTGAAGTAGTAAAACATTATTTTACTGCATTTCCTACAGTTTCCTGGCACTGTTAATTAAGTGATGAAGATTCACTAATGAAATCCATGCTAATAAAATCCATGCCTAAAGGTTAGATAAGACCTCAGATCTGTTCAAATGGCAATAGTTCTGCTATTGCCTCCTACACAATCTATTTGGCAGTACATTGTTTCTCCTTTAAAGCTGAGGGAAGTAGCTGGAGCAGGAGACACCCTTTACTAAACTGTGATATTTTCATTCTGTTCAAAACCAAAGATGAAACCTACCAGTGATGGAAAAGAGGACAAGTATCAAGAGAACTACAGAGGCATTGCCAAAACACGCAGAAATGCAGTTAGAAAAGCAAAATCTCCACTTAAAAATTGGCCAGATATGTCAAAAACTATAAGAAAGGGTTCTTTGGGTACACAAGATATGTAAACAGCAAGCAGAAACAGAAACAAAATATTAAACATAAGAGGGGGAATTAGTCACCAACAACACTGAAAAGGCAGAGGTTCTCAAAAGTTCCTTTAACAATGTCATCACTAGCACAGTTGGGCCCCAGACCTTGGGAACAAAAGCCCAGGTTTCTAAGTTTAGTTAAGGAGTGTTTGGATGCGAACTTTTACAGAAGCTTGGCCCCTATAAATTCATGAGGCTTGACCATATCCATGCGAGAGTGTTGGAGAGCTGGCTAGTGCCATTATGAGGCTGCTTTCCATAATATTTGAGAAGTTGTGGAGGCTGGAAGATGTCCATAAGACTGGAAGAATGTAATGCCACCCTCATCTGTAAGAGCTTAAAGGAGGACCCAGGAAATTATAAGTTCATTAGTCTCACCTCATTCCCTGGAAAAGTTACATAATGAATCCTCCTGGGAGCCATCACAAGTCAAATGAATCACATGATTTGGGGGAAGCCAGCATGGATGCACCAAGGGCAGATCATAAGACTGAGTGCCTTCTATGACTAAGTAACCTGCCCAGTTGATGGACAGTCTCCACTCCTATTTTTCCAAGGCTTTTGATATAGTTTCCCACAGCCTCTGGCTACAGAAATGGATCTACTGTGGTCTGGACAAGTGGTTCATGAGGTGAGGAACTGGCTGAAAGGAGGTGCCAGAGTGGGATGGCCAATGGCTCATTTTCCAACCAGCAACCTGGCACAGCTGGGGTTCCCCAGAGATTGATTTGGGCCCAACACTGTTTCTTATCTTCATAAATTATGTAAAAGATATGTTCAAATCCACCCTGGTGAAGTTTGCTGAGGCTATTAAACAAAGTGGGGGGTAGATGCTGTGAAAGTGACAGCCACTTTGCAGGAAGACCTGAATAGGCTGGGAGAGTGAACCTCATGAAAGACAGCTAGGTCAAGTGTGAAGTTATGCATCTGGGAAAACATAATACAGGAGTGCAGCACAGGCCAGGATCTATCTGACTGGGGAGCAGATCCATGGAAAGGCACCTGGGGGTCCTGGTGGGCATTGAGCTCAGTATGAATGAGCAATGTGATGCTGCAGCAAAGAAAGTGAAATCCTGGGCTGTATCAACAAGAGCATCACCAGCAGAGATGAAGAACTCACTGTTGTCAGCACTTGTCAGGCTACACCTGCAATACTCTCTTCACTTTTGATCTCTGCTATACAGAAAAGATATGGACAGGCTAGATAGGGTCCAGAGAATGGCCACAAAGGTGATCAGAGGACAGGAAAGCCTACCATGTGAGGAAAGGCTTAGGGGAGCCCTTATCACCATGCTTCAGTATTTGAAGGGTGGCTATAAAGAAAATAAATACTTGCTTTTCACAAGGAGTTGCATAGAAAAGATGAGGGGCAGTGGGTTGAAGTCTCTCCTTGGGATATCCCAATTAAACACAAGAGAAAAAGTTTTCATAATGGGAACAGTCAGCCACTGGCATAATCTTCCTAGCCCCAACATAGGAAACTTTTAAGGTTTAGCTGGACATGGAGCTGGCCCATCTTGTTTGGACTGGGCTTTTGCCAAGAAAGTTGGACCAGAGGAGCCTTGAGGTTCGTTCTAGCTGATGTTCTAGGAGTTTAGGATTCTATGGTTCACACCGAGTACAGTCCCATAGAGTCTGGGGAAGCTTCTGTCGCCTGGCTCACAACATTACACCAAGCAAAGAAATGTGAGAGAAGTAATTGAATTAGAGAGAGCTCTGTTTCAAATGGGATGAGTCAATACACCATTTTGTTGTTGAGAAAGGGGTATGGCAATGGTCTCCTTCCTTTCTACATTTTTCCCTGCAAGGGTCACACTCTAGCTGTGTACCTTCTGATAGCTCAGTCACTCTCCACTCTCCAATGGTAGCTGGTACCAGATGTGAGCTTGGAGGATGAGCAGGAGAAGAAGCCTAGACACCTCATTTGACAACAGTGGTAGGCTGTTATGACGGATGGGCATTTTGGTAAATGAAGCCTGAAATACCTTAAGGATTCTCAGTCTTTACCTTAACAAATATGTTCTTTGGAAAAAAATGTGAAATAAATGCCAACTTAAGAAAATATTCCATCCATCTCATATAAACCAGACAACACAATTGTGGTTATTTTAGCCTACTAGTTACCCATGTGTTACCCACATAGTGATTCAAGCTTATTTCCATTACTGCTGGCCCACCACAAGAGATGAAACTCAGCTATAGTGTGTGTGGCCCTTTGGAGATACAAAAGGGAAAGACCAGCTGTCTAAATTATTGGTAACTACCATAAACATTTTTATCTGGTGGATGTAACTGAGAAAGTGAGATATATAACAAAGGATTTCACAGCACTGGCAACTTGAGCTGCATCAACTGAAGTCAGCTGCTTGTGCTAGAATAAATGGGCAAAAAGCAGCCAGAACCAGCATTCCTTTGCTTCAATTCCTCTAAAACAAGAGGACTGGTTTTGGTGAGCCTAGATCCAAGTGAACCAGTGGGGACATCTAAATTTACACTGAGTAAAAACAATTTAAAGGTAGGAGACTCTTCTTGCTGCTCAGACAAATTTTCCTGCTACTCAGTTTAATGCTTCTGCCATTTTGCCATCTCTTACAAAAAAAAAAACTCATTTCAAGCTTTCTGGCTTGAGTTGCTCAGATTTTTTATAATCTTACAGCATGGCTCCGGAAATTATTAATAGAGGAATGCTGATCAGCTCAAAACTGATTTACCTGGAAGAGATTCTGAAAACGGTAGAGTTAATAGGATTTAGGGAGGAAGGGACTCGGAATAGTTTGCAGGCACCAAGTGACCAGAAGTAGGGCTTTTCTGATGCAAATTGTGTGACCTAGACACCCAGTTTCCATTAAAATACTCTAAGATTTGGTCTGTCAAGGCTTTTTTGCTTAAAAAGACTCCATTCCCTTTGGCCTTCAAAGTTCTCTACAGGAGCTAGTAGCTGCTGACAATGTTGTTACATCAGCCTCTTTTTAAAGAAATCTGAGTTGGTTTTTGAAAGCTGTGGTTAAAAACCTTTAGAGTGCTATGACAAATGAAGCAATGGTTTCAGAAACTGTTACATTGGAAACGTCCCATAAAGTTTTCTTGACTAATTTGCCATTTTTTCTTTCTGGAAAGTAAAAAATGTGTTGGCATGCTCTGGTCTTTCCGGCTCTCAAAAAGGTGAAGAATTCACCAAAAGATTGCCATCTATGGTGAGAAAGGGGTTCCTCTCTTCTAGTCCTCCAAGGCTAGGTGTGTTACTTTGAGCATAGGGTGATGCCCACCTGGGTGCTCAACAGTGCTCTGTCAGACTCCAGGAACTAACATAAGCAGCAAGTTGTCTTTCCAGACTGAAATAAAAGTTAAAATCTTTTGCAAGGCCACATGAATGATTATTTACTTCAATCAATCCATCATACACAGATTTCCATTCAGGATTTTAATGGAGAAATGTTTAATATTTCATACTAAACCCTCTTGTAGGTCTTGTTGCTACAAAACTAATTCATCCTCTGGTTTAGCTCAAAGCTACACTGAGTCTCTCCCTAAGTGATTCCTTTACAAGCAAATCCATCACTTTCTAAATATAACTTTTTAGAGGTGCAGATCTTTCCTGCTGCTGACATGTATTTAAAACATGTACCTTTTCTTTAATGAGAAACACCCCAACTATCGTACAGTCTCCAGTGGAGAACAAAATCCTTTTCTATTTTCTTAGCTTTCTTGAGCTCAAGATAATTGTAATAGAGAGCACACACTTCACAGCAGCTGCAACTATTGAAATCACTTTAGGAAGCAAGTAAGTATGTAAGGGTTGGCTTTTTCTTTTTTAAGGTGTGCTGGAATAGTAGAAAAAATATGTGATGCAGTGAGTGGAGTCTTTATAGATTGTAGCTCACTTTGATAAGGGTGTGGCTGATAGCCAAGAGTGCTCCAAGAGAGCAGTATTTCTCTATGTTTGCCTTCTTCTAGTGAAAGGGAGATGGAGAACATGGCTTCTCCTCCTCACCTTCTGGTTTAGCTGCTCCCTAGTGGGGTGGCTGGGAATGGATAATTACTGCAATAACCCCAAGTGTAAGTGTTCTCACAGAAGCAATTCCATGTCAATACCTGGCATGCATCTTATGTTCTAGGACAAAAGACTATATCCCATTTGGTATATATCCCTGACAGTAGGAAGTGACAAACTCAAAGCCAGATTATTTTTAAACTGCTAAAGAAGGCAGGGCAGAAAATGTATGCTGGCTTGTAATGAACATCTATTTTTTGGCTATCAAAAATATCTACATCCCAGGGAGAAAGTTGAATCTTTGCTTCTCAGATCTCCTGGGTTATAATTTCAGGCCCTTAACTGCAGCTCAGAATTGGATTATACTTGGGGTCTCCATTAGTTTTGATAACTTACTTTCTTCTCTTTTTTTTTTTTTTTTTGGCAGCTTATTTGATGAATACCATTTCAATGTTTTATAAATCTGTATTCAGGCAATAAGGTGCCTTTGGTGTGAAGATAGATATTTCAAAAGCTTTTCTCAGAAATGGATGCAAGATTTGTAAAGCTGTTTTGGGTCTGTTATAGGAAGATGGAGAAGTAAGAATTGGCATGTGTGGTTTTTTTCTTTCTTTGCTCTAATTGTCTTCTGACTTCCAAAGTGGAGAAGTCAGCAAGCTTCACTTTCAGGGCTACTGGATACCTTTGTCACCATATGAAATCAGGCCCTGTTTATGTCTTTTATATGCCAGTATAATTTATATATTAGTGACTTTTTAAAGAAAAGTTGCAGAATAGCAAGGAAACCTCATAATTCCTCAGAGCAGTATACACAACCCATTTGTTTTCTCACAAAACCAAATAGAATTAACGGGCATTGTGGAGCCACAGTCCCTGGAAAACATCAACACTCTGACAGTTTCTTCCAGTTAACTGTTCTGAACATAACAGTTTCTTCCAGTCATCTAATCAGAAATTAAGTGTCTACAAGCCAGAGCACAGAATCCCTTAATCTCATTTACGGAGCAATCGTGCGTCAGGACATCAGAATTTAGACTAATATTGTCCTGTGATTTTTTTCCTAATCTATCAATTTCAAAATTATGGGCTAGGAAAGGATAATAGTAGTATTTTTGGCAATTGCCATCAGCTAAAGACCATTCCTAATTTGTATTTCACTTTTTTATATTACCAAAGGAGGAAGGATATGTCTATCTATATCAAAATGTTACCAGCAGGTGCCTGTCTGTTAAGGCAGGTGTTGTTCTTTGTTATCATGAGAGACTGTATTTTAGCAAAACAGTATATATCCATAACCATTTGTACACACTGAGTTAATATACAGGGAATCGTATATTGGAAAAAAATATGCATTTAAAAATAATGCAGTACTTCGGTTATGTCAAACTGCTTGACAAATTTTGACTCTTCAGCTTCATTTTTTCTATCAGCAAAACCAAAATGGATGCATATGAAAGCCCTTATGAAAAGTGAGGTAAAATTTAATGACACACGCTTGTCTGACATACTTGTCTAATAAAACCTACTTCCCAGGAAAAAGCCATGCAGAATTAAATTTTCCACAACAATTTTTTTTCAAGAAACTGAGCTGTGCAGCAGAGGGAAAATGCATAATTTCTGCTTTCTTTGAAGATGTACAAAGAAGGAAAATATACACTAAATTGTCATCATAATCCTCAGCATCATCATCACAGAGAAAGATTCCTGTTTCCCTCAATAGGACCTTGAAGAACTGAAAGCATATAGGACTGGGTCCCATGCTTTCAGAGCCACTGTTGTGAGATATATAGAGGGTCCTTCACAAACAGATAATGAGAAATTGCAGAGTATAAATGTTTCAGATTTAGATTGATAGTTTTCTAAAATGTTACAAAACTTTGAATAATTCACTATAATACCCTATTAGTGTATTTTTCTCAATCATACTGGATATTTCTGCACCCAAAATATAATTCATTACTGGGTAGACACATGTGACTGACTCCTCATGTGCTAGGAGAAAACCTTGCAGAAGCAGAAATAGCCTCTGACAGCTGAGGCAGGAATGAATCAGAAAGAAAAAAAAATCTCTCTGTTGTGAGTGGCAGCTTATAAACTTGGGTTTTTTTCCTTTTGTGTTTCCTTTTTTTTTTCTGATTTTTTTCTTTGACTCCTGGTGTTACTCCAGTAAATATATGCTATTTCCATTTTTGGTTGTTCTTGCATCATCTTAAGTGTGTTACAGTGTTCATACAGTCAGTTCTCCTGTGCTGTACTAATGGATGGCAACTGTGTGTTTTCCCAAGGAGGGGTTGTGATTGATCAAATTTCTCTTTATAGCTACAGTTTGCTTGTTCATTTGGTGGCTGTTGTCACCAGTTTTCCAAAAGAACCCACCTCTTCTAGCAGAATAAAATTAGAGAAAGGTGTTTACTTTCAAATGAAAAACCTGAACTGATACAGACTAGCCCAAAAGAACTTGAAGTGACTGAAAGCGCCTGGGCCAGCCATTTTGTGTCTTAGCCTACCAATGACTGAATTATTCTGTCCTGTCTTGACTGTTCAAATATTCTGTTTTAATATAGAATTGTGAATGGGAAAAGGATATGTCCCTGGATATGTATACATTTATATGGAGAAATGACTGCGTGTGTGAGCGCATGCACGTGTGCACTGTAAAACTAAGTTGGTTTGGCAATTTCAGACTCTTTCCCTTACAGATAGAAATTATCCAACTAAGCGTGAAATGAGATATAAATTATATATATTACTGTCAATATACTGCTTTAACTGTTAAGAATTACTAAAAGTATATGAAAAAATAGAGGGTCTTTTTTCCCAACTATTTTTACTTGGACTTGAGAGAAAAAATGGCTAAAAAGTGGACATGAGCTCTTTGAGAAGGCACAGAAGGATTAGAGGAAGGTTAGGAATGTGAATTTGCTTTTCTACAGAAATTTCAAATTATCTTTGTTGTGAGAAACAACACTAACATCACACTGTCATTTACTGATAGATCGTGCTAGAGGGGGAGTCTGTCTTATTAAAATATTATTATTAAAATATTCCCTACAAATTTGGTGAATAGAGACATTTCCTTAAGGAAATATCTGTGGAAACACGGCCAGAATTTCTCTGTATCACCCTTCATTAGGAAAATTTAACCGACTAACAGTTTAGAGCACAAAAGTTAGGCATCTTCCTATGTGGTTTGCATCCTGTTCAAAGAGTTACTAAGTACTTAAGAAACTTCTGTGATATGCCTACAGAAGCCTGCCTTATTATTTCTCAGCTCTTCTCTGCTGTTTCTGTCAGATTGAAATACTACTAGTTACAAAATGATCCCAACTTAAGATCTAGTAGTACGATAAAATGGCCATCAAAAAATCCCTTAATACAGATATGTGAAGTGAAACCAAAATCCTTGCATCAAAAAGGAAAATATAGTTATTGTTATCACATCTGTCAAAGGAATTACTCTGTTTCAGTCAAACTCTTTTGCACTAGTTCCTGTAATAAAGGATCTAAAGGATGACTCCAGGAAGAGATCAACTTGTTAACAGAACACCATATATTGACTGTGTTCAAAAAGTCTGTATATTCAGCAAATCTCCATTGTAACACACCCTCTGCTATTGTAAGAACAGTAGTTCCTGTGGCGAGTATTTGACTCCAGTCTGAACTGTATCTTTTGCACTACAAAACTTCAAAGTCAGCCACTTCAGAGAAACGAGATGGAAATGCTTTTCCTTTAACTCTGTGCTTCACAGTTTAATGAAGAGTTCTGTCTTTAAAAGGCCAGTGGAGCTACAGCAACAGAAGGTAAGGATAACAGGATAGAGTTGGTTCAGACAATGTTTAAGAATAGCAAGTTTATCCTGGTGATATTGAAAATATTATCTAATCTGTACATAAATTAGGACAGGTTCAAGATCTTCATCACTTGTGTCATTGTAGAAGTTGTGTAACTATGCTGAATGCAATAACTTTGGGGAAACGCTTGACACTAGATTTATGCCTGATCTTCCAGCATCTGTAGAGTTTTTCTAAAACTACAGAAGAAAAATAAGTGTTTGGTTTACTCCTCCCAGACTTCACCTTTCTCTGCAATAGGAAGGATTGAGGATTAGCTAAATTTAATTTGCTCTGGCTCAAAGGTCAGGAATAGCAGGTATTTGCTGGGTATTTGACCTTTAGCTTGTCACTTTATAAAGGAAACATAAGGAGGACACTAATTTAGAAGTTGAAAACTGTTGGCTCATCCTTTTTATGCATGCATTTAATGTTCTTGTTCTACAGTCTTACCACTCCCACAAGACTACTACTTTTACCATACAGGCACAAGCAATTGACGTGTGCTGATTGTGATGGCAACACGAAATTGGCTACATTAGGATGTTCTGGTTAATAAAGATGAAGCTCTACACTCTTTGTCAGCAATGTTTGTCTGCAGCAAACATTACAATTCTTTTTATAAAATGGAAGGTCTAAAGTTAGAGGTAGATCATGATTATGTCCTTGCTTATCTTTCTTTTACAAGGCACCTAGATGAGTGAAAAGCTTAGAAGAGGAATCAGTATGAGAGCTGGCATTTGTGTATATGTGTGTGTACATATGTATAAATACATATGTCCTGATTAACATAAGATTTCTTATTATTGTTGATCCTGATTGAACAAAATTTTACAGTATGAAAAACATCGTAATTTTGCCAAGAAATCCATCTAAGGGAAGCAGCTCCTTTGGGGTTTGGTTGGTAATTCTTCGGGTTTACTCTCTTTTCAGCAAACAGGAACTGGTTATCATTATTAAATAAACCAATATAGCATAATGTAATTACAAAACCACTTACATAGAGCATGGTGTGTAGGACATGGAACGTCAAGGTTCTAGTCTCCAGACATTAGCACAGTCTTAGAAAAAATATCTTTGCCATGTGAACATGTTTTTCTGTTTTAAGTATATTTTTAAACATCAAATATTGAGACAATGTTTGCTGATGTGTGTGTGTGTGTCTGTGTGTGTGTGCACATGTGCAACCTGTAAATCAGAGCAGTTTAATTTAAACTAACAGAGCTATGCTAACTGGCCCCCATTGGTAATCAAGAACCAATTCTTTTAATACTGAAGGTCCTGCTCAGAGTGCACTTATCACTGGGAGAAAAAGATTGGACCAAACGTAAGACTGTTGTAAGTGAAGATAGCTGTGCTGATTTCAGTGGAGCTCTGCCAGCGTATACCACCTAAGGGTTTGGTAAAATAGTTTCAGGCAAAGAAGGTACATTCTTTTCAGAGGATTAATTATGTTTTATATGCACCTACTGGGTACTTTTGGGGTAAGTTGGCTACATTATAAAAAGCAGGTAATAAAAAGAAAAAAGTAACCTGAATTTGTAGGTGGTCCATTTTATTGGACTAAAAATAAAAGGCAAGCATTTGCAAATCACTGCGTCTTCCTTAAGAGCAAGAGAGAAGGGCAAGTTGAGGCAGCAGAAATGAGAGCCTAATTCTGATTCAGACTTCATAATTATATTCTGAGACAGAGATCAAAGCAGGAGTTGAGCAGGAAATGGCAAAGAGAAAGTCAGGTGCAAATATCACACCCTTCCCTGTCGCCATCATGAGCCAAAATTTGGAAGCCAGTCTAGCGTGGTGAATGCATGTGTTTGTTTAAAATAATTGCCTTGACTGAAGCTCATTATTGTTTTCTTCCGACTGCATTAGGTGGGAGCTACTGCCAGCATGTTTCTGGTGGTACAGGTAGCCAGTTTAATGCAGCTGCCATCATTAACACTTGACAAAAAATCCTGGAGTCTTAATTCAGCTTCTAGTCAGGCTTTCCCTGGTAAAGTGCTGCTGAAGTCGGAAAAATGGACTTGAAGTCAATGAAGATTTACTCCCATCTTCCATAATACCCTAGTGAAAAGAGGAAACACCATCCAGAGATTTCAGAGGGTTGATTCACAATGAAGCAGCAGGATGCTTCTTCAATGACTGTGGATTGGATCTTTTCCTTTCTTCTTTTTTTTTTTTTCTCTCTTTTTTTTTTTTCCTACTCCAACTTTGCATAGAATGTCAGATGAAGAAGCAGTTTTGGCAAGACAATAGTGAAGGGGATCAGTCTGCACACACACAATTTTCTAATGGGTATGAAAGCTGTCAAAAGAACATTCTGGATGTAGGTTCACCATCCAGACCAGCATCAAAGTTTGCTAGCTATCCCTGTCCTTATTTTATCCAATACTGTTTGTTCCATGGGGTCTCTGCCCTATCAACTGCACTAGGTAGACATGTGTAATTAACTGATTCCACCAGGGAAGAAGAAATTGCAGTCCTTGTCATTGCAGCTAATGGAAATACAGCAAAATCTGTTGAAACTGGAGAATCTTGGTATTTGTTTAAAATTTTTAAACCCCATCCTTGCGCATGGAGGCATAATAAATATACATAATTCAAACACACAAATTGGAACTTGGTTTTATTTTCGTTGGTGTCACATTCATTTGCTAATTTGTGGGTTGGGTTTTGAATAACAACAAGTCATTTGCTGGGAAGGAATTATTAGCTCGCCCTGGAGGTAATATCTAATCTGCTCAGTTTTAATAGTTGCCTGCTGGGGGGGAAACCCCACCTAGAGGGGCAGATGTACTGTACAGACCTAGCTAAGCCTCTGTGCAGTTTCTTCCTGTTAAGCTCTCTCTCTTGAAAACAGTCATCTTAAAACTCTTTGTAGAGGTGCACAAGGGGTTTAGAGCAATCTCTGAGATCTCTGTGCATCATACAGCACAATGTACTCATTACAGAATAAGTGAGGCAGGAACTGTTACATATAAAAGGCTAAGATGTGTGATAAAACAAGGAGGCTCAGGCAAAATCGGGAAGTCTGACAGTGGGAACAAGCGAAAAATCTGAGAGGACGGGCAGTAGAAGAGGTCAATTTCATAAATTATCAGAACATTAGTAATCACATTTTTTAATGTAAAGATTTCACTCTTTAGCTTACAAGAATATAAAACTTCCAGAGGCTTTTATGATGGGTCCTGGAGCAGGTTTCATCTCCCTCCCATTTTCAAGCACAGTCCCTACAAAGCTGTACAGCACAAACTCAGACCTTCAAGGAAATCTGGTTTTGCTCACACAACAGAACTTGGTCAAACTTTCTTCTTTGACTTCACATAATTGCTCGCACAGTTGTTCACACAGTTGTTCTGAAATGTTGCTCCTTGCTCATCTGTTCCTTAGTCTTCCCTTCCCTTCCCTTCCCTTCCCTTCCCTTCCCTTCCCTTCCCTTCCCTTCCCTTCCCTTCCCTTCCCTTCCCTTCCCTTCCCTTCCCTTCCCTTCCCTTCCCTTCCCTTCCCTTCCCTTCCCTTCCCTTCCCTTCCCTTCCCTTCCCTTCCCTTCCCTTCCCTTCCCTTCCCTTCCCTTCCCTTCCCTTCCCTTCCCTTCCCTTCCCTTCCCTTCCCTTCCCTTCCCTTCCCTTCCCTTCCCTTCCCTTCCCTTCCCTGTAAATCCTCCTGACAGGAGAGTCACCTGAAAGCTGTATCAATTTGCCTTGTCTTTCACCCGCTCCTGCTCCAGCTGAAGCTGTTTCCTGGTGGAGAGTGTCAGGAGAAGAGCATGCAGTGTACCCAGCGATCAGCTCACACTTGTCTTTCTCTTCAGTGTGAAGATGTCATAAATTGCAAAAGAAATAGTTGCTGCAAGTTATGTCAAAATGTATCTATTTCAAGTTGTATTTCATTTCAACTGAACATCTTTTGGAAACAGAAACAGCTATCTAACTATTCAGGTACCAATGACCAGAACTTCGGCATTCAGGGGACAGAAGAAGATAAAAAAATGTTTTATGTTCATTAACAAACCCACATGTGCTGACTAAATGCTGGAAGTGAATGTGCAAAATCCTTATGGCCTGATCTGTCAAGATGTTTGGGAGTCTATTCTTCTTTCAGCTGACAAAGTCCAGGCTGCAGTTATGACTGCAGAAACTTTAAATTTCTTCCTTCCTGTTGCTTTAGGAGAAGACTTGCCCCCTTCTAGGACACTGACATGATTCTCTTGGGTTTTTTTTTCCTATACAAGAAATATTCTTATATTTTTCAGTTTTCTAGACTTCAAAATCACTTCCATATCTAAATTTCACATTCTTAAAGGAAATTCTCAGCACATACAGCAGCATTATTTAATCTTCTATGTGTGCACAATGAATTAAAAAATGTAAAGAATTATAGAGAAATACAGTCTTGTGAAATTAAAAATCACAGTTATTGGAAGACTGGAAGATAGGAAGTTATTGTATATAGAAGAGCACAGTTTTCATATGGTAGTGATTTTTGTGACTTGTTCTCACTAAAATAGGCTAAGCAACTTGTGTTATCCAGTGTGTTGTGTGGGGAGGCACCAAAGTTTATTACTAATATTTTAATTAAACATTGCTTGCAATTAAATGTATTAAATCCTTTCATTATCTCCCTCTGTGTAGATTTTAGCAAGTTCAGCATAGACCAAGTGTGTGGACTATTCTTGGGACCTAATGACATCAGACAAATGCAAGATCCAGCTGTGAAGATGTCAATGGCAATTGTGCCAGATATGCATTTGTTTTCACAGACAACACTCCAGTTTTTTTGCAAACATTCGGACTAGCCATTTGGCAAGGCCTGGTGTTTGAGTTGCATTGCTCAGGGGAAAAGGAAGGGAAAGGGTGGCTGGATCCTAGAAGATATTCAGAGACTGAAGTTCTACAGGGTTAGAGTGAATGCTTTGATTCCTAGTAGAAGTTGCTTCAATTTCTGCTTGTAGGATTTCAGGATCAAATAAATTTTAATTCAAAGCTCCTAAAGTCTCTCAGCAATGCGCATTCTTGCCAATCAAATCTGGGAATTTCACAGCTCTGGCTGTTATCCCTGATCCCATTTGGCTTTCACCAAATGAATGAATATCTGAATTTCTGCTCTTCACCTCACTCAAGTGTTTCTTAGGTTTTTTGTTTTGGGGGGGGGAGTGGTTGGTTGGTTGGTTTTGGGTCTTTGTTCTCTTCCAAGTAGATTGTGGGATTATACCTTTCTCTGAGAAATTATCCATTTGAATCTCCTAGATAGGATTGCTTCTTTCCTTTTCAAGCTTGTTGTGGCAGTGGTGGAAGGGGGCAATTTGTCTTGTCTTCTACTTTTGAAGATGTTTTCTCTTGGCTTCTGTGGTTTTAGTCCTTCTTTCTCTCACTAATCAAAATTCCAAATGAGCCCTTTATTTTTGTCCCAAAAGCTCTGTTTATCATCAACGTCTTTCAATCCTTCATCATTAGCAAGGCATGCTATAGGCTAGGCACATCACAAGTGAAAAATACAAATTTTTGCCCCAAAGATTTTGCATCCTGCAGTCCCTACACCACAGTCATTTAGGATTATAGGTATGCAAGGCCCTTTAATTTCCTCCAAATAGTGCATAGTCAAGGGGTTTTGCTGGGAAATAAGAACTCTATGTCTGGAAGAAAGAATGAAGAAAATACATCCTTGCAGGTCTTGAAGTTAGCTTTTGACTCACCAAGCTTGGCCTGCTGCATCCAAAAAAAAGGTTTGCTGTGAAAGGCCCTTAAAACATGCATTCTACATATCATCAACTAAATATCACAATACATCACAGTAAACTTCCGAGCTACCAAATGGGCTAAAAAAGCAGATTTTGTCACAGGAAAGAAAAATGGAAGGGAACAGAGGAACCACAGTCTTGTAAGTAGTGAATACTTGCCCTAACTAAACATTTGGTTGCTTTTAGGTTGTAGGCTGCACTTGCCTTTTCCAGAGATAAGTGGCAGATGGGGGAAGAAGTGCATCTCAATTTAGGAAAATGAAAAGGAGTTAGGAAATAAAAATCTCCTATTCTAAAACTGTTAGCTGATGAGCTGACGAGTCCAGCAGTGCACTTTGCTGGGAGAGGATGATGCCACTATAAGCAGCAGCACAACTCAGAATCAAAAGAAGTATTATCTTTTCTTTGTCTGAGCTTCATAGTGCTGCTTACTTTTGATTTTATTTCATAGAATTATTTAATTCAAACTGCACTTAGGTAGCTTCTTCATAAGTTATTTCACTTACGTAGTAATTTTCAAAATGTGTTAAAGGTTTAATGAAAACTTCCAATGTAGAGATAAATGCTGCTGCTTAGAATATCAATCTGATTTCATGATCATGAAATAAAATATACTTTAAATGCAGTTTTTTACAAAATAGCCCTTTGCATGGGTATGAAGGGACACCTTTCTGCTGTGTGTTCACCTCTTAAAATGGCAACCACTGCTATGAATGCAGACCTTGAACAGATTGTAGAAGACAGATTTTATCTAGTTCCAAATTCCCAATGAGATACTTCTAAACACACACAGAGAGAAAACTGACGTATTTGCATGACTTCTCTGCACACATGCTTAAAATAGTACGAAATTGGACACTGTTCAGATGAGTCAAAATAAATGATAGGGCCAGAAATAAAATTTTATTAATATGTCCAAATAGTGACTTTCTCCAAGTTCTGCAACTTGTGAGATCGGGCAGCAGACCACCACCCATGTCCCTGATGCACAATCTGCTCATATCAAACTCTTCACTCCAATGCTTGAAAGATTCCTGATCCCCAAGGAAAATAATAGATGGTCAGGAAACTGTGTGCTAAGTTCAGAAACTATTTCAGATGTAGTGTACAATGCCTGAAAAGAAAGTGAACTTATTGCTCACAGCTGCATTGCAGCATATTCAGAGATGAAGTTATTGGGGGCCCCCTCATATTTTCTTTGGCCTCCACACAAATTGTTGACATCATTTATTCATTGCCATTCATCTACTGTTGTTCTGAGTTTAAAGCTGTATTTCAAAGATGGGGGAAGGTCTCAATCAGTGGGGCAGTTCCTCTGGGAACTGCTGTACCTTTCCTATTGCCTGATGACTACAAAAATTAAATCCAGTAGTCATGGATACCTCCAAAATTTTCACTCAGTGAATTCAGGGCACTAAAAATTCAAATAAACACATAAACAAACTCATAAGCAGAAAAAGAATTGCACAATACCTTCAAAGATATTTATGCTTTTTGTATTGCCTCACAGAATTGCAATTGTGACTGACAAAGTGACTGAGGTTGGAAGGGACCTCTGGGGGTCATCTGGTCCAACCAACTTCCTCTAGCAAGGACAACTAGAGCTGGTTGCCCAGGCCATATCTCCAAGGATGCAGACTCCACAACATCCCTGGGCACCTGTGCACATAGAATATTAGGTTTTCTTAAATTTGGGCTATGAGCTTTCCATGGGTGTTGTTCCTAAATCACAACTACTCATGCTGACTTCCATAATGCACCATGAAGAGACAGTGAGAAGACAAGGATGGCAGCAGACAGAAGGAGACAAAACTTCTGAATTAATGTCTTTAACATTGATTTGCACAAGATATTTACAACTGTTTTGCAACCACTTTACAGAAAAGTCATGACTCAGGAGAGAGTTAAGCCACGGGCTAGCATACAACAGCTCACCTGTGATTAGGAATTAAGTGCTTGAAGATCACTAAAGGTCTTGGCCTAGCTGGCTAAATTGCTATGTAGTTTAAACTTCAGCACAACGGTAACTCTGCACACCACACTAAAGTAAGTGGTTACTGGTTCTTTTTTGGGGATATGCAGTATCATCCTTATGTCAATGAAGTTGCTTTTGATGTGGAGAACCAGGACAAAGCTCACTTAGCAGAGTTAGGCAGCAGCTGTGCTGTATTTCACACTATCATCCACTTAACTAGAACTGGGACTGCATAGAATTTTACATATCCAAGCTTCAAGCATGGTGGAAAAGGGTCACCAGTCTAACACAGTAGGCTTCAATCACACTGCAACAGCAAAAGAAGTACAGCTCCTGCACTGTGCATTGTCATTTCAAAAGGTACATAAACATCTTACCCCTTGTCCCTTTTGGTCAGTCAAATTTTCTGAGATGTCACTTTTTGCAGGACCTCTTTTTCATTGAAATGTACCCTTTTTCTAATAGATATATGGTATGTGTTTGCAGTAATTACAGAAGATGTTGTCCTTTTCATTTATGCCTGCGCAATCCAGTTTGACATCATGTCATAAAAGTTTATGTGTTGTGTCCTCTGAGCTCCTTACTAATATCCCTGGCATTCTCCCTGACTATCCAAAATCAATACCATTGCTCCTCTCTCAATAAAAAATGGAGCATTGAACAGGGTCCAAATGTGCTCACTGACAATTTCCAGCAATTAGATGCTGTGCTAACAAATGACCTTCCCACGGGGTGATAAAGCAGGACCAGAAGAATCACCAATGTCTTTCTCAGGGGAGCTTGCAAATAACTGGGACCTTTAAGAAGTGGATTCAGTCTCTGTCCCTGTTTCTGTCATTGGAAATTCACAGAAATATTGAAATCAAGACAGAGAGGCATTCATATTAGGAACCTTAGCAATCAATTTTTACTTGCAGATGGTGGATTGTAATCAATGTTAATTAACCAGACTCCTTTTCAGACCAGGCTACACTGAGAGACAACTGTGTACATTTTTGACCAAGACAACTGATTTTGCTGGCCTTCAGAAAAGAATAGTGGTGGCTTTGTGAGCCACACCAGAATACAAGTATAGGGAAAACAAAATGAAGAGACAGTAAATCCTTTATGGCAATATGCCTTATATACCTTCAGAGACAGATGAAGCAGCAGCAAGTCACAGAATCACAGAATATTCTGAGATAGAAAGAATCCTAAAGGATCATCAAGTCCGACTCTTAAGTGAACAACCCATATGGGGATCGAATTCGCAACCCTGGGATTTGTGGAGGTGTCAGTGGGATACTGCAGGGCTGACCCTGTGGCTCTTAACGCCTTATTTCTTTTAAGGTTGCAACTAGGCAGGCATTTTAAATTTCTATATTTTAAAAAGATCATTTTCACTGCTGCAGAAACTCCATACATTTTCTGAAAACATGGAACCCTGAAAATTACTGTAAACCTATTTCCTTTTCTATTTTTAATAAAGAGTGAGAGAACAGTAGGACAAGGGCGGCACAATGAACTCCTGGAAAGATAGCCAAGACCTGAATATACAGGCTGAGTTATCTTCTGTTTTCCAGAAATTCTTGCTGCCAGATGTGTGGACACAGTCAAAGGAAGCTGATACTGCTTCTTGGTCTATACCTGTTCTTCAGAAAATAAAAGAAGCACATTTTCTAGTGCTGTCAGATGGGTGCTTCTCCTTAACACAAGATTCTTAAAAATTTTGCAGTGCAAGAAAACGAAAATATACTGCAAGCCAGGATTTATATACTCACCTATATGCAAATCTTGTTGCACTGATCTGTGAATTTTGCAAATAAAACTGTGCTTTGTGGCATCTTTGAATGGAATGAAGATTGAGGCTTTCAGTGATCTCTGAGTGGCACAAGAATGAACTCCAGATAACACCAGAAAATACTATTATTCCTCAGGTTCAGCAGGGGTCTTGGTTGCAAAATCACTCTGACAGGGCCCTTTTCTGTTCCGTGTTTGTTCTCTGGAAGCCATCCGGATACAGTTTCCAAACAGTTATTCTAAGAGCAGCAATGACACATTGGCGTTACTGCAAAACTGGTATGAGTGGCTTGGTCTGGGAGAAAGCAAAAACGTGACTACAATGTGCTGTACTACATGTAGGGTAGCAGGTAAAGCTCTGGTTTCTTGGACACACATCACAGGCAAGTCGCTCAATGACTGTTGCTCTGCTCCTTTTACATGTCGTTATTATAACAGTAGTTCCTTCTATCTGTCCTCTCTTCTGTCACTTGAGATAAATCTTGCAGAAAACAATACCTTCTTTATGGATTTGCTGAGCAAGGAAAAGGGTACAGATGTCTTGACTCCACAGGGGTTTGCTTGGATTGCTTAGATGTAGGCAATATTGTCAACTAGGGGGGGGGAAATTTTTAAATTAAACAACATTGACTAGTCTATGAAGTTTTATAAAACAGAATTTCTTTCTCATACTTCAGATATTAAGGGGTATTTTTTTTTTCTAGGAAGCATAAAGAGTATGGTGTGCATATGCCAATATGCCAGGACTGTAATTTAGTCCAGTCTTTTTACAGGCCTGGCCTGCCACTTCTAGGAGAAAAAGGTACTCTCTGTCTAGTGCTGCTAATACAGGAGGTAGCAGTACATGCTTCATGCAGTGTGGCTACTCAAACACACAGCAGAATCACAGAATCACAGAATCACAGAAGTTCAAGACTGGAAGAGACCTATAAGATCATCAAGTCCAGTCGATGTTCTAATTGTTCACTAGATCATGGCAGCAAGTGCCACATCCAGTCTTTTTTTGAATTCTTCAAGGGATGATGACTCCACCACCTCACTGGGTAAATGATTCCAGTATCTGACCACTCTTACTGTGAAATATTTGCTTCTTAATTCTAACTTACATCTCGCTTGACGCAACTTGAGACTGTGTCCTCTTGTTCTGTCTGTTATCGCCCGGAGAAAGAGGCCGACCCCCAGCTCACCACAGCCACCCTTCAGGAAGTTGCAGAGAGCGATGAGGTCAGCCCTGAGTCTCCTTTTCTCCAGGCTGAACAACCCCAGCTCCCTCAGTCGCTCTTCGTATGGCTTGTGTTCCAAGCCCCTTATTAGTCTCGTTGCCCTCCTCTGGACACGCTCAAGTAACTCGATGTCCCTCCTAAAGTGAGGGGCCCAGAACTGGATGCAATACTCCAAGTGAGGCCTCACCGGTGCTGAGTACAGGGGAAGAGTGACCTCCCTGCTCCTGCTGGCCACACCGTTCCTGATACTGGCCAGGATGGCATTGGCCCTCTTGGCTACCTGGGCACACTGCTGGCTCATATTTAATCGACTGTCAACCAGCACCCCCAGGTCCCTTTCCACCTGGGCACTATCCAGCCATTCCGTCCCCAGCTTATATCGGTACAGGGGGTTATTGTGGCCGAAGTGCAGTACTCGGCACTTGGACTTATTGAAGTTCATCCCGTTTGATTCTGCCCATGCATCTAACCTTTCCAAATCTCTCTGGAGAGCCCTACGCCCCTCAAGCAGATCTACACTCTTTCCCAATTTAGTGTCATCAGCGAATTTACTAATAAAAGACTCTAAGCCCTCATCCATATCAATAAAAATGTTGAACAAAACTGGCCCCAACACAGACCCCTGAGGGACACCACTGGTGACTGGTCGCCAGCTGGATGTGACACCATTCACCACCACTCTCTGGGCCCGGCCATCCAGCCAGTTCTGAACCCAGCAAAGGGTATTCCTATCCAGACCACGGCCAGCGAGTTTGTCCAGGAGTATGCTATGGGAAACAGTGTCGAAGACACGAATGATCCAGGGGAGAATTCAGTGCTACAGGAACAACACTATATTTAGACTGCTGTCTAGTGCCAGATCTGGAAGCCATCCCTGCATCAAAAGAAAGGGGAAAAAACCAGCCCCCCACACAGAGAACCCATACCAAAAACACACACGACCTAATTTTCTAAGAACATATTTGCTGAAAATAATTTACCACTCCAAGTATTTCTAGTGCAGTCTGTATAAAGAAAGAAAGCCTCCTTTTCTCTTTCTCTGTTTAAAAGGAGCTGGTTTCTAGCTTTCTATGAAGCAGAAACTTCAGTCTTAACTGAGACTGGGAATTGTATGGTGTGGTAAAATATATGCAACCCAGAACCATAAAAATAACTTCTACTAAGGAAGAAAGAAACAAAACTGATCTGGAAAAGAGATAATTTAGGTTGTGATTTATCATACAGAATAAAAAATTTTCACATAATACAATATTTTAAGTCTTGGCTGTCATCAACCCTCATTCAATTCTGAGCTGTAAATAGCTGGCCTTTAACAGGCCAGTTAAAAGTTAATAATAAGTTCATTACTTACAGAGACAGCAGTGAAACTGCAATGCAGATGAAGCTTCACTGCTTTTCTACCTGTCTTGCTTCTTTTGGGGAGTTTTAGTAAACACTAAAGAGCTGAACTCTGCTCTTGAAAGTTCTCAAACAAAAGTACCTCAGTTAGTGCATACTATGTAATAAGTCAACAATGCATCATCATTCCATAAAAACTTCTCTAGATGACAAGTTTTTTGCCAAACGCCACATCAGCTGAAAGGCAACTTGCAGCAACAACTTAGGCTGGTGAAATGATTAAATGCCTTACTGTATGCAAAAGGTCTTGCGCCTGATGTAAAGAAATAATATCATAATTTTTAGAAAGTTGAACAAAAATCTATTGGCAATGACATTTGAAAAATAGTCTTGTTTTTTCAGACCGAACACTGAAGTGATGTTCATCTGTAAAGTTTGAATTCTGACTTATTTCTAAGCAAACTTAAACCAGCTTCTATGTCTAATATGAGGTTCAAGAACAGACCCTCACATCCTTCTTGAATAAATTTGAAAACAGCAGCAGTCACAGAATGCCAGATACCAACAGTTCTGAATCAACAGTGGTTTTGAAGAAGAGCAGCTTCAGATGACATGAGCCATTCTACACTATGCAATTCCAAGAGTCAGCTAAGCAGAGAAGTGGATAAAAACACCATGAACCTTCTTCAGTGCAACTGGGATCTGACACATGCAGGTCCACCAAATACTTTCTGACTTGATTTGAATTTCAAGTCAAAGAATGATGTATATGCTCTCAGGAATTTCAAACTTGTGGGCATAGACAAATTTGAGGCTTCCGCTGAATTCTCTCAGAAGCTCAGCAGTGCAGAGGTTGAAAACATTTCTCATTTATGCAAGTCACCCTGCCCTGAGAGCGTTTGCAATGGTGGCACATTCTGCTGAACTAAGCTGAACTCAGAAAACTCCACACATGAGCACAAACTAACACCCCATTAGTGCTAGAACAGCTGAAACCTGTATCTAAGTACTAGTGAAGGATTACCATAGTACAGTGAGACTTGCATTCAGAGGAATCTGAAACATATCAAGTATTTAAGAGACATTTGCAAAAAAATCTAATTTCTTATTTGACAAAGACAGCATTCAGTACCTTGAAAGACTGAGGCAGTAGGTAGCCTTCTACTGTCTCATGGGTATCACTTTGCAGCATCTCCAGTGGTTCCCTCTATCCTGAAGACTGCATTGTGCAAACAATTGGTGTATTTCCTGGTCCCTCGGGCGGCTCCTTAAGATATTGGTGTTAAAGGATCATTTTATCCAACACTGAAATACAGCTTCTCTTATGGTGTAACTTGGCACTATTTAATAGCAGACAGCAAAGTTGTACAAGAGGTTTAAAATGGAAAGTGAAGGCCATGAGAAGGAAACACTTCTTTAACAGCAAGTGGCTAAGATACCCTCCTGTTTGTACTAAAAACATCATTTTTTAAGTGAGTAAACTCAGCATCATGATGGGTGAAACACCATGGCTTTGCAGATTTAATTAACACTGAAACATGGGGAATCAGTGAGAATTGCCCTAAACAGGGCTTTGGATTAATACTAAGTTACTTAAGCAATAGACTCAGGCTTGCCTTCTGAAAGGTTACCAACAGGTAGATTAAGCATCTTGAGTTTTTTCATAGAAGTGGTCTGGCCTATTTAATTGCATTGCAGTGCTAGTTTTTTAATGCCTTCACCAGCAAAAATTCTCTTGGCATAAATGTGTGTTATGTTTGCCATTGGATGAGTTCATTGCCATGTATCTGTCCAAGCAGAATTCCAGTGATATTGTCAAAGACACAAAGCAACGCAAGTGAATTTTGCCTTGCTGATACAGTATTTGGTGTTAACTGCAGGTTCTGTGGAATGGCAAACTTATTTAAATGTAAAAAACACAATAATTTTTGATTGTGTGAAAATTCTTTTTTTCGGGCTTACATGACAGTCGCACCTTCTCACAAGCTAGCTTTCTTTCAACAAACTCAATGTTCAATTGAATGTCAGACCTTCTCCTCTACTTTCTTTTCTACTTGCTTCTTCACAGGTCTTGGTCATTGAACAGTACTGATGGCCAAAGCAAGGGATCTGGATCCTAGTACCAACCATTTAACTTCCAGAGAATTCAGAAAAGTTAGGAGGTAGATCTCAAAGTGCTGAACAGTATTGGATCTTTTCAAAGGGCAATTTAGAGCCATCAGGGGCACAGCTATGTTATCACCATCTGCAGCAAGTTAACCCAAAGTGAGGAAGGCCCTTAATTAGATGCTTCTATGAATGTCTTAAAGTGGGTAGGGTGAACCAAGGCCAACATGCAGGTTACCATTTCAGAACTTGGTCTGGCTTCCAGAAATTCAGAAGCCAACTTTTCACATTCATGTGTGAAACAGAGGTGGTATTGCCAATCAACTGTAAAGCAGTCAATTTCCCAACATAATGAACAGCTCATTAAAATATACCTTCAGTATCTTACTACTATTGTGTTGTGCTATAAGTAAAAAGCATTAAAAGCAGACAGGGAAATACACTCAGAAACAGTTTCATCCAGAAATACTGTTAAATTATGACAGTATTACCTGCACTTATGGATGGAAGAATGAAGGAGATGTCAAAGAAAGAAAATCAGTCCCCAACATTGTTCCAAAAGTTTTCTGGAATAAAACATGCAATAAGACAAGGAGAGTCTGTAAAAATGTTGGATGCAGATTTGAGGGGTAAGTAATGGAAATGGAGTTTTTCTGGAACACAAAAAAGGATCTTTCTTGAGAAAGAAGAGTGGAGCCTGGCAGCAACATAGGGTTTGGTTTGTGGGGAAGTGACAAAAACAAGACCAAAGAGACAAGTTGAAACTGAGTGCAGAAAATTTGTCTGCAGAAAGAAGCTAAAGTAACCCCATAAAATTCCCTAACATGAGCAATCTGAGGCTGAAATTTTATTTTCTCTTTATTTCACAAGAGGTAAACTGGTCTTTCAGTTAGAAAATACATTAATTATTTCTAAAAAGACTAATTTTCTTATTAGAATTGCAGATGGTTTCACAGACCCCATGAGTGGTTATTGGGTTTTTGTGCTCTTGCCCTCAAGTAAGGGCCAAAATCTCTGTTAATTACAAAGCAGATCCTGGAATATGCATATAGTCCTGTGCAA
Source organism: Ammospiza caudacuta (assembly GCF_027887145.1). Taxonomy (NCBI): domain Eukaryota; kingdom Metazoa; phylum Chordata; class Aves; order Passeriformes; family Passerellidae; genus Ammospiza; species Ammospiza caudacuta. The sequence continues at coordinate 36,652,364 of NC_080632.1, forward strand.
AGTAATCACAGGTTGTGCTGCTCGCTATATCTAAAAACTAAAATGCAGATGCTGGGAAATTATAAGCTAACTACAGTAGCCTGGAGTGAAATATTTATATTAGTAAAGACTGGCCAAGCGCTTGAGTTCCTAGAAGATCAGAGTTAACTTTCAGCATGTGACTCAGTTGTAAAACAATCCCATTTTCTATTCTCAAGCCAGCAGACAGCTCTAGACAACACCCCTGGGAAGACACAACGCTTAAAATGGGAGAATTTCTTCACTGAGTTTGAAGACCAAAGTTTTGAGATGATTCTGTGTAGGTCTCTATTATTTAATGTTTCAGCAATGAAGAAAAAGTAGGTGAAAAAGAATAAAGACAACCCATCTGCTACAAATTATATCCTGAGTCATTATCTCACTTTACTTTAATTTTTGATAAAGAGTTACTGCTGTCAGGGTACTCCTGCTCATACAGCCAAAAAAAATATATATAGCATGGTATGCAGCAAAATAAAACAAAATAAAAATCCCAAACAAATAATCCAAACTAAAGTGTCAAAGTAGATAAGAATTTCTGTCCCCCATTCCAATTATAAGATGATTTAATGACATTGCTGCATTTTTTGTAATCAAAACTAGTCATATAGTTGTGTGAAATAAAGTATTATTTTAATCCAAAAAGGAGAACTTTGTGTAACATAGCTCATGTAGAACGGGAGTCAGTATCATGAGTAAATATATAAAGGGACATTGCAAACTCTGATACAAAACCCCCTACTATTTTCACTTTCCTGGACAACCAAGGAAAATATATCTGAACTGTCTTATTAACAGAAAAGAGAAATTATTAAACTTTGCTGAAACCAGCACAGATATTCAAAGTTATCTCGACTCTTAACCTTATTTACAGAAAAGAATTGTTAATTATTCTTTATGTTTGGGAAAGACTAGGCCAAAGCTAGAAAGGCCAAAGGCCCAGAAGGCTCAAGGCCAAATGTTTAACCTGTTAGACAGCAAGTATCACACGACTCCATTTAGAAATATGTACAATAACTCCACATCATCAGGGGGCAAGTTTTACACAAGGTTCCTTTTGCCTGTATGGCTCACTGGTGCTATTTTAGCGCAAGTTTGGAAGTCACAGATTCAGGGTCCAGATCAGATGCTGCAAGAGCCAGCATTTGTGTTCAGTGGTCATCATTTCATTTCAGTCCTAAATTCTCTTTAATTTTCTAAGTCCTATAGAAAGGTAAATCTGGAGTTATTTTCAAACCAAAGTTTGTTTTTACAGGATGAAGTCTACTTCTGAATAAATAGTTTCCCATTTTTAAATTAAATTCATAGTGTTTTGGGATGTTTGTATTTGAATATTTTAGGGGTGAAACATGCAAAAGAAAACAGAAAGGATTATGTCTTAGGTTTTGCAAATCACAAACAACATCAGCTTCTTTTGTTTATAAATTGTTAATAAAAACTAGTTGCATCCAAAGATTTCTCCAGGCACACTTTTTGGGAAATGCTTGTGATGGGTTTGGCATTGAATGATTGAATGACCTCACTCCCAGAATTCTGTTTGTAATGACTAATAACAACAGTGAAGATGTCATCAGACAATAAAATCCCCCAAAGAACTGGAGCGTGTTCTCAGCTCACAGTGTATGCAAACACTGGAAACACATGTAACATTGCAATACCTTATAGTCCTGCCTGTAAGAATGCAACAGGATAACTTTTCTTCCATATAGAACCACATTAAATTGTGGGAGGACAATTGTACTTTACATTTTTTTCTTATCCTGCAGCACTGGAAATACTGGGCTAATGTCTAATCCTTCAGGCCGTGGCCAGCGTCCCTTGCCCATTTCAACACTAAGATATGCTCTCTTCAAATGCTTATGAGGGGGCTGCAAGTCAAGGACACCGACAAAAGCCAAGTTTCCTATCTGTCCTGTGTTAAACACTAGTCTTTCTCCCTTTATTTGGCTTTCTGTAGAGTTTACAGTCGCTGCAAGGGAGCAGCTTGTCAATTGCCATTTTTCCCCTCAGCTTTCATTTCATAGCATATGTGTTCTCTGCATAAAGACCTAGCTATCAGGGCTCTAGAAATACATGAACACTCATAACTACTAATTCTGTAAGCAGCATTTTGCCTAAAACCATATTATCATCACAGCTTATTCAAGCTGTCTAAGGGATGTTTGTGAAGGGGCAACAGGACCAGGTGAAACTCCTGCAGTCTCTTTTTCATGCAGTTAGTGGCAGCAGTCTCATGTCTTTTTGAAAAGTTGTCCAAGCTAGTTATATTGCAAGCTCATGGGCACCAGTGAGTTAAGTGAGGTGCTAAGATGAGAAAACTTATTCATCCCCTTATCCTTGGCAAAGATGGTTACAGCTGTTATGGGTGGGAATGCAGTCCTGGTTTAGGAGATTGTGTTCCTGGCGCCATCACCCAAGAGTGTCTTGGCAAGTTTGACAGATTTCATAAAGGAGAAAAATAACACTGAAGGCAATTTTGAAGATGTCTGCAGGAAGAGTAAAGGGTGTTTGAGATGAGAGATTTAGCTGGACCAAGCTCCTGGCAGGGGGGATGAGACAGGAGGAATGCAGCAGTCTGCTCATGAGATGACTGTGGCCATCCCAGCCCACGACACCCAGTGTTTCAAGCACCTGATGGACTGAACTCATGTGGACAACAGATGTGGAGATAAGTAGGCGGGACTGGCGCTGGTGGACATCAGAGTCCCACAGGAGCTTCCATACGGGGTGGAAGGTGGTTAACTTTTCCTTCTCTTTTGTTGCCCACACAGTGAAATTCTTTTTTTACATCCTTAAGGAAGTGGTCATAGTAGTCTCTTTATTTAAAGAATTAGGAAAAAAATTCACAAAGACACATCCAACAGCCCGTGTTTGTGGCTTAGCATTTCCCTCTTTTTATTTGCTCAATTTGTGTGAGCACAGTCTAGTGTTGCTGGGTTTTCTCAAGTGCTTGCAGTTTTATTTTTCTGAGCAGACAGTCTTGGGGTGCCATGAACTGTGAGCCAGTTTTTGGGGATTAACCTTGTAAAGAGACTCTTTCTGTGACAGCAGTGCCATATGTATGCATTTGAACACAGAAAGGATGTGTGTGTTAGACACTAATTAAATGAATTTTCATCTTGGTTTTTAATCTATCTTTTCCTTCTACCCAATGGTCTCTGGAAAGGTCATGATTCCAGTTCTCCTACTTGCCTTGTTATTTACATGACCCACAAAGGCAAGCCACTTTGTTGTGTTTTGTTACATATACAGTGGGCTGGGAACTGTTGCACATTTGGGGCTGTATAGGGAAGGCCATCCAAGGAGGAAGGTGTCCCTGAGCAAGATTCCAGAGAAAGGAAAAATGGTGGGACATGATCTTGGATGAAGATGTCACTTTAAGAGGGGAAGGAGTTACAACTTCCAGGGTGGTTGTAAAGAGGGTTTCCAGTGGAAAGGGAAGCAAGTTCAACCTAAGAGTGTCTCTGAACCCTTTCTACTGATCAAGAGCTTCTTGATAGAGATAATAGCCTTTTCAAAAGTGAGTATCCTTTGCAAGACTAGTGTAACCTGCTGACACAGTGCTGAGAAGGTGGCATGTAGCAGCCTGAATTGCTGCTAGTAAAGTCCAGGGTAAAGGAGCAAAAAGGGCCTTTCCATAATGTCCACAGATGTTTAATTCAGCCGTGCGGTGAGATGTTCAGGTCCCAGACACACACACAGGGAGAGTCCAGATTTCTCCCCCCAGGGGCCTGGGGGCTGACCCTGGTCTCGAGGCAGTACAAAGATAATCAGGGAATAGGGAAGGAGTGGCTCAGGAACATAGGAACAGACGTAGGAACAGGGGAAGGAGCCCATGGGGTGCAACTTAGGGGATGCCCCCCAGAGCCTCCACAGTATACCATACAGTTCTACAATTTACACTGGTCACTGCACAGCCAGGGAAAGAAAGGACCTGTCAGAGAGGCCAGCAAGGGGTGGAGAGACAGACAGCTTGGCACTGTGGGCAGCCAGGGCTTCCAGATGCTCATTATTTCTGCTGCTTGCTTAGCAGAGTGCCATAGTTCACAAGCAAGTCTCCCTTCCTGGGCCCCAGACCACGGAATGCCGCAACACCTCTCTTTGGTGTGAGAGGAACACCTGTCTCCTTGTCGGGCATCTCCTGATCCTTTTACTGCACCCTACTGACCAAACCAAAGTTTCTTATATGTGAAGACAGAACAAAAGAAATGTCAGCCCTCTGGGGTGGTAAGGCACTACAGGGAGTACCAAGAGAAGGACTTGGTACTGAATAGATTTCATCAAGGATACTGGAAAGATTTCATCTTAGTGTGCATGGCAGGCAGAGTCAGGGCTCCTGGGAACTGCAGTTTGGACACTTGCCTGTTTGCTGACCTGACCCTGGGCAGCTGTCGACAGACAGAGACAAGTAGCCACCTGATCACAACATGATTTCAAATCTGAGAGACAAGTCAGATGTCCTACTCCTGCAACTGATTGTATTAGTCTACCAGCCACTGGTCTAAAACCAAAGGAAAAGTCTTCAATTCTTCTTTGGCTAGCCTCCCCAAGATGAGAGAGAGGCAGAACTGAAAGACCAAGTCAGGTGTATGTCAGCATTTTTTAAAAGGTTCCTTCATCACGCCTCAAACTCCACTGACAGTCTTTTAAATTAGGATTTGCCTCTAAATTAAGATGATCGCCTTCAGTTCAAGCCTCACAAAGAAAGAGAGAGTGATGAATTTACAGACCATATTTGCTCATTCCTTCACATAAGAAAAGAGATTTCCAGCACTCTCAAGGAGCGCCATTGTGAGTGCACAGCACAGTAGGCTTCAAGAGAAACACAGAAATACTGTCCCTCTGCTAATTTGTCACAAAGCAACTCCTAATTCATGCAACCCAATCAATTATGGTGCCAAAATATTTGCTTCACACAAATACATGAATGATTTCCAGGGATAAGGCATTTCTTAAGAAGAAGATGAGAGAGTAGGGAGGAATAAACCAATTAGCATTAGAGAGAGGGAGGAGATTTTTTCAGTGTGAGACCAGAATTCATTAAAGCAACCACAGGAGCCCAGAGAGTGGCTCAGTGTGGGTGCATGAAGTGAAAACATGGATTATGGGAGAGAGACATCTGCCATCATCCTTCACTAGCCTCACTGAATACTTGTGGTTCAGAGCAAGGTGTAATAACTGTGTAATGGACTAACCTAGAATAAACTGACCCCAAGAGAAGCTTGCACCTAGCCCCCTGCTCAATTAGTGAGTGGTTTTTACTCTAGAGCTTTAGGGTTTATAAGACACATTTGTTTTTCTTGCCTAATAATGATGGATCTTGTAATTATCCCTGTGCAGTCTGATGCTTTGATAGAGCTTATTATGCTCTTAATCTCAGTGTTACGCTGCATTGGCCCAGACATTGGACAGTGCTCCAGGTAAAGTTGCATGCTCTGATGTTTTACAGAGTGGAAATTTGAATTCCTCTTCCACAAACCCACCCAAAATATTATCTTAAAGGAGCAAAGCCTACAATAGCCCATTTTCTCCAACCCTGTGCATAGCCTTGAAACGCCCCCTAAGCGTCACTCTGTCCCTCCACTCCTTCCCAGGGTCCAGGTGCCCCACATCCTCTGACATAGGCCCAGGGGTCTCCCATTTTTCCGATGGAACTCTAAAGTATCTCGCAGCCTGGCAGTGCCCCATGGCACCATGCAAAACACCTGGCCAGCACCAGGAATACAGATAAGTGAGGCAGGGCCAGCTGGCTCCCCTCTCCAGAAAGCCTCTCAGGACTCCCAGGATCACAGCATCCAGAAAGGACTGCTTCCAGGCCTTCATATCTTAGAAAAAGAAACAAAACCAGCAAGAACAAATAATAACAATGACTAAAATGGAAGTTATCACAAGGCACTGCCATCAGAACTTCCACCATGTGAAATACTGTTTCATTTTGAAAAAATAAAAAAACTTTTTTTTTTTTTTTTAAGAGAAAGGTTAAATAGACAATGTACTTTCTACAATCCTTTCAATCTTCGTAGATTTGGCTTGTGTTCTTCCATTGTGGGCTACTTTGTAACCTGTGTCATGGCCTTCTGCTGCTTTTTGCGGTGCATTTTTTTTCAGTACATGTTAGCAGGTGTTATCCACACGCTCTGCAGACAACCTGCTGATCACATGGAACTGCTTTAATACCTTGCTTCCAGCTGCTTGGTCACATTAAAGAGCAAAAGGTACATTTCTGAATACTCATCGCCCATGTAAGGAAATGCTGTGAGCTGTGGCAAGGATCCTGTCAGCTCAAGAGCAGGAAAAAAATCTAATCAATGAAATATACTATTTAAACCACAGTCTGCCATATTTAAAAAAAAAAAAAAAAAAAAAAGACCATTCAACCTTCTATAGGAAATAAAAGTGCAAGTGAAAAAGACAAAGTAAGATAGTGTTTCTTTTTGTTTTCATTAAATGTTTAGTAATTTAGATAGGGCTTCTTGAGGGTTTTCAGTGGTTTTTTGCTAGGAAATTATTTGGAATATTTGAAAAGCATTTTAGAGCCATCAAAGCTACTTAGGAAGAGTTATGAAATCTTTTGAGATTGTGCATGCCTTAATTGCATATATACACCATAAAAAATTCTTCACTCCATCAAGTTCAAGATAGTGGTCAGACATGCTGCTCCATGGGTACAACCTCCTGCTGAAACTTGGGATCCAGAACCAGGACTTTGACATGACATGAAGGATAGGGAGATATTAAGAGTTGTCTTTTTGGAGCCGACAGATAATTTCTGTTCTTTTGGAAGCATCTCAAATACTTAATATGGTATCTCCAAGACAGCATGATCAGCTGAGAAACAATGATTTTTCCTTGGAGCTGGCACTTAAGAATTTTTTAGGTCCACAGTCTTAGTGATCCATTTTCTTATCAAGTCATGAAAATGTCAAAAATGTTTTGCAGGCTACCAACATGTTCTTATCTTACCAAAACCAAGTACAAATTTATAAAATCTGCTTGCATTTCTAATTCTGATTCTAGTCAAGCTATTGTCAGATAAAAAGGCATCTTCTTAATTCTTTTTTCTATTCATAGATTTATTGTTAACTTTGGCTCCTTTTTTTTTTTGTTTTACATTATTCACACTACGCTGCTCTAAAACTAGTTGCAGTTTTAGTACATACTATATATTTTGCTGCCATATCCTGGGAATAATCAATGACCTTTCTTAATAATGTATCACTTTACTGAACATTACACGTAATTAAAAAAAAATGAATGCATGCTATATTTATATTTGGTAGTAAAAATTCCTGCTCAAATAATATTGCTATCAACACAATAATATAGGCAGCCATTGCTATTCATGGTAATGTATGAACAGAGCCACAAATGTCAAGATTCAAAGGAACAGAGGAACAGACCTTTTTGTGTAATCATAGCAATGTGCACTTTCTTTTCTAGCTGATAGATTCCAACTTACAGTATTTTCCACTGCTTTGGATACAACCTGTTATGGTGCTGTATCTTCACTGATTTCAACTGAATATTACCAGCTTAAGATGGCAAAGAAGGTTAGAATAAAGGTGAATGAATCTATGTGTTGTAACAGAATTTGGAAGGTGGTAGAGGACCTCTCAAGATCATCACATTATGATATAAAGAAAGCAGCTTCCGCCATGTAGGAAGTAGTGGAACTTACTGCAAAACCTGAAATCTGGATCCTTTTACTTTTTTCAATACAGCCATTCTTACTCATATTAGCCCAAGGAGGGAATCATCTATTATTCCTAAATGTTCTTGACTCCTAAGGCTATATGAAAAAGAACATTACAGGAGTCCATGAAAACTGGTCACTTTCCTCCTTTCCTAGCAGATCCTCACATCATTTTGCAGCTTTCTCCACAATGCATTCCCTATTGTTCAGCTTCCTAGCAATTAACAAGATTCTCATGAACCATGGTTCACATCTCTGCATGTGCAGCCAGCCAGCTCACCTGTGACTTTTCTGGGGAAAGAGCTTGGGATAGGCATCATCTCACAGGGACCTTCTCTTTCCCTGTTGCAACATAGCCTTGCTGTGTTGTGCTCTGCTAGAATATAAGAAGTTTATTTTGAAAGGTTTATTAGCTACAGTTTTATACAAACACTGTATATATATTCATGTCCTAAATTACTTGGCATATTAGACAGACATTTGATATGTTGCAATACTGTAAAATATTTAAGGAAAAGAAGAAACACTATCCTTCCCTTTGCAGGTTTGATCTCCTGTTAAATGATTATTATAATGCTAAATTAAAAGAAATTGAAAGAATGTATTTTTGAAAAGGGGATTCTTTTCCCCCTCCATTGTTCATTAGCTATGCACAACTACTTAAATGTCAGGGTCACCTTTGCAGATCATGCGTTTTTGCATAGTAAATCTTTGTGTAAAAATATGTCTTGAGGACTCAAACTCCAGCACTCACTGACTCATGCTGCTGCTGATTGTTTCCTTACTACAGGCATTCCATTTTCAGCAGTGATGCCAAAGATCTCATGAAAGAAGCAGCAAGATGCCTCCTATTAGCGTAGAAAGGGCCTGGCAATGGCCATGAAGTAAAGTGAATTTAGAAAATAGTCAGGTCTTTGTAATAGGTAGCCTTCATTTTTCTGCCAGTAATTCTGGGTTAGAAAGCAAGCAGTAAGAAATGGCCAGTGCAAAGTATCCCTGCCATATCAGCTTGGATGAGCCCACACCCCTGCCTTTGGCAGCAGGGCTTGGAGTTCTCACGTATCTCACAGGGTCACTTGGGCACACGCAGGGTATCAGACCTGACAGTAGCCACCCCTCTCTTGTGACATGCAGCCTGCATACAGAGATGCTTTTTACCACCAGAAACTCAACTTGGGCAGATGTTCCAGGTATCTTCTGAAGTTTACTGCTGCTCTTTTTCATTCTGTCATAAGTACATCACACTTACCTGTGATCTGGTGAGGTGCTACACCTCTTTCTAGACACAAATCAATCTACATTTAACCAAGAGGCCGTGTAAGTGAGCTACCAGTTCTTCCCTGGCAGCTGGACTTCATCATTGGCTCTTTCCCCTGAACCACGCTTTCTCAGGGTGGTAAATAAGTGCATGCACTGCAAAGGAAACACAAGCATGGTGTGTGTAGGGATTAATTTAAGAGTATTACTAGAGAAAGAAAAGCACCCAGAACTACTTTATCTGCACAATTTTTTCACTGTTCAAGATTTGGAGTTGGTTTGGTTTGGTTTTTTTTTCACAAAAAACTCAAGCTTGCAGTAAAAGTTGTCACTTTGAAATTAAATAATTTGACATCTATATGATGTTACTGGTACTGTCTGTGGAGCTACTGTTACTGAATGTGTTCTAATTAACACTAAGCGTGGTGGCAGGGCTCAACATATAATAAATGATAATAGAAAGTTTGCTTGGTCACTTTCAGACCATCAGACCAGAAGAATGAGCTCAAACTGGTTTGGGAGTGTATTATAGCTGATCTGTCAGTGTATTATTTCATCTCCCCTTTTTTTTTTTTTTTTTTTTTTTTTTTTTTTTAACTGATGGGAGTGATCCATTGTCTCTAAAATCAAGCTGCTCTTTGCAGTTGACTTCCCACTAACACGAGGAGCAAGCAGTGATTTTGCTTCCAGATGAAACCTAAGGAGAACAAACATCTGTGAAGAATGGAGAATGTGGCAGCACAGTGAAGTGCCTGGGAGCAAAGTGTTCAGCATGCTCACTAATAAGTGTCAGCTTGATTTGAATCACTCGCTAAAGTGCAGTCTGGCTGAAGTCGAAAGAACATACCTTTCCTCAATGAAATGGAATCCCAAGGCATAAATAAAAGATTTCACCTGGGAAGAGTGATTTATAATCTCCATCCCAAGAAAGATGCCTGTGATTTACCACACCTCCTTGTTTTAAAGCAGAAGCAAAAACAATCCCTTCCCCCAAAATAACCCCTAACCACCAATCACCAGCACTATCTCCATTAGCTGGAAGAAAAGTAAGATGCATTTATACCAGTGATTTAGTTGAAGTCAACGGAGCCATTCAGATGGGATAACAGACCAAGGGACCAAGTAAGGGACAAACTGGGGCCATAGCTACAAAAATCTTGAGAAATTCAGTAAAACTTTAAAAAAAGAAAAAAAAAAAGAAGAAGAAAAAAGGCTGTATCATGGTGGCTGCTGTCCAATCTAAGACTCAGATCACACATCCCAGTCAAAGGAGCCAACTAATTCATTCCTGACCATATGGATGTTGTAAAGTTGCAGAGATCAAACCCCTCCCTGACAGAATCTTGGATGACCGAAAGAAAACATTTCTGCTCCCTCTTGAGCAGCCATTTCGGGTTTTACAGGGAGCCTGACCCATGTTGGGACAATGGTTTGAATGGTTTAGTCAATGCTAAAGAACATTCACACAGCAGACACAATCAATAAAGCTTATAATTTATTTACTTCATTCCTGAGTCTGAAGGGTTTGATTTAAGGAGCTGACATGGGATCTCAAAGTGAGCAGTAGCTTTCTGGTGTGAGTGGCAGGTTTCAAATACTGTCTAGGTCTTAGGAGATCCTGCACAGACTCTTCCTAAGAACTCCATTGAAAGTAAGAAACTATTCATACGTACTCTGAACAGATCCCTACACTATCTGTCTGCTTCTAGCTTTTCCCCTTAATTACATAGACAAAATACAAAACCACCAGGCAGGAACGACTGGGCCCCTTTTCATTCCATTCAGTCATGAAGGCTGAGCTTCTGTGGGTTCTAGGGGGTGGAGGCACAAACAGTTATAATTGCATATAGTTTCTACTTTCATCTTCCATCCTTCTACTGACTGAAGGTGCAAAAATGAAGCAAGGTAGAGAATCTGAGGTGGTTGCAAATTGAGAATAACTGGGACTACTCTTCTTTTACAGTTGAGTACCCCACTTTTTCCCAAAATTAAAATTTCACAGAAAACCCTAAAAAAATTATTATCAGAGTCAGTCAGAAAACTGTATGCTTCTCTCAAATGGACAAGTTTACTCAGTTCCCCTACAACTTTACACTTCTTTGCAGAATGAAGTAAATTATCTGTGCTACTTGTAGTGTTGAAGTGCAGAGCACTTGCTGAGACAGTAAAACATTCTTAGGTGAAACAGTGCTTCAGTGCTTTACTGCAAAGCCTGTGCTTTAATTTGCTCAATCTCTAAGTCAAAAATGGAAGCCACTTCTGCCACAGGAAGTGCTTAGCATCCTTTTCTTTTCAGTCCTCAGCAAACTGTCAGATTTAGCACAAACTGGTCACGGATAGGGAGAGCTGTGAATGCATAGAAAGCCTGGAAAATTTTCATGCTGCAGTAAATAAGTTGAAGACACTGCCAGAAAAGATCATTGAGTGATTTGCCCCTTGTTTTCTCCTTCCATGTTTTGATGACCTCTAGTAAAGATGCATATGGGGTGACTGCATAACACGCCTATTATACATTTTTATTTACATGATGCTAGCTATTGCCTAAACCTCTAGTCCCATTTACACTATAAGACATAAATAAACAGCTTAAATTCAGTGAAGTAAAGAAATGTGAGCTTTTGTATGTGCTGCATATATACCAGTGTTGCCCTAAGTTAATTTCTTGGGATTCCCTGGTGATGGGAAAAATTCCACAGGGGTGTGTCCTACAATGTCCCTTAGTCCAGGGAGCAGCGTCCTCAGCCCTATGGCCACATTGTCCCAGATCAGAGCATGATGCTGGTATCCAGCCAGAGAGAGCCTGCACACAGAAAACTAGACTGATAAGACAAGGGAAAAATAAATGAGCCCAAGTCATCCCTGCTTTCTACAAGAGAGCAAGAGCTACACCAGAGCATAGGAAGCAGGTGGCACTGAGGCGTCTCCAAGATCCATTCTGAGTATCTTCTGAAAAAATCACAACAGGTTTTTGAGTGTCTAGGTGGAGCCCACACCACTGTGTAGCACTCATTTTTCCCCATGTGCTGCACAGCAAGGGCCATTGCTGATAGTTGTAAAGGCACTAGAGAAATACGTTTATTGTTGGAGTTCATTGGCCCTCTGCTTCTGCAGCTTTTCTACATTTCTCACGTCCTGCAAGAACTCAGCACAGAAATTATCTCTCCTCAAGGTGAACAAGGTCAAATTTTCTTCTTAATGAACTCAGAAAGCACATTGTCCACCCCAAGTACTTGGCAAGGACTGTACAGTACATGTACATCAAAACCATAAGCAACTCTCGCACTCAGAAAGAAATGTTAGCATTGGCTGCCGTACAAAAGGAATTATAAAACAACAAAGAGAAGCAGAGACCATTTGGGATATTCCCAAATGGCAGGAAATACAAATGGCAGGAGTAAGGTAGATAAAAGATTCATGCATCAGACCAAAATATACTTTTAGTGTTCATAAAATTATACTTAAAAGGTATACTTTGTGTTTTACAACTCAAGCCCACATTGATAAAAATGCTATCTCTCAGCCATCTCTTGATATAAAAGGTGCTCTTTGGTCCTTCCTGAGTGAGATGAAGGATGATTTATTTGTCAGTCAGAGAATAATCTCAAAAAGAAATTTTGCTCTTCTAGTTTTTCTCTGGCAGAACACGGAAAGAAAAGCACCACTCTTCAGGCTAATGGACCTGTGCACAACATGGTCACCCATCTCTGCCATCTCTTCTGGCATTTGCCATCAGAGATGTTGAAATTTCTGAAGAAACTGGAAAATTGTAGTGAATTTCCCATTTCTGGAACCAATACAGCATGGAAAAAAAACGTGCTGCCTTCCTGCATGACCCAGTGCTGACTCTATTGGGAAAAACTGTGGTTGACTTTAAGAACAAATTTTCTTTTTTCCAAGTACTTTTACTTTGCAATAACATGTCTGCCTGCTTATGTAAAAGAAATGTTATTCTCTGCTTGAATGAAATATATTTCGCCCTTGGCAAGAAGTCACCAGTTTATTTTGGGGGATGTAAAGTTCTGTTTACAGAAAAATGATGGGTAGAAAAAAAGAATATCTGCTCTCCTTTTGAAAGCTTTGGAAATTTTGGAACTATTTTCCATTGGAGAGAAGATCTGGAAATCCCACCTCCGTGTAGTCTGATAAACCAATGTAATGCAGGTCTGCTTGCTGCTTTTTAAATTGTGTTGGGTGGGTATTGCATTATTGCTGGATTGCTTCCAAAAATCATCAACATAATAATAAAAGAACTTGTTCAGAAGATGTTTATCCAAATACCTAACTATTTTTTTGAGGAGAAAATCCATATTGAGCAGAGATATCATTTGCAGCAATAATGTCTGGAAGAAAAGAAAAATGAAATGTGTCAGTCAAAGTAAACAGACTCTATAATGCAGCCCCCAGGAGGCTGAGTTACAGTGTATAATATATTCAGTTGCATACACCTAGCCCTATTTTCAAAGTCATAAACCGGGGTGGATTTGTCAGAGTTTCAACAATATAATTGTTTAGCTGTAAATTTTCCTGCTGGCAAGTTCCAGAGTTTTCAGATAATCCCAGGCAGGGATTCAAGCTTGCCGTCACATACACAATGGATTGTTCACAGGCAGCATGAGGAGCCTGCAAACCATGCTGCCACAGAAGTGTGCTGGGGATCACAAGCTCCCTCAAGCACACAATTTAATTTGAATATATGATACACAGATACTTCCAATGTGGTGCACAAAGAGAGTGCCATTGTTTTGGATTATGTATGATTAAGGAAGTGCATCTTGAGCAATAAGATGCATTCCCACTTGAAGCCATGTGGAGAGGGCTTGGTTGAGGCCTTTTTTCAAAACAGTCAAGGGAAACACCCGTGTCTCTGTTAACATGAAGCATGGCCCATAGCTTCTTATTTTGGCTATTTTTGTCCTGACTTCGCAACTTATGTCCTGGCAGAAAGACCTCCTGAGGTTTTCTGTTTCATTTGAATGCTTATTTGCTTCCATCTAAGTTATACAATGGGGCTTGAAGTCTTTATAGAAAAAGCTACAAAGATAGCAGTCCTACTGAAACCACTTCTTCATGGGTAAACATGATGGGAGCTGATGTACATAAACTAATGAAGAGGAAGGGAAACAGAAGAGCATTTCCATTTCTCACTAGATTAGGAAGTCAAAGACTATTTGCCTAATTGAACTGGAGCTTTCTCTAAAAACACCATACACAGAGGTATTTATTTATCCTAAGACGGAAGCAAAGCAATGCTGGAAGACTCTAGAGAATGGTGCTGTGTCCCATCTCTCACATAGATATCCCTTTCTCTCTCTCTTGTTTGAACGGTAGCACAAATCCTGCCAGCACAGACAAAATTTTCCACCCCTGAAATTCACTGTAAATAACATTTACCCATTAATTCTTAAAAATCCCAGGACCTATTGCAATAACTATAACCATCTGTGTCCCTAAAATTGCTTTATAGTGTGAGAGTAAGACAGTGAAACTCTTTCCCTTATTCCTTTTTAGATCTGCTGCTGATCCATCAGAAAGGACCTCCTAACCCATTCACAGTGAGTTACCGCAGCTGCTGTTGTGGAATTTACCTATGCATCTTAAAGGACCACATAGTTTTGACCCCACTGTGCTGTGGCACAGGACCTGCCACTTTACCTTCATGACTTTCCCTCCCTAGCCCTATATGATCGCTGCAGTTCAAAGAAACATGTCTCACAGGAGGTCATCCAGAACATCCTCGAGACCTCCTCTCCTAAATTACTAATTCTCCATGTTCAGCTCAGCTTGGGAAAAAAATAAGAGAAAAAGTGGGACCATTTTCCCAGTGTTTTGAATAGGAAAGATATGTCAAACTGTATTCACTCCATACTCAAAAATTTGTTACAAGGCATTATGCAGATACCAGGAAAAGCTGTGAGGAGACTGGGTGGGTTGAAGGGCCAGCATAAATCATAGAACAAAGAAAGCTGAGGTTGAATCAGGCTTCCAGGCACTTTCCTCAGGTGGCCCAGCACTTCCACAGCATCCTGCAGTACCAGGTTTGCTACTGACCTCAGTGGTGCAGGCAGACGAAGCAGAACAAGGCACAGACACACAGGGCCTACCATGATGCTTACTCTGCCCTTTGCCACCTCTGCCTTGTTTATATGCGACAGGGTGGTTTGCAAACACAGCGGCACAGTTCAAGTGCTGCGATTCGATGAAGGGCAAGTACTCAATGTTAAATGCAGCCAGTTGTTTTTGCTGAAAATTTCCACAGTTCTTCAAAAGTAATTGGAAGTAGAACACAGCATAATACTGAATGCTAGAGAGAGAAAAATGTAAAAGTATTTGCTCTATAAGTATTTCCTGTCTCTTTCTCTTAATAACACATAGAAAGAATTGCCTTATCTCTCTCTTCTTTGAATACCCCTGAAGATCAAGAGGCCGATGCTCAAAGGTATTATAAATTCCTCTATAACACAGCTATTTAGCTGGTATCTGTAACTCTGTGCTTGCCTCAAGCATTATCCAATAATTAATCAGATTGCCTTGGTCACACATACATGGAGTGTAAAATTCCTCTGCAAGAAACACACGAGTCCTGATTCCACAAACACAAGGCTCTGATTTATTCATCCATTTGGTTCAACTAGAAGCAAAGCTATTGTTTTTCACCTGGGGTGTGATCCAGCACTCATTGATGTCAAAGGCAGTACTCCCATTGACTTCCATGGGAGACAGGATCAAAGTTTTTGCCCACCAGCGAGTGAGAGTAAGTCATGCTGGTGAGGAGGACAAGATTCCCAAAGGCAATTTAGAGTGAAACAGATTTATCATTGTGTGCTAGGTTACAGAAGATGCTCCTTATAATCAAGCCATCTAGCCTCATCATTCAGTACTTGTGCTGAACAGCCATGCCACAGTGGCTAAACTTCCAAAATTTTCATTCAGTCTCTGTTAAATTCAGTGTAAAACTCAGAGGTAATTTTCTTACTTCCTTCCCTCCTTCCTCTCATCCCTCCTCATTCCCTTCCTCATTTTCTTCCTTTCTTTCTCATTTCCTTTCTTTTCCCTTCTTTTTTCATTTTTTTTATCTTTTCCTTTCTTCAACTGTTATAACTTTATGATTCTCTTTCTTTCTTCTTCTTTCTTATTCCTTCTCCTTTTTTCTTCCCCCTCTCATTCTACCATTTCTCTGACCCCATCTCTCTTTCATTTTTCTCTTTTCCTTCCTTGTTTCCAAATTTTCTTGTTCTTCTCAGTTTTCCTTCAAAATTCTGGGTCTCATAACCTTGGTTATGCTTTCTATAACAGATGAAAAATATGTGTTCATACAGCATGAGAGAACATACAGGTTCTGGAATATCACATATGCAGCAGCTGGACCCTTCATTCAGACTCCCTTGCTGCAGCCCCTGCTCTCCAGAGTATGTTGGGGGAAAGTAGCGTAGAGGGAGATGGACACTTTTCTTGGTACTAGACAGGAGCTCACCTTTATAAGATAAACATTTTCAGTTAACATTGGAGTTCTTTAGAATTTACAATAACTTATTTGAGAGCAGAATTAGTCCTCCTGTAGGAGTATAGCATTTGCTTTCCACAATTACCTTACAACTGGCTTTTCATCTTTAAAACTGGCTTAATATCTTGATTGTTAGTGATTTCTTCAATGAAAATGTGATATCGTTTCTTCCACACATTCCTTAGGGCTAACTACTCCTATTTCTGCTTTTTCTTCTTTTTGCTTGGCCCTAAATGCACTGAAATGTCCCATCTCCCATCATTTGAAGGTTAGGGGTGACTGGTTTATCTAGAGTTCACTTCAGTTGTATTGACATATGAATGCAGCAGCTGGCATACTTGGGCCTCTGGGCTCCAGCTCTGAAAGCCATTTCCACACTGTGAGAGGACAGGATGCAGGCTGTGACCCATCAGTAGGCTGTCTATACACTAAAATAATGGAGATAGTGATACACTGTCACCAGAATATAGTCTCAGTTCCCCAACTCTTAATGGTAGAACAACACAATAGGGTCAGACTAAAAAGGTTTCCTTATGAAAATTTTATCAGCAACTTTGGTAAATTGCTGTGGGAAAGGTGCTTTGCTCTCAGGCAGACCTGGAACCTGTTTTTACAAGGTACAGCTCTCATGCATTGCCTCACTCCCGCAAGATATTAAGGGCACTCAAATTGAATTAACACCAAATCAGGCCGGTGCACTTAACAATACAAATGCACTTAAGGGACGCCTCAGAATGATTTGTGACTAAAGAAAGCAAAGAAGAAATCAGCCTTGAAGACCACAGGGGTGGTGTTGTGTGTCATATACAGGAAAAGCCATAAGTAGAACTTAGAATACCGGAAAACCATGAACTTCAAGGGCTCTCAGATACCCTAGACCCAGCCATAAAGTAGATGGTCTCTTTTTGTGGTATGCAGAAACAATTGATAAATAAATTACAGTCAATTTTCTTAGTGGCATGCTCTCCATTACCTCTGACAGCAGTGTAACTACTTTGCTAAAATGATAAGAGGTGAATAATGGTATATCAGGTAACAGCAAAGGAAATTCTCCAAGTTGCCTGCTCTCTCCATGGCAGCAATGACACAATGCAGAAGTGAATGAGATGTGACGTGGCAACTGACAGGGAGCTCCATGTAGACTGATGCTAAGGCCAAAACAGCTGAACCATAACGTAGTAAGAGCAGGGAAGCAGTGGGGTTTTGTTTTTCTGTTAAACTGTCAGAGTCATTCTTTTCAGGAAGCCACCTCTCTCCACCACCATTTTTCATCAAGTTACTTAATTGTGTCTCTTTCTGACCCTGCTAGCTGTATTCTCCCATAACTAGAGGACCAATCCTGCAAAGTTTAGCTCAAATAAAGTCCACTAAGAGCATTCCACACTTCATGATTTGAGGTTTACAGAGGGATAAGTACATCATGGGGAAATTGTTCCATAGCTCCCTTCTGATCAAAGACTGGTATTGGATTAAAAGTGTCATGCATTAAAGCTGTCTGTTACATGGATATTCTCTTCAGCAAGCATGATGTTGGAAGCACTACTAATGAAGCAACATTAGTCTTCCTTCTTGACTTGGCAAAACAGTGGACTTGCAGTCTTAAGTGTCTGGAAATGATCGTGAAAAGGAAAGTGAAAGAATCCAGACCTTTTTCTAAGTCCAGAATCTCAAACTAAAATGGTGTGCTGGTTTTGGCTAGGATAGAGTTAATTTTTTCTCACAGTAGCTGGTATAGGATTGTGTTTTGGATTTGTGCTGGAAGCTGTGTTGATAACAGAGGGATGTTTTTGTTACAGCTGAGCAGCACCTACAGAGAGTCAAGGGTTTTGCTTCCGCTCACACAGCCCCAGCAGCGAGTATGCTGGGGGTGCACAAGGATTTGTGAGGGGACACAGGTGGGACAGGTGACCCCGACTGACCAAAGCAATATTCTGCATCATATGGCATCATGCTCAGCATATAGACCTGGGGACAGGCTTCTCCTGGGAACCAGGGAATGTTCAGAGTGACAGCTTCTGTCTTCCCAAGTCACTGTTAATCATGCTAGAGGCCAGCTTTCCTGAGGTGGCTGAACACCTACTGACCATAGGAAATGGTGAACAAATCCCTTGTTTTGCTTTGTTTGTGTCTGTGGCTTTTTTTTTTTTTTTTTTTAATAATGTCTGTATCTCAACCCAAGGGTTTACTCACTTTTGCTCTTCCAATTCTTGCTTCCATCCCACCAGGGGGAGGAAAGTGAGTAGATGCCTCGCTGGGGCTTAGTCTTCGTCCCAAATGAAACCATGAAAAAGAGTGGTGGCTGTGGGGAAATTTCTGCTTATCAATTCTACGGTTGCTTCTTTTGCTGCTATTAGAAAAATTAGCCAACTCAATCAGACCTTCTGATTTGGTATAAAGGACTTTTCTTGTCCTAGAAGGATGCTTTATACCAACCATTGAAACAAAACTCTTTTAAGTTCATCACAGTGCTGTGGGAAAGCAGGGCAAAGCTTGGGTTTATGTTCATGGCAGCCACATCAGGACACTGTGAACCAGTGAGGGGTTTCTATGAGCTACACTATGACTCCTGAGCAATGCACTTATGTACTGCAGAATTTACTGTCAAAGGAAACATGACATAGGGCTATTTATTTGAGCCTGCAGTGGCAGAACAGCTGCAGGCTCAACTAGTGCTCTGGCTGTGGAGTGCTAAGAAGTAGGAAAGAAATGTCTCACATGCCTACAAAGCCTGGTGAAGATTCTAGCAACCTGTTGTCAGAGAAAAACATGAAACCACCACTATGAGCAGTAGGAGCTGCAAAGGAGAGAACCATTCCCACATATATCATTCAAACAGTCAATGGTGCACTTCATGGAAAAGGTCTCCTTCCTACATGGCCCGAAAATGAAGCCCTAAGGGAGAGCCAATGGGAGACACTTAGGGCAGAATAGACCTTTCCTGCATCCCAGAATAGAGCAGAGCAGCCAGGACACAGGATGACAACCTCACACAGTCAAACTCCCACCACAGGAGGACAACTCTTGACAATGGCAGAAAGACCTTCTTCTCCAAAGATTCATCCAGGCCTTAGTCTGGCCAACTGAAGATATTTCTATAATTCTGTTTATTTTAGTGGGGAAGGAGAATGAGTTAATGATTGTTCACTTTGTACTATTGCTACCTAAATAGCATCAAATAGAAAGCAATTACTGAGCCTATGTCTCTACTTCTGAGATGGAATCAACATCATCTCAACACTCTGAACAGAGAAGAGCTTCAGGATGGAGAACAGATTTGCAGGCAAACCTTTATGCCCACAACAAAGAGCTGGACAGGGAGAAAGAGGTATGCTGGGCAAGCAGCTCAGCCTCACCTCCGTGCCTTCTGTCCTTCAACCCTTCTACCTTTCAACCCAGTAGGAATTCAACACAAATAACAACACTGTGGCTGCTGAACCAGATGACCCACTAGATGTCCTTCTTAACAAATGTTTTTGTAAAATTAACAAATGGACTGTACAGCAGATTCCCATTAAATCAGGCCCCTGATCAGCATAAGTTTGGGCTCTTAGTGTGCTTATAAACAACTCCTCTTGGAACAGTAATCAAACATATTTGATTAAATAGCAAAGCTTTTTTTTTCCCCCTAACTTCAAAAAATACCTCTCTTCACTTTTTTAAAAAAAGTTTCTTAACCAAGTTTTTTAATGCTGGGAAGAATTCCCTAATTCCTTTATAAAATGAGTTGCTGAAAAATTTCTGGGGACAATTTAAATTTTATAAGTTCAAGGACTGAAATGTGCTTGTATACTGAATAAATGTTTGTGTGAGTCAAAATTAATCATGCCTACACATCTTGGTACAGCAAGATTGAGACACAAACAAAGAATAATTAAAACTCACTCTTTTCATACATTAGCCAGACTCTAATAATCTGCATTTACCTTAGTTTCTTTATTTTCATTGGAGTTATGATTTTATATAAAATTTCAGTTTAAAAACAGAAAATTGAAAGTTATTAAATGGTTAGAAAAAATAAATTAATAATAGAAGTTGTAATAAATAATCAATCATTTTAAAATCTAGGCAGTCAATAGGTTGCTAACCACTATTTAAAAATGTGCATTACACGTCATTTAGCATGCTTATAAGCTTTAATATCACTCGTTACTGCAAGGCTTATACTTTTTTTTTTACCTCTAGTAAGCATTTATTAACACTCCATAAACTGCCTACGAATAAATCCTATTGTAGAATGCAAAATAAATTACCATGTGTTCAGAAGTCCATCAAAAGTATAGAATATCAGTCCCGGTGCAACTGATCCCTCTTATGAAGATACTAAATTATTTGCAGCCAGTTGAACTAGATTTTCTATAGTGCAAGAAATAAATAGCCTTCCAGGAATCTCTCACATGTATCAGAATTATAGACTGAATGAGGATGGAAGGGGGTGTCTGAAGGTCAACTGGTGCAGTGTCCCCTGCTGCCACCCAGAGCTGGTCACACACGACCACACCCAGACACCTTTTGAATATCCCAAGGATGAAGACTCCATTGCTTCTTCAGACTACCTGTATCAGGGATCAGTCACACTCACAGTGAAATATTGTTTCCTGATGTTCAGACAGAACCTCCTGTGTTTCAGGTCACACCTACTGCCTTGGTCCTGCCTCTGGATACCACTGAATGATCTCTGTCTGCATCTTCTTTTTGAGCATAAGATCCATCTGAGCCTGCCCTTCTTCAGGCTGAGTGCCAGCTCTTTCAGCCTTTCCTTACACAAGACATGCTCCACTCCCTTCATCACCTTTGTGGCCCTTTCCCGGACTCTTTCCAGTATGTCCATGACTCTCTTGTACTAGGGAGTCCAGAAGTGGCCACAGCGCTCCAGGTGAGGCCTCACCAGCACTGAGGAGAGGGAAAGGAAGACCTCCCCTGACCTCCTGGCAGCAGTTCATCTAGCACAGCCCAGAATATCATCAGCTTTCTTTGCAGTAAAGGCATATTTTTTCATGTTCAGCTTGACGTCCCCCAGGATCACCAAGTCCTTTCCTGAAAAGCTGAGCAATACATAGCTATAGCAAGCACCTGACCCAAATTTGATGTAATGCAACCTGGTTTTCAGTATGTTTTAGATTAACTTGAATTCACAGTAGAAAAGTATCCTCTGCATAGAGAAAGTTCAAAATTTGGTCTAGGGAAAATGAGTGAGAACTTCAAGAATCTAGCTGCTCCCTTGGATCTCTCCCGTAATTGAGAATTGCTTAATTTTATGCCTAAACACAGTTTCGTTACTAAGAATTTAGCAGATGATTGGAATATAACAATAGATTTCAGTAACTTTCTCCTCCTGAACCAACTTCAATGAACACACAGCTATGGAGGCAGATGTTGGCTTTGCCCACCCTAAGATTTAGCAAACATTAATAATACTAAAACTTAATAATTGCCAAACAAGGAGACAAATGGTTGTTTGGTTTGAAGTCAGTCAGCTTACATATCTCCCGACAATTTAAATGAGTTCATTGTATTTTATGAGCATTAAAGCTTCCCTCTTCAACAGTCAACTCATTCGCTTGATTTAATTTTAATACATGCTGTGAAGTTATATCCCTTGAAATTATTGTGTTGTTTGAGGATCCCCAGATGCTCCTTCCTCAGTTCTCTCTTTCAGTCCCACTTGCTCCCCTCCACACACCTCTTATGTCTTTGCTCAGCTGATGCTAGGCTACACACATATATTCATCACAATAGGAAGAGTTTTCTCTCTCACAGACTCATAGTCAGCAGAACAATATAAAATAAATTTTCCCTACTTAAATATATATATATATATATATATATATATATATATATATACACATATATATATGTGTATGTGTGTGTGTGTGTGTTCATAACCTACAGTCTTTGGGATTATAACTACCTGACTTAGGACTTCCATTGAACCACGAAGTGAGGTTTTCTCTTTTTATTTTATTGGGTTAGGTTCTCATTCTGGCCTAGAAACAGGAAATGCAGTTTCCTGTATTTCAGTTTCTCCCATCCCTGAACACATAGCTGGGCGAGAGTTAACCATTACATTTATCACACTGTGTGTGGAGTTAGGTTTCCTATTATATCCATAATGTGATCAGCAACTGGGTATCCTTGCACAGATTGCCAGTCTCTCATAAAGCTCACTAGTATTGAAGCATAACTATCAATGCCATTAGAAATACTTGTGATTGCAATGGTCTAATTCAAGAGCAGCAAGCATGGAGTTGAGCAGATCAGTCAAAACCCTATTGTAACGTGAGGAAAGGCACATCCACCTTTCTGTCATGTATGAAGGTTCTAACAGCAGGTCCTAAACAGAAGTGGTGGGTTGGTTTACATTTAATTACCTGGTTCTGAGAAAAGAAGAGGGATGCCTAAATGTGATGCCAGTATACAAAACTGAGAGGGACTTGATTTCCACTCTATTTCAGATAAGAAAGCATTGGAATGTTTTTGTGTTTTCAGACTGTGGAGAATAAAAAGGAAAAATGGTCATGAAAAAAACAGAGTTCCATTGACTAAATCATTGCTAAAGCAGTGGGGATTTGTCATGGTTCCTGAGAGAGTCAAGGAGTTCATGTTTTTCAGAAAATTATCTGTGACTGATGATACTTTGGGACTTTTTGCATCTGAGTGGGTGGATGCAATCCTAACCAGTTGAATTCATTTCAGAAAAATCCTTTGCTGCTGTCAGGTCCCAGACTGCAATGGAATATGACAAAGAGCAGGAACCTAGCAATGCCACGACAATGTTGTGGTAGAAAAGTGTCCTGGAACAGCAAAACTCTCCCAGAAACTGTCTGGAGCAATGAACCTTCTCTCTTCTGTAAAGAAAACAAAAGGTCTTTTATTCTTTTTCTCTCTTCCCATCCTTCTCCATTTCCCATGTT
Source organism: Ammospiza caudacuta (assembly GCF_027887145.1). NCBI lineage: Eukaryota > Metazoa > Chordata > Aves > Passeriformes > Passerellidae > Ammospiza > Ammospiza caudacuta. The sequence continues at coordinate 36,675,744 of NC_080632.1, forward strand.
TAGAACCATAGCCTGTTTCAAAGTTTAGTTCTGGCATAGTGACCAATTGAATCTCCATATGATAATTATTTTTTTAGTTTGTCTCAAATGGTTCTGGCACAACATATTTGGATGAGTTAGATGGTGTTTATAGAAAACTTGAATACTGGAGTTCATAGAAAAGGTCTTTGGCTCATTTCTTCTCTTATTTTAATTGAATTTTCCCCACTGTTGTTTCTGCTGCTACTCATTTTATTTTTTAATAGATATTGATTTCTCTTCCAGATTTTTGGGGTTTTTTTGGTTTTTTTTTTTTTTTTTGTTTTTGTTTTTGTTTTGTTTTGTTTTGTTTTTGTTTTTTTGCTTGCTTTTTATTGTAGTGGTAGGGGTTTTTTTCAGCTTGACTACTTATGACTTCAGACAGTAAAGCTTCAGACAGTCTTACTACATTGGAGGAGTGTGGTCTTGTCTATGATCTTGTCACTTGGAGCTACTGCCCATTTCTCCTCAGCATAAAAGGCTTCCCTTCAGTTTCTCTGAAAGAGGAAATTTATTCTGATTGAGTTCTCATATGAAGAACAGCGTCATCAAAGGCTGACATCCCATTCACTTCCTTTAACAACCTATTTCATACTTTAAGCAAACAATTGTGATAAAACTGCTCCCATTTACCTGCTTGGAGTATTTGTGGAAAACCTCACTTAACACACCCTCCAGTTCAACAGAGGGCTGTGGCAAAGCTCCAATTCAAAAAAAGCATTAGCTGCCTGTTTCCTCCTTAAGTGACTCAGGCTGTGTTCAACTGTGTAGGAAGCCTTTTCTCAAATCCACTTCTAAATAGTGCCAAACAGTGCTTAGGTTTAATTGCTCTGTTGTTCTACCTTCTTGGTCTTCAACAGAGTTATGTGAAGAAATAGTTTTTACTGGTCATCTCCAAATTTTAAGACAACCAATCCCAGAGTGTTGGCAAAGGCTCTTGTTGAAGGCCTTTCACAAGTGGAGACCCCCCAGATTCAAGAGTGGGCCTGGTATTGTTTAACTTCCCCATCAGTGCCTTGGGTGAAGGGGCAGGTGCCCCCTCAGAGGGTTCACTGATGACACAGAGCTGGGAGCAGCGGCCGATACCCCAGAGGGCCCTGCTGCCCTTCAGAGGGTGGAGAGAGAGGCACAGAAGAGCTGCCTGAAATTCAGCAAAGGCAAATGCAGGGTCCTGCACCTGGGGAGGAAGAACCCTGGGCACCACAATGGGCTGGGAGCTGATCTGCTGGGAAGCAGCTCTGAGGAGAAAGACCTGGCACCCTTAGTGGACAGCAAGCTGTCCGTGAGCCAGCAGTGTGTCCTGGTGGCCAGGAAGGGCAATGGTGTCCTGGGGTGCATTGGGAAGAGCAGTGGCAGCAGGTCAGGGAGGTGATCCTGCCCCTCTACTCAGCCCTGGTGACACAACTGGAGTGCTGTGTCCAGTTCTGGCTCCTCAGGACCAGAGAGACACAGAGCTGCTGGAGCTGGTCCAGTGGAGGTGACAAAGATTATGGGGGGACAGGAACATCTCTTCTGCAAGCAGTCAGCTTAGCAGCCAGCAGTCAGGAAAGGCAAAAAGAGACGGCTGAGGAGAGGAGAGGAGAGGAGAGGAGAGGAGAGGAGAGGAGAGGAGAGGAGAGGAGAGGAGAGGAGAGGAGAGGAGAGGAGAGGAGAGGAGAGGAGAGGAGAGGGGACCTCACCAATGTCTACAAATATCTGAAGAGAGGGTGCAAAGAGGACAGAGTCAATCTCTTATTGGCGGTATCAAACAATAGGACAAGAGGCAGCAGGCAGAAACTGTGCACAGGAAGCTCCACCTGTACATGAGGAAGAACCAGGTGACAATGCACTAGCATACATTACCTAGGGAAGTTGAAGAGTCTCCCTCAATGGAGATATTTCAGAATTGTCTGGACCCAATCCTGTGCAATGTGGTCTGAGATGACTCTGAGCAGGAAAGTCTAGCCAGATGACCTGCAGTAGCTCCTTCCAACCTGATCCAATCTGTGATTCTGTGACTCTGTAATGACAGGTGACAACTTCCTTTAGCTATGCAAACTATAAAATTTTCCTGAATCTGGACTTGATGGAGCACAGCTGTCTTCAAATGCTTCAGATTTACCCCAAGACAAGATAAATTCAAAGATCAAGCAAATCCTAATTGGCCACTTTTATTGATTGAAAGGAAAATCCTGTGGTGCTTCTTCCTAACCTGTGCCTTATGATGATGACAGTATCATCCACAGGCTTCGAGCATCTGACTCAACTGACAGTATATTTCAGGTTTTATATTACATAATGTAATTCCTAATCCTTCTTGAGAAGGAAAGCCCTGGGTTTTCTTTTTCTTTAGCTCATTGGCAATGGAACATCGCCAGTGATATCAGAGGCTGCATCATGACATGGGGAAGTGTACCTTTTGCTCTCAGCCTATGGGGAGTTATTCTGCAGCTGAAGGGAAGATTTTCAGGTTTTTGCCAAAGGGTTGTTACATCCATCCTCGAGAAATATAGTACTTAAGCAGGTAACAACTTTACACACCTCAAAAAGGAAATATTGTCTATCAGTGTCATGTTCTTGTTTTATGAAATTGAAAATATACAATATCATTACCTACAAAACTCTGGACACATGAAATTCTACTTCCCTGTGATAACAGTGCAGATAATAATTCAGTAGTCAAAATCACTAATGCAGCCTCATCCTTCTATATTTACAAGTAATCAATGAGAAGTAGAGTAACATCCAGAAGTTAAGGTTAATGAAATCAAACGAAGAATTTTGAAAAGTCAGATGTGTTATTGATAGGCCTAAATATTGACTTTAGCCCCTATGATTAGATCAATAGGGTTTAATGTCAGAATGGACATATCATAACAAAAGACAACAAACTTCTGTTAGGAAATGCCTGATTCTGCACAATGCATGCTCTTGAACTGAAGCAGACTTTTAGAAAAGAAAAAGAAAAAAAAAGAAAAAAAGAAATCTTGACCAAAATAATTTTCCCCAGTGTGAATCATGGCCTATGTTGTTTCAGCAACTATTACTTTGAAGAAATGTCCTCATTTTAGCCAGAATTTGTCTGACTTCAATTTCCCATTCCTTAGTCTTGTTAGGAGTTTGGTGAATAGAGAAAATGGTCCTTCACGTCTCTCCACACTGCAGATCACACTCAGGTTCCAGCATAATCTGAGGCCTCTCCTGGAACTCTCTCCATATCACAGCTTGAACCACGAGTCCAGTGGCGGGCGATGTTCCAGCAGGCTCAGTGCCAGCCTTACACGTGGTGAACACAGTACAACACTCTTTGTTCATGAGTACCACAAGCCACCCTGGGTTTTTTTCATTACAGAGCCCCTTAATGACAAGATTACCTCTAATGAAAGAGCCATGGAGATGTCTATCACTAGCTATAGTAAATAACCAATACTGCTATTTGTTCCCATTCTTGGAGAATGAACAGCTATCAGTTACGGTCATTGCTGAGGGAAAAGTTAAACAGCAAAAGGCTGGGTCATACATCTGTGGCCAGAGAAAAGGAAATGTTCATAACCATGTTCTTGAGACCTGTCCCTTGTCCATGACCTATTTGAGTGCAATAATGGTGTGGTACCATTCTGGGCTTTAAAATCAATGACATGTTAGTACAAATTAAAATGCATCAGAGATTTCTTAGTTTATTGGATTAACAAGCTGTTTTTATCAAACAGCATTTTAAAATATTTTAAACATATCAGTTATTTTCTTATACCTTTTCTCTTGACCCATGCTGATTGCTAACAGAATTGTCATCCTTTTGTTTAGGACCTAAGCTTATTGTCCATTATTTTATATGGTACAGATGTCCAAAACAGCTGGCTGATACTGCTTTTTGTTCTTGCCCAGTATTTGCTTTAGTGTCTAGGAATGGCTTTGAGACATGGTAAGGAAAAAAGTCAGTGCTAGTGCCTCAGAAGAGTTTTAAGCCATCTTGCTCAATAGGTGATTAAACAATCTGATTTTGAAAGGTGTTCTGTAACATCATCTTTCATTATCACTGGAACTGAGAAGCGTTTAACATTACATGAGAGAGGGAGGGGCTTTTATCAAGTCTTCAACAAAGGCAATTATTGAATTGTCATGTTTTCTGCACTATAAATAGTAACTGGACCAATTAGAAACAGATTATTGCAGCCTTATTTTGTCTGTCAGGAGATTTTTCCAGAAACACCTCTACAAACTTTTGTTTCCCTCATAATATTTCTGGTTCTCCCATCTTTTCACTCACATTCATCAGTGCTATTTTCTATTTCTCTAATAATTTTTATATCTTAGGAAAAAAATATTTTCAACTCTATGCCTAACAATTAAGAAACACCAAGAACAATATTAATAATAATATTTTCAAATTCCTAGATCATTAAGAGTGACATGTGTCACTGCCCTAGGTGCTAGGGCAGTGGGATGGTAGCTGCCGAATACTAAAGAAAAAAAATGGTTTAAAAATGAAGGAAAACTAACAAAAGAAGTAAGATATTATTCTAAACTTCCCAAGAAAATGTTTTTCAACAGGACAGTTCAGTTTGAAAGATACTTGAAAGTTTTACCTAAGAGCATTGTTCACCTGACCAAATTTGTTTATCTGTTCCAAGATGCAAATATATTTAACACTCTTCAGACACTCAAATAAAAATAAAAAATATTCCAAGCTTATACATGCAAGGCTCTTTGAAAAGAGCTCCTTTGAAAACATAGAAGTTGTAATCAAATTTTTCGAGTCATGGAGTCATATAATTGTAGAAAAGCTATGTAATTTTTTTTTACTTTTTCACTTTTTTTCCTCAGAAAATGAAGAAAACGAAGATACAGAGAAGTGAAATTATTTTATCACAGTGTCATGCAAAACTGTCGACACACCAGGACTGATTCCTTGAGAGCTGAACAGCAAGTCTGGGTTTCAATTGAGGCAGAAGATGTAATACTGCAGGGGTGACCCTTCAGTCCATATTTATGTGCCATATAAAACCAAAAACCAATTTTCAAGTCAAAGAAGTGTCAGCTAGTTTAACATTACTAAGTAGCTTGTTAGCAAGGTTCTTGGTTTGTAGCATATTTGGTGCCTACCACAAACAGAGTAGATAAAGAGACACCCCATCATTTGTAACAAATCCACACCTGTGAGTGATCTCGGTGGTCTGGAACACCCCAGTGCTTGATGGCAATACATCTGAATGAAATGCCATGCAGAAGTGAGAAGCTTAATTCCTACAAAACCTTTTCAAGGAATTAAGCCCATCACAACAAGAATTACAATGCACCAAGGTCTTCCAAATACTTGAAATCAGCAATCATGCTTCTATCCATTGATGTGCTGTCAATGGTGAACTGACAGATGCAAGACTTCAGGCAGGAATGCCATACCCATACAAACTGGAAAATTATGTCCTGCTGCATGAAAATGATTGCATTAATTTACAGGCAGGCAAGGTCATCATTTTGTTGAAACTTCTTTTGTGTTTCACAAGTGGAAATGACAAAGGCAAAGCTTCATTAGTGACCTAGTAGTCCCAGACAGACAAATCAAGGTCCAAGGGAGATGAAATTCCTCCTGCACACATTGCAGGTAATCAATCATCAGAGGTGCACTATCATTAGGAAGGGCCTGCACTCACCAGATGCTTTGATGCACCTCGTTTCTTCTGCCACAAAAAACAGCTGTCATCACTGTAAGACAGTTCTGGTGCGCTAGCATCATTGCCAAGCTGGGTCTCAGGCTAGTTTCCCTCCCAGAGTGATTTTTGGTTTAGCACCAGGCATCCTGTACCCATAGGTGTTGACAAGTGAGTACATGTGGCTCACATAACAAACGAAGGCATGACCCTAGGAGAGAGTTTGGGAAGACCACAGGTTACTCTGCCAGTGGCATCACTGAGTCTTTGCTCAACACAGAGCTCTGCAGGATACTGTGGAGTCAGAAAGCTACAGGGGCCAGTGAGGATATTGGGTACCAGTAACTTCAGAACCACTGTGAGATGCTCCACCATCAGGCATGTGCTTACAGCTGCTGAGCTTGCTTGAAGATTCAATTTTTTCTGAGATCTTCATAAAATTTTTCATTTTAAATCAAGGGAGACCCTTCTCTGAGGTTACTATCTTAGCCTGTTCAGTATTTTGGAATACATAGTATAGTGGCTTGGTAGTGAGGCCAAGAAGCCCAATTGCATCCTAGCTTTTATCAGCAATAGTGTGCCAGTGGGCCAGGGGGCCAGTGTGCCAGACTGTCCCCCTGTACTTGGGGCTGGTGAGGCTGCACCGCAAATCCTGTGCGCAGTTTTGGGCCTTTGACAACAACAGGTACCATGGACGTACTTTTATACAAAATTAAAGTTATTCTGCGACTATACAGAGATAAACAAAAGTAAAACAAATTAGTCACCTGATCAGTGAAACCTTTGTTATAGCTTAATTAACTAAACCAAAGCTCCAGGCAGACCAAAAAGACCCCCCACGAAGTCTGGCAAGTTTGCCTCAGTACTGAGACCTTGGAAAGTTACTGCAAGGTCTAAGGCTTTACTGAGCTATACATGACTACTGGGAGTTTCTTGTCAAGAAAGGGAAAAAAATAACCCCAGAGGAAGATGCATAATTCCAACAAAATGTTCCCTGTTACTGTAAAGGGAAAAGTAAACACGTAAGTGTACTATCAGGAAAATAGAGCCGAAGTGACACTGACCTGGGTGGGTGCCCCTCATGCTCATGCAAGCTGATTTCCAACAGACAATCCCCTCCTTTCACCCCAAGAAACAATCCACGCCCCACACTTCAGATTTTACTGCTGTATTTCCTGTGGCATATTAATGAACAAAAGCAGAACTGCATATAAACACATTTCTGAAACAGTGTTTACAGTGCAAGGGCATTCAGCTCATTCACTACTAACATATTATGAAATAGATACTTCTGAATGTGCTGTGTATCAGCCTGAAAGTGATGAAAATACTTCACAGTTTCACATAAGCCTTTTTTTGTTTTGTTTAGAGGAATGAAGGTCTTTACAGTAGGCCTTGTTATCCTCAAAATATTATTTTGTTCTACTCCATACTTTATAATGACACTTGTCTTTTTCAGGCTTGAATACCTATTTGCATACACAACTATTTTTTCCATTTTTCAAAAAACTCCATATAAAATTCTTTCCAAGTGGGAACGCACTCATATTTACGTGAGAGGGAATATATATCTTGTATAGAGATCTTTGAAAACATTATTTAAACCCAAAGCAATTTTTTTTGATCGGGGTTAAAGGCCTCCAAAATTGCAGATTACAATGGAAATAATGCAACTGTTCATATAATAGCAGCTTTGCAAGAGCTCTTCTGTAGAGCAGGAGTAACATTTAGACAGCAAAGCTACAATGTTACATTAGGTCATTTGTAGTTTTAATACCATATTTTCAATAAAAAAGGGAAACAGTAAACAGCAGTACAAAATTTTTATTAGCAGTATTAATATCAATGACTCTTGTAAAACTAATAGCATAAATCTTGCTCTTAGCACCGTAGCATATTAATTAATCAGGCCTGCCATCCTCATTTGCCCTTGACTAGGTTTCACTGATGATTACCCAGTGGAAAATTCGGCCCCCTAATGCAAACAATATACTTTTTAACACTTTCTTTCCAGTGGCTGACTTTTGGGGGAGGCAGGGGCATCTTCAGGGAATGAGGCTGGAACTCCATTCTTGGCTCCAGACACCCTTCTGTGATTTAACATTTCATATAGATTAAAAACCAGCTCAGAAGGAATTGCTCTGCTCAAACAGAAAAGCTTCTCCTTCAAGACCTCTTTTCTTTTCCTCTCAACTTTAGTCATAGGATTACTGCCAAATATTTATGCATCCTTTGATTGTGAGGCAAGAGATGTATTAAGTGCTAAGTTATTCTAATTTATTCAGCTAAAGAAACCATGTGAGCTAGCACAAAGCCTTCCCTAATTTTGCATTTTAGGCCAGTCACAAGTTTTACTTGTAAAGGACATCAGAATTATATTTTCTTGTTGGTAGTGCTAACCAGGAACGAAAGAGAAAAATCATCTAAGAAATGAAACCCTTGTAAATAAAATATAATTCACAGAAGGCACAGAATTTTCCTCTGGGTCATTATTAGTGAAAGCCAGTGAGGGGATAATAAGGACATGAGACCTGATTAATTAAACATTTGCACTATTGTGCGTAATTACATTTTTGTGAATTATCCCATGGACATCTGTTTACACAGGAGCATGGGACTCGCCACGCTGCGCTTCAGCGGGACCTCAGGCAGTGCCCAGCATGGGATGCCCAGCCGCCGGCCCCCAGCTCCTTCCCCAGACCAAGCCATCCTTCTGCCTGCCTGGGCAGCACATCACAGCCTGCCAAGCTGGCAGTGTGCTCGCTGCAGCTACTTCCCAGAGGAAGTCTCCAAACTGGCCTGGTTTACTGCTCCGAGCTGATTCTCTGACACACATCAGTATGTGAATTTGCAGCAACAACTGCACGTTTTCACACTAGGTTATCAGAGCGCACTGTGGCATGCTCCTGGTATGTATTCCCACTTACCTTACACTTCAGTCTACATTCCAAGTCATATTCAGCTCACAGGAATTAATGCCTATGCTTCTATTTAAAAAAAATTTTTAAAGATCCGCACCATGACATATTTGCTGTTTAAAGCATTTTTTCAGCTTTTAGTTGCTAATTAACTGATCTGTGGGTTTGCAACATTCTGACAAAAAGCTCTGAGCTTCTGAAGCATGGTAAAAGCCTTGGCACCAGCATTATCAGCTAGATTCTGCAGAGTTGCTAATAGAGACAGCTTTGGTATGTTTAAAATTTAGTGTGATAGAAACACTGAATTGCCATAACACGTACTTCCCCAATAACTCTAAGCTGCAGCAGATTTCCACTCCAAATTATGATTGAATGTACAGCATTTGGGGAATCTGCTTCTCTAAGTTGGCTGAGATTGACAGTGCTCCAAGCAGTCCTGCCACGACAAAGTTCTTCCCTCTTTCTGGGAAGACAGGGAACAGCTCTGCTGCCTGTTGGACACACTACATCCTGCTTCCCTAGGAAAAGTTCAATATTTTGATTAATTCTGTGGCTTCCTGGTGTAATTTGGGGCATTTGAAAATGCCCTATTTTTCTAGAAGTGTGACTCTTCAGGAAAGCACCCCTAAAGGAGAAGTAACATGTAGGAAGACAATACAGTTTTGTATATTTATACAATTTCTTTATTCAGATTAGCAACTTTTCAATCTTCACCTCGTCTTTCAGTTGATAATTACATTTGAGTGACTTCACAGCACTTAGGGTTCTCCTTCCCCTGCCCATGTAAGAACAGCTATTAAATCAGAATATTTCTGAAAAATGCAGACAAAGTAACACACAGGAATAGCTCAGCTAAATATGCTATTTCTTGCATGATAGTTGAAAGGCACAAGTGGCTTTACAGCAACCAAGACCTAGATGTACATGATCAGAAAGAATAAAAGAGAAACAAAGTCATACAGTCGAAAACTTCTGCTTTGTTTTCTGTTGTAAGAGGAATGGGTGTAAAAAAATCCTGTTAGCAGAACCCTGCCAGGCACTGTGGGTGTCTTGTGTATGCAGATAGTTGGGCTGTGTTCTAGTGCTACAGAAATCCAACTGTCACAGGTCAAAGAGACATGCTGAGTTGGCTCAACATAGTTTTAGACACTCATAGCTAGTGCTTTCCCCTTGCAGTGAAACACTGTCTTCCACAGCACCGCCTCATTCTTGCATTAAAGGAAAACATTTGTGTCTCATTAGTGCCTAGTTTCCCTTCAGTATGTCTTCAGCCTGCACTATTCACGGCCCCCAGTCCTGGCATTCTGTTGCAAAAAACAACAAACTTTGAATGTCCTCTAGGTCTGACCATTAGTAGGACTGGTTCATATGTGGGCCTAACAGTAGTAAAAAGCTCTTTCCAAGAAAGATAGGTACAGGCTGGACTGAGGGTCTGGCACTGAAAGGTGAAAACACACCTGTATCCTTGAGTCACATGTTCAGACAGACAATCATGAGATGTGTGGCATCTTTTCAAGGAAACAGAATGCCCATGAGCTTTTCCTGCATGTCTTCTCCTTTTTTTCTCTGCTCTGAAGCATGGCTAGATGATTTCACAGAATCACAAAATATCCTGAGTTGGAAGGAACCCTCAAGGTTCATCACGGCCAACTCCTGGCTCAACACAGGACACTCAAAAAATCAAACCCCCTGCCTGGGAAAGTAGTTGTCTGAACACTTCCTGAACTCTGTCAGGCTGGGGCTGCAACCACTTCCCCCGGGAGCTGTTTCAGTGTTAAATCACCCTCTGGGTGAAAAACATTGCCTAATGTCCAACCTAAACCTCCCCTGACACAGCTTCAGGCCATTCTCTCTGGTCCAGTAGTGACCACTGGTCAGCACAGAGAAGACATCAGTGCCTGCCCCTTCTCAAGAGGAAGTTGTAGACTGCAAACAGATCTCCCCCGCATTTCCTCTCCTCCAGGCTGAACAGACTGTTATAAATTATCAATTGAGAAGCCAAATTATCAAAAATGCGAAAATATTTATTTATCTTTTTGCGCAACCAAAATACTGTCCTCAAAACCACCACAGCCAAAGAGACAGCATCGAGCCCGGGATCGGCGCTGGGTGAACCTGGATCCCACCCCTATCACCCCCCCACCCCCAACCTGTTCACGAGAGAGGCTTCTAGTGGGAATGTTTTATACAGTTTATTGTGCTTCTTTTGTAACTCTGCATATTTATAGTTGGTTCTTTCACTGTGCAGAGCTGGACAAAGATCGTCTCCTGGTTGATAGCCAGTGTTGATCGAATCCCGGGAAGTCAGTTATTCACATGTCTTTCTGGCGACTTTGGCTATCTTGATCGATGTTATCAAGAAGATTATGATCGCTCTTAGGCGTCTTCTGATGGCTCAGGATGGCGGTGATCATTGCACTGGGTGCATCTATTCTTGGGCTAAATGCCGATTGTTCTCCTGCCACCTCCAGGAATCTCAGAATTCAAATAGATGTCTGCCTTTTGGGCTGCTTGTGGTCAGAGACTCATTTAGATTTCACAATCTTTATAAAATACTTTCTTTTATAACATGAATTATTTCCCAACATATTTTATAATACCAATTCACTTCAGCTGCTCCTCATATGACTTCATCTCAAGGCCCTTACACCATCCTCATTGCACTCCTTTGGACGATCTCTAATAGTCTAATTTCTTTCTTGTATTGTGGCACCCAAACCAGCCCTCAGCACTGAAGGTGAGGCTGTCCCAGCTCAGGGCAGAGCAGGACAATCCCCTCCCTTGCCTGGCTGGCCATGCTGTCCCTGGTGCCCCCCAGGACAGGGTTGGCCCTCCTGGCTGCCAGGGCACTGCTGACTCAGGTTCAGCTTTTCATTGACCAGGACCCCCAGGCCCCCTTTCCATGGCACTGCTTTCTCTTGTTGAACTTCATATGGTTGATGATTGCCCAGACCCCTGATTTGTCAAGGCCTCTCTGCAGGGCCTCCCTGCCTTCAAGGGCATCAACTCCTCTTGGTTTTGTATCACCTGGGAACTTGCTTAGTACCCCTTCCAGTCTTGCATCCCAGTAATTTATGAAGATGCTGAAGAGCAAGGGACAAGGATGCAGCCCTGTGGAACCCCACCAGTGACAGGTCCCCAGCCTGATGTCACCCCATTCACTGTAACCCCTTGTGCTCCACCCAGGAGCAGGTCGCTCACCCATCCCATGAAGTATTTATCCAGCTGTGTGCTGGACATTTTCTTCAGAACAATCCTGTGAGAGACAGCATCAAAAGCTGTTTTTTATGCTTTGCTGAAGCCTAAAAAGATTACATCAACTGTCTCTCCTTGATCACCTGAGGGTGATAAATAAAAGGACAATTTAGTCCAAGGGTCTCTTCCTCTAGACTGTGTGATGCCCTAAATGTAAAAAAATAAACCAGTTATGAATACAATTTTTTTTTAAGAGCAACTCCTCTTAGGTTTTCTTAATTTGATAGATTCATCATAATTGCTCCTAATTATTCCTCGCATTAGCCTGGTGAACATCAGGCATTTAAATACAATATGCTTGAACATCTCCAGTGGGACAAGCTGCAGTGTGTACAAGAGGGAGCTTGACAGACACTAGAAGCACAGGCCACTCCTTAACATGACAGAATAAGAAAACCAAATAAAGATGGGAACTGGTGCCAATTTTTAAAACGGATTTAAAGGGCAAGCAAATGCACTTTGCTCCATTCAAAAATATTTATTCACTCATCGTTTTCAGGCAGTTTATTGTAAAAGTCATATTACACACGGGTTTTCCACTCATACCTCCCTCCTGATGGTCCTCACAAGAAACTAAATAACCAAATTGAAGCACTAGGAAAGACACAGCAGGAATAATCCTAATTCCCTCCTTTATACAACTACATTTAAAAAAACAGAAATGGAGAATTAATATGTCTAATGAATTATAACATGGCTGTGTGAAGAATCTAGTTCTCTGAAACACTGAAGAAAAAGGTCATAAAAACATTGCCAGGGCTAAGTTTAATCTTTCATTTTTCTTCCAGGGATATCTTTAAACCAGCTACAGTTTAACTTTGATTGAAACTACTTATGAAGAAAACAGTAATTTTTTTTAGTTGTCAGTAAGGTTTCTTGGTTGTTACAGATCTTGACCACAGGTTATGACTGAATTTGATGCATTTTTTTAATGAGTGGAAAAGAAAATGAATTAGCAATACAAAAAGACTTACTGAAATCTGGTGTCTTGAAAGGAGGCTGAGAACATGGATTCCCACAAGCCTATTTTGAACAGTATTTGGGGCTAGTCAGTTAACCACTGTGTCCCTCAGCTTACTTCTCCAAATGACAGATTTTGATGTTCCACTGGGTCTAATGCACTAGTAGGCTCTCGATTAAAAGCACTAGGTAGTCATATAGTTATGACAGTAAAAATAAAGAAAACCTGTTCAATTTTCTGATGAGATATGATTGCTAATTTGCTAATTAATGCTTTTGGAAATACATGCCTAAGCATGTCAGCATGAAACTCCCCTCCCTCATACATATTGGCATGATATGGAGCAGTGCTAAGTACTGAAAACAGTGTGATAATCAGTTTCCTCAGGTTTTACAGGAACTTGGGCAAAAGAAACAGAGAGAAATCTTCATAGTTATGCTACCACTGCAACTTTGCTATTGAGATAATTGGCTTTTCCAGAAACTGCACTGAATATTTTGTGAAAACAAACAGCAGGGAATCCAGAACAGTTTATAGGCAACAGGGGGTAACCATGGCACTTAAAACCTTGTACTGGCCAGTGCTGACCGCATGATGCAACTGCAGAATCAATGGAAAACACTCAGGATATCAGATATAATGCCCTCAGAAAGGGAGCAGGTGAAAAAGACTGTAAATAACATAGCACTACTGTTTGAATATGTGATGGGAATGCACAAAGCAACAAGCAGTTCACAATGGTTTCAGCCCATTTGAGCCTCACAAATGCTAGAGCAATATGACACTATATGGAACAGCCAGCACTTCAGAGAAGATGACTAGCCAGCTAAGAGAGCCACAGCCTCCTACCTGCAAGGATCCCCAAATGCAAAAATGCATCAAGGCTTGACTGAAAAAGCGACTGGTTTAAGAGGGGATGGCTTTGGCAAAGAGCTATTACAATTTTCAGTCAATGTGTCAGAGACCCCTCAGTGATCAGGGACAGCGCTCTGGGTGAAGCAGTTGCTGCATCAACAAAGGCAGAAGCAGGAGGCTGCAGCCCTGCAGCTCTCTCTGGATCTGTGCTGTGGAGATGTCTCAGCTGGGTTTCTGACATTCTAGTAAACTCAAATTTTGCTTAAATTAAAAAAAAAAAAAAAACAACCAAAAAACAAAACCCAAACAAACAAACAAAAAAAAAACCAAAAACCCCCCCCAAAAACCCCCAAAAACCAAAAAACAAACAAACAAACAAAAAAAAACCAACAAAAAACAAACAAACAAAAAAAAACCCAAAAAACCCCCAAAAACCAAACCTACCCTAATGAGTTAGTGCACAGAGCTGAGTCAACCTTACTTATTCAGCTTGTATTTAAATTAAATCTTTTTTCTTAAGGACTTGGCTAAACTGTAAAAATATGGTGCTTTCAGAAAGTGAGTCAGAAAGTGACTCACTTTCTCCTACTGTATTTCTTTGCTATTTGTGCTACAGAACTTTCCTGTTTGTGCAAAACTCCATGATGGAATAGTGTTTAATGTCCATAAAAGATATTTTTGACAAGACATAGAAAGGAAAATGGGGAAAAGGATATATAACCTTTGTTATATATATATAACTGGAGATACCAAGTAGTCATGAGGCAGACACTTTTTCCTCTTCACTGAACCCCTCTAACCCAGGCTTCATTCTTCTACTTTTAAAATTTTATTTCAACTTCCAAAATGTGAGACAGCAATCTAAGAAAACCACAGATAAGGGAAATAGAACCCACATAAGATAAGGTGTCAGGATATGTGGCTCAATTTGTCTCACAGTAGGGAGTGTTTTAGTTTAGACTTCAAAACTCTTTTAGGCCATAGTTAGAGAAATCTTAAAATGAGATAAGGCATTTTAGAAAATGTTTTCAGTCTCAGAGAAAGTAAGTGCTTAGTATTGCTATTAATTCTCCTAGCAAAAAGATCTCCACCCAAAGCAGAAGAAACACTGAAAAGCACATACTGCCTGAGCAGTATTCCTTAAAGCCTTGTGCATCCAGAAGGCAAGTAATCCAGCTTGAGTGCAATGATCTTGGTGAATAAAAGGCCAAAGTTCCTATTCACTTCAATGGGGCCAGGATTTCCCACAGGAAGCATCCCACCTTAATGCTTGGTTTTTTAGTCTACCTCCAAAGCACCAACATTACAGTCCTTTCTGGCACCTCCACCTTTGCAGGTTTAGTCCAAATATTTTATAACTGGTCATATCTGGTTATCAACAGCTGATCAAATTGACAACATATTTACCTTTTCTGTGTCATCTGTCCTCGTGGAAGACATAGGTATCTGTGGCAAACGTGCACTTCAGGGCCTGTCTTATCAAACACTTATCATCCACCCACTATGTACTTCCTATAAAATCAGCAGGAAAACTCAGAATGAAAACCATGCAGCAGAAAAGATCATATCTTGCAGTTCTCTTGAGCTGCGGGAAAAGATCCTTCTGAAGGTGATTTCTGGTTTACATGGCATATACCTTTGAAGTACACTCAATCTGGAATCAATTCAGGAATTTACAGATATGGGTTATCAGACCTTGTTTATTCACAATGATGAGAGGAGTTTAATTAATACCACACATATTCATCAATTCTTTGCTTTTAAACCTTACCTTTTGCCCACCAGCCAATCAATATGTATTTTAATCTTCTTCCCTTTTCAGACATGGTTTTAACATCCCACAGAACAGAGTAGCAGACTTCACAATCATTAATTGCTATTACCAGCTCTTTCATTTTCTGAACATCAGCAGTTTCGATAAAATCCACTTTCATCCATGTGTTATATTACCCATTTTTATTCACCACTTTTTTCTGAAGTTGTCTTCTTTAAAATTGCAGAGGTTCTATTAACCATGATTACAAAATAGTTCTTTTATACAATTTCCTTTATATTCTCAGATTTTCTCATTTGACATGGAAAAAAATAGGAATTAACTTCAGTTGTAGATATAACTCCATATCTATCTACAAAACCTAAAATATGGATTAGGGAAACATGGTACTTTTCCCTGACACAAACACAATTAAGATGTTTATTTTGGGATCTAGTCTAACATTATAACCTGAGGAGACAATTTAGCCCATGAAAATGAAACTGTTAAAAGGTCTGTCAGTCATAGTCTACTAAAAAGCAAACATATTTCTGCTGATCTTTGGTTGCATGCAGCGCACAATACCAGTTGATATGGCTTCATATTTGTCTCCCTCTCTATTAATCAACAAAATCAATAGCTACAGCCACTTTCACTGGCCTTTCATTTCAATTTTTTACATGCAACTGATCTCAAACATAGAACAAAAGTGAGTAACAGGCAGAAGCAGAGTCAAGTGACTAAGGAAGAGTATGGTTTTGCTGTCCAGTTGGGCAGGAATGCACTTGGAAAAGCAAAAACTTATCTGGAGTTGAATACGGCAAGGAATATGAAAGACAACAGGGAAGTACTCTACAAGTATAAGAAAAGCAAAAGGAAAATGTGAGCCTGATGCTGAATGGCGCAGGAAAACTGGTGACAACTGACATACAGAAGGATGAGATGGTTGATGCCTTCTTTGTCTCAGTCCTTACCAATAAAATTTGCTGTTAGGAATCTTAGGCCACTGAGACCAGAGAGAACTGGAACAAGGAAGACTGACTTAGTGAAGATGGACTGGGCAAGAGAGCAAATAAGCAGCATATACAAGCTCAAAAGTGCTGAGGGAGCTGTGATGTCACTGTGAGGACACTTTCAGTTGTCTTTGAATGGCCATGATGACAAATCAAACAAGAGGTTCCCAAGGACTGAAAGAGAAAAATACCACTCCAAGAACAAGGGGAAAAAATAAAATTTAAAATTAAAAAAAATTAAAATAAAAATTTGAGAACAGGTCCTTTAGCATCACCTCAGGCTCTAGGAAAGCAATGAACAGCTGCTCCTGGAAACCAGAATGAGGCAGCTGGCCTGGTGGATGAAGGAAGAACAATGGATGGTTTTTACATTGACTTTGGCAGCATGTCTGACACTGACTCCTGTAACATCATTACAGACAAGCCAACAGGTTAAATAAATGAACGGTGAATTAAAAAGTGGCTGAATAATCAACCCTGTGCTCTTCAACATCTCCACTAATGGCCTTGAGGATGGGTAAAGCGCATCCTCAGCAGGTTCACAGATGATACAGAACTGGGCAGTGTGACTGGTACACCAGGGCATTTTGCTGACAATCAGAGGTGATTCCACAAGAGAAAACACCAGAAGTACAACAAAGAGAAACTGGAAATCCCATTACTGAGGAGAAATAACCCCTAGGTAACTAGCATAAAAGGTCAACAGTATCATGGGCTGCTTTGAGCAAAGAGTGGTAAGCGGGTTGAAGAAGGTGAACCTTCCACTCTGTTCAGCACTGGCAAGGCCACATATAGCCATACTGTGGCCAGATCTGGGCTACTCAGTACAAAAGAAACATGGATACACTGCAACAACTTGTGCAGGGTAACAAAGATACGGTATGTACTATACTAACTTTCATATGAGGAGAGGCTGAGAGAGCAGGGCTTGTTCACCTGAAGAAAAACCAGCCCAAGGGAGACCTTGTGCACATGTATACCAACAGAACAGAATGAAGATGAAGCAGCCAGATTCCCCTCTGTGGTGCCTGGTGTCAGGACCAGAGGCAATGGGCACAAACTGAAACAATGGAGGTTCAAGATTCTCCTGGAACATCAGGAAATACTTTTTCATTGTGAAGGTGACACAGATTGTCCAGAGGGGTTCTGAAGTGTGGATCCTTGGAGATATTCAAAGACCAACTGAACACAGTCCAGGAAACCTTTAGCTTTACCTGACTCTGCTCTGGCAGGAATATGGAACTAGATTTTAGACCTCCTATCCAACATCAGCCATCCTGCAATTCAGTGATTTGTAAGCCAGTGGCCTGTTTACAGTTATAAGCTGCAAAAATTTATTAATTTGGTAATTTCTATGATTTATGAGAATGGTCATATCACTCGTGTAGTAGCATCATGGAATAGATAAGTAATTATTGTAAAATAGGAACATTACCTAAACAAACCAAATGCTCCTGGGTATTGTAAGCTACACATAAAGGAATGAACTATAGAGCCTTAGGATATGCTCAACCTCTCATTTGCTGTGGATACAAACCTCAGGTTTCAAAATGATGACGTTTCCCCTCCAATCTTTTACTAGACTGACAGCCATTCATATATGTATTGGTGTGTCTCATCATTATTGTGTGTTATACACAATGTTTTTCATATCTGTACCAAGTGAATGAACAATTTTTAACAACCTTAATTTTTCTGTCACCTTTGCTATCCTCTAAGTCCCCATCTTGAAATGTTTCCATTAATATGGTCAATCGGTGAGGCAGCAGTGACTGAAGGAACTCTGGGAGTGAGGGTTAGACCAGGCTGTACAGGAGGAGCTCCATTCACAAGAGATGGAAACAGCCCCAGGGAGCATGGAGAACAGGGGTGTGGCTTGGCAGTAAGGGCAGGGATAGCATTTTGCATGGCAACTCACATGAGCAGGGGCTCCTCTCCCACCATCTGGGAGCAGCCAATAGAGGCAGCAAACAGACTGAATAGGTGGTGAGAAACAGCACCTTTTAGCCCCAATCCTTTTAGCATACTAGTTCAACCTTCCTCAGCTAAAGTGTTGACACACCAAGCTTGATCATGTGTAGCTGCAGGAGTCACTGAACCAGCCAGGTCAGAGGCCTCCAGACAGACAAACATGCTGATGGGAGATGGAGCTCTCCGGGTCACAGGCTGCCAGGAGTGCCTTTCTGCAAGGCTGGGGCTGGCAAACACTTTGCAGAAGTGCTGTGGTTGAGGAGCTGTGTCACCAGAGGAGGGAGCTACAGGAAGAAGTGAACAGGAAGGCTGTGTAGTATTTGAGCACATGAGGAAGGGGCTGAGGATTATTTTCAGAGACATTATGGTCTCAAGGCTCTTGGGAGTCTCTAACTTACACTGCAGTGGAGAAGCAGATGGACTCAGAACCCTGCACAGTAATTAGCCCAAAGTCTGTTAGTCCAGGGTCCGTCGAAATGAAGACTGGAAGCAGTTCACAGTGTGCACCAGGAGGAAAGTTCCTCCTCTTTCTCAGAATCTGACAACTAGCACTGGCACCTTCTATAGCATGTGTAAGGCTTTGGAATTAAGAAGGTCAGACAACTGAGGAGGTAGGTAAAGGTCCTTCTGGGATCAAGTGGCCTCCTAACGCAACACCATCTGTACCCCACATCACAACCTCCTGTTAAGAGGAAAAGGAGGGTAGTTGTAATAGGAGACTCCCTTCTAAGGGAATGGAGGGCCTGACATGTAGACTGGACCCAGCTAACAGGGGCATGGATAAGGGACATTATTGGAAGATTCCCCAGTATATTAAGGCCTTGTGATTCCTACCCTTCATTGGTTGTTCAATGGAATGGTGATGATATAACAAAGAGAAGTCCAAGCACAATCAAAGAGACATCAGTGTTTTGAGAAGACTGATAGAAGGATCAGAAACACAAGTTGTGATTTCCTTGCTCCTTCTGCTAACAACAAATATTATTAATAGGAACAGGTGGATCCATCAGATCAATGTGCGGTTCTCAGGCTGGTATAATCAGAAAAAAATTGCTGCTTTTGACCATATTCTACTCAAAACCTGGTCTACTGACACCTTTCAGAGCAGGAATAAGGAACTAGAGATTCACCTTTTCCAGAGGGGAAGAAGAATTCTAGCACAGGAGCTAGCAGTTGTTGATAGAGCCTCAAACTAGCTTGGAAGGGGAAAAGGGACCAAACCA
Source organism: Ammospiza caudacuta (assembly GCF_027887145.1). Lineage (NCBI taxonomy): Eukaryota > Metazoa > Chordata > Aves > Passeriformes > Passerellidae > Ammospiza > Ammospiza caudacuta. The sequence continues at coordinate 36,695,338 of NC_080632.1, forward strand.
GGCCTGCTCTGGTGAGCAATGGGATGGTATGACAAAACTTAAGGAAACAAGCACTAATGGAATCTATAAATCAGCTTCATTGACTACAATGTACCACACCTGAAATGTTTCTACACTAAGGAATACTCCACGGGAAACCAAGAAGATGAGCTGGAAGCCTGGCTCTGTCCCAGAGATTTGACATTATTGGCATAAGTGAAACCTGGTGGGATAAGTCCTGTGACTAGAGTGCCCTGAGGGACAGTTACATGCTCTTCAGATGGAACAGGGGCAGAGGAGGCTAGGGGATGGCATTGTATGTAATGAAAAGGACAAAATATGTGGAGCTGAGAGGTGGCAATGGCACAGTTGAGAGCCTCTGGATAAGAGTCAAGAGAAAAAAAATAATGTGGATGTTATCATGGGACTCTACTATAGACCTCCCAGCCAGGACAATGATGCTGACAAATTATTCTTTGAGGAACTAAAGGAGACTCCCAAGTCAACTGTCCTTGTCTTTATGAGGGACTTCATCTTGCCAGAAATCAGCTGGGAGCATCATGCAGCAGGTACAACCTGGGCCAGAAGATCCTTAAAAAACCTGGATGACAACTTTATGGAATAGGTCCTAAGGGAGCTGACTCAGAAGGATGTTCTCCTCAATCTCCTACTTGTCAACAGAGAGAATCTCATGGATCAAAGTGGACACTGGCAGCTGTCTTGACCACAAAGAGATCAAGCTTAAAATCTCAGCTGACAGCAGGAAAAGTGCAGGCAGCAATTCAGGTATCAGGTGAGAAAACTTCAAGCTGCTCATTAGAGAGAATTAGAGAGTAATGTCCCCTGGGAAAATGTATTTGCAGACGCTCAGGTCCATCAGTGCTGGTCACTTTTTAAACATCACCCTCTAAGAGGACACGAGCAGGCAATTCCCAAATGTCTGAAGTCAAGCAGACGAGGCAAAAGGCTGGCTTGGCTGAGCAGGAATCTTCTCTTGGAAATAAGACAAAAAAAGGAAGGTGTATGCCCTTTCCACTGGGATCTTGCCTAGTGGAAGCAAGGTCAGGTGGCATGAGAAAAATAAGAGATGCTGCTCACCACTGTAGGGAGAAAATTCGTGTGGTCAAAGATCAGCTGGAGATGAAGCTGGTCAGAATTGTGGGAGCAATAAAGAGATTTCTCATACAACAGGCAGCATAAAAATAATATTTGCCTCTTATAAGATGAAGATGGTCACCTCACAGATGGGGACACGGACATGGCAGAAGTGTTCAATGCATTCTGCCTTCAACACCAATGATGGACTATGGACTAAGGGAGTCCCAGTGTCTTCAGCTGGAGGATCAGGACTGTGAGAATTATAAACTCCAGTCAAACCTGAACTTGTGTGGGATCTGTTGCTCCAGCTGGATCCCTACAGATCAATGGGGCCTAATGGGATTCCTCTGAGAATCCTCACAGAGCTAGCTGATCTCACAGCAAAGCCTCTCTCAATAATTTTTGAGTAGTCTTGGGAATCCAGAGCAGTACAAGCTGACTGGAACCTGGCGAACTGTCTTGGTTTCAAAAGACAGGTGTCTGCTAAGACAGGCAGGAGTCTCTCTTGAAATAGAAAATGTGAACCCCCTCCCTCTGACAATTGACATAATCATTGAATACTTCAGACATAATCTGAATTATTATAATTTTGAATTTAAGGGGCTCTCAGGCAAAGATATGGGAGTAAAAATAACAGCTCTTCATTAGGAAAATAAAAATAAAAATGCAGTATTATAAAACAACACTGACAGAGTCAGAATACAAACAGACACCCTGTTGGTCAGGGTGTTAGTAGCAGTCTGATTAAAGGGTGGCTGCAGTCCTACTGGAGTGACAGATGTAGTTCTGTTGAAACAATGACCCTGCAGAAAGGGTGCATTTTTCCTCTGAAGGTCCAATGATGGGCCTAGTCTTCCTCTAGGAATCCAGTGGAAAAAGCGGCTCCTCTGGTAATGCAGTGAGAAAAGGCTGCCTGTGGTGTTCCAAATCTCAGATTATTTCCAGGTAGGAATGCTTGGCTCCTCCCCCTGGGCAGAGCATCTCACAGTGGGATGATGTAATTTTATCAGTCATGCAGTGACATCCAATGGCCCATCAACAGAAGATATCTTCCTGGAGGGAGGATGGGTTGTGGAAAAGATAAAGAAAACTGTCCCACCTGGTTCTAATGGCTGAGCTACTAACAGAAGATAACTGAGATAAAGAAAACTGCCCCAGCTGGCTCTAACTGATGGCAATAGAATACACACCCCCAACCACATCTTTCATTGCAACCAACACATGATCAGTGTCCCAGTTTTCAAGAAGGGCAAGAAGTAAGACTCTGGAAACTCCAGGCCTCTCAGTGTCACTTCAGTGCCTGGTAAAGTTATAGACAACATTATTCTGGGAGCTATTAAAAACATCTAAAACATAATGCAGCATTTGGTCATAGCCAGCATGGCTTCATGAGAGGAAATACCTGCTCATCAAACCTGATTTCCTTTTATGACAAGATAACACACTCAGGTGATGAAGGACAGCTGATGTAATATTTTTGGGCTTCGGCAAAACCTTCTGGCAACAAAATGTCCAGCACACAGCTGGATAAAAACTTCATGGGATGGGTGAGCACCTGACTCACAGGCACAAGGGGTTACAGTGAATGGGGTGACATCAGGCTGGGGACCTGTCACTGGTGGGGTTCCACAGGGCTGCATCCTCAGCCCAGTGCTCTTCAGCATCTTCATAAATTACTGGGATACAAGACTGGAAGGGGTACTAAGCAAGTTCCCAGGTGATACAAAACCAAGAGGAGTTGATGTCCTTGAAGGTAGGGAGGCCCTGCAGAGAGGCCTTGACAAATCAGGGGTCTGGGCAATCACCAACCATATGAAGTTCAACAAGAGAAAGCAGTGCCATGGAAAGGAGACCTGGGGGTCCTGGTCAATGAAAAGCTGAACCTGAGTCAGCAGTGCCCTGGCAGCCAGGAGGGCCAACCCTGTCCTGAGGGGCACCAGGGACAGCATGGCCAGCCAGGCAAGGGAGGGGATTGTCCTGCTCTGCCCTGAGCTGGGACAGCCTCACCTTCAGTGCTGAGGGCTGGTTTGAGTGTCACAATACAAGAAAGAAATTAAACTATTAGAGAGTGTCCAGAGGAGGGCCATCAGGATGGTGAAGGACCTGAAGAGGAAGCTGTACGAGGAGTGGCTGAGGTCACTTGGTCTGTTCAGCCTGGAGCAGAGGAAGCGGAGGGGAGACCTCACTGCAGTCTTCAATTTCCTCCTGAAGGGAAGAGAAGGGGTAGGAACCAGTCTCTTCTTTGTGTTGACAAGTGACAGGAGTCAAGGGAATGGCCTGAAGATGTGTGAGGGGAAGTTTAGGTCAGACATCAGGAAGACGTTCCTCACCCAGAGGGTGAACTGGGCACCAGAACATGTTCTCCAGGGATGTGGTCACAGCACCAGCCTGACACAGCTCAAGAAGCATTTGGACAGTGCTCTGAGGCACATGGTGTGACTCCTGGGGATGGTGCTTACAGGGCCAGGAGTTGGACTTGGTGATCCTTTTGCATCTCTTTGAACTCAGCATATTCTGTGATTCAGGGATTCTATGTAATGTGTATAGCAGAATTTGATTCTTCTAAGTAAAGCACCTGAGTTCATGTAATAATGGCAAAATAATGCCATCTTTGGGGACACGGCACCTGTTTTAAGACAAAATCCTCACAATATGAATAACTGGAGCAAAGACAATGCATTAAAATATTACTTAGAATTAACTTATGTTGATGGTCAAAACAAGAAAACTGTATTATCAGGTTTACAACCCAATTGACTAATGCTGTATTTCTGATAGGATGTTTAAACTCTGCTCTAATATAAGAGAAATTCTAGAAACACTCAAAGTTGTATCACCTGGATCCACTTTCTTCCTTCATTCATTCTCACAGAGTACTCCTTCATTCTGGCAAAGAAAGAATCTTGACTGTGAAATAAATATACATATACATACACAATAAAAGAAACAAAGCAGAAGTATAGGAAAAGGAGAACAGGAAATTAGAGCAAAAAAGAACCCTGTGGAAGTCATGTAGAAATTTCTATAACAAGACTCTTCTTAGGATTAGAGTCCAGATTCCAGTCTAAAGTCAACCCAAGTACCTCTATATACTTCATCTTCATGTCCCTAAGCTTCATATCTTCTTGAGGTCCTCGGAGTTGTCTATAAAAATTATAGTATCTAAATTGGATATTCATTAGACAACTGATTTAATGGAAAAGATCACTAGCGCTTGCTCAAAGAAATAAGTTTGCATTTGACTAGCTCACATGGTGAACTGTAACTGCTCTGTGAACTTTCTAAGAGGTTCTTGTAGACTCAGACAGAGGTAGAAACCATTTCAGTTATTAAAAGAAACCAAGTCTTTTTGGGCAGCAGCAGAAAGGAGAAACTCCTCCCTTTCGAATTATAAATCTTTATAGTGCAATTCTTTATGGCTAGGAAGAGAACTTCAGACAGTTTTCATATAACCCCAACTGTTTAATCTGTACCCTTTCGGAAGTCAAGCTGTGTGCGTACGTGAGAAAGAAACATTTTTGCTTCAATAGGAAGAATGATACGGTTCTCCTCAACCCACTGTAAAACTACGCGATTCTTACAGGGGAAGCAAAGTACATTTCCTTGGCAGAGATTGGCATTATATGGCTTGCGAGTCTTCATCCTTTTATAGTTTAGTTAGAACCTGTGATCACAGGGGACCACGGTAGGCAAATAGACACTACATCCATTAACAAAGACACTAAATTTTACCTAAGTAGAAAAGCAACAGCGTCTAAGTTTTGCTTACAGAAAAACAACTCTGAGCTATTCAAACAAGATCCTCTTTAACACTTCCTTTTAAATTTACTATTACTCCAGAGTCAGTCCAGTTAGGCTGTCTGCTGCTAGGTTTTAAGCAATTTGTTTGAAATTCTAGCAAATATACCAGTAGCAGCACTTATTAATTTCTCTACCATTCCCTATGCAGTGCTCAGCCACTAATACAGACACAAAAGTGCAATACAAACAAGTATTCCACAAATACTTAATGAAAACTTTTGTTGTAGTTACAGCTGAAAGGGTGTTTCACACTGGAAGAAATTTGCATTTTCAGTAAATTAAGATACATTCACAGGCTTCAGGACATTAATACAGTAGACATAACAATGAAAAGATGTTGCAGATCAATAGCATTTTTCATCTGAGAATGAAAACATTTTCTTATGGTATTGGAGTAAAACTGGTAGAGTTTAGTCTTAATGAGAATGTACAGGTAGACTGCTGGACAAAGGGATTCCATCTCTAAGGGTAAACTGGGAGGGGTTTTGTTCGTTTCTCTTTTGTTTCATTATTGTCATTGTTGTTTGGGCTTTTTGTTTGTTGGTTTGTTTTGGTTTTACGTGTAGCAGTTGACATGAAAGATAAAGTGTTTTTTTCTCTTTGTCTTACAGGGTGTGTCCAAACCCTAATTTATTGATAAAATCGCAGAAGCCTCTTCTTTGGAAATAATAAGAGCTGGGACAAGGCTACAGATGTCCTCTGAAACTAATCAGAGATCCATTGGTTTTCTTTTATTTTCTTTCTGATCCTTCACAATTAAAGCTGCTTCTAGATATTGTCTCCTGTTATAAATTATTTTCCTAAATTAGAGTGTCCAGTAAGAAAATATTAAGACAATTTTTAAAATTGGTTTTACATACCTTTTTCTTGGAGCTTTTTGACCAAAGCTATGTTTTGTAGTTAATCTAAGATATATTTGGCTCACTCCTTTAAAAATGGGTTTATTTATAATGCCAAATAAAAAATTCATCACACTCTGCTGTTGATTTTTGAGTTTCCCTATTTTCCTTGATTATAATTTAATACATTATGCCTGATGGAGTCCTAAGAGTTCACTAAGCAACAGCTGGTTCTATCTGATTGATACAAGAGCTTCTGGGAAAAATAAGTAGTTAAGGGCAAAGGCACACAACATGTGCACATACACCAGAAACTACTAAAAATACCTTAAGTAAAATATAGCATTAAAAAAGCGAATACCCAACTCAAATGTTCATATACAAATGCATTGTATGGATAATTAGACTTTGAACTCCAGGGGATTTCCACAAGTCTCCTTATGGCTTCCCAATACCGTATTGCTTAGCATAGTTGTGAGTTTCTGGAAGCTAGAAAGATCTACTTTTTGCCCTTGATCCAGTGGTAGAGAGAATTAAGTCTGCACAGGCCAGAAGTCTATAGGTCTTGCCTGCTGAATATATAGATTATCATAGCATACAACAGACTCAGTGCAGATCTTGGAAGAAGGCACAGATCTGCAAATGTCACCAGCCATTCCAATGTGAGGCAGTTAATCTGCTTCCAGACACTTTCATAAAATCTCAGATATGAGGAGAAAATGAAATATATTTAGCTAGACACATTAAGGCAGGCTCTTAAATGAGCTTAAATGCTGCTACTAAAAAGCTGACTATTACGACTTACCACAAAATCACTCTTTGTGATTTACTTGTGATTCACACAAGATTAAAACACTTTGTTTTTCCCTTAGAAGACCAAGTGTGATGTACCAATGGCACCTAATAAGACACTATAAGGATTAGGAAGTTCCCCAAATGCATCAAAAGTTTCACACAAGCTAGGTCCATTTGCAGTTGCATGCTTCAACCAGGCTGGCTGATATCAATTTGAAAAATAACACTGGCTTGAAAAAAAAATTTTGAAAGTCATAACTCATGAGAATTTGCAAATTCATTTCCAAGACAGAATTCTAATGACTTCCAGAAACCACCCTGCAGTCATGAGAAAAATCCTGGAAAGCTCAGAGTCCAAAAGTGTAACTAAGTCCTACAGGATTAGACAAACAGCACGCAGACCTCTCCAGCCAAAATAAGGAAGTACAAAGCAGCTGTCCATATGACGGCAGTTACATTGGAATTGCTATTCCATCGTGCAAAAGCACAACATCAAATATATCCTACCCAGTGCACACACTGCTCTTGTTAACTCACTAGTGTTTGTTCCTTCCTGTATTCCTCTTCAAAAGCTTTTGAATGCACAATTTGCACTATTTTTTACATCTCAATTGCCAAGCCAGCATCTATTCCCTCTTGGGAGTTTTAAGCTGGCAGGAAGAGTTAACACTGAGAAGTATTCAGATAAATAACATGAACTTAACTTTTTCCAAACTTAGACAAAGTCAAGATGAAAACCTATTGGTGTGTCTTAATGCCAGATTACAAAAGCTGTCAGAAGGCACTTCTATAACAAAACTCTCTTTGGGAGTTGGATTGTACTTTTCAACACACATTTACTAACTTGTGTGACACGCCCAACAAAAAAACCCCTTGAGATTAATTTCTTTGTCTAAAGACTCAATAATTGTCTCACCAGTTCTCTCAAGAGGCAGTCTGAAAACATACAACAAAAGCAAGCCTAGTTCACGTTTCCAGTCAGTGTATAATGGATATTGCCACCATTTAGAAAGTGCAGGATTCCTATGCCAGCAGAGTATGACTGTTCTGTATTGCACACTGGTTTTTCTATAGCACTATGATATGTCAGTGTATACTCGGCTAAAGAGAACTTTCTGTCAACAATCAGTGTTTCATTGGCATTAATGTGCAGTAAAAGACAACGAAGCATGACTCAATTAAACCACAAAATACTGCATTTAAATAACATTAACCTCTGACATTTTAAAAGAACAGTGCAGAATTTTAGCTGCATGACTCTTGTTAAGGTCAGTGCTTTAACATATACAGCTTCCCACCCCAAATGTCTGACATAAATTTGTTTCAGTAAGCCAACTGAGAATGAAGCCTGAAACCAGGATTTATCTACCACTGCAAACATTACAACTAAGGTTTCTCCCACACTTTTGTTTATGGGAACAAATTTTATTAACCTTCATATGGTGTTGAGGTAGGAAAGGATTTCATATTTAATTCACAATTCGCTCACTTTTCTTTTGATAGTTTCCTTGTGAACTGAGGCTTACAAATTATTTTCAAACAATTTTCAGTCAGCAAAAATCTAAAATGCTATATATATGAATGTCACAGGATAGAGTGTATCTTTGGGTTCCTCCCCATATGTGCCAGTAGAATCCCATGCATTTTAAGGACTTTTTGTTTGAAGTTCTAAAGGCAAGTCAACACAACATACACTGAAGGTTACTGAAACTCTCGCCTGATTCATACAAAAGTTGCCCCCACTTATTTTGCAATACACATGTGGCAGATTTTTAAGCCTAACAGCATTTCTACTGTAATGTGTAGAAGGTACATGCCTTTCTTAACCGTACTGCTCACAAGTACAGCATGCATGATCCTTGTTTCCACAACTTTTAGGACCACACCATTAGTGTGGACTAAACTATTCAGATATCTGCAAGTCAGTTAGTGGGACTGCTCTGTGGGCTAGCTGTATTTCACACAAAATTAAATGTAATTATTTAAACATAATTAGCATTGCTTTATTTTTGAACAATCTCCTGTTACTGTCATGCAGTGGAAGATTAAAAAATTTGTTTACCAAGAAAAAAAATAGGATACTTATACAATATTGGTGACAGTACTTGTGCTTAAAATCTAATCTTTAAATCTAACATTTTAATCTAATGTCTTCTATTTTTTAATTACTGACTTTCATGAAATTAGTCAAAACAAAGACCAACCACTTATGAAGCTTTAATTTGGCATAGTAGAGCCATGAGAAGGCAATCTGACATCACTAATAATTTTTAGTACTATTAGCTTATGAAGAGACAGGAAACATGGTACAATGGAAGTGGTAAATAAAGAACTGAAGAAAATTATTCCGTGGATCTCCCTACCTCCTGTGGAGCATTCCTTGGAAACAATTTTGTTTTCAGACACTTCCTCATATTTTGCTTTGTCCTGGTTCAATTTTATTCATCAGTCACTGGACACCAGAAATAGCAGACAAAGATTCAGTTTCATATGCATAGCTGAATGGCTGGTGTGCAAAGCAGTGAACTGCAATACATAAAATTACATAAATTGCCCAAAATTCCTTCATGATGCTCCCCGTGACAGCAATCAGATCCATGTGAGCATGACAAAGAGCATGTCACCTTCCATCTCCCATTGAAGAACAATTTGCAGAGACCTAAGTGAAAGTCACGTCTAAATCTGTAAAACTGAAGTCATAGTAGAGTCAGAGTACCTATACGAAAATGTAATTTTTCCAGTTTCATTCTGTACATAAAGATGTTAAATAATTTATGCAAAAAATCACTGTAGGTTCCATTGGTTTAGCTGAATACTCAGCAAAGAGGAAAGAAGACAGTGAAACACTTTCTGAGTAAATACTGAGGTACATTTTTAGGCCATATGGAGACTATGATGCAAAATGATTGTCCAAAAGTGATCAGATTACAAAGACCACAGTGAAGTCAAGTCAGACAAAATCTAGTCATTTCATACTGGGCAAGATTAAAAAATAGGGCAGAATGTCCTAATAGATTCCTTTGTTAGTTTGGATTTCAAGGCTAAGCAACAACAGAATGCAGAAAGAAATGCTACGTAAGCTTGGCATTCCATCACCAGCGGTAGGAGAGGTGCTCTTCACATATAGATTTCATCCAAACCTTGAAGCTGCCAGGGGCTTTTTGGGGTTTATTCACTGGAGATTAATCAAAGAACTACAAAAAACATCAGGAGAAAAATGCTACTAAAGCAATTTTGTATATCAGAAAAGAGTTTAAATATTTTTAGGAGCTTAGTTATAGTACATGCAAATTCATCTTAAATTTAAAGCATTGGAAAACCTTTCAAGTACAGAATAACTGCAGAATGATCAGATGCTCTTATAAGTGATCAAATGATCAGACTGACCTAATTGACAAAGAGGTTATGTAAAATATTGCCTTTCACTTAATCCAGGGTTTTAGCAGTGTTTGGAAACTTGGAGAGCCCTTTACAAAATAAAATGTCCCACTAGTCCCCCCCATGACTAGATACATGGACAGTAAGTTAGCCGAAAAACTGCCTGAACTAGTGAGCTCAAAGGATGGTGATCAGTGCCAAAAAGTCACCTGGAGACCTCTCACTAGTGGTGTACCCCAGGGGTCAATATGGGGACCAATACAGACTCATAACATTGTTAATGGCCTGGATAATGGAAGCCACTGCAAAATCCTCAAGTTTGCAGACGACACTAAATTAGGAGAAATGGTTGACAGATCAGAAGGATTTGCTGCCATCCAGAGGGACTTCTGACAGACCAGAGGACTGATAGGAACTTGATGAAATTAAAGTAAAGAGAAGAAAGGCTGCTCTGCCTGGGGAGTACTACCTTAAGCACCAGAACAGGATGGGGAACCAAGAGTGACTGGGGCCCAAATCTCTGGGGAGCAGAAAAGTACCTGGAGGTACTTTTTGGCAGAAAAGTACCTGGAGGTTCTTGGTCTTCCTTTCTTACCATGAGGCAGAAATGTGCCCTGGCAGCAAAGTAGGCTAACAGCCCTTTTGGGCTGCATCAGGAAGAGAGCTGCCAGCAAGTCAAGTGAGGCAATCATTTCCCCCTAATCCAGCATTGATGACTCTGTATCTGTAGTAATGGCTCCAGTCCAAACCTCCCTAGAACATGAGAGAGATGGAAATAGAGAAGTGAGTCCAGTGAAGGACCAAAAAGATGACTAATAAAATGACTGAAGCATAATCTTTTCAAAGATGACTAATAAAATGACTGAAGCATAATCTTTTCTCATAAGAGAAGAGGCTGAGAGAGCTGTGATTTTTTTAGCTTGTAGAAAAGAAGGCTCAGGGAAATCTTACCAACTTGTGTAAATACCTGTAAAGAATATGGAGCCACACTGTCCTCTGTGGTGCCTAGTGACAGGACAAAAGGCAATGTTCAGCAACCTGTTGTAGCTGACTAAGGGGGCATGCTGGAACAGATGATCTTCAGAGCCATGAAACCTCAGCTCCCTTGGTTTAACTTGGTAAAAGCATGCAAGATCTTTTACAATGGACGATACTCCCATAAATGCCTATTTAACTTGACAGTCATTGAATTCTGCTGAATTAAAAAAATAGCTGTGGGAGACAGGAGCCAAAAACCCCGTCTGTACTACTAGTGTAGTACAGACAGTACTCTAAGGAATTGCTTAGAGTATGTGGAGTGATAATATCGTCGGTCCAATAACCAAAATCTTTGCTGAGAAAGATATACATAGTGTGCACAAAAGCACAAACACAACTTGTATTAAGAGCTATAAAACTTACGGCAGGGAAAAATAATGTATTATACAATCTCTTTTCAGACATGTGTTACTTGGTTGGTAAATAAATTAATATTAATTTTGAGACTGACCAGAAAGCCAATAATTTGTTGTACCACATTCAAAACCCATGGAGATTACTTTAACCCCACCAAATACAGTCTTTCTTCTAAGGAAACTAGTTGCTCTTGCGAAGGAGTGCTGAGATGAAACAAGTGGAACTAGTCCTCTTTAAATTCCAGGCTAAAAATGAAAAGCTTTGAAAGTAAGGATCAAGACCTAAAGCTCTGTAATTTTCAAAGCAAGGCAGAGCAGATGGTAGAAAACGGGATGGTCTGTTGAAAGCTACTGTTACGGTACTGTCTTGCCACATTCTATACAAGCATGACTTTTATTGTGTCCCCAAATGATAGGGAAAGATATGCTTTGGTAAGCTACAAACTACATTTGTAAACTACTAACAGGGAATCTTCTACTTATTTGGAATTTATATCAAATTTCACTTTACCAAATGGAAGAAAAAGCAACTCAGGGGTATCACACTAAAGATAATGCAGTTTACTATTCTCAGCTTCTTCACAATGTAAGGAAGAGGAGATTTTGATTACAAATGGGACCTCTGACAGCCAAATAAAATATATTTCAAAGTCTCTTCTAAGTGGATGGCTTTAAGAGAAATGGTACATAACTCAGATAGTCAATATTTAAATAGAGTGAATGATGTAGATGATCTCCTTCAATGAAAACTTACAAACTAGTTCTTGTGAGAAATGATAGCTTGTTAGATCATCCTATTAACTACACTCAGTTTGCTATTGTTATGATCCCTGTGAAATGACATAAAACCATGCCTGGAGCTGTAACTAGAGGAGATACTCCTAATCTCAGTAAGATAGGGATTTCAGAAAGAAATCCTTTTTCTGTCTCTACATGCACAATACCACATAGACTCACAATGATGGGAAAGGTACAAGTAGACTGCAAATCTTCAGCAGTTTGAGACCACACAGCAAAAAGTAGGCACTTTCTTTCTCAAACTGTAGAGTGCCATGACAATATACCTTTAAAAGTGCTTAAATGCATTTATACACAGTAGAGAGGAAAATGATCAGTGAAATATATTCTTTTATTCTTCATATTAATAGATCTTTGAAATTAAATTTGGAAAAGCGGAATACAGTACTTGTGGTGCCTTCAAGAACAGTCACTGTCATGAAAGACTGGAGCCAACCCACTTGGAGGAAAATGAAAACTTCCTTCTTCCCTATTCAAGACTAAATACGCAAAGAAAATGAATGTTCTTCTTCTGTCAGCTGACTCTTACATGTAAGAGTTCTTCAAGATTTATTATTTGGCATTTCATGGCTCTGCATTGTTATACAAACATACATGTACAAAAAGGCTATGAGCAATGGGCTGCACAATAAGAGAATATCTGAACATTTGAACCTCCCTTAGATTAAAGGTCTTCCGTTGAAAATTAAAAGGCCTATTAGGAGTGCTTTGCTTTGCTCAGCCTGGAAAAGAGAAGACTGAGAAGACCTCATTGCAGTTATAACTTCCTCAAGAGGAAAAGAGGAGGGGCAGGCACCGATGTCTTCTCTGTAGTGACCAGTGACAGGACCCAAGAGAATTGCAGGCTTGAAGTTGTGTCAGGAGAGTTTTGGGTTGGATATCAAGGAAAGGATTTTCATCCAGAGGGTGGTTGGGTACTGGAACAGGCTCTGCTGGGAGGTAGTCACAGCACCGGCCTAAGAGACTTCAAGAAGCATTTGAACAGTGCTCTCAGGCATATGCTGTTACTCATGGGATTGTCCTGTGCATGGCTAGGATTTGGACTTGATGATAACTGTGGGTCTCTTCCAACTCAGGATATTCTACGATTCTAGAGTACTTTAAAACAAGGGTAGTTGGAAGATTTGTTCATTTTAAATGATAAAACATTTATGCATATATTCTTTTCCATCCAAAATGGAATTTCAGTAGTAGTCATGAAGCCTTAAAATCAAACCCTACATTTGACATATTAGACGAAATTACAAATTCCATAATGCATAATATTATTTTTCTAATGTATCACTGGCCCATACTGAGAAACAATCTATTATATAGATTTTGCATTCAATTTTTTTGTCAAAAACTACACAGCACATCAAAAGTTAATATCACTAGGGAGTTCTGTGATTAATATGAAAACAAATGGTATATTAAAAATTTCTTTTGTTCTTCATTCACAAGGATGAAAATGCTAGGATTTAACCTTTAAGGGTTAAAGAGTTTAATCAATGTCAATGTCTGATCTTCTGAAGGCGATAAAGAACAGTCTGTCTAGCGATACCCAACAGAACATCACTTTGTCAAGCCACAAAGCACCCAAAAGCTTGTCAAGTAAGTTACCAGAAACCTCTTTGTGGTTAGAACTCAGCTCCTTCCTGCTTGACCTATTATTTGATATTTGACCACTTGGTTGCAAGACACTTGCTCTTTCCAGCTGAAATGTCACTGGGGCATCTTGTCAGCTCCCCGACATCTCGGCCTGACATACAATTTTACTTTTGTGTGCTACAAGGCAGAAAATGCAGGGCAATGGCCTTGCTTTAAATTCTGTCAGCATCAAAGATGGGCGTCACTCTTGGGTCCTACCAACAACAACAAAAAAGGAGTCTATTTGAAGGTCAAAACAGCCATTACTTTTTAGTCTTTCAGCTTAAACTAAATATATTACCTGCAACACTGGTTTGGGAACTGTCCTTATAAAGTATATAAACATATCATCAGAAATCCTCTCTCCACAATTGTTCTTTCTTATGAAATGCAGACTTGATAAAAGGGTGAGTTTTCAGTGCCTGCAGGGACCAGATTCAGTGGTTAACTTAACTTGTTCAAATAGGCAAGTGGTATCATGTAGCTTTACAAGGAGCAACCTGACCTTCTCACATTGACCAGCAGTGACATTATTGTGCAGGAAGAGAAGCAGTCACATCATTTCTGTTTTGCACAACCTGCTTAAAGTTTGCAACTAAATGCTTGTCTTCAGTTGAGCTGACAAGAGAAAAGAGGGGGCTCAGTGAACCATGGCAGGGCTGCCATGAAATGACAGGAATCATTGGCATACATTTCAAATAGCTCTCTCAATCCTATTAAAGTATTGCAGTCCTGCTTTAAAATAGACAAGTATGAAACAACTTTGATAGATAGAGACTAAAATGGCTTATTGATTTTTTTTTAAGACTGAGGAAAATTACCCAAAATGTGTCATTCTTTAACATTTAAAAATATACTACATGAAAAATGAACAACTGCAATAAATAAAAGTTTAAAGAAATAACTGCTTCAGTATGCAAAACTGACAGGTGCAGAAATGTGAACATACAAATGCACATTTTCACAAAACCATAAAATTAATGTCAAAAAATACAAACGCTGAGCTACAATTCAAAGATAGCAAAAAATTACACTTTAATTGCATCATTTTACATTAATATAATTTTTCCCTTCTAGAAGATTATTGATACTAAGAATCTGAAAATTCATTTTCCATTGTTCTTCTGGGATTGGATGTGACATTCAGGGTGAAGAAAGAGATTGAAGACAGAGAACTGTCTCTGTTTTGCATAACACTGTAGGATGTGTCAAGTTCAGCTTGCAATGCCAAAAAGTCTAGGACAGAACTCTGGTCAGGCTGAATTTCTAGCTTGGAGCCACGCTGATGTTTGAACTACCTCTTGTTTCCTGGAATGATAAAAAAAAAATAAAAAAAATAATAAAAAAAAAAAACCAAAGCACAAAGAGAATTTACACTTAGTGTTAAATTCCTTTCACAAAGGTATGTATATGAAGTATTTGCAAGTGTTTTCTTCTTATTTTAAACACTAACTTTGGTACCTGAGAGCCAATAGCCATATTTAATAGAAAGAAACAAGGCATATTTTCTCAGGTATTCTGCCCAAGTAAGTGTTAGAAAAAAATAACCTCCTGTATTTGAAGTGCTACAAATACTTATAGAGAACTTTTACCCCCTCTTCATTACAATTAGCAGATTTCTTTTTCATCAAATAAACAAATGTTATCCAGTCTCCCTGTCACTGTTACTAGGAAACACATGACATGCAAAT
The DNA here is from genome assembly GCF_027887145.1 of Ammospiza caudacuta. Classification (NCBI taxonomy): domain Eukaryota; kingdom Metazoa; phylum Chordata; class Aves; order Passeriformes; family Passerellidae; genus Ammospiza; species Ammospiza caudacuta. Next base: position 36,710,740 of record NC_080632.1, read on the forward strand.
TATGGAATGTATTTGGGTTTATTAAAATATATATCATCATCAATTGAAATCAAACACTTAATACTCTTCAAATGTTAGCCTGTAAGAAAATGGCCAGAAAACACACGCTGAATGTACGTTGATGGGAACATGATTCATATTTCAGTAAGTCTCAACATTCAATCAAACAGATAATTCAACATTAAAGAACTTCCAGCACTAAAACATCAGGCATTGTACTTTGACAGATTATGGATAATATCAGTATATCAATACTAGCAATTCTTTTGAAAATGGTAAAAGAACGACATTCTGTATTCCCCTAAACAAAGAAAAGAAAAATCAATGACACATAGCTCTTCTGCCCTTTACCAATGCACTACATTGTGTGAAAATAACAAAAATTTAATCAGGTCTTATAATATATGAAAGCATCATATGCAAAGCATAAATATAGAATAATAAATTAACACATTGAATGGCCATTTCAGTATTTCTGAGGTTTAGAACACTTTCTTCTCATCATTTAAGGAAGAGTATAAATGCATATATAAACACACACACATTGAGGCAGAAACGCATATCTACAGACACACTAACTCATATATATTTGGAGAGAGGCTGAAGGGTGTCTGTATATTCATATTTCAACAAATCCAGTCTCAATTATATGTATAAAGACACATTCGTGAAAGATTCCCCTTCCCTCAGTTACCACTGCTGAAGAAAAACCAATTGTTGCCTCTAACACCTACTTCAACAGGTCCCTTTGATATGAACACTTTTGATTTCCTGATTTCACCACAAGCTATATTACAGCCACTCTAAACTCCTAGGCTATGCTAGACCTTCATTAAGAACTCATACGGAAGCAAATTTAGATGACTGTTTCAAGTACATAGTTAAAATGAGGTAGTGCCCTCAGTTTTTCTAAATTTTAGGTCTGACGAGGATGAAATAACCAGCAGGACTAGGAAGTAAGATATGTAATACTCTAGTTTTTCAGTCCTTCTGAGCTCTACCCTACCAAATAAGAACCCCTAAAAAGCCAATGTACAAATGAGATCTCAGTGTACCAGCCAACCTGAAATGAGAACTCAGTGAAGGCTAATACACCAATTGACAGCCTCTTCTTTGTACACTATAATCAACTGACCACACACAAAATTCTCTCTAAAATAAGAATCATTCATTAAAACCATTACAGCAGTATTGAAATACACAACTTGTGATGTTCTAAAAAAACTACTATGTGTAAAAAAAATAAATCAATAAGCTTCAAGCTACAAATGGGTTTTACTCTGGGTAACAAATATTGAGGACAAATTTAAACATACTGCTTTCAACACCTCAAGTAATCAGCATACCACAATGAATGAAAAATCTCATGCTATGATTACACTCACGTATTACTCTTTTCCAAGCTGTAGTGAGGGTTTTTTAAAAAAATATGGCATAAAAAATCCAGTAAAGAGGTAAGAAATCAGATTTCCTTTGAGAGTTGCAAAAATAAAAATTATGAAACTTAATGACTGGCAGCAAGTCAATAGACTATGTTACAGTAAAAGCTTCATTGCTGGGGAAAAAAAAACCTCTGGTTTAGTTATCTAGAGCCTGTGCTGTACTTCTTACAAAGAACAGAATTCTAGTCATTGAACAGAAGGGAAATCAGATTTAATAGCAATGTGATTGGTGTAAAAAACAATTTTAGTCCTAAGAACGGTTTTGATCCAATATCTTTATATACCTTTATGATGAATAAAAAAATAGTACTCTGTATGTTAGAAGAAAAAATACTCTGTTATAGATCTGTTATAATATTCATTTTCTGAACACATACTTTTAGAGAGGAATTTTAAAGGCAGTTATAATTTCCCCAACAGACCACTTTCATCATTATTATATTTAAACACCTTTCTAAAAAGGGTTTTAAATTTACAAACTCAAATGACTATGCCAGAGCTGTAGTTATAATCCATCATATAAATATGTATTTAGGTAATTTTTCAAAGACAAATGATTTATCTGAAATCAGGTGTCTGTTTGGCACTTTTATTTACCCTGTAGGCCATACATTACTCCATCTGAACTGTTACACTTCACCAGGTAAATAAATATCTAGGACACATATGTCTAGCAAAAACATGCTTTCAAAATATTTATGTAATATAGTAATTGGTCATGTCCTGTGAACATTTTTCAAATTCTGATCACCTAATTTTACAAAACGTGATTTTCGTAGACAAAATCTGAAAAGTTACTCTATATTATGGAATAATTGCTTTCTAAACTTTAGTTAACCCAAACAATTTTTTAATGGACGTGGAAAAGATTTCCAAAACATTTTTTCTCTATTGTCGCTCTGCGACTAACCTACAGTCAAATTTAAGATCTAGTTTAAAGGTTGTCTCATGACATATGAGCTGTTTTACCACAGTTAATACTCATTTATAGTGGGTTGCTTTACTATGATGATATTGTGATGGAATATTTTGATACCATCATTTATTATATCATCGTATTATGTTTTTATTGCAATGTCAGCCTACCCAAAAGTATCATGTTGTGATCAAAGATGCCCATTTTGCTTTTGTATATCCATATTTGTGGAATAACATGCACAGTTGGACACTTGAAATTAGAAGACCATGCACGTGTTATGACAGTGGTGCAGATAATTACAAAAGGAAATAAACTGTTACAAGTATAATGTTTATCTTCAATTGCAGGAAAAAAATCTACAGCTGAAGCTGCAGAATTAGTCAGAACAGTTTCAGCCTTCAAAATCTACACAAAGGTAATTTTATTGGACAATTTTCACAGCTTTTCAATTTCCCTCAGCTACGTATGTTATTACAAAAACTTCTTCCACTTCTCAGGTTTCCTGCCACTAATTTTTGTCACTTCAAACTACTTTCAAATACTCAGTTTCAAAACACAGTAGCCCAAACTACTCTAGTGCTTTCTTCTGACATGTAGCATGCTACCTTATTAAAAAATACATTGTTAGAAAATCAGAATAATAGTGATAGGATTTTTGTGCATTAAGGCTTCTGGGTTATGCATGCAATAACAACTGGCTTTCCAAATGAGGAAAAAAAGCCATGAAACTGCTCAGAATCAGAAGAGACCAAATAAGAGACAAAAGGGCATGAAGATTAATACTGAATACAAGTTATGAGAGTTCCCCACCTATGTGATGGTGTAGGTATGATAACAAGTTCAGTGTTATATCTCAATGTAAATGAAACAAAATTGAATTACAAGGCCAGAAAGTGATCTGTAATTTGCCAGAATACAGGACACATAGTAAGTAAACAGAAATGCAGAGGGAGGACCCACTTTACTTTCTTCAGAATTCTAGCAACTCCTAAAATCTCTGTAATGGCAGTAGCACAGTTTCTCAAGAGTAGGAAGAACTTTAAGTTAAACACAGATGCAGAGAATGGTGGAGGGAAAGTGAGAAATGGTCAATATATTTCTCCACAACTGATTTGTGATACTCACTCCTCCCAGCCCAACTCCACAACACACAAATACAAAGTAATATCAGTAGACAGCAAATCAAATGACCGATAATATTCTTTTCAGCTTTTGCCACCTATGTTTCCTTACAGCTTGCATAACTTCACTGGTGCAATGTCAATTCCAGTAAGTGTTAAAAAAGAACCACTGTCTTCAATAACCATTTTGCAGCACTTATGTGAAAACCCTATTTCCACATAAAAGATGTTCATTTTTTAGATCATTCACAACCTCCTACTCAGACTGCTATTTCCAAAACTGACTTGCCTTTTGCCAGATAAGGCCAAGGGACTTCCAGTATGCTGCACCTTTTTTTTTTTCTATCTGTTAAAAGCAGCTCCAAGAGCCATTTCTTACTTTCTGACTTATTTGAAATAATAAAATACTACAAATGGGTATTTAAAACTAAAGTATTACTTGTGGATGGATGTCAGTGTAATGCAATGTTAGTTACAAACTTCTGCAAAGCAGGAATTGTATGACCGAAACTGGAAAGTTTGCTTCCCGTGTCAGTGATCTTGCAATTCTGTATGCTGAGGCTGTAGGACAAAACTGGTGATCTGACACAGTGTAAGAAAATGGTAACATTTGGTATAAATTTTAATTGTCAGCACTCCTGCCTGGATTGTGCAGACAATTTGCTATCAGAGAATAATTCAGTGGGCTGCCATACTAAGTCGAAAGGTAGACACACAACATACTTTGGATGCTGCTAGCCAAAAATACTAATGGCTCTTTTCATCATCAAGAATTCCCTCTTCCACTTTCAGTTTTTAAACAAGTATGAGTCTGTAATACAGGGAAATTAAAATTTTTCTTTCTTAATGCTCTTGCATTTAATTCATTCAGTGAAATCACACGCTGGAGGCTTAATTAAAAGCAATTAAGACAAAGATTTCATTATATATTGTATTTTTTTAAAAGAAAATCCTGATTCATTCAAACATATTTAAACCTGGTATGTTTGAAGAACACACAAGATTGGATGCATTATCATGCCAGCTAAACACTTTATCTTCAATGTTTGGTTGGCTTAAAGACAAATAACTTGGTTCTGCATTGTTAATTTTGATGGTTTCTAAAAGTTTTGGCTAAATTCCACACACAGCCAATACTGTAAGCCTTTGTTTCAGATGCTTCACTGGAAACAGGGAAGTTTCCCAATTTTAGGTCAAATTCTCTGCACGACGCTATTAATACCAAGGTATTAGACAAACAAAGCCATGCTCTTTTTTTCATGGCGAAATTATTGGTCTGTTTTAATTTCAATCCAAGTTTCCAAATTCTTGAGTACTTAGTACTTTTAGAGCTTTTACTACTTTAGAACTTAAGTTCTTAGTACGTTTTGCCCATGACACCTGCCACTGTCTTTCCACCTTCTCATGAGTGGAAGCAACTTCTGCTTATTTATTTATTTGTTTTGAATCTGGGTGGCCAGCTCAAATGACTACTGCTTTACTTTCTGCTGCATGCTGCAAACAACACTGAAAGGTACTCTATGTTTCATAGCAGTGTGTAAGATCATCCCTGCTTTTAAATGATGCCTCTCTTGCTTCCAAGGAAGGCTTTTCTACTACGTGACTTTTCCCCCAGCTTCTCATTGCCTTACATCGGTATGTCATTCATGGTTCCCTTTCAGCACTCCACTTCTTTCTAGCAAGAAGGGGAGGAGGGGACTACAATCAGAGACTAAAAGACTCACAATGCCATGGTAAGGCACCAGCAGCTCACAAAGTAGTCCACCCCCTACTTAGCCTTTTCTTTTGGGAAAACAGTCCCTATTGCACTAGTTGAAGTGCCAAACTTCATATTCTCACAAGATATGTATTCAGCCATCATCCCAGTTCCTATCCAGTGAGACTGTCTGACGTAAGCCTTCAAAGTTTTATCTGTGTTGGATGTATACTGCTGCTCTAGCAGAAAAAGGAAAGAAGTATATTTACATTCATTTTGCCAAACATTAGCATCTTCTGTCCAATCATTTGAATGCAGAAGTGTTAGGAGAAAACAGCTTAGAGAACAAGGGTTGACACATACAGTGTGAAATCTTAAGGTGCTTGAATGCAATGAGGGAGAAAGTGAGACAGAACCACGTTTCATCTCCCTAACAGTGCTACAGTCCACATGAACTTTGTGACAGGTCTCTGTCTCTCAGCCACACTTCACTAGCTTCTGCTGACATTCAGCTGTCAGACAGCAACCCTTTACCATGCCCCTAACATGCTCTACAGCTTCACCCAATTAACTCGCTTTCACTTGACATTGCAGCAAAAAGCTTCATAATAGGTGGTCAAGGTGCACGGTGTCTGCTTGCCCTCTAACTGCTCACGCACAGCAAAATGCTACCTTCCTTTTTGTCTGTTTGCGACAAACCGGCTCAACTGCAATTTAGGCATTCTGCTACTAAATGGAACAAGGATAGTGGACCTTTGCCAGCAGTGCATTTATTAATCTCTCACCAAAAACCACCCTAGAGCTGATAATCACAGCAATTTTGGCAAAAAAGGAAATTACACTGATCCAGTAAAATACTTCAATCACTTTATACTTAGCAAAAATATACTGTAACAGCAATTTTGTTTCGAGGGGAAAGAGGGAAAAAAGTAATTTATTTACAATAGTAGCACTTAACAACATAGAGGAGGAAGGCTGCAAACAATGAAAGAGTCTTTATGACTCAGCTTTCTTGCATTAAAAAATCTTTAGGTATGCAGAAGATTAATTTTTCCTATGCATTTCTGCCAAATACACAATATTTTTAGGAGTATTTTTAGAAATATGGATCTGTATAACTAATAAAACAAATTATCTATTAAGAATATGGAAATTAACATTTTAGGATTCATTTGATACCTTGTAGAAAAATAACACCAAACACACAACTCACCGTTACTTTGCTGACAGATGCTTTGAGAATACTTTGATTTGCTCACTAGTTCTCTCAAGTATATTTCTGTATAAATACATGGCGTAGGTCAGAAAAGTCCCTTAAAAAGTCATTATGTATGTAATAAGTATTGATGACACTCAAGTGCTCTGTGCTGAAGAGGGTAAGTGGATTGAGCACTGGTGTCTGGACAGTGAAATTATGAAAACCACTATAGCAAATAGCTTCTACTGCCCTTATGGGTTTCAACTACCAAAATTCCAGCAAGACAGGGCTCAAAAACTATCAACATAACCCTTTAAGCTTCCGGTTTGCTAAACTACAGCAAGCTCATGTAGGTTATGTATTCTATTTTCTTTCCTATCTACAGCGAAAGTACCCTTGCAGTTCTCTTTAAAAATCTTTGAAAGCGCATTTTTTCCACTCAAGAATTTTTATTTTCACAAAGAGAAGCAGACATCAAGACTGTAGAAAGCAGAAGCTCAAGATATGTCCTAAGCATGATGCAAGGAAAAAAAGAAAGGAAATATATTGATTAAGATGTAAAGCAGACTCCTCTCATGACAGGAATTTATGGGAAGAACATAACCAACCTGTCTTTATGAAAGGTGGTGAAAAGCAGCAAATCATAAAGAATTGGAACTCACATACCTCTGGAAGAGGCTGCTAGTGCAGAAGTGGATAGCTTTGTAGCAATGAAGAAAATACAGTAAACACCTCAATCAGATTCCATGTAGGAAATTACTCAGAATTAAAATGAAGTGTCAGGGACATGCATGCCCTCATAGTGAATAATATAACTGTAGATCTTGTAAATGAACAAATATTATTTTGGTTCACTAGGTATTGAGATTTTAATCTGGTGGTTGTAATCCTGAAATGACAAGAGAAATGCTGATGTCAAGATTTGCCAGCCTTTACTATCTGCTACTGAGGAGTAGATCAAAGTTCACTCTTTGGAGACAATGGAACTAGGACCATAAACGGGATACAGAAATGGTTTGTGCAACCTATCTGCACCTATTTGAAAAGCAGACTGATTGGAATCTCATATATAAAATACAAACACCTGCATTTTGAGTCAGAACACCTGCACAGTTGCAGTACATGCGAATCTGAATCTCAGTTAATCTAAATAACTGTATTAAACTGAGTAGTCTCTTTAAAAAGATCCTCTAGTGATGGAGCAAAGAATGACTGACTTATACCATGTTTCAAAGTGAACTAGTGTTACTGCCAATTTCATTTTCTCAAAATGGTGGTTTATTATTAAAATCATCAAGGTATTAGGAGAACAAAGGATTCCATCTTTTTAGTGCTGGCCAATACATGTAGATTTTCTGGATAGCCCACTGCAGATCTGCAGGCTTCTACCTCCTAGCCAAAATCCTGATGAGGGCTCCATCCCACTACACCATAAATTAGATCACAGACAGATTGACCACAAAGAGGTACATTTGGCTCCCTGTAGGTTTAGTATAGTTTTCTAAGTTTTGTTTGCTTATTCAAGGCAAGTAGTTTAATGTTCATTGATCCCCAGTAAAATTTAGCTGAGGTAACTTCAGGAGGGAATTATTCCTTCTTCCACAGATTACATGCAATATCTGAAGCAGTGTATCTTCAAAAGAGTTCTAAAGGGCAGTTTGATAACAGTAATGATTAGGGAAAACAGTAGGCTTTCCAACAATATTGCTTATGAAGTATCAGTTGATATCTGAATAGCCGAGAAAAATATTTTAGGCTCTGTTTCAGTTGATGGCTAATACGTAGGTCTTCTGTAAATTCAAGATCCAAATTACAGTAACTGGGCAAGAAATCAAACTTATCAGTTATAAACAACTTGAGTGTGGGTGAGCTAGGTTTACTGTCTTCGTTGGTTTTGACCAAATCTATATATACAATTATATATCAGACTGAAATTAAATTAAAAAAATTAATAATTACTTCAATAGTACTTTTTCTACTTACTAGCCTCCTGAGCAAAGCCTCCAAGAATTGTTCTTAGCTCAGGTACTAGATTGTCTCTTTTTGTGAGACTCAATATGCAGTTCAAGTGAGCCCATTAGGCAAACAGAACTAATATTTCCTGCATACCAATCATATTTTAGATGAATAAACATTAAAAAAATGCTAATGGAATTCCATCCTTTCATATATATTTAAGCCAAATGTGTGCTCTGATAGCAAAGTTAAAAGCAACAAAAACCCCCAAAAAACAGACACATCCACCACATGCTACAAACAAAGAAATAAACACAGCCCAAAACCCAGAAACTACCAACACATACAACACTCCAAACTTTCATCAGTCATGAAGAACATAGAGGAAGATTTGGGAAAATGTTTTTCAGCCTTTTGGTTTGTAAAACCAGAAAGGTGTAATACAAGTTTAAAAAATTAGGTTTTCTAAAACAACCCAACAAAACCCCCAGAACAGGAATGTTTCAGTAATTTGGTGTGCCTTGTACATTCCAGAATTATACCTACAATTTCTTTACTCAGAGGTCCCATTAAGATTACAGTCTTCTAAAACATCTCATATTTAAAGCACAGAAAACTCCAGTAAGTTATTAAATTAAACTGAAAATACTTAAAGCAACAGAATGTTTTGACATATGCAAATTAAAACTAAGCTGTATGACTTGATGTGTCAGGAAACTTTGCAAAGCCCTGGTTAAGTTACAATGTTTAATGTTCAGACTCCCAAAAGAATGCAACAGATTTAATAGACCTTGTGAAAGGAAATCTGATGTCACACAGGCTATGAAAGACTAACAGGAGCATATAGCATATGCCTGAACATAAGCATATAAGCACCATACAAGATGATCCTTCTGCGATCAAAGGAGACCCTCAGTGCTAACAAAAGCTGAAAAATTAGTGAATTATTTCATTATTGTGGTTCTGGCCTTCAGAAACTGTATGTGTCAAATCATCTTCATCACCTAGATAGGATAAAAGTCTTACAAGGTACTGCTGAACATACAAATTTAAGAGAGGCAAGTATTGCAATGTTAGCTTTGTGGCAACATTAACTGAGTCAACTATGAGTTTATGGGCAAACTTCAGTTGAGACCCACATCCAAAGGTGTGGTTTTAAGATTTCTATAGGCTTCTCTGAAAACAGGAGTTCTTTTAGGAATTCAAGGAGTTACACCATCTGAAAAATATGAAATGGAATCATTGCACCATCATAATGTCACTGCTTTCCTAGTATCATCACATCTATCAGGGAAACTCTGCTGGTGATTAACCACACTATTTGTGACCATATTTTTAGCAAATTTTATTATTCACTGTTCATTTTAAAGGTACCCTCTATTCCACCACAAGGAAGAAAAAAAAAGGGGTGGGGTGAATTGATTGCTTGAGCAAAAGAGGCTCCTGTCTTTCCAAATGGTTGCATTTCTCAAAGCCAAAAAACCCCTCAAATTCTTGTAAAAGAGGGAAGTGAAATTACACTTTAAGAAGCACATTTCTTTCTAAATCAATTTCTTTAACTCAACTGTTAAACAAACTGAAGAAAACAAATGTTATTTGAATAATCACGATCACTATCATAATAAATCATAATAACAACTTTTTAGCTGACAGTAAAGCACTTTATCCTGTGGAGTGCCCATTTCCCATTTTAAAAGGTTGTTCAATGATTAGTTTATTCAACAGGTCGAACTGCTTCCCAGACTTCAGTCTCTGGAGAAAACAGGTCCTCACTATGATCAACTATAAAAACTGTGCCTTCTCTACATGATGTGGGTTTCACAGAATTCCACTAAAAATGTTTACACATAACTCAGAAACAACAGCAACTAAATAAATAAATAAATAAATAAACCAGATGGGTAAATATTAAACAGTGTATCTTAAATATGTAAGACTCACCAAACAGAAAGATGAAGATGTAACTTGCTGTCTTTATTGCCTTAAATCACACCAACATTACAGGAATAAAATTAGGTGCTAAGAACAATATTATGCTTTGTGCACTAACTGAATTTCCTGTCTATCTCCACAAGTTGTATTCTCTAATATATTTCAAAGGTTTGGTTTTTCTTCATTTGTCACATTAACTTTTATGCTTAAAATACAAAATGCAAGCAAATGGAAGTAGGCAAACAAATTTATTTTTTGAAGAAATATGTTACTCTTCTGCAATCATGTCACAGAATGGAATGCAAAAGTTTTTTCACAGTTGAAAAGGATGGAAACATGCACAATTATAGGAGAAGGCAGGGGAAAAGAGCATTAACAATTCAACAGGAAAACAATTTCATAAATTCTAGAAAGGCGCAAAATCAAGTTGACTGCTGTGGTATGCATCTACCCTTCTTTACTCCACTCACTATCAATCACCCTTTGGCCTAAAGAGGATCCACCCTCCCCTGTGTGGACTAGTGAGGTTAGTTCTGACAGTAAAATCTGCTGGGGGACAATAGAGACAATACTTGCGCTCCTTGTGCTCCCATGATCTTACCCCCAGTACAGACTGCACCAGAAGCAGAAACTAAGAGGAGACAGAGCATCAGAGACAGTTGTGTCCTGTCGAGGGAAGGCTGACTGCGAGGTACCTCTCTGCCACCCAGAGGGAAACACAAACCTCTTAACACGAGCTTTACCTTTACAAAACACAAAAGAGTGTGTGTGTGTACACATATATGGTTTTTAATTTAATTATTATTTTTCTTAATGGCTGAATGTAATATTAGCCACTCTATGTTACAAGCGCATGCTGCACATACATGCATTACTAGCTGAGAAAGAGACAGGCTCCTCGCAACACTGCCCTAGGTCATACTCTAATCTTTTTTTCCCCCTGTGATCTAGGCAGTGAGCTAGTAGTATAAAGTAAACGAGAACAGCAAAAAGACAACAAAAACTGTCTTTCTATTATCTATCATCCTGATCAAGTGAACTGCAATCCACAGGGTGCATCTACACATCTTGCACTCTTTATCAAAGTTAATATCTGAAGATCAGCACTGAATTTTCTCCTCATAAACAGTGCTTTAAATACTTAGCTTGAAACAAAAAACCAAACAGGTGTGAAAACAAGAAAATAATTATTCACAACAGTATAACTTGTAGGATTTAAATTTAAAATGTCAAGAAAATATCAGAAAGATGACAGACTGGATTGCATGGATTCACTCACCATTTAAGCATCTATGCTAGACTCATTCAGGCACAGCTATGCTTTAATCCCCTCCAAAAATTTCTCAGCAAATTCAGAGTCTCAGAACAAACAGACATTCCCTTTATGTTTAACCCACAGTTTAGCAGGGAATAATAGAAGCTTCCCGGCTCTCTTTCTTGAAATAACTTCTTCAAAAAGGAGGAGGAAGCACCTTCTGGCCTGAGTAAAAGTCCTTGAGTCTGGAAAGAAGTGAATTTGTCTGCCTTTGTAGAGAATATTCCTTTTCTTCTCTAAATGGTGTCCTTAGCTCTGTTCTTTTGTAAAAACTTTTTCCCAGGGTTAAATGTCCTGGTCTATAATACCCAGTTCTCAGAATAACACCCTAGCACTCCCGATACTTTCATTTCTACTACAGCATTAACAATATATGTAATAATATATGAATGTTTCTTTTAATTTGATGTCCTGAAAATGCTCCTTTGATAGGTGTGGGAAGAAGGCAAAAGAAACAGCAGTGTGTAGCCAACAGGAAGAAAACGTATGTGGCTGATGAATTAAACTCATTGTGTATTACCAATGAAACACATTTCAAAAGACTAGTGCAAAGGTGTCTAATAAGGCAAAAGCCATCACATGGTTGTCTCCTGACTTACAGCTGCCCTCCACAGCAACTCGGGCATTTCTGAAACATTCTTTTTCAGGAAACCCCACCTAGTATTTGCAAAGAAAATAGAAGACTAGTTCATTCCAGTATTTCTCCTTTGAAAACTGAATGAAATAAAGTGTAGGCATACACTGCCTTGCTCTCCACTAATCTGCTGCAGGCAGAGAATGCATGCACGATGATTTTTTACAGGACAAACGTGAACCTACACTTTAGACTTGCTTCCTTATCCAAATCATTATTTTCTCGAAATTAATTTCCAATTAGTTGCTCCTGAAGGTACTATTGCTGCACTGGCCCATATTTAGGGTAAGAGATGAATACCGCTTTAGCTTCCAAGTGTCTTGTTTTCAGTCCTGGGAACTGAGGATTTTTGTTTGTGAGCTGGTAGTTCCAGTACCTCACTAGGAACACATTTCTAATGCCATAGAAATGCAAACCATGAAGGGAAAAAAAAGGAAAGGAGATTACCTTCCTGAAAACATGACCCTCCTTTTTTGAGACTTAGCCAATGACTTGAAAGGTTTGTTTTGTGCTTAACAGCGGAACAAACCTGTGGTCATTTAGGAACTTCATGGTTTCCATTAAACCACACAGCATGGACATTTGGAATTTCATAGCAACAGTGAAGTGAGAATGTAGATTTTACTTTTCCAAAGTACCGACCTCTGCTGAGAGTTAACACCCACACACATTCTCTCACATTCCTTAGCCAATTCATGTCATTAAGGAGAGCTGAAGAGCAGACCAAACAAAGGAAAAAAACCAAACTAAAACAAACCAAAGCAAAACAAAAAAATCCCACAAAAACCAAACCAACCCTACTTAAGCCTCTTTCTTAAGCACTTGAAAGTAAAATGCTAAAAGTGGAAATGTAATGTTTAAATGCAGCACTCTTTCTGTCCATCTACAGTGTTTACAGTACTAACCCTCAACTGAAAAACTGATTATTGGAAACCACCTAATTACCCAAACATTTACCTCTCTGCAGGTGTAAATACATGGGCCTAATAAGCCTTCCCACTGTGAAAGCAGTTATTTATATTATATTAAAATATTAAAAACTATTTAATGAGCTTTTTTCCCCTAAAGTAAATTGAGTGTGTGCCTTAACCTGCTTCAGGCAAAGGAAGTTTCAAACATATTGGTTTTGAAACTAGCCATTATTTCCCATGTTGCAAAAATGGCAATTTTATTTCCCAACAGCAAATGAAACTGTCAGGAAAATTTAGATGCAATAAAATTGGGTGGTTAAACCAACATGCTGGATTTGGAATAAAACTGAATTAAAGGAATTAAAATTAAGCATTATGTCAGTCAAACTTTAGAAAAAACTATTTGAAATGGGGGAGGGGGATGTATTGGGGTAGGGTTTTTTTGCAAAAGTTAGGTTTTGGACTTGGTGAGGTCCACCCATAACTACCTATTTTATGTCCATCAACTGTGTCACATTTGAAATTTGTGCAATGAAAAATATTTTGCATAAAATGTGTTGCTTCTGGCAACATTTCTGCCTAAATACAAAGTTGTCAGGCAGTGTGTGACTTTAGTGGTACAGAGTTTTAAAATGGTGGCTTCAGTCCAAGGCTAGCTAATAACGGCTGACATGCACTGGAATCTTGAGGCCTAAATCAACATTGTTTTCACAGCTGTAATTAAGCCACCTAATCAGAAGCACATTTTGACGGGACAGTTTCTGGAAGCCAGACATTACAATTTCTTATGCCTGGAGCGCAGTGGCTCATGAGAGGTCCTCATTTAATTTCAGGTTTTAAAAAAAAAGGCTGTAAAATGAAAAGAGTATAAAAAAAAGCAGTATATGGCTGTTGAAATGAAGCAGGCCTATGTGTTCATGCCTCGACCAACCCTGCATCCCACCCTGCTTCGGCTCTCTGCCGAGTCCCCAGCTCTCAAGTGGCAGCTACACACAGTGAGATTAAGGGCTTCTGCCAAAGTCAACAGATGAGCTGGTCTGAACTGGCTCTCTGTGTGTTCTGATTGTAAATTGTGCTGGTGATGATTAGAGAACTCTAACACAGGATGTCAACTCTTAAAACTGTCCAGAGAAAATATTTTACTTTTTTTTTAAGTTCAGGAAATTTTTTTAAACTTCTTTTGTGGCTTGGTACATAGTGTTGTGTCTATAACTTTCAGATGATTAAAACATGAATTCACACAAATCAAGCAACTATATTATTAAAAAAATACACTGTTACTTGCTCTCATTGGACATACTTCCCTCATTTAGGAATGTTTACATAGCAGTGGTGCTGCAGAATGCAACACTTTGACTAGTATAATACTTGTGCTTCTTCCACCTGCCAAGTGGAAGACAGCTGCAAAATTCAGACTATCAGCTACTTTTCTTGTATGATTATCAGTTTGAGACCTTGTCATACCTGCTTCAACAGCTACACTGCCTTGTTTTTTTCTGGAGCACAGCTACATTGGTAACTGTAACATAAACTTTCAACCCCAGAGGCCACTGTAAAACTATCAGTATGAAGGCACCAGTCACTGGGGTCTGATTACATTTGGTTATGCACTTTAATTACATATGGATTCTATTAACTGAACCTTTTGCCTTATAGGCAACATTTTAATCAAATTACTATAATTTTCAAATATAACAGTCTGACAAGTTTAAAGTTCACGTACCTAGAATATTGAGTATCAAAAATTTTTTGCATAGAAAAGGAAGCATTCTTCACAAAATAGCAAACATGTTGTTTGCTATTTATTTAGGGTAATGTTGCTTTTCACAACATTACCCTAAATTGCAGAATGTGAGTTATAATACAGGTTGTTGTTGTTGTTATTAGTAGTAATTACGAGTAGTAATCTCGTAATTAAGAGATGAATATTGTGTGTATGTTAAGAGAAGATTTATTGATGTATAGTTATGTTATTGTGGTTTGTTGTTTAGATGTCCTCTGTTCTTGCTATAGTGCCCGTTCACCCCCTCTGTACTGCTGCCACTGGACAGCCTGGATTGTGCACAACATGTGGAGAGAAGGCTTCTACTTGAGCCCCTTGCATCGGGAAGTTGAGAATGGGGAAAGGGGGGCAAGACATCACAACACCTGACTTCCAATCAAGTACAAGAAAGTCTCCACCAATGGATGGCGAAGAAGAGCTGACTGGCAGACTTTAGGAGGAGTCAGCACTGCCTGATGCAACTCCCATTTTTATGGACGAGTTCAGCAGCTGATGACGAAATCCCAGTGTGCTGTCCTTTTTCCTTATTCAGTCCTTTGCTGTATTTTTTTAAGGTTTAATAACCCTTTGAAAGTGAGAGTAATTTCTCACAAAGTGATGCCAAATTACTTAAAGTCAGGAAATAAATGCAAATATTTCAATAAAAACAATTTCAGGAAGATATTACTGGTGGATTCAGTCTTACAGAGACATTAAACTTAGTAAATCTTATGAACTTCTATTTTCACTTTTCTGATATTTCCACACTTTGATGTTTATGACCATCTCAATAGTCAGGAAATTTTCCTTGTGGGCCTGTCATATTTTTCTTTACTTACTATCACTTCAGGAACATTCACATGTTCCACAGCAACTAAACACTGGTAAGTAACAATACTGAGCAAAGTTATGATTATTAAGGTCCATATTTATTGAATTCTGCCCAAAACTATTTCCAGGAAAACACATCAACTCAGTAAGAAAAATAGTAAGTCTAATTACTATCTGCAAGGCAATTTAAAAACCAGTATCTCCAACTCTTTCATGAAACAAATTCAAATGCGCATAAGACTATGTGAGGTAGTGAAAAAGCCAAGGAGACTGTTGGTTTTCCACAGCCTGGTTTCTGGTAGAAGAGAGAGGCCACAAAGCCGGCTCCTGTGAGAAGCTGCTGAAGCTTCCACCATGTCTGGCAGAGCCAATCCCTGATGGCTCTGAAGATGGACATGCTGCTGGCCAAAGCTGGGCTAATGAGAGGGGTTGGTAACACCTCTGTGATAACATATTTAAGAAGAAAATCAAAACAAAGTGAGGTGCAGTTTTTTTCGTAGCCAGAGAAGAGGAGAAGATGAGAACATGTGAGGAAAAAAACATGGTGACACCAAGGTTCCAGGCACCAGAGCTGAGGTTCTTCTGCAGGCCGTAGTGAGACCGTGGTGAAGCAGCTGTGCCCCTGCAGCCCTTGGGGATCCATGGGAGATGCAGAGATCCACCCACAGCCCTTGGGGACCCACAGGGGATGCAGAGATCCACCACAGCCCTTGGGGGAAGTGCCCATGCTGGAGCACGCGGATGTCTGGAGGGGGCTGTGATCCACTGGGAGACCTGGTGGAGAGAGTGGGCCCCTGCCTCCAGGGTGGAGCAGCCTGTCCTTGGAGGACTGCATCCAGGAAGAGTGACCCACGCCACAGCAGTTTTGGGAGGATTGTGTGCCTGTGGGAGGGACTCACATTTGGGAGGAGTGTGTCCCTGTGGGAGGGACTCACATTGCAGCAGCTTTGATAGGGCTGCTGCTCGTGAGATTGGAGCCACATTGGGGAAGTGCATGGAGAACTTTCCCCTGTGGGAGGGACCCCATGGTGCAGCAGAGTAAGGACTCCTCTCCCTCAGCAGTGGAAGATCCGGGGTGACAAACTGACCAAACCCCATGCCCGGTCTCCCTGCACTCTTGGTGGGAAGGAGGGAGGGGTGGGGGAAGAAAATGTGTTTTTAAGTGCCTATTTTACTTCTTATTATCCTCTTCTGACTCTGTTAGTAATAGATTCATGTTTTACCTTTAAGTTGAACCTGTTTTGTCCCTGGAGTATTTTCTCCCAGTCCTTATCTCAACCAATGAATCCTTCATTAAATTTTTCTCTCTTCTGCCCTCTCTCCTCTCCTCTGTGGTAGGGAAGAGTGAGTGAGAGACTTTTGTGGGTGCCTGGCATCTTTGTCATGTCAAACCACAACAGAGAGTGTTCATTCAGGACCTAGGTAGGTCCTTCTTGCAACATCTGGGAAGAATTCCTCCGGCTACATCAGAAATAAGGCTCTGACATTTAACATGACACTGATAAATACCTTTCCTTTATGCAGCAAGAGAACAGGTAAATAGTTAGGATTTTTTTTCTCTCTAGTTCCATCCTCATAATTCTATATTTAGGACAATGCATCCTTGTTAGATGCAGGTCTTAGCCATAACAGATTGAACTGGTGACAAGGAAACAAAGTATATGGGGGAAAGATATGTAAAACCATTGCCCAGATCAGCCTGGTTAAGTAGGGAGAAAATGTCAGGAAATAGTTAGCTGATAAGTTTGAGTTTTAAATATTTCTTTTCTCTCTATCATCTATAAATAGGGTTTCATGTAGATCATGAGAACTGAGTGCTGATTGCTTTGAGTAGGGAGGAAAGTGTACATCTTGCTTAATGCATTTTTCAACACAGAAGTATGAAACGATATGTCAATCACTAGGATCTTAAAAACAAATACATCCTATTCATGCAAAAGATCATTCTGCCTGCTTCTCTCACCTCAACAAAAGGCACCATTTCTGTGTTTTCAATACTTTAAGTGATATCACTAGACATTTCTAGACAAAGGATAGACACAAACACAACTGTGGTGAAAAAGATATGACACAAAAATATAGCCACATTAAACCAATGAGTGACTTTACTTTCATGTCAGCTAGGAGCATCAAAAGACAACAGTTGTTTTCAGAGTTAGGGAATTCTAGTACATTTACAGACGTCTTTACTTCACCCTTCTCATCCATCTGAAACTCACTTTCTCCCCCTTTCAAATAAAGTTGTCTTTTTGGGTCCCCCAATTTCCATTTCTCCAGTACACACAAAGCTTTTCTCTCTTCATAATCTTTAGAAATTACTGTATTTTGCTCTTCATTTTTTATTCTCCTTTGATTCTGAGATGAAAACAGAAAAAGGAGAGTATCACCAGATCAGTGCCCATGCAGGTTCAGAGAAGCACCTGACAAGAAGCACAAAAGTAACTTCTTTTGTTTACCAGAACTGAAACCAGATTATTGTACATTCTTCAACTTCTGACACAAGTACTGACATCAGGTATAAAATCTTAGGGCTGGAAGCTACAAGAAGACTTTCTGAAAACATTTTATAATGAACTGAATTCTGTTCACTGTTCCTTCAATGTGTCCAGTCACCCTGGAAAAGAGAGTGTCACTGCATCCACACCCTGCAACCCTGCACTTGCAGCAAAAGCCCCTTGGATACCATGGATTAAAATACCTGCCATGTGACTAAATATGATGACACATTGCCATGCAGCACCCACAAAGAAACTGCCTATGACTGCACTACTGCACAATAAAGCACTTCTAAGCTCTTAGTTCAAGGTCTACTTATTACTGCAACTCTGAAAGAATGTGCAAGTATAATAATAAAGCAATGTATCTGAAGAAGAATAAAAATTAATAAAGACAGTAGAATTCAGCACAGTCCAGTTCATGATATTTATATTACTGGATGTTTCTAAACAAGAAATAGGCAGGAAGGACTATTACAAAATGTTGATAGTTTCCTAATAGAAGAAAAAAAAGGAACATTTTAGAAATGAAAGGGAAATTTCAGAAGCAGTTGGTAACAAACAAAAAATCAGAAGAAGTTAAAAAAACTGAAACCAGCCAACCAAGAACCCTCAGGAATAGAGAACAATAGAAAAAGGTGGGGGGGGAGGGCAGGGAGAGGGGAGGAGGAAGGGAGGGGGAGCAGAAGGAAGGAAAGAAGAAGAAAGGAAGACAGGTAGAAAACCTAAGCTGTTTTTCAGCCATACTGAATTTTAAAGAGTTGCAAGATTTAAAAATGCACAGGGCCTTTTCTCCACAGAGTCAGAATCATCAAAGACAAGTACGACTGATAGATAACTGGGCACTAATGAAGACTACAGAGACATTCTGCCACTGACTTCACTTCTCCCTACATAATTCTCTTCCCTATAAGCAATGTTTCCAGTGTTCATCTCACCTCTGTCCATCATAATCACATCCCTTCTCATTCCCCTCTGTTGGCATTAGCATGACCACATATAGCAATCTCAGAATCTAAACTCTATTGACTAGAAGGAAAGTGCTTGGACTAGAAATGGACTGGAGGATGGAGATGTCAATTCGGAGTCTGAGATAAAAGATGAAGAGTTAGAATCACCAATTTTGCCTCATGCCATCAATTTTGTTTTTAAAATTATTAGCAAAACCCAAAGCAGCAGAAGAGAGAAGTGGTGTGAATAGAAAGAAAGGTGACATAGTTACGAAATTTCAGTAGAAACCAGTCAATTAGGAAAGCAATAAGCATGGAAAATATCAATGTTCATGGATGGGCCAAACTTGCATGCAATGTAAGACAGGGCAAGATCCTTAAGCGACTAGCATAAAAGACTTCAAGAAACAGCCACGACATGTGAGATAAATCCCAATTTGATAAAGTAAGAGTCCACACATGATACACAACTGTAAGATTTAAAAAATGTATTTCAGCACTGAGCAGTAGTTACTCTTCAGGAAACACAAACATATGTCATACAAAGGCCTGCAACCAATACAGTCCAACTGCTATGTTTGCCACCTCCATGTAAAATTTTGTCTGCAATGGAAATATGATTGAAGACAGTGAATTAAAACTAACACAGCTAGTCTAATTTTGAAACCACATATGTACTCAAGAAGTCATTGCTCCCTTTCATTTAAAATAAGGAAAAAAATCTGTTCTACTTTTTTCACTAGAGAAAGCAATTCAGTGAACTTCCTCAAAATCAAACCAAAACAGTATCAACTACAACGTTTAAAATCTAAGTCACACTGCAAAGCTGTGATGCCTTAAGTTATTAAAATTCATGCTTAATGCAACTTTTACAAATATTAGGGACAAATTTACAGAAAACCCAGATACTACAAAATATACCATAATCACTTTTTCATGGCAACTTGAGACTCTCATTCTGAATGTTTTCACTTTTACATTAAAATTTTAAAACATTTCATATTAATGCTTAGGCCTAGATTCAAATTAAACTTCATCTAAAGGAAGAACTACTGTTCTCCCCAGAGGGCTAAGAGATCCCTCCACAATGCAATCTTTACATTGGCACTGCATGCAGATACAAACTACTTAAAAAACACTGCATTTACACAAACATCCAAGAGCTGGTTTTCACTGTAATGTATCAGGCCACTGCAAAGCCGTTCATAGACAGGACTAGCATAATCTTTGTTAAAAGCCCTCTCAATGCAAATGAAAGCAAACCTTGCTGCAAGTTTGGCAGACTTCCCAATCTGTAGTAAACAAGTGGTCATCAACAAAAACAACCATAACAGGCAAAGGAAAAGTCCAATTACATTGGGCACAGGCTCAGCAGGACACACATAAACATAGCAGAAGACATCAAAAGAGTCTGGTTGGAAGAGGAAAAAACCAATTTCAGTGAAGTCATTTCATTTCTTAGAAAGGCTGTGTAATCAGAAATAAACAAAGTTTTCATTCAACAATTGTCACCTCAAGATGTTAAAACTCAAATTCAGCATCGATTAACAGAGTTTATATTTGCAGTAATTTCCCATAGTGTTGTTAGAAGTAGGATGAGAAATTAATATAATTCTGTTGGAAAGAACCAAAGCCACAGTCACAGCCTTTCCCTATATGTTTGCTACAGTATTTGTGTCATTTGCATTGCGACAGCTCTCTTCTTACAGGTCTCCTGTTTCAAAAAGAAAGACAAACAATACTCATTTTCTTTATGGCCATTTACTACACAAGACTAAAAGAAAAGACAGTAGGAAGGGAAGAAGAAGAACAACAACCACCACCAATAAAATGAACTCTAAAGCCTTCTCCTTTATCCTCTGTGGAAAACTAAGAAGAGATGGGGAGAAATACACTGAGTGTTGCACATCCTACACAGTCTCACTCCAGAGATACTTGGCTACATATTTATGACAGTTTATGTGCCTGGCCTCTGGACTGTGTGACACAAATAAATCTGCATTTAGTAATTCCCCTAGAGACAGATATCAAATCTGAAGGCTGACCTTATTACCCTTACACATATCCAAGCAGTTTGTGGGCAACAATATTTTTAGACCAGAAATTATTTTTTGAAATTAACTTTGTAAATTTACTGAGAAGTATCATTCATAACCACAATTGTCTAAAAATAATTCAGATCTCCTAAGAAACACTTTGATTACATGAAGCTAATAACATTCTGGTTTAACATCCAACATCTCTAGATGTAAAATTCTTCAGGTCTAAAGTTCAACTATTACTGTACGGGTAAAATTCACAATGTGTACTTTTCTAGCATGTGAACAGGTCCTTGTAGAAGATACGGTAGCAAAAATTAAACCCTATGTTAACTTTTACCATTCAATTTCTCTTCAGAAAAAGTTTCTATTCACACTGGTTTTATTGCTCTATTACATTTATACATAAATATTACTGTATTTCCCCTACAGAAAATATACAGCATGAAGAGAGATGCTGCGTAAGAAGCCACACTGGTAAGCCAAAAATTGCTTGAAAAGAACACTTACCACTTGTAAGGTCCCTTTTATGAAGACTAGCAGTTTGGAGCCTGGACTTTAGGGCTGCAGTGTCAAGCTGAAAAGATTCTGCTTCTCTCACTAATATTTCAACTCTGGAAACTGCAAGTTGGTAGACTTCCATGAAACTTTGAATTACAGCCTTTAAAAAGTAAAGCAAATCTTTAGTGCCAGACAAGCTATACTTAAATGCCAAGTAGCATATATCATTAGAGAAGATCTAATTTTTATTAATTGGAAAAATCAAACAAAAGTTGTAAACCAGGCACTTAGGTTGTAAGTAAGGACTTAACCAGAGGTCGAACATGAGATTTTCTACTTCTTCAAAAATCTGAAATATTGATAGCTTTGAGGAAAAGCAAATGACTGTGTACTCCAATTACAAAGTGAGCTATTTTCAAACATGCAGTACTGCACTGAACAGTTGATACTATTTTTTATTTTATTTAACTACAAAGCTCGGTGAACATGCAATTTGTTTATAAAGATTCACTACACAATTTTAGGTGATTTTTCATACTTTCAAAATTAGTCCTCCCAATTCATGTTAAGAAAATTAATTTGTCAGAAACAAAAGAAATACTGTAAAGCTACAGATCTCTGGAAGCAAATAATCTAATTACAGTATAGCAGGGAAAATATAATTGTTTTCACATATATAGTGTAAGACTGTCCCAATTGTGTAATATTGATCAGACTGATAATAAAGTTATCAGCACAAGAGAGAACAAATGATTTGACAATAGTGGTAACTTTATATATTCTAAAGAGTCTAACACTTTTGAGATTATTGGTCTTTACAACTGGTTAATCACATTTTGTAAGTTACAGTTTTCCCCTTTGAAATGAGCCATAGCAAGCTGCAACTGTAAGAACATATAACAGATAAAATAAAATTGGCTTTCTGAATATGTCTGTAGTACAGACTTATAAACTATGGTACCACAACCAGACATTCACTAAGTTAACTGTTTTTAACTGTTTTCCTTTCCTTGTTCTCAAACACACTGCTGCTTTTCAGAATAAAGGTAACCACTGAAATCTATCAGGTTATTTTATTGTTAAGTGTAGAAAACTGCTATGGCAAGTCAACACCACCCTATCTTTTCTTATCAGAAAAAAAATATCCAAAATGTTTTAAATGCTATGGTTCTAACCCTGATAGTGTGTTCACATAGCTCTGTAAGCCTGCCACTGTCAACTCTAGTCCTGCTTTTAATTTTTTTTTATTTCACATTCAACACAACTAAAATGCTGCATCTATTCAGAAACAATACCAAGAAGGAGTGGGGATATATCTCACGCCACATAATACTGCCTGAGAGTCTTCAAATGGCAACAGCCCACACATTAAAAATCAGACGTGTTGAAATAGGACTATTACTTGGGCCTGTGACCCACTGCATAACAAGCTGTGTCTCATATCTCATAGAAAGAATCTCATGTGTTCCTTTCACACATGATATTTAAAGGTTCCACTGAACTAGAATGTAGAGACATTTCCTTAACTTCATCCTTTTACCTCTGCTACTACAAAGGTAGTGAAGCCGCTAAGTCATACAGCTTCATCCTACATCTCCACAGGTACTCTAAGGCCATGCAGTTATCTGAAACAGCATTATTTAATTCATTGCTGACTTACACAGATATTTAATTTGTTCTCTCATTTAATGAATTTTAAAATTTTAAATCTAGGAAAGAATGTATTCGCAAACTTTTATTTTCACACATAGCAATTTTTTTAATATCTTAGATTTCTTTTTAGTCCAGAAGAAAGTAGTTTTGCAGTTACTAATGGTTCCTTATGAATGTGGAAGACGGCATTTATGCACCCATTTGTACACAGTCCTTCCAGTATATCCCAACTCCCTAGCAAAGAGTCAGAGTTAGTTTAGGCCTTTCTTGCCTAAATTATTTTTAGCACTTCCAGGGGTGGCATGAGCATGAAGAATACTTATTCTAAATGCCATATGGGGAAGGGCAAGTATATTGGGTTTTCAGATGTGCCCCTGGAACGCACAAATGATTTTAAGAAACTTATGTCAGTCACAGATTGAGAGATCTGTCTTCAACAATTCAAAAGTTACTGTTAAGCCCGATACACAAGGAATGGGCATAGAACCCAGCCACATGCAAGTTATAATATCCGTCACCTACACCTTAAAGGTATCTGTGTAATAGTTCAGAATTTCAAATGAGATCCCTATTTGAACTTTACAGATACAAATATATCTGCAGCTCTGGAAACTGTTTCTGTTCAAGAAAGTCAGATGACAGAATTTCCCAGAATGCAAACCTGGCTCTGCAGAAATTTCTTCCACTCCTCCTAATGAGTGCTTTCTTTTGTTTTTAAGTACACATAGCAGTAAGAGATATATATATAGTTTTTAAGTATACATAACAATAAGATGTTTCAGCAACACTCCTGATTAATTTTTAAAACATAAAATTTGGCATTTGTACACTTTTGCATGGTCTGCATCTAAGCAAGCACTTCTCATTTTGAATATGCTGGTAATAGTGTGACATTAAAACTGAGAACAGACCATAAAACAATAAAAATTTGTCTTCAGTTACACACAAAATGTTTCAAGAACACATACCAGAAAATTA
Source organism: Ammospiza caudacuta (assembly GCF_027887145.1). Classification (NCBI taxonomy): domain Eukaryota; kingdom Metazoa; phylum Chordata; class Aves; order Passeriformes; family Passerellidae; genus Ammospiza; species Ammospiza caudacuta. The sequence goes on from NC_080632.1 coordinate 36,735,073, forward strand.
CTTCTGTTCAGAAAGGCAAGACATAGTGATCCCCAGACTTACAGGAACCAATATTACTGCAACTCATTCTGAAATCTAAAACATTTTTAGATGAGAATTGTAGGAAAGTTAGGGGGGAGAAGACTTAATTAAGGAGGTCACAGAAACAGTGGAGTTGAAGAATACTGATTTTAAACATTACTGGGTCTAGGTGTTCCTCCTTGCTTTTGCAAGGGGCTTGGACCAAAGGACCATCAGAGGTCCCTTCCAACCTCAAGCAAATGCAGCGATTAGTACAAAGTCATCCTAGAGACTGAACACAAATCCAGTGACTGAAATTCACCTAGGATTGTCAAATTTTAAGAGCAAAAATTGTACATAATTGCTTCACAATAATCAAAAACAAAAAGAAGAAATAATCAGATGCTGAATGGGTTTTTTACAGCAATCTCTTTCCTTTCTTTTCACTCCATTCAATGCTTTAATGTATAGAGGATGTCAATATCAATTATGACATCAACATCCTATGTCACATAGTACTGATATGGCAGAAGCAAAAGGTAGGAGTGCTTTTAATCCAAAAGTTTCTGTGAGAGGAGACCTGTGCTCCAGCACTAAGACAAGACACAGGCAGCTTCATGAAAACTTCAGAGGCATTAATTCCCAGGCAACTGGCTACAACTCACAAGATAAAACTATATTCTTAGAGTTGGCATGGAAAAAGGATGCTTTTAGGCTGAAGATGTTGGACCAGGGAGAAAATGTGCAAAAGTGCCCAAATTCTCTTTTCAAGTATAACTTTCAATGGACAGATTATTTTAAGTCTAAATACTTCTGACAATCTCTTTTTTTACAGCTACTGAACAGTAGCTGTAAAACAGTATCCCTATCCAGAAAACCCCTAAGAGGGAGAATCTTAGGAGTCCCTAAGACTTTAACTGTCTTTGAGAGCAAAATCAGGGTTTTTTTTTTTTAAAAATCAGGTCACATCATAAGGGAACTAAGTATTTTAAACTTTAGATCTTTACTCAATTAGAAAAAAGGCCTCTGAAGATTTTGAGTGGAAGAAGGCCTTTATGACCTTTCAGAGGTCTCATCTGTAATATGAGGGTATGCATAAAAAGTTTTGGCTTTGGCTACAAGTCGGTGAGGAAGAGAAACCAAAGTTGAGAGAAAAATAAAATTAACTAAGTTGATGCTGTTTATAAGCTACAAACCAGTGAACATCAGAGCAAAAGAGCAACATTTAAGTCACGCTTTCTTTCCCTATATTAATCTTTAAAAGGACTGAAAACACTTAAGCTTAGGACAGTTCTCCAGGGGACATGTAAAGCCATGTTTTGTAACAGCCCATGCATGCACTTTTGAATAACCAGTCACTGTCTAATTCTGTACACCATTTCTATAGCCAGTAATTTTCAGGTGGATGGTGTTATAGATGCCATAAAACTGCATTTCCATGTATTGCTGCCTGTAAATCTACAAGACTGAAAGACTTCAATCTCCAGTACTTTATTTCAAGCATTATTTCATCTGAAATACTTTATTTAAAGTGAAAAATGGCTAATACTGACAAATTACATAACAATTTTCAAGAAATTGGAAACACAAAAAGAAAACCAATCTTTTTAAAAAATTAATTTCTGAAATTCAAAGGTTATTCAAACTTTAGCTGTTCTCATTGAAGTTATAGTAGAAACATACAACAAGAAATAGAGATCAGCATACGCAAATTAGCAGAAGACTTCTCATCAAAGTGTTAATGTATTTATCATACATTATAAAAACGGCCTTTTAAATTCCCACCTAAAACACTAAACATGTTGTCTCCCTTGTGCTTGGTGTTTGGATATTGAGAACAGAGTTTAAAAAAATTATATTGATTATGAGTTACAAATTGTAGTTAATGAAAATTTCCATTTAAAGTTTTCCACTACTCTAAAGTTACAAATAAAATACTAACTTATTAAAAATCAGTTTCTTTATTTTCATATCAGTGCTATTACATTATCTCAGGACTTATTTGGCATGCTGTTATCCTAGAACTGCATCTTATGTTCGAAAGAAATAAACCTAAAGGAAGGTTTACTGTGCTGAAATGATGCTTATTAAAAGGTGTCAAAAAGAATAACAGCCTGACAATATAAGCATTGACTTTGTAACATCAGATGGAGCAGTCAGAATAACAAGGCCATCTACTTTATATAACATACTTTAAAAACCAGAGACATACAGAAAAGTTGTAATTCATGTTTGACTGCTTGGCCCTTCTTTCAGGAATTATTCAACTAAACAGTGTTAGCACATAGCAAATTACCACAGGACTATGCATACAAAAAGATAAAAAAGAACAAGAGAGGGAATAATGAATGAACTTCATAAGAATGAAAGATTAACACTGGCTAACTAAATTAACAAACTACTTACACAAGAATCTGAAAAGACTGAGAATTTCATTCCTGGTACAGAGTTTGGCTGAAGTGGAATTCAGGCAAAAACAACTGGCAGAAAACAAAACTCCATAGAGTGGGGTTCTGTATGTGTATCATTACTGCCTTGCTTTGAACTAACATACATAAGATTCATTAAAGTGAGTCCAGAAAACAAAACATACATCAATTAGTTTTTGTTTTCAGAAACAAGATTTCAGGATAATTATTATATCTTTAAGAGAGCTATATTTTGAGATTAAATTATTGCAATAAATTTTCCCCATACATTTGAGCATTTGAAAATCCATCGTGGCTGCCTTGACCCATAGTACAAAACATCTAGTGGCATCAGTGAAGGATATAAATACAGCAGCTTCTCTGGAATGGGGGGAAAAAACCTCAAGGGAAACTGCATTCAGCAAAATTGCACTTTTGCAGCTGTTTGGCACTTCTTTAATGATCTATTCTCCTTGTATCTCATTTCAACACTAAACTTTTTGTTCAGTTCCATTCAAGCGTGGCATGCACAATTTAAATGTGCCAAAAAGCAGGTCAGTTTTGTTACAACTTTTTTTTCCCCCAACAAAAGCTGACTCAGTGCCACACACGGGGCCTAACTCTATCCCCTTCGCTTCAATAACAATTACTTTACCTTGTAGGTCTCAGCAGATACCCCAAGGGAATGAAGCTCTAAATAAAAGGCTAGATTCTCTGCAAGAGGTAATGACATGACTTCCTACAAGAAAATTGAAAGAGAGCATTGAAATTGACAGCGACGCTAGAGAAAGTGCTTCTACTGGAAACCACAGTGGATGAGCATAACAACAATTGCCATGAAAATTATTCCAAAGTGTAAGACTTTCAGAAATTACCTCAATCTTTTAGAAACTGATAAATTAAGACAAATGTGTTTAGTTGGTATGACCAGGCAGAAAGCATCCTGAGAATTTTATAGCAAAGGAACTGGCTACCTGCAGCCTTGACTATTTAGAAATAACTCTGGAATAAGCAAGAAAATTGTCACTTCACAAAATTAAGGAAATACCAGTTTTTAAAGGCCAATAAGACCTGGTCTTTATATGCAAAGACCATTCTCACTGTCTATTGCACAAAGTCAAGCATAGTTGCATGCAAAATGTAAAGGAGAAACAATTCTGCCCCCAAAGAATTTGTAATTTAAACTACAAATGGGGAAAATGCTACCACTCTTCCCATCCTCTTAGAGTCTTGATTCAAAATGAATATGTAAGTTTGTGAAGAAAGGTTAGAATTTTTCAAGGAAGTGACTTTAGTAAGAAAGAAATGGAAACTGAAAGAAGTTTCAGGCTGGTATCCTGTCTTCTTCTCAGTGTATATCAGCTTCTTTTGCAGTGTATATTCTAGACAGGGATGAAAGAGAGAAGGGTAGTCACTGACACTACTATAAAGCCTACATTTTAAGTGAGCATGAAAATCTACCTAATGCAAGTATAATGCATTATCACTGATGAGAAGAGCCAAACAGCAACAGTTACTACAGAAAAGTCCGGATGCAGTCTTACTACAAAACACAATGGTATCCAATCACACAATCAGTGTTGAGGGAAAGAAGAGAGCAAAACTTCCCATCAAAATTCACGTGAAATGTCAAGTAAAGTACAAGTTGTCTGAAACTTGATGGTATTGCCTTTGGCCTATTGAAGTGACATCTTGGAACCAGAAAAAACCATACAAATATTGAAGTATAGATTTCTGCTTCCCAAAACTGAATATATGTTACTAAAATAAATTTTAAAAAGCATAGTCTCATTTTCTCATTCCTTAAAATGACATATTGTTCCTCATATCTTACATATGGATATCTTATATAAACAAACCCATTTTTATAAATAAATGTTACCTTAACACTAAGCCTCAATTGCTTAAAATCTATGGATTTACTATGGGTGAATGTGTAGAACATTTCAAGGAGGGGACAGAAGCAGGTGTTAAGCTATCAGATCGTGAAGTAGAAAAATCTAAAACAACTTCACATGGAATGTAAATGTGAGGTAAATATGAGATCTGAAAAACTCTTCTGCTGTTTGAAATGCTGTCTACAAACTGTCCATCATAAGTAACTAATTCAACTATTTGCTAAGATAGTAGTTTACTGAAAATTAGAATATTATTTTTCATTGCTTTTAAATAGTACTCTCTTAACTAAGACTGATTTCAATTACTTTTAGAAAAGAAATATGTTTGCGAAAAAAATACCGACTCAGTTTTAACTGCTGTAGAAAAAGCCTGTTGCTGACTCCAAGAGAAAAAAATCTGAGCTCATACAGACATTTCCTTAAATATTTTGGCTAGAGCTATGAAGTACTATAGATTATTCCCTTCTAGCCACAAGAAGGAGCTTTAAAATTGTATATTAAAACATTTTCAAAGTTAATTAATTATTTTACATATGGATAGAAAGGGGAAATGCATCCACTTTTTATTTTCCACACAAAAAGCTGAGCATAGTATATGATCTAGTTGCCATTTACTAAGAGAGACCAATGTCTCTTCCAGCAGGTTTAGTCAATATGACAACTGTGATTGTATGGCTCACACATTAATACTCACTATTGAGTCCTAATCCCTGTACCAGATTTTAGGTGAATGCCCAAGTCTAAAGAGCCTAGGGGCTAGAAAACTCTGCAAAGTTATATGAAACACTTGCTTCATTTCTTCTGTTTTTCTTAAGAATGCTCATGGTAGCACTGCATTTTAATTCAACAAAAGTATTTAATCCTACATAAAGCAATATTTTGTAGTTTTGCAAGAAAATTCTGAAGTATACCTGTTTGGTTGGATCACAAATTAAGTTTTTCACTTTGGCTTCCAATTAATTACACAAATTCATGATGGCAGTCCAGGAAAAAGCAGTAATCCATTTGCTTTCAAGAGTTATTTCTGCTATGAAAATGTTTTATTAGAAATTTCAGTGACAACAGCTTTTGTTCCAAATGATGAGGAGGAAATTTAAACACAGTATACCTAATACCAAATCTCACAATGAGCACAGACATTAGCAACCCTCTTTCCAAAGTAAATGTCTGACAGAAGGGGCATCATCACTGAGCTTGAAAATTTGCTATCCTTAAAGGTTAGTATTATATAAATAAAATATTTTTTCACAAAGTTTGCTTTTAACCACTATAATCTGAGGAAGATCAAATAAAATTATCCCTATCATCTCTGAATATTTACTCCTAAAACAATGGGTTTACAGCTGAAGAAAACTCTTGTTGGGAAAAAGTGATTGTGTTTGTCTGTCTTTTTGCCATTTGTCATATGAGAGATTAGCTCAGCTCAGAAAGGTATATATCCCAACCAACACAAGCTAAAAATCGGTGGATGGATGAATGAGACTCCCCTATACTGAAGTCTGGCCTCTGAGGTCAAGAATCTAAGTAGGAATGCTTTTCACTTAGAACAGCAGCAACTTTGGTTGAAAGAGCTGGGTGATACATCTGGCCCAGCTAGCTGGACAAGCAAGCCACAGATTGAGATGTAATCTGAGCTCTGGGTGGGAGCCTGTGAATTGCCAAATTTCAGGATAACAGGGAGTATGAATATGGATGAAGCAGCCAGGTGAATGGATGGTGACAGACACATCAGGAGCTGGGAATTGCCTACCTTTGGCATAACAAAGGAGATTGGTGACACCATCTAGGCGGATGGAAACAGAGAGTGGGGACAGAAGTTAATGACTCAGGAGGAAGAGCAAGACTTGCATGCGGGGAGACTGAGGCTGTACAAGATCTGGGGTTCCTTTGCTGGGGGTCTTGCCCAGAGGGACCAGCTCGAGCTGTTTCTGTGTTACTGCACTGTGAATAAATGGCTTTATGGACTGAGACACGTGAGACACTGCTATGGGACACCTGGGACCTGTGAGGAAACTGGTCTGAGTGCATGTGAGGGTGGGCTGTGTGAGCAGTCAAGCAGGGCACCCATCAGCTCACTGGAGCCACCCACTGTGAAGGGCTTCACTCCCAACAGTGAAAGCCTCTGACGTTGGGAATTGTCTCTGCCAGAGTCTCATGAATGGCCAGACTGGGAAGTTTCCTTAACAAAAGAGAAGAAGACACGAACTTTTCTGATGGTAGAGCTCTTATTTTGGAAGACATGACTTTCTGCTTTGTCTTTAGCAAATGCACCAAGTGCCTTTTCAGTAAGTGGGAACTTATGATAAGACTGCAGAATGTGATTTGGATTATTAGGTTGGGAGCCTGGCAAGTAAGGCCATTTCCCTGGTCTGGCCAAGAGTCAACAACTAGATCCAATTCCTTAGAAGCATAAGATATAAAGTGACTTTCTGAATTCTATTTATAAAACTGGATGCTTATAGCAACTATGTAAGGAGAAAAGGCAATGTTGAGGTAAGTCTGCCTAGAAAGCATAAAGTATCCTTCAGTAATAGAATCAGAAGTAAAACATCCCATATCATGGAGTGTTGTAATGAGATTGAGAAGGCCCTTTCTAATCTGTCTACTGAATTTGGTAATGGCTGGCATCACAGTATCATGTACTTGAGTGGTGACCTTAATGGTGGATAAACAAAAGCAGATGGCTCTTATCCATGGATCCTAACTGAAAGGCCTAAATTAACTTAGGCCATCCTAACTTAAAAAGAGCCGAGAGAGTAGCATTTTTCGAACTATTTCTGATGTTAATTCACCACTATTTCTTTTATCCATTTTTCAGAGTAGGGCCACTACTTGCAGTAAGGTGTTTTATGAGTAATTATGAGAAAATTGAGCCTATGAATATTGGTAACAGAGAAATCACTTCCATAGCTTACAAACTCCAGAAACTATAGATGATTTCTACCATTTTCAGAACATCTGTCAATTACAATGGTGAAGCCTGGGAAAACTTCTGGAGACATTTTAGCACTGCTTCTTATACTCTTTTTTTTTTTTTTTGTCCTTTTCCCTGCCAAATCTGAGCAGGGACAACCAGCTTACTGCTATTCTATGTGCCCTCTAGGCATAAAAGATTTATTAAATCCCACAGTCCATATCTCAAAGGAGTAAAATTTGTGGCAAGTCTCATGTGGAATAAGACAGAAAAAATTGAGCATCTAGGACAGTGACCTTTTCCAAGGTCCAGTCAAACATCACATTTTGTCATGTAGGGGAATCTCTGCTCAAAACCCAATCCTGTGGTCTTTGGAAGCATGTGTAAAAACTTGAGAATATAAACTTCAACTTGTAACTTTTTGCTTGCACACTATTAACCAAAAACCAAAAATATCTGAGACTGGAAAACTGGATGGAGGGAAAGTCTAGCACTATACACTGTGTCAATGGCAGGTCTCTCCCTTTAGTATTTTTCAATTAAGGTGAAGAGAAAGAGGGGGATCCACCAATGGGTGCTGGTAGTGGAAAAGAACAAACAATCTGCCACTTAACAGAGAGAAATTAGAACTAAAATAGTCCTCAGGCATTAAATGTACATCATAAATTTGTCCACACAGGTGGTAGGGATTATTCTTCTCTCCCAATCTTTAGTTTAGAACTGCTCTTTTACCAAAAAAATCCTGATGTTGAAGCAATCCAGAGGAATCTCAAGTTCTATCAAAGTTCCAGGAGGATAAACAAAATTTTGTCATTCCATGGATATTATCTTCTTAAAAGACATAGAAGATCCAATCCTTTACATATAAACTTGCCAACATGCAGTCTGTGTATCCTTATTATTCAGATTTACACAACAGTTACACATTCAGCTTATTTCCATTAATTAGAGCACTCTCCAGCTGTCTCCATTCCCTCCTCACCCACTAATTTCTTACCACCTTTTGCATTTAACAGGGAGAGTTCAAAGATGAGAGACAAGACCATAATGAAGGGAGAGTTCTAAAATCATATAATGAAATTGGGTACTGCAATGGACAAGTACTGAGTGCCTTATTTAAAACACATTAGTCCTGGCCACCTATAGCACAGATGTTACAAATCCAAGCATTTGTGTTTTTCACAGTCCAATATAATGTTGGAGTTTGTGATCCTAGGATACTACCAACACATGTCACTAGACAAGCAATCAATTCAGTAAATGAAAAATCAAGACAGCAGCTTCAAAATAACTCGTTATGATTACTGCAAAATAATAATGTAAAAAATAAAATTTGCAGGTAATAACATATGTGGATATATAAGCCAAAATTTATACAACCCTTTCTACCAAAAAAAAAACCCAAAAAACCACTAACAACAAAACACCACCAAAATTCTCAGCAAAACCCCCCACCAAAATTAATTCGTGACCAATTGTTAGGATCTGGTAAAACAAAACAGTTTAACTTTCAATCCTTTCAAAACTTACTGTCTTCAAATTTTACCTCAGTTGTATTGCTACCCCACTCTACTTCTCCAATACATGATAAATGTGGTAATAAGAGAACAACCTTTTTTTTTATGCCAAGTTTTATATTCTGAAAGATTTACTGTATAATCCTTAAGTTGCATATTCACTACTATATTTTTGTGTAACTGCTGTCACTTATATTGTCATGCAGAAGGGCAAATCACGGTCAGTTTATATAAGCAGCATCAATCTGAAAAATCTTCATCAGTCTTTATTTCAAGGCATTATGCAAAGAAAGCTTGACATTAAGAGAGCCTTAACTGACAGCAAATGAAATCAATCAGCAAATCACTAAGCCATAATAAACTCACTCAAGTTGTGGATAACCCTTCCTCTCCCAGGTCTTTAACTACAAGGTCCAACAAAATACAGTATCTGGGCAGCAATGTCTCCTGTGATTCCATTACGAAATTCTTGTACTAATACAGTGTAATATTTAATAATTTCTTCTTCCTCTGCAAACAATTGATAAGAATAACAAGAAGACATGTTTCATAATAATGGACTACTAAGCAGTTAAGCAAAAAAAAAGACTAAACAAGTCTCAGCATTTCAGCAAGAAGGTTTTTTTTAATGTAAGAATAGAAAATAGTCTGATTCTGTTTCTGTTACTTAAACATTTGTGTAATATAGTCTATTGTCTTATTAAGTTGTATTGTTTAGGCTCACTTGCTCAGCATTTTTTTAGTTTTTGAAATTAAAAGACCCTGTACAAAAAATGTAAGACTCCAGACAATTCCAATCATTCATGGTCTTCACTTCATGAATTTAATTTGTAACCCACATGATTACCAACAATTAAATATCTATGCTTCTTAATGGACTTGTCTGCATCGCAATAGTACACAGTACACACTCTCTAAAAATGAGTCAAATTTACACTGTTGCTATCTGTGAAAACTACTCCTTTTCTGAAGATGCTGTGCACAGACAAACACATGCAGTTCTGAAAGACAGGATTTCTGAAGTAAAAATATCTGCCTAACAAGGTGTTATGAGAACTATATTTGATATCATCTGTGATAAAATGATGCTTTATTTTTCAATTACAGCTATTAGGAGTCTGCTCTTATTGACTGAGGCAGCTTTGGATACATATTGGGATCACCATGACTCTAGAGTAATTTTTCTCATGAAAGGACATTGACTAGTAAACAGGAAAGATGCCTCCTGCTAAAACATGCAGCAACCTGGTAGCCAGGTGAAAAAAAAAATTCAGGATTACAAGCAGAAGCAAAACTAAATAAATAAACTTAGTTAATTAAGATTGTATTTTACACAGTTCTTAAAGAGCTTTTTTGCATATTAGCACAGGTAATTCCTAAGACATCACCCACATGCAACAGATATAAATACATGAAAGAGTCTAAGTTGACAAAGACAGATAGTGACATGATTGCTTGATAAGGCCAAAAAAGTAAAACTTCCATTGAGAGGTTACTGAAAGGCTAAATGATTATATACTAACTTTGGCATTCAAGATAATAATGAAAATCATCATCTTAGCTGCAAAGTTTTTACAAAACTGATAGTGCTTACAAAAGGGGCTGGACAAGAGTTAGTACTGTCACAGGCACAAAGAGAGTTTTCAGTAATTGATTAATTGGTGATTACAGACACTGACTTTGATATTTATGGTCCCTAAGGCCAAAACTTAGCAGGGCTGGAGTGCAAGAGTGTTCCAGCTAACTACAACACCCTCTGAGAAGGTTCTTCATATAATCTGTCCTAATTTAGTAGGATGAAGAAAGGCAACTGAAGAAATAAAGAAGTGCTAGGGTGACTGAAAAAGTGAGGGAAAGAGGCTAATGGTAAGGAGCAGAGAAAAAAGGGAAGGAGAGAGGGCCTGTATGGGAGAGGAAAAAAAGACTGCTAACAGAAATGCTGTGAAGAGGAAAGGAAGCTGAGCAGTTAAGTGGTGGAATGGAGAAACAGTGTGAAATTCAAATTATAGAAGGCAAATTTCCAACATCACTGGCAGTTAGAAGAGATCTCATTTTTTAGCATATTAAACAATATTTTCCTAATATACATTATTCTTATGTTTTAAACTAATTATACAGAATTATGGTAAAATGGCTTCCAAATATTTAGCAGCATGATACAACATATCTGGAGACATGACCCCAAATACCAGCTGAACTCTTTCATGAAGATTAAATTAGAGTTCTCCACTTTACATCTCTTCAGCCTGGTTATTCAGACTTTACTTGGATGTCAATCATTGCTAAAGTCCTACACCAACTTTATTTTCCTAGATTGATGATAGCAATAGGTTAGGTTTGCAAAAAGTGTGGCCCCACTCTAATGCTTTTGAAACATTTACTTATTTATGAGTACTTCAACTCAAAATGAAAGTGTAAAGGAGCATAATAAAGAATCACTTTTCTCTTTCAACAGTGTATTTTAGACAGCCTTGTGGTCAGTCCAGAAGCACCACATTTTGACACTAGGTATGAGAGTAGTCCTTTTGGCAAGCAAAAGAAAAAATTAGTCCTTTTGGAGATGGGAGGGCAGCCCAGCTGATAGCAGCTGCTAAACTCCTGGACAATGAAGACCCAGTTTTACTTGACAAGAAACAGCAATGTGATACCAGAGGAGGCAGCATTTTGGCCTCTGTAATTCAATTGATAGTTCCTTCTCTGGTGAAACAGTGTAAAATTAAAAGTAATAAATGTAAGTAAAAATAAAACACTACAAGAGTGTGCATGATGCATCTTTAAGACTCTAGAAACCATTTCTTCTTTCTGAAGTATTAAGATAATTTTCTTTTTAACAGCCATGTTAATAAAAGAAAAAAAATTTAAAACAAAAGTACAAGATTTAAAATACTAGTAATATTGTTTTTAAGCAGCTGCTCTACGATTAATTCAGCTCATTAAATCCTCTTACCAGAATTGATTTATGTTTGAAAGACAAGCCCTATGCACAGGATAAGATCTGATGACAGAATTATAATGTTACCTTTGAAATCACTTGCTTCCTCAATTTGGTAAGAACTTTTTTATTGACAAGTGAACACACAAATGAGAAAGTGTTTATTATTTGGAGGAAAATTATCAGCAGAATTATGCATATCTTTCACCATCTAATCTATCAAGCATAAATCTAAAATTAATAAACAAGTGAAAATAAATACAAATTAGGAAGCTCCTAAAACTACATTTATGTTTGTCCAATTAATTAGAAAAAGTGGACCTACAGCACAATTATATAATGCATGACTAAATCATGCATGAATGCATAAATGGAAAAAACCTACTTCTTCGTAAATTTATAGTGATTAATGCTAACACTGAATATATGTCAGTACTTGACTGTATTACTTCTAAAACTATAAGCCTTCATTTTATTACTGCACTTTTTATTTTAAATGACCTCAAAACACCTAAGAATGGCAAAGAAGTACATGTAAATCCCAAGTTGACTTCCTAAACCTGCACGAACGGATGGATACATGCTGAAAATAGAGGGAGCAAGACAGGGCAGGTGGAAGGGAGAGGCAGAGGGACAGGAGGGACAGAAAGACTGATTCAGAGCAAGGAAGACAGAGTGGGAAAGAGGCACAGGAAGCAGAAGAGAGAGGCAGGCCCAGGCAGTGTAGCACATAGAGACTGACTGAAGGAAAGCTCCAGAATCCGCAGTGCAGAGAGAGCAGGCATGCAGGGAGAGGGAAAGCAAGAGTGGGTGCATGTGGTCAGTGCGCACACAGCAGCAAGTGCATAGCCAGGAGCGCATGCGTGCAGTGGGGAGCGTGCAGAGAGGACACACAGACAGGCAGCAGAGAGCGGGTGGCAGAGACAGACAAAAACAGAGGCAAGACAAAGTGAAAACTTAACCATCTCAAACCCAACCTGGAGAAGAGAATCACAGAATTGTTATTGCTGGAAAAGGCCTCCAAGATCATCAACCCTTGACTGAACACCACCACACCAACAAACCAAGACCCACATCCAGCTGTTCCTTGAACGCCTCCAAAGATGATAATTCTACCATATTCCTGGTAAGTCCATTCCAATGCCTTACCACCTTTCTGATGTCCAACATGAAACTCCACAGGCACAGCTGGAGCCTATATCCTCTTGTCCTGTTGCTAGTTGCCTGGGAGAAGAGACTGACTACAACCTGACTATAACTTCCTTTCAGGTAGCTGTGGAGAGCAATGAGTTGCTGGAGGTTAGGACTTTTTGGTTTTTTTTATTTCTCTCATGAAATTGTCTCCCATTTGTTGCCTATGAGATGTTAATGAGAATAGTTAAGAGACAAAGGATGTGGCTGGGAGGAAGAGGAGAGGGAAGGGTGCAGTTTGCTGCTGTCTCTTGGCTGAGGGGGTCTCTCTTGGGAAGTGCAGAGAGACCACGAGATTTTGGCTGGGGGTGAGGGGCTGGGCCCCTGCCTCGCTCCCACTCTCTCCCTCCTGAGCGTACAATTTCTGTGCCGGGCTGTTAGGCCAGAGGATTCGCTGCCTCTGCAGACCTTTTGTCTTTCACTACATCTCCTTTTCATGGGTGAGGGTCCACTTACAAGAGCAACTGTTGAACTGGGAGCTTTCTAACATCCGACCTCACTGGGAAGGGGACCCAGTCATTTCCTGGAGGGAGACTTTCCTGGAGGCTTGTAGCAGCTGCCTGCAGCAACCTGCCTGCCCCTCCCCATCCCTGCTGTTTTCTGATGCTGCCCAGCTCTGCTGTTTTCTGCCACTGCTTTGGGTTTTTTGCTGCACCTTAACCTGATACTCCATGTTCACCAGGGCTTCTGCAGCTCCTGCCACGGCTCTGGAGTCTTTGTTTTGGAGTCTTTGGTGGCCACTCTAGGTGTGGCCACTGGCTGCCTCTGCTGTACCAGCTGGCTGCTCTGAGGGTCTGCTGCAGTTCATTTTGCCATCCAGAGGGGCACTGGGCTCGGCTGCCACTGGGGTTTGTAAAGGAAGCCCCGTTCTGCCGGCCTGTCCGCCATTGCCCACATGAGGGGAGCGGCCGGGCTCGCGCACAGCGCCCCCTGCAGCCGCGGGGAGTCCCCGCACCCGCCCTGCCCGCCGGGAGCCAGCAGCGCCCCTGCCGGCTGCGGGCGGAACTGCACCGGCGGGGAAGGCGCCTGCGGCCCAGAGAGGGCCGGGAGCGGCTTTGGGCTCTGCTTCTGTCAGCGCCGAGCTGCTGGTTTGTCTTGTTATACACACACACATACCGTAATAAAGAACTGTTATTCCTTTCCCTATATCTTCGCCTGAAAGCCCCGTAATTTCAAAGTTGTAATAATTTGGAGGGAACGGGGTTAGATTTTCCATTCAAAGGGAGTTTCCCACCTTCCTTGACAGACAGCTGTCCTTTAAATCAGGACAGGAATCCTCTGAGCCTCCCTTCTCCCAAGCTACACAACACCAGCTCCTTCAGCTACTCCTCACAGGAGTTGTGCTCCAGACCCTTCTCCAGCTCTGTTGCCCTTCTCTGGACATACTCCAGCCTCTCAATGTCTGTCCGGTAGTGAGTGAGGGAGGGGCCCAGATCTGGACACAGCACTTGAGATGTGGCCTCCACCAGTGCTGAGTACAGGGGGACAATCCCTGCCCTGGCCCTGCTGGCCACACTGTTGCTGATCCAGGCCAGGATGCCATTGGCCTTCTTGGCCACCTGGGCACTGCTGGCTTGTATGAAGCCACTGTCAACCAGCACTCCCAGATCCTTTTCCCAGTTTTTTTCTGTGTTCAACTAGTATCTGAAGTCATGTCTTCAGATAGGTTGGATCATGCTGATAAATATTTAGAAGTCATTTTAGCAGAAATCAACTATAATTCCTTTTAAACGCAACATTAACATATGTGTCTGAAGTACCTAAATTTGCTTCAAGAAGTTTCTTTCGTACCAGTTTCTACCCTTGTGTGTCTACCTCTCCAAACAGAAGAAACGTAAACTTAATTACTTATACATAGACATTTAAATCCCATTGGATTTATTTGGGGGATTTATGAATTGTCTTTAGGTAATAATGCTTGGCATTAGTATCAATTACATTTTCGATGTAAAAGTAGTTGAGACAATTCAGAATTATTTTTCTGAATGCCCACTTCTTCTGTGAGCCAAAAAAGAAGAGAGTTAAGATTATTAATTAACTTTATTCCCATTTTAAAGATGTAACCCAATTGAATTGTGTATTTCCTAAAGAGCTGATAACCTCTACTGATTAATTTAAATAGTCATCTGCCAAGCATGACTACCAGAATTAGCAATACCATTTTAGTTGCCTGCTGAACCCTATATCCTGTATTCATAGGAGGCATCACATATGGCTCCACTTTTTCTCTCCAGTAGGAACATCAGGGCATGGCCAGAACAGCACACTTTACATGCTGCGTTCACTGTGTTACAGGTGCTTGAAAACAATAGATAATTTTCAACTTTCAAACTTAAATAACAAAATAGCACAATTTTGTGACATAAATTTCTTCCCAGCAATTAAATATCAGGTGAGACTTTTTCAAAGCTATAGCAATCATATTTTAATCTTAGAGATATTACACCTTTTTCATTTTTTATCCAACTGAAGTGACATTTTCAAACTACTATAGTAATTCTTCTGCAGTCCTCAAGAATTTAACAAATGCCTACAAATTAAGTCATACTTTCACTACGTGCATGGGGCTTTAGAAGATGCTTAGTGCAAGGATATGCTTGTTGAATAACTTAACATTTCAACTACGTAACTTTGCAATTTAAGAGCCATTCCATGAAGTGCAGGCTTTGGAGAAGATATACAGAATGGTGTCTCCAAATATTTTATTTCATTACCTTAAGGCTGAAACTAGAGGGTACTATTTTTTAAAAGATACATGCCACTTCCATACAATGAAGAAGTGATACATTCAGACCAATGGATATATAATTAATTATTGATCTCAATCACCTACTACAAACTGGATGCATGAATAATAAAAATAGGACAATGTCATGTTCTGTCAGTATGCAACAGTTCCAATAGCCAGTGCTTCATTCCTATCACACTGTCAAATTTAAGATCTTAATTTTTCATGCAATTAAAAAAATATACTATCAAATACCAATAAACTTAAACTTGGGAAAAAACTCCTGATGTCTAACACTTGTAGATAATAAGGCCTTTAACTGAGTCCTACTTACCACAGACTAACTATGGCAGTTCTAGAGAACATGCAGGCAAACAATTCCACTGGTTCTAAAGAGAAGTGTCCATAAAGCAATTTCTCACAGTTTACTTCATTCAAAATTACAGGATTGCTCTTAATGTAGTTTTGCATGGAATTAACATCAATTAGCCGACGCCCAGCTACAAAAGGAAAATTTCATAAGAAAATCTTTACAGTGTGCTTAGAAAGTTATAAAAAGGCACTATGTAACTAGAGATAGGGAGAGAAGAGGAAGAGAAGCAAAAGGGAAAAGGAGAAAGGGAAGGAGGAAAGGAACCTCACAGTAATACAAACTGAACAATTGGAGCCGTTTGTGTATGCACAAAGTAACCAAGTGTAACTGAAGCTGTCAGGTAAACAAAAAGTAGGTTTACATCACTGCACTACTCGTGCAGCACATGCATTACTATGGGTGAGCTATAGCACAAGTACTCTGTTCAAATGAGAAATGCAGTTTTTATACTTCTGTCTCTATTCTTAGAAATAATGACAGAATAGGCTATCTTGGAAATGCTTCTGCAATCACTGGAAGGTCAAAAAAGTATGGAAGTTGGGATGAGACAAAAAAAAAAAGAAGCAGGTATCACCAAACAGGCATCTAAATTAGAAGAGTGGTATTTAAAAGCTGGTGATTTCTGTGACAGCTTCTTAAAGATGCACCTGTGGAGCTTTTTGTGCAGCTTTAAAAGTGATCATCACTGTATGGGGAAGCATTTGCAACCTACCCTCCGCCAGAGATGTACAGCTATGCTTCCTAAGGTGCACAGGAATCTCATGCAGTTGCATATTATTACTTTATTATGGAAACATGATAATACACACATAACTTAAATATTTTTTGTATTGAAAGAAATGCATGCAAAAAGGCAACAGTGAAAAATTCCCAGTTTAGCCCTTCTTGAATGTTTGGTTTTGTGATGCTGTTCCTGAAATTATATACTGCATCTAGAACTGAAAATCTACAAAAAATTTTAAAGGTTACTACAGAAAAGTATACACATTATGCAACATTTTCATTTCCTAATATCTGTGCACTTTACTTGACTACCTTTACTCTCTCTGATTTAGATAGAAGAACACAACAAAAGAAATATGTAGTCACTCTGCCTTTTGTTCTCTCACTGGGAAAACGAAATATTCTGTTTTTAACAATAACGTATTCTGCACAGCTATAAAGACTAAGGCATAGTTTGTAGAGAAGACATAACAAACTTAGAAACAATAAGGAGGCATTGCCCAGAATCCATTTTTACATCTGAAGATGTGTAAATTTTTAGTTAATTTCTCTTCTTTTCCCCAGTTTCCTCCTAATAAAATTAGTATTTTGAAACACATAAATATTTAAACCTACATAAACAAAACATCTCCTGTACTAAAGTATTCCAAATAGAAGTTTCTTCTAAATGATGAGTGCTAAAGATCACTGTTAATTCTAACACTGAAATATGAAAAAATCTGATAATGACCAAGTAGCAGCATAAAACCTTGCCTCCCCTCCCTGGTTTTTAATTTCTACTTGTCTTGCTTAAATTAAGCAGAGAAAGGGGGGTGGGATAGAGTGATATTAATTTTCAAATACAGAATTTGTGGTTTTCCATGGTCATATCCCTGTCAGTTATTTAACATTATATCAGCCAAATAAAAAGTTCACATCATCTCTGAAATACCATATCCAACAGTATATATGAAAATTACTTCTCTTTCAACTGTTGACTACATTAGTTTTGAAGCATTTTCTTCTCCACACATTCAGAGCAGTCTAGCTTCTTGTTCTCAGTTGCAAAAATGAAAACAAGAAACAGGATTATTTTAGACTCTAACCTGAAATGCTGCAGCCTCTGGCCTGCCCTTCAGCCCTTCCTCTGAAAAGGTCTCCAGGTGCAGTTTGGGTAGCTCCAGGGTGAAGTCATTCGTAGCTGCTGCAGTACACAGCAGCAAGGCCTGATCTCTGACCTGAAGGGAAAAAAACAGCATCAATGGTAATTCCCCTTCAGACACATTAACTGGGATGAACTGGGTCCCCTTGAGCCCACTGAGTGGACTTGCATTGATCGCTGGACCTGAAATCCATGAATAAATTTAGGACTAATTGATTTTTCGTTGCAAATAAATCTCTAATTCAGAGTGCTGGGAGAGAATGTTAAGAAGAAAAAGCATCTTCCCCTGGTCTGAAATGAGAAGAAAAGACACCAAGGGTTCTGTAGCCCAGCTGGCGTATATATTTCACAGATCTGTCGCCTGCAAAAACCTTGTAAGAAAAGAAACAGTAATTGTACTGTTGTACTGCAATTGTACTTCTAACTTAAGCAAATATGAGCTGTGAAATTAAAAAGTTCATGTGATCACATCAATGAGAAGCTGGCATGTGAGTTCTGTCTACTCTGGTATTAATCCTCCAGAATAAGGTTCATTTGGAAACAACTCAGTCAAAAGTCAAAATTAAATGAATAATCCACAAATAAAGCAAAACGAACTAACCTGCAGCTTTCCAATTAATAAGGGGGGGAGGGGGTGGGGAGCGGGAGGAAGAAAGAGCCGCTGCTTTTTGCGGGCTGGGTGCGGGAGGCACTCGGGCCCTGCGCGGGCTCCATGCCTTTGGCGCGGTTCCCCGGCTCGGCACAAAGCGCAGGCCGCCCCTGGCGGCGCGCGCCGTTGGTGTCGCAGTGCCACCTGCCGGCCGCGCGCGGCAGCGCCGCCCGCGCTTTTGTCCTCGGGCCCGGCGCGGCGGGAACGCCGGAGCGCTCCGGGCAGGGAGCGCCGCGCTGCCGGGCCCATCGCGACATGTCCGTGCGTCCGTCTGCCAGCGCGGACCCGCCGCCGCGCGGATTGAACGCGCGCCTTCCGCAGCCACACCACTTATGCTCACACGCCAAATGATGCCACACACCCAATTTTCATTCTATTTAGTACAAAATTTACAACGTCCGCCTCCTGGAGATGCCAGTAGTCAGATTATAGTCTAATACAGACGGATAGGCACACATACAAATATATGTTAGTACAAACGAATAGATTAAATCCATTCATTTGGCATACACTGCATCTGTTGAGTAGCAATAGTGAGTACTGCAAAAAAAAAAATTTACTGTTCTAATGACCTAATACACAGTCTAATACTAAAACATACACTAAATATATTCTAAAACATATACTGGATATATTCTAAATACATATAAATCAACAGATATACCATTTACTAAGTACTATTTTAATAAATGTCAGGGTTTTTTAGAGGCTGCCTTGCCCACAAGAATGCACTGAACATGAATTAAAACATAAATCTATTCATTTAAATCCCAGATTACTTTTCTGTAACCACTTACAAAATTAGATTCTTGTAAAATCTTGATTATGAGTGAACAGATTTCAAATAATAGCAGAGCCTTTGAAATCTGCTCTGATTGAAAGAAGCATGTGCAAATCTACTGATACAAAGAAGAAGAGATTTTATTTTATTCGTTCCTCTGTTCTGTGGGAATAGGGAGCCCTACATTTCCCAAGTTGACCTAAAGAATTCCTGTCAATACCTGTGGCTGCCAAACATATGCACTATGATGCAATTTTTATAACAGGAAAGGTCCTCTACACATTTTTTGCACACATAGTGCACTAGGTTCAGGATACACAGTCCTGTGGAACAAACACACTCTCTAGAGTGTTCTGTCAGCATGTGTAATTCTGGTCAGATGTTAACCTTGCTGAAGATAACAAAATACATTGCTTTAAATACACACACATGCACACACACACACACACCACACACACACACCTGATTTACATTTTTATAGCTTATATACACAGCAACTTTTCAGTGTCTTTGCTGCCAGTATGCACACAGATAAAAGAAAACATTAATGTGGATTAAGGTACTAAGAATTTATCAACATCAAACCACCAGTGTTTTGCCTTCTACCCTTCTGAACCGTAGTCAATAGATCTAAATATTTTACTGCACCCTGGCCAATTCATTGTTTGATGTTTAAAAACTCAAACAGAATCAAAGAAAATTTATTAAATTTCAGCCCCCAAATGAGATACTATTAGCTTTGAAAGTCAAGTTTAACTGCGATATTGATGATTCTCTTTTTTCTGTGACAAAATTCACAAGGGAAATCCCTATGTCAAAGTACAAAAGCAGATTGCTAATACTAGGGGGAAAAAAACAATGTATAAGCAATGTAGGTATAATATATACACAATACAGACAGTAGAAGTCCTTTTAACCCTATTAGTTTCAAACTCTCTATTTCAGTATTGGGGTCTGACACTCACTGAACAATAAAATACAAACCCCATTTTTAAAATGGCTGCATTGTGGTGTACAAATGCCATTAATACCACTGCATCAGAAAAGTATGCTTCTTAAAGAGAAGAAAATATTAAAAAATTTTGATATGAGGATTCACAATTAAAAAACAAACCAAATACTTTTTTGTGTTTGTAAGTACTTAGATTGCAGAGAGTACATCTCATTATCAGTATGCATACCGAGAAACTGAAAATGAATACAAACTTTTCCTTTTGCAAAATCCTCATGAGGGTCAGGAAAATTGTAAGAACAAAAGACTGGGTGTATGCTGTACAAATATACTATACTGTTTCACTAGAAGTGAAAACATTCCAAGCTGCCTACCTATTCAAGGACTGGAAAGCAATAATGGTCATGCCTGCATGGACTCATGTTGGAGAGACCAGATCTGTATGAAATCTTAGTAAAAAACTAATTTAATAACTTCTGTCTATTGGCTTTTTGAGATCCAGAAAGAAACAACAGGAATTGGGAAATTGTATTTATTTCCTCATTTTCTAATGCAGTAAAAACAGTACTCACATATAAACTTACATTACAGAACCATGAGGCAAAGATAAAATGGGTAATTTAATTTCTTTTTTAAAAGAGGGTATTTTTGGAAGCTCAACAGGCAAAAGAACAATCCTATGCAGCTAATTTAAAATGAAATTTTTAGAGCTTTTTTGTATTTAATGACTTTTTTTTTTCTTACATATGAACTCTAAAGCAAGACCATTTTGTCCGAAAGGTCCCCTGAGGCTAGAGAGCTTTATGTTAAAATCTAAAACATCTAATCAGCTAATCAGGCTTATTGCAATGATGAAAAATGTCTAAAACCAGTTTCACTTCCCTATATTCTAAAATTATATAAATTTATATTTATCCATTGTTAGTGATTATCCATTGTTCATTTCTGATTTTCGTAAACATAATTTTATCTGAGATTGGGAAAAGTTTCAAGAGTGATTTTATACAGAGTATAGTTAAGTATCGTGACAGCATGCTTCTAAATATGATCATTACATTTTTCAGTTTAGACATATATAAATACTATATGAAAACAGGCAAAATCACAAATCCAACCTCTACTACAATACTCATAGCATTTTAAAATAAAGAAGAAGAGTGACTTATGACAGTGTTTAACTTTTTAATTAATTAGGAGAGCAACAAAGAAGACAACACTATAGCCACTCAATTTAAAATCAATAAAGTACTCATTAATTCAGATCAAAGCTGAAACTGAATAATAAACTGAAGTTACGTTATTGACTGAGCCAAGGTGTAGAATTTGATGGGCTAATTCTACATGTCCAAAAATGAACTTTAAAATTTTCTGCTGCTCTAGATAATAGTAGTTTTGTCTGCAGTCCACTCTGGTGCTTACATTGGTTTTTCTGTGCACATTTTGATGTGGTATATCCAGTTATGCCAATAGAGACATGATACTAAATGCTGGGAAGTTGTAAATGGTATTAGAATGTGCTCAGCCTTCCTAATGTTTTTTCCCAGTTGCTATCTGACTGGTACAACAAACCCAAGATTTTAGTTTTTATTTTGTTCCTAATTCAATGCTTTCTTATGGTGAAAATAAAATAAAATAATTTATGGATATAAACTTCACAATGTAAGCTATATATGAGAATATTTTATAATTTCAAAGTTCACTAACTCTACATTATAAATACTTATTTTTACACTTATTTTTCTTTTCTACTACTTTTTAAATAGCATATTATCTGCAATTTAAAGAGCAGAACAAGATCTACTGTGATTTGCTGATAAGCAAATGGAAAATAGTGATTTAATCTGTTTGTCTAAGATCACCATATTGCTGATACAACTGCAAAAACAGAAATCATTCTAAGATTACAAGCAAAATGGTTTCTACCACACTGCTATGTGCTCTGCATGTGACATACAACAGATAAAAATGAGTTTGGAACTTTTTAAGTAAAACAAAGCAGTTTGAATGCAAATCTTAGTCTTAACCACAGTCTTGCAAGTCTGTGTCTGATTTAGCTGCATAGTGTCCGTACCTCCAGGGCAGCATGTTGAGGGGGGCCATATTACACAGGTTTAAAACATGCACACGTACTCACAGTCCTTTGCCAAGGGAAGCATTTTAACAGAAATAAGTTACATAGTAACTGCTTTGAATGGGCAAGTATTTGTTATAGTGTTATACAAATGATTATAGAACTAAGAAGAATAATATTTTATACATTGTTGGATAGAATTAAACCTTCATGAACACTTCTTTTTTTTTTCACATTTAATATGAGTAGCTAAAGTTTTCTTACCCCATATTAAAAATATAAATTAATATACAGGAGGAAGTTCCCCCAACAATAATACTGAATAGTCTTGATAACAGTAGTTCTTCAAGTAAGTTGCTGATACAGATTATTTTCCTCAGGATACATTCTAATATTTGGGGCTCTCTAGAAAACCTAAAAAAGTGATCAATCTAAGTGTGATCCATTTAATGGAATACAGACCCCAAATTATTTGCTGCAGGATTTGGCACAAGTAATATCCAAAGAAGTACCTCCCACAGCACCCTGTCAGATCATAGAGTAAATCTGTTAATATTGGTTGCTGTTAATACCAGTCTGAGCCTGCTCTGAAAGTAAGGAAATTACTACAAAAAGTGTATATTCATCTTATCGAATGAGGGCCTATATAATTTCAGATACAATATTTTCCATCAGGATGTTTCAGCAACCAAGGATCACTCCAGAAGTCAAAAGATTGCCTGTGACAAGTCTGTGACAAGACTGCGTATCTTAAACTGAAGGCACTTTAAATCAAGCACCTAAAAACTGGGAAATTATAGACACAATTAGAGAGACAATGAGGTGCGGGATGGTATTTGGAACCAAATTTGTCAATTGAACTGCAAAAACACCGCATCAAACCTTTATTTTTTTTTTCCCCGAGAGGGATAAAAACCAAACTACACCAAATCACAATATATTTTGCTCAGACAAGAGTGTCTTATAGGACAGAAGGGGAAACAGTTTAATGGATACTTGTTACATGGCCATCACAGTTAGGTTTGAGTCATCATTAAAAGCCATCAGATCATTGCACATTCATTCATCAAAAGAAATATGTCCTCAAGTCCAGGGGTCTGACTTCTGTTGATAGTGGAGGTTTAAATAGCATTTTGATATACCTTACTGTAGGTGGCCATACATTATCGCAATTAGTTATACCGAATATTTACCTCAATAGAATAACTACTGAAAATCTCCGTATTAGCATACTGATTCAGTGACTGTGCTTTCTGATTACTGCCATACAAATTTGTATTTAATTACAAAACAAGCCATTTCACAGGTGCTTTCTAAGAGAGCATTAATTACTGAATAACAGTGTTTGTGTAAAGGAGATATATCTCATAAAACTGATGTTTTGGGTGTGCTTGACATTTTTTTTTTCTTTTTTTTCTTCCCTTCAGGACTAGTCAAGATTATGGAAATTAATTTGCAGAGCAGACTACCATCCGAGACTTACCTATCAGATTAATTCAAGCTTTCTGATATTACTACATACACACACTGCATGGTCAGTTGAATAAGATATTAATTTGATCCACAGTTGGTTTTTTGCAAATGTTGACCACGGCACCTAAGCTTCTCTATAGCTGCAAGATGTGCACTACAATACATCCCCTATGAAAAGGTTTCAGTGACCTTGGGCTGAAAATGAACCTATGTCGGGAGAAAATAACCATTAATGTAGTCAATAATTCCACAATTCTCAAAACAAGGATTTCTCTTTACTGAAGGCAAATTATATATAAGTATTCAGCCTTTTAAAAAACCCAAAACAAACAAACAAACAAAAATCCAAAAAACCCACCTCCACCTACAAAAAAAAAAACCCAAACAAACAATCTACCCAAAATAAAATCAAAAAAATCACCTTAAAACCAACAAAGAAAACCAAAATATAGAAACAAATATATCCTGAAATTAGTTACTTAGATACATCCAAACTGAAAACAGTTAAGCACATGGATATGACATTCGATAATGTCTTATCTTTACTTTGTGAAGGTTTTTAAATCCCTCTTGAGCTGGAGTACCATTTTTAGCTTGGCTAGGTCAGAATGACACTGAACAATATGAGTGATGACACACTAGACAGCTATATGGACAGGGTTGTCATCAGCAAGCCAGCTGTGCTAACACCTGTATGTCCTGCACAACTGATCTTTAGGAACACGGATCAAGAAAGTCAGATTGCTAGGAGGGGAAACAAAAGTCATTCATCAAACACTGAAATTAAGAAGCGCTCATTTGAGATGCAGGAGGAGAAAAAGTAATATTTTTATTGCACTTTTTTCTTATTACAGAGAAATAATAGCTGGTTTTCTACTGCAAACTTCTTACAGAAATTGTTTAGAATTTTAACAACCTAATTGGGTTTTCTTGGTAATTTTTTTGCCTGTACACATACTCACTGTTTCAATAGGCTTGTGATAGGGCCAGTTGAGAACAACCCAGGACCACAGTGATGGACAGACTTTGAGCACACATATAAAGCAGGTTTCACAGTTAATATTCATGTGTCTAACACACAGATAAACCATCTTGGGAGTGTTGTTAGGTTAGGCAAAAAAGAATTGAGATCTCTAAAATGAGGGCTTTTAAATCATTATTGAGATAACTAAATAATATGATGGACTATAAATCCCAGTTTACTGAGAGAAATGTGGCTGATCAGTATACCTGAATGTGTCAGGTCATATCTACTGCAGTCTGACAGGGACAGCTAACTTAAGTCTCATAAGTGTTTTCTTCTTCCAGGACCTGATCAATTTGTGGTCTCATTGCTGCAACTAACAATTATTGCCACTTACACTTGAGTGTTTTTTCCGATGTAGTCACTTGTATATGGACTTAAACCTATTGCAAATTAATTCCTTGCAGTCCATAAAACTGTCATCATAAGGAAATGCATTTGATTACTATGGACCACATCAGAAATAACAACCTACTGCTACAACCTTACTAATTCTCAAGTATTCAATGGCCTCACCCCATCTCCAACTGCATTATATAACTATATTATATGTGCTGTATTATAAAAACCCAAACCATTAAATTAAATAAAGAAATATAGTTCTGTCTTTGTATTTTAAAAAAATATATTATGGGATGGATGATACAGTGTTCATATTTTTTTCAATGACAGAGTCATGGGACCCAGATCTCATAAGCAGTTTAGGGGCATTTCAGAGGAGACAACAGGGGTCGCAGTGAGGCAATGAAACACAACAGTGGATGGATTTCAAGGCATGACTGCTGACACGTCTGCATGGAAGTTGTTCTGCTAGCTAGCATATGAACCTTTCAATCAGCAGAAATGAAGTGCACTACAGAAGTGGACAAAGAATAATTCTTCTCTCCAAGTGCCAGAAGGAAAGGAGCACACTGGATAGGTGCTTTGATCACTTTGGGATCTCACTGGTGTGCTGGTGTGTCCCAAAGTGTCAGAATGCGTAGGTTGCTAACTCTGGTATTGGGAAAAACAGTGAGCAGGTTGTATTTGATTAACCTGCTAAAACAGCCAAATCCTAAGCAGCCAGGACAGACTATGATAGACTAAACTTGTCAAGATTTTGATAGTTAAGAGTACAAGGAAAAACAAAAAATTTTCTGTCACTTTGAAGAGTGGCTCACTAGAATGACTTCTCATGGTGGTGTATAGCACAGGCTATATGTAGAGAATAGAGATTTAGGCAGGCTGAAAAGGAGGCAGCTATAGCAGTGTACCAGGTGCAGTCTCTGTGAGGACGGATGTGTGCAGGACAAAGTGGGTTCTAGACACCTCTGGTTCCCGACCCACCACAGGTCACAGCTAAGCCCCACAGCTCTGCTGGCAGCCCCTCTGTGAAAATGAATTTAAGAATGAGAAAAACCCATCACACAGGGAGAGAAGGAGGGAACAAAAATACTGAATATCTAAGTCAGAAAAGAAGTGAAGCAGAAACACTTAAGGCACTGGATTAGGTATTTCCTCATAGCACAGAGAGAGGGCTGTGTTGGGGCATATCCACACCATATTCCATGACAGATCCCCTTCCAGAGGAGGTCGAGAAAATCCTTCAGGATAGTTCCTGAAGGAATTAATATCCATGGAGAGTCCATGCCGAAACAGATATTCTTGAAAGATGGCAGCCCACATGGAGAGCCCACAGTGATGCAGGGAAACAGCATGAGGAGGTAGGAGCTGCAGAGAGGAGTGGGTGTGGACTGCCTGCAAACCCCTGTGCCTCACAGGATGAGCAGAGCAGTCACAAGTGAAGCTGAGATTAAAAGGCAGGGTAATGCTAATTTTGAAATTGTTTCTACCTCTCCAAATCTACTTCAAAAAACAAATTAAAATCGTTTTCCCAGGTCAGCTGTTTTACCTGTGATGATAACTACTATGCAATGTCTCTGTCTAGATCTCAACACATGAGCTTTCTCATCCTGTTTTGCCCCCCCGTCCTCTAGAGGAGGACTGAGAGACCATCTGGGTGGGCATCTGGCTTGCTGGCCAAGGCTAATCCAAAAAAGCACTCAAACTGAGAAGCAATACAAGGGGAAGCTGAAGATTTCAGCAGAGATAGTGTAAAATTATTTCTTCCTCTGATGGGATTACAGGATCACAGAATATTCTGAGCTGGAAGGGACCCACAAAGATCATGAAGTCCACTTTTAAATCACTGGCCCATACAAGGATTGCACCCACAACAGTGGCATTATTACCATAACTAATAGATGATTAACTACACATTAAAGAATCTAGTAATGGAAATGAAGAGATTTAATATCTCTTACCTGTTTATACAAACAGAATATTAAGAAATCAAGAGGAAATTAATAATGGAACACAGTTTATCAGCAAGCATAACAAGGATTTATTTTATAACAAAAAATAACAACGTTTTGAGAGGAAAGTGTTTCGAGAAATAACTTATTTTTCATACTTAAAAACGGACTGCCCATGGGTTTTAAAATAAGACATGTTCTTAAATTATTTTTCTTTTTATTAGAAGACATTTTAAGAAAACTTTCTATGTTTGAACTTCAAGTAGATGGAATTTCCTTTCATCACTCTTTCAGTAAAATTTTATTTATTTCTGTTATCATTTTGCTACTACCTTCTGGTCATCTTCAGTATTTGAGAATAAAACTGAACCAAACCATAATCCTCTTGAGGTCTCTGTTTGTCCTTGGCAATATTCTGTTTTGATTTTTTTAGTTTGTTAAAACATTCACTTTGCATTTAGGTATTTGTCCATAATATTTAGATGGTATAAGATGAAGAAAGATCTCTTATATTATCAGGAAGTTTTGTGGAAATAATTCAGCTCCAGGCATAGGATAAAGATAGCTAATGTGACAAGACCCAGTGTAAGACAAAAAATAACTTTCTAAAGAACATCTTGTAATTTATGAAGGACAGGAAACTAGTTGCTAAAAATATTTTCTCTCTTAGCATATTCAGTGCTCAAGTTCTTCAATGGTTATGCTTCATAAATATTCACGAAGATTAAAAAGGTAGCTCCACAATGGTCTTGAAAGAATCATTCTGGGCACAAGCATGCCCAGGCACTTTTTGGCAAAGTCAAATGTATGATACTAGATGTTTCATCCACTCATAGTGCAGGGCAGAAAGTGGTGTAAATTATCTTTGGTCCAGGGGCATATTAGAAGCACACACAGAGATTGTTTCCCTTGGCTCCGATTTCTCCTGCTTTTGTTTGCAGAATGTTACACACCTATATACCCAAAGGCAGATGATCTAGTACCCACATTGTTGACTTCTGGAATACTTGAAGGGATAGAATATGGAGAGGAATGAGGCTAGTTTAATGGATCAGAATACACTGTCTTATCCTGAGTCTAACTAAGATTACTAAGGATGTCTGAAAAATCCCTCTGAGATCTATAGGTAAAAATTTAGCATTATGAATTAATAATACAGATCTTGAAGTGATACAGTGGAATTTTGTGGATATTTGCTGATGAATACATCAACACAGAAATATCAAAACCTTCAATTTCAAACTCCTGTAAGTAAAGCTGCAGTTACTCGTAGTACTTCAGTTGATTCTGAACTTTACCCATTTTCTTTTGATGTCTTTCTTAAAACAAAAGTAAATCCCAGAATTTCTAGTGGAGAAAGAAAGGCTTATGCTTCTTTTACTAGTACATAATCCATTTCTTATGTTCTGATTTTTTACTGGGTGAGAAACCCTTTAAGAACAACAGTGTAAACTTTATCATTTACACCTCAGCCATGTTCACTAATGCTAGGTAATTAGTTACCATTATGATGTAGGGTTTACATTTCAGATACTTCCCAAACAAAATCAATAATTTCCCTTTGTTCTTCTAGGAGAAATAGTATGTCAAATTTTGAATTATTCACAATCAATTTTTTTAGTTCCTGCTGAAAGGAACATCCTGACATTTCTAATTCTTATGTTTTCTTATTCTTTAGGTTGACAAACCAGAAAGGATAAATTAGTTTGCTACTCACTAACATGCTACAAGGGCTTAACAACTATGTACATCAAGAATTAAGAAACAATATGGTAACTAAATTTTTCAGAAGAAAGATGGCTGTTTCTCAAGCAAATCACTGCATCAGGTTAATCAGTACTAAGCATGTGGCCTTCTCTATAGCCTTTCCCCAAACACTTCAATCCTTGTGCACATAATGGCATTGCTTTCAAAACCAAAATGTAACCTTGCAATCCAGGACAATAAATTCTGAATGCCAAGGACATGTATCTCTTACTGCAAAACACAACACCTTCTGCATGACATGAGTTTTTATGCTTAAAGAAAGCCAGTATGAAAAAGGTGGGGGCAAAAAGCAAGATAGTTTCTACCAGCACAGTTTGCTGCAGCTAAACCACACAGTTTTAGGTTCTGTCACTTTCTTGAACATTAAAGGAAAGAAAGACTTGAAAAAAGTATCTGAAAATTAAATTAGTTTTGGTGAACACAGAAACTAAAATGAAGAATAGATTCCCATGTTGCTGTGAATTCAAGATGTGATAAGGGAAATTAACACTCCAAGGTAATAAAAACACTTATTTTGCTTTGTTTTTCTCTAGACTAAAAACAGTTCTAAAACAATCAACAACTAGAGCTACAGTTAAAACAGTCCTTTTGCCTAAATAATTAATATACAAGCTTTGTTGGACTTTCAAATAATGCTATACCACAGCAAAACTGTGCAAGTCAAAGAGAATACCTAAGATTACTACTGAATTTAAAAAATGCCATGAAAATATCATGAAAGTTTCTGACTACAGGTTACATCTTACTGTCTTTCCTTATGTTTTATCATGTATCAAAGACTAAAGTAGCATTCAGAAAGCCATATGGTTTTATGGCCAACATGCATGTGACATCACCAAATGACCTCTGGCTTACACGGCATGGACTTAGCTCCATAAAAATTGTTAGCTATTTGGATAGTCAACTGTCTTCACTTGGTAACTAGAAATAGTGGTCTCAGCTATTAAGGGAAGAAAAGTGGATTTTTGTAGTTAAGTTTTGTAGTAAGAAATAAGAAGTTTGTGTATTATAAAATTGTATTTTACTTCACTAAAAATGAACAGTTTTTTCAGATAAAGAAGTTGAAGGTGGAAATAAACTCTAAGAAAAGGAAGCCACCTTACAACTTCTACTCCTCTCCTGAGCAAAAGCAGTGGTAAAGCTTTGATAGATTTAGAAATACAAATCAGAGGAATAATTTTAAATTCTTACCTTATGAAGGGTGTCTTCTACAGCTTTCATATGACTAATGATCAATTCTCTATCTCTATTACAAGACAAAAAACAAGAGGTAGATCATAGAACTGAAACTCATCTGATTTAGAAATTAATTTTCTGCTACTTTTTAACTATCACATCTTTTCAAATAATTGTTGATAACTCAAAGTATTATGTTTTTGTCTCTCCTTTTTATATCCCCAATGCAAACCTTAAACAATAGTTCATGTACTATTTGGAATATTTCCATATGAAATTTGTTTCTGTTGTGGACCCTCAAACTAGCTGCTGCTATGGACATATTCATTAACAAATATCATTTTCTTGAAGAGTTTTAGATGTAAAAGGCATGTTGAGTGGAGTTATCTAGCAGGAAGAGAATACATTCTCTTACATTTCTAAAAGTCCAGCCAAATATCCTATCTTTACAATAGGGAGGTTTGGAGAATGAAACAATTCTCTAATGCCCTTTTGTAGATTAGGACTTCAGTAAGAAAGACAGCTCTCATCAGCTATGCTGTCATGAAAAACCTTGGCCTCAACTCATGATTGACAGAAATAGAACTGAAGTTGCATAATACCATATGACTTAGGAGAAAAGAGAGCATGACCATAGGAAGTCAAATAGAATCCATGCCAGAAAAGCTAATACACTTTAATATTCCACAACTGTCTCTCATTTTGCCACCTATGTGTATATTTTGTTTGAGCTTTTACAATACCAGAATCCATAGAATCAGTATGATGTAGGTTGGAAAACACCCTTAAGGTCACTGAGTCCAACCCTTTCCTCAGCACTGCCCAGCCCACCACTAAACGATGTCTCCAAGGGCCACATCTTTTAAATACCTCCAGACTCTACAACTTCCTTGGGCAGCCTGTTCCAATGCTTGACAACCTTTCAGGAGAGGATCTTTTCTGAATATCCAACATAAACCTCTCTTGGCACAACCTGAGGCCATTTCCTCTTTGTCCTATCGCTTGTTACTTGGGAGAACAGCCCAAGCCCCACATCACTACAACCTCCTTTCAGGTACTTCCCTCAGCCTCTTTTTCTCCAGTCAAAATCGTGGCATTGTTCCCCATGGAATGATGGCTGCTTTCTCATTTCTTGATTCATACTGTCTTAATAGAAAATACAGGAAAGTGGCCAGAAGAGTAAAAGTGGCTTTTACATTCCTAATAAAGTCACATAGACTTTTCTATTTTCAGGATCCTACCTTTATTTGGACTAGATTGACAGGGTACTTGGTTGCTGGCTGGGGTTAAACCACAACAGAGAGAAATTACCAAAAGACTACTGTATTTTTGTCTGTTTTTTTACTGTTTCAGACACTTTTATTGATATTGCTTCTTACTCAGGAGGAAAGTGGAAAGAACTGCTAGCCACTACTTAAAGAAAATCAAGTCAGCCATTCTCAGAACAAGCTAGACATCTTGCTGTCTTTTACAGCACTACAAAAATTTAGGAAAGAAACTGAAAGACACCCATGCATTGCCTACAATCACTTTGGTCATGGAATTGATATTAAAATAAGAGTTTCCAGATAAGACCAAAGTCAGTTTAGCTACTTTGCTTACTTGTTCCAAAGGAAGAAAAAGACACTTGCACTTTTTATGAAGAACAAGTAGAACAGTTTATGTTAGAATATAACATAGAGTTCTTATGGTAGAACAATGATGGTTGGAAGTTTTCACATCAAAAAAACCTTTTCTGAATATAAGAATGGCTATAGGGACTCCTTAGTGGAGTGCATATGCACTCCTTAGTGGAGTGCATAAAATAGATTGGGGCAGGGTGAAAAGGAGAAGGCTTTTAAGAACAAATCCTTCTTTGGGCCATAATCTGCTTTGATACACTTACACTAAATAATATTTGTCATTTTAATTAGCTTGCTAAACATATCACTGATAACTATATTAATTACATTATTTTTCTGGTGCATAAGCCCCTTAAAGCTTCTAAGCTATTCTTCTTCAGAGGTCAAATCTACCCCATGTATAATGAGAAATTTTAATTTTAAATTGAACTTTTTTAAAATCTTGGCCATGGACCAATAATATTCCAAGTGCATACTACTGTAACAGGAATAGATAACAAAGTCTGAAAGGATTTATAATTTTACCTGACTACATAACTCTAAGAGGTTATTAATAATCTCATTCAAGTCAATGGAACAGCTTTTGACTACCAATACTTTCAGAAATGGTCCCTGAACATTTCCTTCCACTCTTCAAGTTATAGTATAAAAAGGCATGGGGCTTACATCTAAATCCAAAGCTCTCTGAAATCAGAAGAAATATCTATACTATTCCACAGATAAGCCTCGGTCCAAAATGGGTTTCAGCCCCTTTAGAACAAACAATCGTTCCTTAAACAAACAGAATGTGAAGGATCTATTGAAGAGATGTTGTCAAATCAGTAAGGCAATTGGCAGACAAAATGCTTATGCATTTTGGACCAATAATTTGTATCACTATTATGAGATAACTACAGAAAAAATAACGTGCAGTGTCTTGAACAGTTTTCTTTTTCGAAGTCTATCACTGAATTTCAAAGAGAGACAGATGTACTTTTGTTTTCTAGCATTACATTAGCTAAGGCTAAAACCCTGTGCATGAAAGTGAGAATTGATCTTTTGTCTGTTTTAAGTGATCTCCCCAAGGTCCCAGGGCTCACTTGGCTGCCGTGCAGAGGGCACTCTCTGCATCACGGATGCTCTCGCTCAGTCGACGCTTGTCCTGCTCCAGCTGGGTAAGAAGTCTATTTTGCTGACGCAGAAATCGATCTCTTCTTCTCAGCTCCATCGTTGCCTCGGAGAGACTCTGCAAGCAGACAGAAAACAGAGTTACTTGTCAGCCCAAATAATTAACTTCAGTTTATGCCATAGGCTATTAAACAAAGTGGAAAACAGACTACACTGTGTAGTAGATTTGGACCATTGCATACTAAGGTTTTATGAATTCTCTACCAAAATATTACCAACTTAGAACCCTCCAGTTTTTAGTATATTGACTGTGTACAAATATATTTATAAAATAATTTTTTTTTTTATCAAGCAGGGACATACACTATGCTACAAGTACTAAATTTACAAATATTAGATCTAAACGCAAAGGAAGTATCAAGAGTACAGTTTTAAAGAACACAGAATATTCACAAAACTTAATTTAAAATAAATATTAAAGAAAGGAATTCACAAGGAAAGGGAATAAACACAGAAACATTTATTTAAAAATTTTACACAGTTCAGAAATTTCAGTAGAATAGATAATCTCATACTCTCTGTTAGCGCATCAAGTACAATCTATTTTATGGTGCTTTCACTATTATAAAATTAGTTTCCCAATATGCAAAATAGTATATATATTTTCTAAACATTTCTCTCTGGCATAGAATTAACACAACATGCTTTAATCAATTCAGATTAATCCAATAGGTGAAAAATAGCACACAGGACTAATTAATATAGAATCTGGCTGGTTTCTAGTCCTTTCTGCTGGGATAAATCAATACATTTATAGACTGGAGTATTAATAATTTGATTTCATAATTTGTTACATGTTACATTTCACTTATAGCTGTTAATTGCCTTTTTAGAAAGAAATTATAATCAGTGGTTATAAGCATACTTTTACACATAGCATATTTCCTGATAGATCCTAAAATACAGAAGAGAAGGCTGCACAGTTGCAAGACTGAGGTCTTACACACCTTTTTTTCAAAATTTATGGGTATATTTTCTGCTTGAATTCCAAAAATGCTGTGCATAATTTGTACTCAGTACATGTCCTGAGTACCGTGGAACATGGAGATGTACTATGCTGTGGATGAGTGTGAAGAACAGTATATATAAAATGCTGATAAAAATTTGGAGGGTGCTGGAAACTCAACTAACCTGAAGAAGTTTCAGACCTCTTTAAGGGTTAGAGGCATTTCAAAAAGCATTATGATAGAGAAATTTTCTATAAAATAACAATCTACAGCAAAGGACTGCATAGTCCTGTAAAATAAACTGTCATCTCTGGACTGGCATAAGTCTTCTTCTTACATTCCTAAAGAGAAAAGGCAACCAGTACTTCAACAGTGATGTATTTTGAAGGTACAGCACCATCACTTGTAGACTTGTGAAGGAATTTACAAAATCTAAGCTGAAATTAATCACAACTGTAAGAAAAAAACCTGAAGTTTATTTAAGAAACTCTAAACCTAGAAATGTTAATAATTCTTGTTCAAATGACTGCAGGTTGAATAATTCTATTTTGACTCTTATGTCTTTATTTTCAATAAACAACTGATATATTTCCCCTAAGGAAAGATAAACACACAGATAGCATTCATCCACTGCACAAGGATATTCAAAACCAGAAGCCTTGTTTTCAGAAATTCTACCCTTAAGCCACTGGCAGCTAATCAAATCTCTGTCTAAACAGATGACTTTGTGAATTATCAGATTTTCAGAAATTTTATTTCCAAGAACTGAAATGTGGATTAGCATGGATAAAAGGATCCATCTCTGGTTCAAAAACAAAGAGCATTATCTTCTTCCAATTATTTTGTTTACTATTTGCTTTCAACATTGAGGAAAGAGTTCTGAAAACCAAGTCAAGTAACCCCCTGCCCATATTCCCACCTTTGAAAAATGGACTATATTTGAACATAGAACAAGGTCTCTATACACAGAACAAGGTCTCTATTAGCAATGTTTGGTCCAACCCAGCTTCCCACATGACTGAAAAATCTGGTTTTAATTAGTTTCTGCTAGTATTTTGATGCAAGAAAATTTTGATGCAGATGCTGTTGAATGGATTTTGGTCCCAGCATCCTAGCAGTCATGGTAGAGAAAGACAGGATAATAGGAACATTATGCATATTTATTTTATTTTTATTATAGCTATCCATCTGCAGGGATAAGAAGAGTTGTTGGCTCCAACATAAACCTTTCATTACTGACCATGAACAGTGAAAAGACCCACTAGTCAAAATCTTCTGTGAGCTGCTAACTAACCTAGGTTACTCATTGCAAGCACATGCCTATTAATGAGGCAATAGCAGGGTCTAACTTTTTTAAGGGGCATGACCAGCAATCCATGCTAGCTGGTGATGAAGCAATATAGAAATGGTTAAATCAAGTATCTCACTGAAGAGCTGCTCAAAGAGCTATTCAAAGAGAACCCCATTATTTACAGAAATCTCTAAAGAATTAATACTTTATCTAGTAACACTGCAATATCTAAACAAAATGGAAACTGATTTTAGCACTCCAAAAGCAGTTTCAGCAATTACTTGAAGCTTCTTGCTACTGTGGGTTAAAGTCAAGCCTTGGAAATGTTCAAATACAGTGTGGTGTATTATAAAATAATGGCTCGTAAGCCTCTTTTTTTGCTTCTTCAGATTGATCTAATTAAAACCCTTGATAAACTTTATGGACTCTAATATTTCCAGCTGAGTGACTGAAACCAAGAGGGTGTGCCTCAAGGCAGCAAGGCAACAATGATAAGCAGCAGGTTAGCCACTAATTTCTCAGCTAGGGTAGATTGTGAAAGTGTGATGTTCTGATATCCAAGAAAGTGTTCAGGAGAGAATAGGATAAATCAAGTTTAATAACTCTGCTCCTAATTGTTCCCTCAATGCTCCACTCTAATTACTTGGAGAACTCTCCTGACTGTCACCTGATATTAAGTTGTTGGAGGCTGAGTGTGGAGCAGTGAGATAATCAATAAACATTTAGTGGGGAGAAGAATGAAGATCCCGTTAAGCAGTGGGAACCTGCAGCACCCAAAGCCCTTCTGCTCATGAGAAAACCTATGGGAGAGCCATAGTGATTGCAAAGCAATAATCCAAAGCACTGGTTTTAGGCTTTGAGGCCTTTAGGCAACAGTACATTTGAGAAAAAAAAGGTTAACACGGTCATCCTAATTACAGCCCATTTTCACATTCTTCATATATAAGCAAAGACAAGCCAATTAGGTAGAAAGGAAGATAAGGGAAGTTTTATTTGTATACTAATTAAACCCCTGATGAAATTAAAGGAAAAACATACAGCTCTGTAATTGTGTCTGAGAAAGGTCACTTCAGGTTCAGTTATCAGAAAAGCACAGCCTTGAGATATTTCACTTAATCCACAATATAGCCCTTATTTTGCCCCCCAGGTCTTAGTATTTACAAAAATAAGAAAATTTCAAAACCTGATAATGCATTTATCTTGAAATGTTTTCTGTGGACAATTACAACTGTTAGAAAGTTGAGGCTAACTGTGATAAGAAGAATGAAGGTTTTAAAAACCTAGTGTGTTTGCACACAGTTCTGTGAAGATGCTGAGCTTTCACTTTCAAGTACAAGCGATTCTGAACCAACTTAGAAGCTAAACTCCAATTTATTAACATTCTGTAAAATGCCATTTATCTGTCTTTCTCGGGTTTTTAGGCATTCGGGTGCTAATTCAGACATCACTGCACTCCTTCCTCTCCAGTCTGCCAAATTCTCACAGATCAGTTGAGTTTTCATCAGAATCTTTAGAAGGGGTTTCCTTTAGAGAAATTTAGATTTTTGACCTATTTTCTCTCACAAATTAAGCATGAAAAAACATTTGTTGGAGAGAACAGCAAGCAACTGATAGCACTGAAGAAAAATCTCATTGGCTGTCTGTTGGCTTGGTCCCTCCACAAGCTTCCTTTAACAAGTTTAGGTTTTGCAGTCAGGAAACTTTTTATTCAAAGCCCATTACAAAAAGAAATCAAAGTTTAATATTGTAACTCTTTACACATAAAAAGGACTCTATTCAAAAGATAACAGATGGACAATCACTTCAGATGAACAATGACAGTCATACAGTTTAAATTCATGCAAAGCATGTGTGACACATTTATACTGAGACTGTATTTTCCAAGATCAACTAAAGCTAGATCAAACTGCTTAGGAAATTAGATTCAAATTACACAGACACAACACAGCAGTACAAAATATGCAAATACACTGCAGTATGTGTATAATGAACTAATTTGTGAAATTGAAGATTTTCTCTTTCAGATGAAATTTTATATGCATATTCTCTATTTAGATGCAAAATATTACTTTTTAAAAATACATTCTGAAAGCTGTCCTACACCCACAACTAATGAAATTTTGCAATGAAAAGAAGTATAGAAAGTTTAGCCAGCATCCATTCCTTCAGCAGTTTAAATACAGTTCCCGTTATTATTGCTGGAAAATATAATGATCTCTGAGTGCCCCCCAGAAGTCTACACATAACCTAGAGCAGTTTCAAATGGTTCAAATCCAACAGGTACAACAAGCTACATTAATATTTAATGTTTACCATATTTTTAGTGTTCACCACTGCAATGCAAATCAAATACATCAGCTCAAAATATACAGCTGAAATTCCATGGGATGTTTTTTGAAAAGAATCTTTATTTATCAAGAAGAAATAGAAATTATGCTTCTTCTAAGAAACATTTAAATAAAATTTTATTTGAGAGTCATTCAACAGATGGGGAAGAGAAAATCCACACATTTACATTTTGTAAGAGATTTTTCTTACAAAATTTACTTGAAATTTGAGGCACTCATGTCATGAAAGCAAATGACATTCATCACCTATGTACGTGTAGACAACAGTCCATTTATTGGCAGAAACATAGCCCTTAGACATCCAAGCAAGTTTAGGCACCTCAAACACCTCACCTGCAGTGATTCAGGCTAGATTACAGTGCCTCAAAGACTTTCAGCTACGTTTAACATCTCTTTGCTATAGTGCAAACATTTCTCAATGGAAAATCTATTCTGATCAACAAGAAAACAATCTATTTTTCAACTGCATTAGCTCAAGATATTTAGCAAAATATGACTGAAAATGCTTTGTGAAGTCATTGAGTTGTGTATGTTTTAAAGTTATTGTGAATTAAAAGAGTTTAGTAATTTAAACAGAGTAGCTTTTTCTGAATAATTTCAAACAATAAAATCTCTTTCAGAGGACACATCATATGCTCATTCAGCTCCAAAGTAAAACTAAACAAAACTTTTAAAGTGAAGTAATTACAAAACATAAACTTCCCACACAAAACCTATATCCTCATGGACTGTTGATAGAGACCCTTTTGAATAAGAAGATGCTCTGGGCCTTTCAGACATACACTAATCCCAACAGAGAACAACTGAGACCTACTTTTAAACTGTGGTTTGGGAAATGATAAAATACATTATAAAACCCATCCACATTATAATTTAGAAATTTTAATCATCTGCTAAGCTAAGTGAATTAGTATTACTGGAAAGCTGCAGAGGATTATATCACTTAATAGGACAAATACAATTTTGTAAAAACTCAGGCTTTATCACTATGAGTTTTAAGAATAATCCTTGAAGTTAAGTGAGAATAAATTTTTGGAATCATGTGCATGGTGGTATGAGTACATGATCATTCACTCCTTATTCGATTTCTGACACACTACCTCAGGACTGATGTTTCTTTTTTCTCCTTAGAAATGCAAATTTCTCTCCCACCACAATATTTAGCCCTTTGCAGTAACAGACTAGAAAAGACTCAGCCCTGCATATGTAGCAGATTTTCTGTTCATTGGCAGTGCCATGCCTCTAAATCAGATACTTAAGTGCCACCAAAAAGGAATAATGGGGTTTTTCACTGTTACACTTTTTACCCTGGTAGTCTCTCAGCCTTATAGTTGGTACAGTTCCAAGGTTTCAAAAAGATGGTCTACACCTGGATTACACTAGAAAAGATGAATTTTCAAAACTGCCATGTACCTGTAAATGAGGCATTAATATTACAAGCAAACTCTGATGCTGCTCTGTAGCACTGCTCTCTGCAATACTGGTAATTTTGCTACACATTATCTACATGTGCACATAAGCACACAGTATGCAAGGCAGAAACACAAGAAACATTTAGATTTCATCTTCACTTTAAAAGTAATAATCTATCACATGTACATACATAAAAATATTTAGTTGCATTTCTATGAGGACACAACATATTGCACCAATTTCTTGCATTTCATTTGTAGCCTCTCTCATCAGTCACAGCTTCAAATCGTCTGTCTCTGATCATGTCCTACTGGTCTCAATGATCTTGCATTACCAGTGACATTTCTAAGCCCTGTAAGAGACTATTTTAAGTTCTCAAGAAATACTCTTCCATTTGCTTTGTATCAAAAATTTGCTTAGAATATTTCTGAATGGTAACAGTCAGTTAAAACAATTCAGAAAGAAGGAGAAATAACAGCAATAAAACATTAACAATGACAACAATTTATTTACAAAGTAAATAACCACAATTTAATTCCCACTGTTTATTTAAGAAGGAATACAATCTGAATACATGACACAGACAAAAAGTCATCTGAGTCAGACTAAATGACACAGCATTCTGCTTCAGAACTAAATTTGAGAACAAATATTATGGTACTCTGTCTTCTCTTCAGACACTGGTTAAAAAATGGGAATACTAGGAGTCTTCAGAACAGTTTCAAGGAAATTTCTAAATAGAATTTAAGGTTCAGTTCTGAGTGCAAAAATATACTGTCCATAACCTCAATGTACTGGTGACCCCAGCTAAGTTTTTTTATGCTGAAGCCCTTTCTTGGAAGAGGCTGCTGCACAATTCCACCAGACACGCGTACATTAATTTGAGCCATCACATTGAAGAATTAGGGGCAATGACAAGAATGTCAATTAGTGCCACACAAAGGTTTGATCTTGCTTCATAAAGAGTTATTTTCTTTAATTAATTAATTAATTAGACAAATCTCTTTTTTTAGTATGGCACTAACATTGACATGGGCTTCACAAAAGAGTTATCATTTTATGTGATTTACATTCAAATATTGCATTCCCCTTCAGATGAGATCTGACCAAATCATACATGCAAGGTATGTGTGTTTCCACAGAGCCCCAAATTTATTAAGTGCATTAATGTTTTATTTGACCATCAGGACAGCTACATCTTGCATGATGTACCGGCAGGGAGAAAACACACACCCCTTTTACTTTTTAAACCTCAAAAAATTAAGAAAGAATTTATAAAGATGCAATTTTATATTAAAAGGTCTATTTTTCAATATAGGTCACCCCTATCCTTTCACTTATTAAAAACTGGAGAGTAGTCACCTTAGCAGAAAAAACCAGATACAGTAAAACAAAATTTAACTTACATAAAAGGCAACTCTTAAATCATTCTATTGAAAAAGCATCAAAGATATATTACATCCCAATATTCAGCAAGGAGATCAAAGTGCTATAAAGACATATTGATTAGATGTCTCACTTCCTTCTGGATATGCTTTGAGTCATACCAAGTGCCAAACGAGAACACAAAGCTTAATAAACAAGGTATAAGTTTCCCTGAGCCTAGCAAATACATATCCTTAAATAGGGAAGTTAAACAGTGACAGTGAATTCAGTGAAAACTGAATTATTATTTATATTTTTCTCTTTTGGTATATTTCTTAACTATAAGACAAAATGGCGCCATGATGGTACAAAACTTGGAAAGTTACCTACTTCACTATAAATGACAAATATGCCTATCACTAGGTGATACCATGCAAGCAATTATTTTAGTAAACTAAGTATATTATTATTAACTTTTTCTAAGAACACTTATTTCTTCCTTCTCACACTTGAGAAATTTTCCGATAAACAATGAAGTAGTATTTATAAAGAAATGTTGGAACTGCTACTTAGAATTGAGAATCTTAATGTCATAATTCTAAAATCACTCAATTTCTTATCGAAAAGTCTACAGACAAACAAAACAAAACAAAATACTAACAAACATAATCCCCAAAATACAACACTTAAGGTGGTTTTACTTTAACTAGAAAGAATTGGGAACATTTTAAAATCTTTTTAACTGAGAAGTAAAATGATCTAGCAAGAAGAATCTCACTGAATTTTTCACAAATACATATTGTGAAAGACAACACAAAAAATTAGGCAGCATAAAATATAACATCTGTTTTGAGTTTGTTGCCCTGCTATAATTTTGAAGAGCTTCCATGCTCTACTAGAGGACAGCATAGGTACAGATTTTGGAAGGTGAAATTGGTATAAATTTTGAAAAACTTTCCCCTTGAAAACCACTGAATACCTAATGGAGTATCAAATTAAATTAAAAGATCAAATTATATGAAGGATGGGCCCAGCTGCTGTCATAGCATGCAGCCAAGGGAATACAGGTGCAAAGGAATGCATCTCTTGTTTTAGTCTTATGCCAGTTAGATACATACTTAATTATATTCCAAGAGTTTAATTATATTTCAATAGCTATTTGAAAGATTTTACCTATGGTTTGACAAGAAGATACAAAGATATTTGCAGAATTAGTTGCACACAAAGAGAAAGGGAGAACATAGGAAAACATGACTCAGGTGAAAAATGATGAGGCCCTGGAGATATCCTAAATAAACAGCAGCAAAAAGGAAATCTACCTACAAAAGACTTGTATAACAAGAAGATACAGAATGTGTATAGTAGAAAGTACTACACATTGATATCTGTACAACCAGGAAAAATAGGGTATAGAACACCTTCTTTAAAAAAATCTCATGCTGTTTTAAAGATCTATTGATCCCCTCTGCACATCTCAAGGTAACACAGTTACTTTGTAGTTGATCCAATAATGTAACAAAGATCTCCCAGGCACTGGATTTACCAAGAAGCTTTTCGGTATTTTTGAGTGGAAACTGAAAGATAGTTGAAGGTCTTGAAATAAGAGGAAAAAGTGGTATGAAAGTACATATGCTTAATAACCACATGCTGTAATTACACAATAATCCCATTTTTCTTCCAAATTACTTGTCAATAAATCTTTCTCACTGCACTATAAATTCCAGGGTCATGGACAGAGGTATTTATTAGTATAATTACAATGCAGAAATAAAACCATTAAGCTTTTAGATCCTGATATTGTTCCATTTATTCTCTCCTTTCCCCAAGGGGGAGGCGAATAGTTCCTACAAATGAAATACCCAGAAATTATTGGAAGCTTCTTTCAAAAGACTAAAATGTGCTGGTTCGTGCAATTACTTTGTTTAAGTTATCTTTTCTCTTTATCTAAACTTTGACAGAATGTCAGATTTATCTTTTTTATTTTAATACTATAGTGCAGCAAACAGACTCAGGATCAAAAGAGTTCTCTGAAATAGGCAACATTACTACACTATTAACACCAAAGCACTCTGGATTTCACTCTGTGCCAGTCAGTCATACATTAGACCTAAAATCCCAAGGTGTCATGTAAATGCATGACTCATAAAGTGACTGTTGAATAGGGCTATTGAATCAGACTAGCATGAACAAATCTATTCCATAATTTTCAGGAGAAGGGTAACCTATTCTTACCTGGAATTCAACTTCTGGTCGTAGCTTTCAAAGATTAGCTTTCGAAGATTAACTACAGTGATGCTACATAATCATGACTTATTCCAGTGTTCTCAGTGTCTAAATTACATACAAATTGATTTAAGAGTGAGAGCATTTTCTCAGAGTCATCTTAAACTCTTCAGCAAGTTAAAAATAAAATAGAGTTTTTCTTACTTAGGGATGTTTTTATTTATCAAATAAATAATGTTTACATCTGATTAGATTGAACATAAATGTAATAAATTGCCAATTACTTTCATTCTTCTTCCAATGTAAAGTAGCATTGGATACAATTTTATCATTTTTTTTATATAATGGTAGTAAATAATATACATGAATAACATTCTTAGTACCAACCAATAAAATATTGTATAGTGGCATAATTTAGGAAAAAAGAAGTGTTCACCTGGTATAAATACATGTTCAAATTCCAATCTATTGTTCAAATTCCAAAACCTTAACATTGCTCAAAAATTAACTGACACATTCAACTTGTAAAATTGGACAGAGGAGGAAATGCAGAGAAATGAAACAGAAATACAACAGTAATGATAATATCCTTTCAAAATAAGAGCTTCCAATTAAATTACGGTTGTGTGATTTATACTACAATATTTTGCATTGTTGCATTGACCTTCATGTTAATGCAAGCATACAATGAATTCAAAATCACATTGACTTTAACTTTAACTTTGACAGACTTTAACTTTATTCCTCCTCCCATTCTGGTCATTACTTACATATTTTCCAGAAAGTTTGACTCAGAACTAAGTTAATGCAGACCTTCAACAACTTGGTTGATAGTTGCTTGGCTGCTCATTGATGACTACAGCACAAAAACAAATATAAAAACCATGTACTGACTTCAGTCCCTTGAGACTAATGTAATACTGATGAATGTTCTAGATACAGAGCAAAGGAAATAGACAGATTTAAAAACCTATCTAAGAGCAAGTTCTTCACTCATTTGTTGTTGGGCACTGAACAGCTCCCAGGGAAGTGGCCACAGCAGCAGCCTGACAGAGCTCAAGAAGCATTTGGACAGTTCTCTCAGGCACATTGTGTGACAGGGATAGCCCTGTGCAGGGCCAGGAGCTGGGTGTTGATGATCATTGTAAATCCTTTCCAAGCAAGTATTTCCTGTGATTCAATGAATTTAACTCCCTGAACACACCACAGAAGCATGAAATTTAAAGTGAAGTTCAGAGATCTGAAACACAGACTCACTAATAATAGTAGAGTGCAGACTTTATCTAGGCTGTGTTCTGTTTCCTTTTGCAAAAAAGAGCTCTCAGATCTAACCCACAATTTTGTGCTATCTATGTGTCTTCCTATTATGTAAAGACAGCAGCTGCTAGAAGGAAGACTATCCCTTCCCATAAACCTAAATTCCACATGCAATGCATTGCAAACTATAAAAAAAATAGCACAAAGGACTAGCTGTATGACAAGTTTCTAGGTAACATAAATCTTTGAAGACTAAGAAGTTAGCCATAGTGGAAGTTATGTAACAGAGCAGAATGAACAGTTCTATTTATTTTACAAATAGTGTTAACACAAA
Source organism: Ammospiza caudacuta (assembly GCF_027887145.1). NCBI lineage: Eukaryota > Metazoa > Chordata > Aves > Passeriformes > Passerellidae > Ammospiza > Ammospiza caudacuta. Next base: position 36,779,052 of record NC_080632.1, read on the forward strand.
TTGAAGTACCTGACAAATCTCCTTAACCTCCTATTTATTGTACTAAGAAGACACATTACCACTTTCGACTAAGAACACAGCAGTTGACAATACTAATCCATTCTTACCTACTTTATAAGTTATTTAGGTGTTCAGAACATAGACAGTATGGAATTTAAAAAAAAAACCCAACAACCCCCCACATTTAATTAATGAATTATGAATTTTAGTTTCTAACCTATTCAGGAGGGAGCTTGCTTTTCTTTAAATGCCAAATTTTACTAATATAAATCTTCTGTTAAGTTAGATGTTAGCAGTAATCAGCTATATTGCTTTCTTTAAGGAACAGCCTTACATTTAATCCGGCAATACACAGAAATGCAGTTTCTTGACAAAGAGACAAACAAGTTTTTAGAACCAACTGTATCTCTCAGTGCATCCAAATTCTAGCAATCTTTTCAACTTAAGATGTCAAAGGAAAAAAAAATCTCAGATCCTAGTTCTGTTTCTTACTGTTAATGCAATCTTTCTGAGGAGCATGAAAATCACTTCATCTTCCTCAGGCAAGTGAAGTCTTTTAGCCTTTCTCCAAGTTAGAATACTGCAGCATTTTCGTAAATAACTGCAAAACTCACTCACAAAGTATGTGTAGTGGTATTAGTAAAAGAAATTGTGTAAATATTTGAAATGGTCTTTCAGAGAAAATATATGTCTATAAATATATGAAGAAGAAAAGCAATTATAAGCAGAAAATTGTGTATCATTTTCACCTCAAATTCACCCAAGAACAGACAGCCTGCTGAGAGAAACATTCACTTCTAACAAACAGAGAAATCCCAATCTTCATCTGAATCTAGTAAATTCAGATATATCTATTTAGTGAAGGATGCACTGAACAAAGAATATGTATGTATGATTTGAATGACATAGGTATTGAAAAGAACACTTCAAATCTTCCCACCAGAAAACACCTTTTTGTGAGTGTTATCAAAGCATCTGTATGAAATTTTTTTTCCTCATAATTTTATTCTGTCATAAACTAATCACAGCTTCACTAAACTCACCAGATTAAACAACCCAAAATTTAGGGTACCTTCTTTTAAAACAAGTATTGAAGTTTATATTGAGGCATATCAGTATCAAGCTATATGATTTAACATCTATTGCACTGGAGCTATTAATTAACAATTTATAGAAATAAATAGAACCTTAAAAATATACAGGTACTACCATACCTAAAAAGAAATAAATATATAGGTTGTGCATATCAATAAGAAACATAAATACTTTACTTGATTAAGACAAGCTGGTATCAGGAATTAAAAATATGTCTGTTATTGATACCTGTTTACGTTATTTGTGTAAGAGCTTCTCTTCAAAGAATAAGGAACCAGAGCAAATGGTTCACCTCATCTAATAAAAAAAAGTGCTGTTAAAGAGTTGCTTAGTTCCAGCTGACCTTGAATGTAATTGGCTACTTTGGATGTCTCTATGGTATATGCCACTAAGAAGATAAAAATATACAGGATTAAAATCTGAACTGATAAAGCTAAGAAATTAAGTATTACTCCTTTAATAAGCCTACTTTATGAAAGTACGTGAATACTAAAATATCTTCTTACTGATTGCTGTCGAACTGTGAATAAGTTTAAAAATAAGCTATCAAAAGCAGAAGTATCTAATATTTTAATTTTCTTCTTCTTACCTGTTTAAAACTTATGATTAAAGAATGCAAAGCATGTCTATTTTTTTTTTCACACCATGTCTATCTACCTGACCTTACTTGTATGCCACCACACTCACCAAATTTTATATACACTGAAGTCTATACAAGTAATATTATTTTATATCTTAAAATAAAGATGGAGGCATTTATTTTATATTTTGGTTTTTTACAGTGCAACAGTAAAAATGCTCTTCTTTTTCTGTATTATTTAAGCATTCAGTTGAAACCCTATACAATTTTAAGAACACTGTTTTACAAGGGCAAGGTTGATTATTGCAAAGATGAGATTGTTTCACTGTGCTGAAAAATGAAAGCTACAAAAAGCCCCACAAAACCCCCAAACATTTTAAGTCACAAAACCCAACAAAGCTAAATAAAAGAGTCTATCAATTAAGATGCCAGGGCAGAGACCATTTCTTCCTGTTGTGAATAAAGGCATGAACAAGCTTGGGTGGTGGTGAACTGTGGGAAAGAAAAGAGACTTTTTCTTTAATTTTAAAAACCAAAATATATAGGGCTCAAAATTTAAGAACCACTTTTACTCCTTGGTATCAATGTATTATATTAGACTGCCACTTGAATTTTGAAAGTACTTATACAACACAGGTTTGGAATTGTAGAAACAACGATAGAAAGTGAAGGTGAAATGATGATTTAGGATGCATACATTATAAAATTGTATCTGCATGACTAAAAAGAAATCAAGGACCACAAGATATTTATCATGTTTTGACATGTTACCACAACTTTCCTGTCTCCTTTTTTGATTCAGTCACAGATACATGCCGTTACAACAAAAATGCAATTTTGTGCTACATTTTGTCGTAAATATTATGAAGAAATTAAGATATATCAATTAATTTTCTAAGTTGAGGAACAGTACAGAGTAAGAAGCCTACAATTTAAATTTGGTTTAAAACTCCTCAATGGGAAGGATTGATACTTAAAAAGTAATAAACCAAACCTGTCTACCTGTCAGTAGCAAACTGTAGCCCTAAGGTTTATTTTGTCAATGTTCTTTGCCTCTATTCTATCACCTATATTATTACATTGCATTGTATCTTGAAAGATTTGAGCAATAACCAAGCATTTTACACTAAATTAAGTTGTTCCAGTAGCAAACAACTGTTAAAGAACTGCAGAATTAGGATGCATTTCAGGATCATGACTGTCTCAAAAAAAAATTGTATGTAGCCTTCAATTAATAAAAACCAGAAGCTGTGAAATGTAATTCAGTATCCAATAATCTATGTAACCTATTTGTTTAAAAGTTCTTCCTATATTTTGTTTGCCTACAATTGACCTTTCTCTTCACAGTCTCTGAACAAATGAAAACGTGTGTTTTAGACAAGTAAAACATGGTGAAAAAACATGTATTAATGTACAAAAAGTAGACAGAAATTAAGATTTCAAATACGATTTGTCTTCTAGACCTTGCCTTCTTTATATTCCTAATAGCCATTTAAAAATCTCGAATCAAGCATTTCTCAAAGAAATCAAACACAAGACTAACATCTTAAATATACACTGCAGTTATATCAGAAAGAAAATAGCAATAGTATTAACAAGTAACCTGACTGAAAACACTAGCTATTTATCAAGTGAAACACCTAAGACTAGGGAATTGTGAGGGAGGAAAAAAAAACCTACAGAAACCAACAGGTAAATTGGAAATGTCACGGTCTTTTAGCCTTAGTGAGGTAAGGCATTTTTAGTAAGTAATAACACCAGTGAAAACACTCCTTAATAAATTTAACAACTTCCTTCAGCATCCTCCACTATACATCATTTGAAATCGCTACTTTGCTGCAACTCATCCTCTTTGACATGTACTTTCATTGTAATATTTTCAATATTTATGACATTCGTACTGCTTTTGCAGCTGGAATAATTTTGGTTCTCCTCTTGCTTGACACTTCCTCTCTCAGAATTACAAGTGCTTGTATTTCTCAAAATCCTGGTGAAGCAGTCCCTTTGCTCAGTTATCAATTCACAGAGGAAAACTGGGAGATGAAAAGACAGTAGTAGGGCTGAAGAGCAGACACAAGCAGCAAAGCTTGCTTTAAATAGAAAATAACTAAAAGCTGTTGAGCTCAGGTCACCACCCATTACTGACTTGCCATCACAAAGTTTTCTCTCTTCCCATGTTAGATATCCACCTGGTTTCAAATACTCAAATACTCTCAAATACCTAAAATAGTCTCTTTGTTCAAATACCTCAAATACTCTCTCTGTTCCTTTGTTTGTCATCAGAGATTCTGATAACATCATCTTTTCCCTCATTACTCATTACATCTACAGAAAGTTCTAAATTCTGATGAAAAAATGATATCTCTCTATTGTCACCTCACATATTCCAAACTGACAAATGTATGCTCCATCCTAAGATTATATTCAGGAAACAGACAATGCAGGTTTTAAAATATTATTGTGACCTCTATCAAAAATCAAAGTATTCCTGTACTTTTTAATTTATTTTCTCTATAAATTGCAAACACCTTGTGATAGCTAGATCTGTCACTTATGTCCCCTATAAATTTCACACACTTCACATATATTAGTGCACACCACCCAGTTTTAAGAGCAGAAAAGTGATGTTATATATTGAAGAATCTTGAAAGTGTTTCTAAGTACCCTAAAATTTCAATGGGCTATGTAGTATGTTGCATTTACATTTTTTTTACACAAGAACTACGACATTTGGCTTATTCACCAAAAAAAAATTTCAGGTGCCTAATTAATGCCTAATCATCTTACCTTTACAGATTCACTTAAGACTTGGGTTCTATCTGCTTCTTCACTGGATTGCAATTCTAGTTTATTATTTAACTCCTGTAGCTGTTGTGCTTGTTCATTCAAAAGCAATTGTGCCTGATGCTCCCGATGTAATGCATTATTTAATTCTTCACATACACTTTCAAACCTCTCATGGGTGATTAATTTCTGATAAGAAAAATAAATTGTGTTTGATTATGTAACTATACTTACCTGTTTACATACTTGACTTCCCAAGTTCCACTTGGGAGCATATTAAATTCTAAAATAAAAGTATGCTAAAGGTTATTATTTATTTAGGTTTTTTAACTCAAAGACAGACCACCAAGCAATGAAATGACCAGACAACTTTATTCACTGTATTTTTTCAAAACAGCATTCAGACTACTGTAAACAGTATGCATTTGCTATTCTATTCAGATTAACACCCTAGATTGCTAAAAACCAATATTTAGAAGGAAATATGCAGATAAATGTCCCACATTTTAGTGCATATCTTGTCAATCCTTGTAAACATCTTCCTGAACTCATTCTCACTTTCCAAAAGTGTTCCAGAAAGACAAAATAGTTCTTCAAGGAAAATAATTGTCAACACTTGAATGGCAATCTAAACTATGATAATTTCTTCCAATTTTCCCAGAACTGTCAGCATTAAAACTCAGTATGAGCAAAACTGAAGATAAGCAGATATAATTTTGTCTGTTTGAGTAAGAAAAACCAATATTTTACCAGCTAGGAATAGGAAGAAGAATTGATTTGACATTATCTGTTAAATACTCTCTGCTTGGAAGTATCTTGATTGGGACACACTGATGAGTCTACCAACTATGCTTCAGTATCAGGTCACAGCTACAGAAAACACAGCTTTTTCTGGGCCACAGCTGTTTTAGCTGTACAGCATACCTGTTGAACATGTATTCATTAACCATTCTTAATTCTCAACCATTAACAATCTCAAATAGTTCAAACATATGTTCAATTCTGAATGCAACCTACAAGAAATAAGCATAGTAGGCAAGGTTCATAGTGAACCTCCAGCATGCTAAAGCAAAACAAGTTTCTTCCCCTCCAAGGGCTGAAGACACAGTTCTGTACATATGACAGGAGTCTGAGAACCCACCAAATACCATTACCCCTCAATTACCATGTCTATTAGTCACAATACTGTGGTTTCAAGCAGTTAAGGAACCTTTTTGTTGTGTCTTCTTGCTCCTGTAGGACAACCTATTTACAGGCTAGCGAATGCACTGTGTTTAAGTAAATAAATCAGTGACAGCTAGGAGTCAGAGGAATTTGGTGCATACATGCTAGCAGGAATGTAGAAGAGAGCCTTTTTTTCCCCTTCCATAAACTTAGTCCTTCAGAGGAACAGCCACACAAAAATTTGCATTGATTAGCTCAGGTCATAACCCAGCATCAAAGATACAAAAAAATGTCTATCATAATATTCAGCAATATCCACACAGAGTTTATACTTCTTGAAGTTCTCATGAACACACGTATTCAATACCCTCATGGCAGCTGACTTTAATCTGCTGAAATGAGATCTATAAATGTTTTTGGGGTATATAAATCACATCAACATTTTCAACACACAGAAGAAAACCTGGTTGCTGAAGACCAAACATATAATTTACAAGAGCATCTCATTCTACAAATCAAAAAGAAACTCTTGGGGAAGGGAAGCCTTTCTAAACACATCTGACTTCTAGTTTAGTCACCCTTACAATGCAAATCTTCTGGAAAATTCTTTTAATATTAGAATGATTTTATACTTATTTTCAAAAGAATACACACAAACATGTCTTATAAGCAGTCACGTCTAAATCAAATATACTTACTTGCTTAAGCGTATTTAATTGCTCTTGCAGCCTCTGTGCTTTGTCTGCTTCTTTTTTTATCTCACTGAAATTTGATTTGAATTCTGCAAGTTGTAGGCGCAGTGAGAGGCGTTCCACTTCTGCTGTATGTAGTCTTTGTGTAAATTCAAATATTTGCTTCTGCAAGGATTCTATGTTTTTCTGTTAATAATCAGAAAGAAATTTATATGCTTTAACATGAACTATTTTATCAATAAAAGAGTCACATGTAATACCCGAGCAAATTGGACAAAACTCTCATTTTGTCCATCATCTCTAAGCTTCATGAGTGCAAAATGTGAACTTGTTTCTCCTTCGTACTCTTGAGGGTAACTGAAAATTCTGTTTTCAAGAAAGTACTATTTTAATGTAAGGCCCACAATAAAAGAGCAATTATTGCAGGTCTCTCCTTTCCCTCTGATTATAGGGAAAAGGCTATCTTTATTGAAAGACGGAATGCAAAGCACGAAAAAACGGAACCACCACCCCCCACCCCCCAAAAAAGAAACCACAACAAAGAAACAACTCCGTAAAATTTAATTGAAGCCAAAAGCAAGTTAGTTCTTACAAAGCAAATACAACTTTGAAAGAACTTTAAAAACCCCTTTTCTTAGATACATCAAATATCTTCTTAAAATTCTTTGACATATAAGAAAAAGTACATTGGTGCTCTAATGCTTCTGGGTGTTGGGATTCTGATGTCTACATAGTTGTAATGGTTCAATGTAACAGTCTCACAAACTGAAACAAAATTATGGTGCTCTCCAGAGAGCTTCATCCCAACACTTAGACCATGAACCTACTGCTTACATAAAGTAGGACTATAATTATACATACCATACTGGATACTCTGTCACACAATCCAGCTTCCAGGGCCTGGGTATTTATTTTATTCAGTCCATGAGCCAGGCTCTGCACCAAGGAGTCTTTCTCCAGATAAGTAATGCACTTGCAGTGGTCTAATGGAACCGTCTCCATTATAACACTCAGCTTGTCCATAAGTTTTGAAAATGAATTCCTGGCTGCATTTAACAGTAACTTTCCAGAAAGCCAGGACTTTGTACCTTTAAAAAAAAAAAAAAACAAAAAAACCCCAGACAAACAAAACCCCCAAACAAACAAACAAAAAACCCCCTACAAAAAAACAAAACCCAAATCAAAACACAGAAAAGAAACATCAAGTAGGTTATTAGTTTCAGTTTCTTTCAGCGAAAGAAACCACAATAAAAAAGATCTTAAAGCTACTCAATAGAAATTTTCCACTGGAAGATTGAGTTCAAAGGAATATTTCAGAGAGAGACTTGAAGACAAATTGTGTATTTAGAAATGAAAATCCTAATCCTATCCATTTGCAAATGGGAGGGTAGAATAAGATTCTAAAGAATAGGATTTCTTTGTCACAGACTACTTGTCCAGTTGTTATCATGTTCTCCAGTACCATCCTTTCTAAAGACTTTAGTGTTCTAATTTTATAATTCAGAAAACATGCAAGACAAATGCAAGCAAATGGAAGTCAGGTCAAATAAGTCAGAAGTAATAGCACATGGTGAAACACTTTATTATAATATTTACAATGCAAACTTCTGAGGGTTTCCTGATTTTTCCTCCCTCCCCTCTACAGATGTCTAAATCATTTGCTGTTCAAAATTAGTGAGGCTTGGTACCTTAATGCCATACTATTTATATTCTGAGACAGGAGAATATAATTTACCTTATTCCAAGGCAATTAAAATTTTACAGCTACAATTACGTATTTCCCCACAGGATTTTGGTAATCATCCTTCTCATATAATGGACTTAAGGCCCCAGCACACCCAACATGTCCTGCTTACTGCTAGATTCGTCAGGTCTGTAATTAATAATTGTGTTTAATGTTGATAAATAAAATTGTCAGTGCTCCTTCCCCTAATTGGTATTCCAGATAACAGTTAATAGGTTTATTTATGCCTTAATAAAAGTCTTGTAATTTAGTTTTCCCTCTGCTAGGCAGGTCTTAATCTGTCATTACTTGTCTTATGATACTATCAGTGTAAGATGACAAGCATGGAAGAGCTTATTTACATTCAGTAGTACAGGAGATCTCCTGTTGCTGCAGTGAACTAAAATATTTGCTTAAGAGTATAAACAGAAAAAAATAACCCTGGCTTAAGTTAAAGAATTTCTGTTTATAGACTGTGAGGGAAAAAGCCAGAGGTACAAAGCAAACAGAATATGATTATTGATGTGTTTTTATTACAAATCTCATTGTAAAGAAGATCATTTACATGTGAGGCTGAGATTTATCTGTAAGCAATAACAAAAAAAGCACATGATAAAATCAAATCTTTTATTTTCAAACCCATTTTCCTGTTCAGGTTTGACATAGCACCACTCCAATGAAGCCAGTGCTTAACTGGAGTATCATTTTTGAGTACATGCTCTCCATAACTACAGTGACTAGCAGATCTGTCTTTTCTTCATGACTAAAATAGCACCTTTGAGGTTAAAAATCTGACGAGGCATTTTTATCTTGCACTTCAACTAACTAAACATCCTTTGCAATAAAAAAAAATTATTCTTTTCATACCCAGAAAATACTGCTATTGCAATTCTCCAGTCAGAATGCATTCACTAGTTGAATGTTTAGTTAAATTAACCTAAAATTAAAACTAGAACATTTTTATGGCCTTCTATGTAAGCTGATGCCAAAACCTTCTCAAAAACTGTCCTTTGCCATGATTTTTGGAATATATAGAATAAAGGAGCTCAATGAGCTACTGTTCCTTCGCTTTTCCCAGTATTTCCACTTGCTGTCTCAGGTTATGAGATATTGTTTGCCTGTCATAAGCACATATTTTTTCTCCATATGTGCAGTACCTAGCATGGCAGCACTTCCCCTATGCCTAGAATCTCATGTTTAAAGGTATCAAAAGTAAATTTAAAATAATAATGCAGACAAATCTATTGTAGCATTTTCAAATGACCATTCCACTTCTCAACAAGCACTCCCCTCAACCAGCACAGTTCAAGATATCACAGAATCACAGAATCACCAGGTTGAAAGAGACCTTAAAGATCATTAAGTCCAACCCGTGCCCTAACACCTTAACTAAACCATGGTACTGAGTGCCACATCCAGTCTTTTTTTGAACACATCCAGAGATGGGGACTCCATCACCTCCCCAGGCAGGCCATTCCAATATTTTATCACTCTTTCTGTGAAAAACTTCTTCCTAATATACAACCTATATTTCCCCTGACACAGCTTGATCACAGCTTAAGGCATTTTCTTGGGATAGCAATAAATAGTCATGTCCTCCATTATTTTTATGAAGAGTAGCTTTGACTAAATAGACAGAAATATTTTGAAGGAAGTTACTGATTGCTTTGAAAGATAAAATGAAAACATAAATCAGTTCCACAAGGAACTGTATCTATAATAACTGAGAGGATAATAGACTGTTTAAGTATATATATCTTAAGTACCTGCCATGAAGGATGAAAGAATTACAATAAAAATTAAATTATGTGTTAAATTATATACTTTATGATGTCTCTAAGAAATTATTAACACAAATACAGGTATACGACAAAGCAATTAAGTTTTACATTAAGTAAATGGAAAAAAAGTGTCAAATATTACTTCACTGAAAGATGAAAAAACAATTCTTGTTTATTCTGTTTTGGTGCAATTGAACACCAGTCAGCAGGATTAACTTTGTACTATGCAAGACTTAAATGTTCATGTCAAACTTCTAAAGCTTTATATATTTAACAGTTGATGATATTTGTAGTGAAAACTTTGGCTGTTACCGTCTCTGGTTTATGACAGTACAGATTTTGTTCAAACAAACCTAAAATCTAACTTTACAAAAAACCCAAAACAAACAAAAAAACTCCAACACTGCAATGAATTTGCATTGAAACTGAAGCAAAGAGATCATTCCAAGGCATGCTGGAATGAGTCCCAAACTAACTAACACTATAAAGTGAAACGATCATCAATGTCAAAACAGAACCACTTATTTAAAAGACTAAGAAAGGTGCCTCAAAATGGTTCCCCAGAACCTAGCCATTTTTAAACATAATTTCTAAGACACTGAATCATTCCATCTTGATGATCCAGACAGCACCTTCTTGTAGCACTCTCTCCTGTGACATATAGTCTAATCCGGAACTGCCATTATTTAAAGACATGAAAGGATTGCCTATTTATAATTTTTTAAGAAATTCAACATAATTAAAGTCAGTTTGAAGATTTAAGTTCTACTTAAACTACTACTTATAGAACATAATGTAATTTTCTAAGTGTGGAAGCTTTCAAATATATTCCTTCAGAGCCTAATTACTTCAACACTTCTGGAAATTTCATATCAAACTTTAAATTATTTATTACTATTTTTTGACCCAAAAATTCTTAGGAGACTTGATCTCATGAGCAACAGAATTCCAAGTAAAACATGAGCAGATAGACCTTGAGATTCTGTGGAAATTACTTAAATAGACGTAAGATATTAAAGAATCACCAAACTGACTGTGGTCATAACATTCCCAGCATGGTTCTTCTTAATTCTCAAAATCAAGCCTGTGTTGAGTGCAGAGATATCTAGTAAATGGAGACCAGTAGAATTCCCATATTGTTCAAATTGCCAAAATATCATGATGTTTAAGGTATTGTAATCAGTCGCTTCAGCAGATCCATGCTGCTGCTCCATTTCTCTCAATTCTTCTTCAATTTGCTGTTCCTACACAATACTCTGTACACAGGAACATTTGCAGTATAAACCCTGTAAATACTCTGAAATACAGTTCAAACTTCGCTTTGTAAGGATATAAATTTAAGTTACTGAAAACAGGATGACCAAAGAAGAAAGCTATGAAACTGAATCAAAACAATTTTGTTTCAGCGTCTTCTGGGATCGGTTTGTTATTTAGGCTTCTGGGAAATGAATCATCTTATTACTGTCCTGCTACTTCCATTTATTCATATAAATTATCTCTCCTTAAACATCCTTTATTCTGTAACAGAAGTGCCAGTACTTTAAAACTACAGTTTACTGAAGAACTAAGGATGGCAGCAATGCAGAGAACCATGCAAACTCTTAGGTCAGTTCTTGCTGCAAATAAATAAAGGAAAATAGTTAACAGCTAGGAATCATGAGGTGATATTTCCAAAGACTGACACTACAATTTTTCATAGGCATTGTAGAATTCTATACAAGCAGAGACTGGGAAAATTAGGAAATCTAGACACATACCTAATTAAACATAAACTTAGAGAAGAAACATTGCAGAGACATAAAATAAGGACTGCTATGCATTGTATAAACTGAGAGCATTTTATTTCTCTCTCCAAAACTGTAAGATAGCAAATAAAGCACATGAAAATGTTATCCATGAAATTCACTGTTTTCCAGATTTGGAACTACTAAATTCATATAACATAAAACACGGTATGAAATTATTTCCTTTCAGTCAGCAGCTGTAATGTCCCAAGTTGAAGACGTGCCAGTTTCAGAGCCCGTACTTAAGAAATACACAAATCAAATAAAAACAAAACTACATAGATTTTCTTCATAGAAAAAAATATTAGGTTGAGCTCCAGGAAAACACTTCCTGAATATTAGACCAGATGAAGAAGATAACTGGGAACCTTGTAAGAGTTACTTCAAGGTTCTTACAAGAACCTTGTAAGAGTTACTTAATTTAAAAGGTTAGCCTACTTTTTAGGCTAAGCTTTTAAAAACAGGTTAGCCAAATATCTATTTGTGTGGTTTAGATTATTTTTAATATCTCACAGTCAAACAGGCAGAATGATATAAATGCTTTCTAAAAGCACTCTCCAGCCTTCTGTTCCCATGACTATATACCAGAAGGATAAAGTATCACATCACCAATTAAAGAAAATTCAATCTGTTCCATCAATACAGCTCTCAGGAGATTTGATCTAGAATAGTTTAAATAAATCCTAAAAATTGAGATGATGCAACCACCCTGATCATGTTTTTAATTTTCAACTACAAGAATATAGTTTTAAAATTACCTGGTCTGTTGACAACATCCTGCAATTCAGTGACAGAACTGATTATTGCAGCAAGGAGGTTGGAACTAGCAAACCAGCTGAGTGCTTCCACACAGTTAAGCTCTTCATCTTCACAACCTATGGAATAGAATTGTAGCTACCAATATAACTCAATAACTTAAATGAGGCACACTACTTTCTCTTTCAGAAACTGACTAAAGCTAAAAGTTCATAAGCCATAGACTATTTTCAGGACAATTTAGACTGTATTAAATATCCTTCCACTAGCACTAAACCAGAAAAATAGATGAATCTCCTAGTTTCAAAAGCATTTTTTATACCATTTTTCCTTGTAGAGGGATACATAAGCTGGTTTGGTAACAGAAAGGGACTAAGAGGATATGTATTTCCTCTAAAGGAAATCCAGAAATCTTACATTAATATTTTACCTGAATCAGTAAGAAACGTTTTCGCATTTTTCAATAGGAAATAAGTACTACAAGTTATTACTAAAAGAATACACATTCTCAAAAATAATGTCAGTGGCAAATAATGTAGGAACATTTCAAGAAATTTATCACATAGGGTAGATGCAGTAGGACCTAGTTCTGAAATCTACGGTACAAATATTGAGGGTATTAAACCATGGGAGCTCACGTGTGTAGTTGCAACTTTACTTGCATTGTCAAACAGACAAAGCATTTCATTTTAGGGGAAATTACATGCATCAAGTTATCTAGAAGTTCCAAATTCAGAAATTACATTTGTTAAAATGTCATTAAATTTGTATTTACACTCTATTATAAATAATATTACTATATGTTATTCAGTAGCCATGTCTTTTGACACAACATTTATAAAAGAAGAAAAAAATCAGCTTACTTAACAGATTACGCTTGCCTTTGGATTCTCCTACACAAACAGGAATTCCAATGCCTTCTTTTAAGCCATTTGTCCAGGTGAAGAGGGAACTAGAAGACTGTGCTAAAACCTTAAGTCTGTTGGCTGCCAAAACTGCAATCACAGCTCTTCGGAATACATAAATCAGGCCCTGAGATTTTCTTCTCTTTAGTTTTGCTTCATCCTGATTGTTTTCCTTATCATGAGAGAGAGCAAGAACTAAGGTCCTAATCTTCTGGTTCACTAATTCATAAATGTTCGCCTGATCTTGGAGAAGGTCTCTTTGGGAAGACATAGCACACAGTCTGCCATACAGAGGATACAGGGCCCCTGCCAGTAGTGCACAGGCTGCCAGGAGGGAGGAATGCTCCTTTTGAAACTGTGTTAACATCTTTTTCACAGAAATGTTTTCAAGAGCCAATTTCTCTTGACTTTTTTCAAGGACATAAATTTTTTCCTTATTTTTCTCTGCTGCTTCTTGGTACTCCTGGGGTAAGAGAAAAAAACACCAAAGAAAAAAACCCAGAAGAAATATTAGCGAAAAGTTTTTAACTTAACAAAATCATTTTTACCTAGACAAAAGATAAAAGAAAATACTTTCTTTTTTCTTCACATTCAAGTAACACACTAAAGGAACAAATATTATTAGTAATGATGATAAAACTATCTCTCCTAAAAAACTGTTAAACAATTAAATACATGAAAACAAAATAACAAAGTAAAGTTTGCACAGTCTTCAGTTACAAATGGATTCCTAGTTCCTGATGATAACCCTTAGTACTCCAATAGCCTGCACCTGGTTGTCCACAATGCAGTTTTATCAGTTGACTTAACAACAATTGCTTAGAAAGGAATTACATGCTCCAATTTAAGAAAGATCATTGCTTTACAAAGAAGAAATAAAGTTAGTATAAGGGAGAAGAAAAAAATAAGGAAGGCTCTGGAACATAAACGTAGACAGATTGGCAGCAGCTGGAAAAGGGGAAGTAAAGGTGATCTCTTAATTACTTTGTAATCAACCCCCTACTTATATATTCACAGATTGATTAGGTCTCATACAGAAGTGAGTTTTCAAAAGAACAGTGTAATACAGATGTTTTTATTTTGCCTAGTACCATAATAGATTTTTTTAAGTTGCAGAACATTTTTTTTTCCTCTAAATGCCCTGAAATAGGGAAAGAGGGAGATTTAAAATAGCAAGCTGGTATAGAGAAATTAAGATGGTAACAAGTCAGGAAATGCCAGGACTACAGTTAGAGGATGCAGACTGCAGTACTGGAATCAAGACGCTACACTGAGAGTTCTAAGTGACCTCTGAGACTTAAACTGGGTTTTTGATGCATAAAAGCCTGCTGTGATTGAAACAGTGACTACATTTAAACAGGCTCCACTGGTATAGGGAGATAATAAATTTTAGGCACGGCTCACAAAGACTGCATAAGCTCAAGTTAAATGCTAATACTTCAGCTACAACACATGGTCACAAAAAGGCAAACATGGATGCAACTACAAGTCCATATGATGATGAAAACTGAGGATTTTATTTAAGTTTCAGATCCCTCTCTTAGAGCTATGGACAATTTTGTTGAACACAGAGTGATATTATTCCTGTAGCAGTGGTCCAAAAAGAAGCAAAATGGTATTATCCAGCCATATTCTCCTGCATTCTATTTGGTACAGGTCCCAATTAGTGGTGAGCAAGGCACCCTAGTTTCTTTTACCTCCTCCATCAAGCAAAAAGGGAAAAAATATACACAGCTATCCCTAGAATGAAAATAGAAGATTCCACGCTTCTACAGAGATGTACCCTAGTCAGTTCAAAATGTCTTTGACCAAATAAATATTTTATAATTTTTTTGGAAGGGAAAGAATTTGTAATGCTATTAAAATACTTCAAGCCATACAAAAATAGAGTAGGCCACTAAAATATTTAATTTCAAGATGCAATTAACAGGCCACATATGTCACTTTACTATGCTGAAATAAAGTATGAACATGGACAATACTTTCAGTGCTACTGCATTATTTACAGTGTTTGATTTTTATAGATGAAAACCCTGATAGCATGACTGGAAGGAACTGAAAAGGTGAGCCAAATTTAGAAAAGCCTATGGTTTCTGGCCATCACAGGTGAAAGGCCAATATCTAAGTAAACAAACTGTGATCCCTACAGGGTTGTTGGGCAGCAATACCAATATTCAGTGCTCTTACTAATTAAGGAGCTTTTTTAATGCTTTTTGTGATATGGTAATATGCAAAAGTAAATGAGACAACCTTTGACTTCACAAATGTAAGTTTTGCAAGAAAACAGACCTTCTCTCTTTTATTGGCTAATAATTTCTTTTGCTACGCCAGACACTGTTTCTAGAGTTTTCTTTAAAGCTTAAAAGCACAGTTCTTGAAAGAGACATGGACTTTTCTTCCTAAACATTGGCAAGCTGGTTTCCTTTGGTGTTTGAGCTTTGAGGGGCACCTCACTGAGTTGCAGAGCTCTATCCATTCCAAGAAACCTTAACAAAAAATCAGGTGCTACTAGCAAAACTATTTTATCCTACTTCTTACTACACCCTTAGCCTTTATTCTGGCATGGAAACAGAACTGAAAACTAGAAATATAATGACACAGAGACTTCAAAAGGTTTTTCTTTTGGAGACCTGAGCATAGATGGCAGTAGAGGAGAGAGGGCCTACCCCCACATGCACTAAAGCTGCCCCCAGGGAGGGCAAGCAAGCAGCAACACGATGAACAGAGAGTGCAAACAGCACGAAACTTGAGCCAGAGCACCATGACACTGTTTGCACATGCAGGGCAAACAGGAAGGGCACTGAAGCACTGCCACCTCAAGCACTTAGCTCAGTTGGTGATCTTCACTCTCAGTTATTGAGCTGAGGTGTGGTGTTTGTTTGGACAAAAGTTACTTCCTCTGTGCACATCAAAAAGGGGCAACCCAGATGGAGTGCCCATGAAACCATGCAGGAGTCTGGGTCTCAGACTGCAGGGAATTGTGGAGCCCGGCACTGCTCTCAGGGCAGAAGAGACAGCAGCTGTGTGAATTGTGATCAGGTGGATGACTGACAAAGCCTAACACTGGAGCTGAGAGAAAAAGTAGAAAAACTAAGAAGAAATAGGGAGCCTGAGGAAGAGACTGAGTGGTGGAGCTGCATTCTGCCACACCTCAAATGCACGTACTGTCCACTTCACCTGAAGCAATGGATCCCCCACCCTCTCACCACCAGGCAACATGGGACCTTAGAGACAGAGGTGAGTGGAAACAGATTTTTGCTTGGGGTGAGCAGGTGAATCTTCTCCCAAACTACTTACCTTCTCTAGGTGCCCTTATACAGCAGGTATGGGGCCCTGGAATCTCAGAATCAGGGAAATAAGAATGTGGATGAAAGTCCATCTAGGCTGGACTGATTGTCTAAGACAGGGCAGCCTAGCCCCTACATTTTGACCTCCTCAATTAAGAAAAAAAGGAACGGCAGTAGTGACTCCCTTTTTAGAGAAATGAAGAACCCAGTATGCCAACCAGAATTAACCTATACAGAAGTATGTTGCCTCCATGCAGCCCAGATAAGAGACAGCACCAACAAACTGCCCACTGGTACAGCCAACTGATCACTACCCATTACCTGTTTACCAGGTGGGTAGCAACAAAGTCCCAATGAAAAGGCTGTGAATGATCAAGAGGACCTCAGGGCCTTGGGATAACTGGTCAAGGGATCTGGAGCACAAGCTGTGTTCTCTTCTCTCCTTCCAGTTGTGGGGAATGATAGGGCAAAACCCAGGAAAATCCCAGAGGAACATATGGCTTCAAGGGTGGTGGTGTTACCATCAGAATTTGTGGGGTTTTGATCATGGGTCAGTTTATATGATACTGAGTCTGCTGACAACAAATGAGATCCTCCTACCTCAAAGAAGGAAAAGGATCTTAGCAGAGTTCACTGAAAGAGCTTTAAACTGGATTTAAAGGGGAACAGGAACAAGGCCAAGCTCGACAGAGAAAAGGTGTGGGAAGGGGAGAACTACAGTGATCACCCAAGCAGCAAAAGGATGCTTAGGAGGGGATGCCTGCCGAGGGTACATGAATCCAAAGACGTAATCAGAGGACAGACTGTGCACTCCCACTGGGTATATTGACACAATCAAATACTTCCATGGAGTGCTGTACACCAATGCACACAAAATGGGGAACAAAGAGGAGGAACTGGAGATCTGTGTGATGTCAAAGGACTCTGACCTTTGCAATTAGAGATGTGGTATGAGAGCTCACGTGACTGGAATGCTGTAATAAAGTACATGCTATTTAGGAGAAGGAAACAAAGAAGGCGAGATGGTGGAGTTACCCTCTCTTGAGGCAACACCTGGAATGTATAGATCTCTATCTTGGGGTGGATGGTAAGTGAGTCAAGAGCTTATGGGTCAGGATAAAAAGGCAGATCAGCAGGGGTAACACTTGTGGGTGTTTGCTACAGGCCACCTGAGGAGCAGGAGAAGGTGGATGACATCTTCTACAGGCAGCAAAAAGCAGCCTTAGAGTCACAGATACTGGTTTTTGTAGGGGACTTTAACTATCCTGACATCTGCTGCAGAACCAGCACCATGAAACAGAAACAGCCCAGGAGGTTCTTGAGAAGCAGTGATGACAACTTCCTGTCACAGGTAGTGGCGGATCCCACAAGGAATATTGCTTGACCTCACACTAACAGGGAAGGCCTTGCTGGGGCATGAGAGTTGGTTGATGTTCAAGGATAAGTTCCTCCAGATTCAAGAACAACACATCACGATGTGCAAGAAGTCAGGCAAAGAGGGTAACAGACTTGCATGACCAAATGAAGAACTGTCATTACCCAGGCAGGAAATACACAGGAGATGGAAAGAGGTCACTTAGAATGAAGATAGAGAGGTTGTCAGAGTAAGTAGAAATGAGACAAGGAAGGTCAAGGTGCATCTGGAATTAAATGTGGCCAAGCATGTCAAGGACAAGGGAGGTGATCCTGCCCCTCTACTCAGCCTTAGGGAAGCTACATCTGGAGTGCTTTCTCCAGTTCTGGGCTCCTTGTTACAAGAGAGACAAGGAGCTACTAGCTCCAACAGAGGGTGACAAAGGGACTGCAGCATCTTTCTTAAAATAGAATGAGGGACCTGGGTCTGTTCAGCCTCAAGAAGAAATGATTGAGAGGCAAACTCAGATATATATTGCCTCTCCCAACATCCATGCAGCTAATCTCAGGAAATGTGGATTATATGAATGGACCTTGGGGTGAATCAAGAACTGACAATTGCACAGCTTAGTAGCTTTGTAAAGACACTGTCCTAATAGGGGAGCACAAAATCCGCATGGAAAAATGATTTTCAAAGCTCAGGTTGATGTGACAGCTGGAACTAGCCAAACACTAAAACATAAAGCAATGTCTGCTGCAATAGGCTGCAAGTGCAACAAAGTTTTTTTTTAAAGACACTTCACATCAGTGGTGGAAACCAGTCTGTGACACAGCCCCCAAAATCTCCTCCAAGAAGAGGCTCCAGCAAAAAGGCGATATGCCCTTTTGCCCATCCAACAAAAGGGGATATGCAGAATGTAGTTGTCACAGTTCCCTTCCACACTCCCAGTCCCCTCAAAAAACCTGATCAGTGGATCAGAATCTAGGTAGAAGCCTGCAGTCAGTGATGCTCCCAAGGGTCCAATCTCATTGAATTTGTTATCACTGACCTGGAGGAAGGGATCAAAGGCACCCTCAGCAGGTTTGCTGGTGACTCCAAACAGGGGCAGTGGCTGATGCACCTGAAAGCTCTGCTGCCATTCAATGGGACCTTGATCAGCTGGAGGGTTGGGCAGAGAGAAACCTGGTGAGGCTCAACAAGGGCAAGTGCCAGGTCCTGCACCTGGGCAGGAACAGCCCCAAGTGCCAGCACAGCCTGGGGCTGACCTCCTACAGAGCAGCTCTGTGGAAAAGGACCTGGGACTCCTGGTGCATCACAAGCTGCCCATGAGCCACCAGTGCCCCTGTGGCCAGGAGGGCCAATGTCATCCTGGGCTGCATTGGCAAGAGTGTGGCCAGCAGGTCAGGGAGGTGATCCTCCCCCTCCACTCAGCCCTGGTGAGGCCATTCCTGGAGTGCTGTGTCCAGTTCTGGGCTCCTCAGCACAAGGGAGACAAGGAGCTACTGGAGAGGGTCCAGTGGAGAGCCACAAGGATGATCAGTGGTCTGGAGCTTCTCTCTCATGAGGAGACACTCTGGGAGCTGAGATTGTTTGGTCTGGAGAAGACTGAGAGGAGATCTCATCAATACACAGAAATATCTCAAAGGTGGGTGTCAGGAGGATGGTGCCAGACTCTTTCCAGTGGAGTGATTCAGCACTGATGTTGGATGACGAGCAATGGCCAAAAACTAAGGCATGAGAAGTTCTACCTCAACATGAGGAAAAACTTCCTTAGACTAAGGGTGTCAGAGCACTAGAGCGGGATACTCAAGGAGATTGTGGAGTCTCCCTCTCTGGAGACACTCAAAAGAAAAAAAAACCCAAAAAAACTTGACGCATTCTGATGTAACCTGCCCTAGATGACTTTGCCTTGTCAGGTGGGTTGGACTAGATGGTCTCCAGTGGTCTCTTCCAAACCTAACAATTCTGTGACTCTCATCAGTGTCTACAAGTATCTAAAGAAAGGGTGTCAGTGGATGGATCCAGGCTCTGCTCAGTGATGCCAAGAAACAGGACAAGAGGCAATGGGCACAAACTGACACACAGGAAGTTCCACCTGAACAAGAGGACGAACTTCTTTTCTGTGCAGTGACCGATTGCCCAAAGAGGTTGTAGAATCTCCCTTTCTGGGGATATTAAGGAACAATCTGGACACAATTCTGTGCAATGTGTTGTAGGACAACCCCCTTGAGCAGGGGGGTTGCACCAGATGACCCACTGTGGTCCCTTCCACCCTGACCCATTCTGTGATTCTGTTAGTCAGTGATTCCTGTCATTCAGCTGTTTTATTTTTCCAAATGCATATAAACATACAGGTATATCTAAAAACAACATCAACTACCCTCTCTTTGCTGTGTTTTAAGTACATGAGCCAGACATGCCTGCCAAAGAAAGACCAGGACCAGTACAGTTACATACATTTATTTTCCTCCCTTTGCAACAACTATAGTGATTTTTCATATAATTGCAATATATCCCATCCTTTATCTAATTCACCTGTCTTGCTGTAAAAGGCCTCCAACCAAGGAAAAAGCAGACACTTTTTTTTTCCTTTCCAGGGGACTTTTTCCTTTGCCTGTTTAGTAAACCTTCGATTTTTCTGTTAAAATTGACATTTTAAAGTAATTAAAGTACTTTTCTCTTATAATATATTTTTGCATACAAGAACAAAACCTTTCTATTTTAAGCAGTTGCCACAAAAACTGGGGACAGATTAATAAATGTCTATATAATTAACAAACAACAACTGGTAGTTAAAATTCAGAGGACATTTCCTAGGGGACTATAAATAATAAATAATTTGTGTGAGGCTAAGGAGCAGGCATAGTAACATTTTCAAAATGGCACACTATCAAATCAAGAGGACTAGGCTCCTGCAACAAAAGGCAAAGAAAAAGGATGTGCATTTTAAGCTCCATTGACTCTCCAAAAATGGAGACCACTGACAAAGAGTGGTATCTACAGAACTTTGTTTATCGCTGATCTCTGATAAGGCTACTCTGGGAACTTCTTTCCCATAGAAAAACAGTAAAACTGCTCTCTGATTACACCATCCATCTGACCTACCTACTACCAGCTATGAGGTAGTACCTATTAACATTCACACATCCTATTGTGGAACCAGGGACCCTGAACAATACTAGCTGGGGACAGAAGCAGTAGCAGGTGTCAATGCCACTAAAACCTCCAGATTTTGCAGTGTTTTAATTATAAGGAGACCATTATAAAAAGCCCTGACTCTCCACTGCCGTTCTAATAAACCAAAACAATAAGTTTCAAGATACATTGCTGATACTGCTGTGCAATTAGAGCTCTCTGTTAACTCCTGCGAGTGTGAATTGACAGTCTATGGTTTTCTTTCACAGACATGTCAACAATTTGAAAAACTAAAGAAGTCTCAATACAGGACCTCTGAGGGGAAAATATCCAGAAGACGTCATGGAACACTGGTTGAAGACAAAGCTACAAATAAAAGGAAGCATCCTATGATGTACCATTAGGTTGGTGCAGGACAGCAGAAATCACTCATCTTCCCTTTTCAGAATGGAACTAAACCCTACAAGGGGTTATTTCACCAAAGTGCTTGCAATTAACACTCAGATCTTGGGATGAAAAATGTAGCAAATTGCTGCAGTTTCCTAGTAGCGCTAGAGTAAGTGTCCTAGAGTGAGAAGACCCCCAGCTGTACAATGAAATACTGGCAAGTTATATTCCACTTGTACTGATTATATGTTTCCTATAAAATTTAATGAATAAAGCTTGCTAAAATAATTAAATTTAAATATTGCGTTCTGCATCTTTATGTAATCACTGGTAGTCGGCAAATCTTAAAGATCCTTTGAAGACATTCTGTAACTTGTGGCACATTTTCCCTTGTTTTCTTTGGAAATAAGGCTATGATATTAGTCTGTCTGTACACCTCTGATCAAACAAAGCACTGATCTTGCAGACAAATATGGCTAACTGGCTCAAAATACAAAAGATAAAATACAGTTAAGCCAGGAAAAATGGGCAATCAGGACTAGAAAAGCCTTAGCAGTAGACATTTATGGACCCTATGGGTGCCAAGAAATAAAAGGCTTAATTTGGTATTTGCAAATTGAAAGTCAGTCACAAATTAGAAATCGAGAAGAAATTAGACTGTCTTCTTGAGAGTTAGACACTGAATGGTAAGGAAGACAAACTGGAACACAAGATGGAAAAGAGATCGTTGAATCATCTAAGTGTATACAGACATTGTACTACCTAGATTACAAAACCACCAGCTTGCACTCCAACATTACAATAACCTGTGTTAGAAAACAAGCCCAGATGTTTTCTAAGGAAAAATATTCCCGTTTTAGTGATTCATTAGTCCTGTACAGGAAGCTGACAGATGAAGTTTTTTCCAAAACACGTGCCTAAGTGCATGCCACAAAAAGGAGACACTTTTTTACGTACATGCTTTACATGCTATCTATACAATCAAGCTGCAGAGACTGGGAGGTTTAGCACCATCCCAAAGAATGATGCAGTACTGTGGAACATCTATTTTTCACAAAACACAAGAGTTTTTAAAGACATGACCCATCATGCATAGGAGGAAGAAATCTAAATTGTGTAACTCCACTTTTTATTTAAGAAGGAAATGTAATTTTTAAAATTAAAATGAAGCTTCCTTGTTCTACCATTCTTTCTGTTGGCAAATGAAAGCCATAAACTGAAACTACATGATGATGGGGAAATTAAATATAAATCTGGATGCCACTTATTCCACTCACACTGATGTTTGTAGCCTTGTCAATACCCAATGTGAAATGTAAATATCAAGCAAAAAAATCTAAAAAAATATAACTCAGTCCTAAGAACTCACCATAAATTGCTCTTTAAATAGAATGCTTCATAAATGTATTTTTCAGCACACAAGGACTTCCAAGACTAAAATCTGCATCAAATATAGCATTCTTCAGATAAAGTAAGTCACAGGTGGCAGTCACAAGTAACAAGGCATACCTTATCTCCTCAATTTCACAACACTTTTATTGAAACACATGTAAATGAATGTGATTGAAAAGATGGTGAATGGTAGTTGTAGAATAATAGTGAGCATTTTAAATTGCAAATAACTTGTCTAACAATCAGTACCAATAGCATTACACTTTTGACCCACTGCTCACTGATTCATCTGTGCAACAGCATCCTCTAATACTGTTGAAATCTACCACTGCTAATTGGTTTTTAGGGTCAGAACGTATATATCTAAATTTATCCCCAGATGAGACCATTTTACTGTATCGCTACACAGTCTTTGCAAAGCAGGACACTGAAAAAAATCACTGCTGCCCTATATAATTCTTAAATCAAGCAAATTCAATCTTACAGCCTTAACATTCTCAAAAAAAACCCAAAAAGCCAAATTAGGCAATTCACTCCTAGAATGTTTTAACAAAGACATTTATTTCTTATTATAAATGAAGTCAATACTGGCATGGAGTTTGCAGATTTTTTTTAATTTTAAACAACCTTAAACTGGTTAGGGGTTCAAACTATGGAAATAATCCATTAAATATTTACAAGAAAAAAAATCAGAAGTTCATAGCACCATACCTGTGCCCTTGCATGAACTTCCCCAAGGAGACCTGAGTACTGCTGTTCCAGATACTTTTTTTCGTTCTGCCAACAGCTTGCCTGCGCTTTCATTTGTTCAGCCATTTTGTTAAAAGCATCTTCCTGGCTCTGCTGAAGCTCCTTCATAGTATTGGACTTGTTTTTACAAACATATTCCAGGTGAGATATCTGTGTAACAAGCATTTAAAAAGAAATTATTTCTCTAAGCATCTTTTTACTTTATTGTGTATATCAGTTTAACCACAGATGTCATAAAATCTAAACTGTAATTTCTTCAATATTTTCATTAAAACTAAGTAAAAGCCTTTCATGACAGATTATTTACTTGAGTTGTGCAACAATATGAACAAAAAATTGGATTCAGTTTTGCCATTGCCATACCATACTGCAGATGCTTATTGCTTTCTTTGTTGAAAACCTGAACTGGACATGTCTCCTATGTTTTGGCTTTTTGTAAACAAGAGCATTAAATCATGTGATGGTAAAGTATACCAATCTGAGTATACCAGTCCCTTAGAAGTTTGCAAGAATTGTAGATAATATATAAAAAAAACAGTCCTTAATATAATTTTTGTTTTAGTGGAAAACCAAAACATTCCAAATACTATTAAGCATTAAAAGAATTTCAGAACATTTTAGCACACAGAAGTTGTTTTTGACAAGTACAAATGGATTCACTCTGTGGATAACTTAGTAGCTCCCACGCAAACTAAATGGAGGAAAGAATCAAGGTAAGAAAAATTGTGAAATACACACACCTACAATTAACTACTAGAGAGTATCAGTAAGCTACTTTTCAAATGCATCACACAGAAATGCAAGAGGAAAATTTTGCTCCCAAGAAAGCAGTTACAACATGAGTGACATACTGTTCAAAATCCCTGAAAAGCTGGTGAGTATATGAAAAAAGTCCTAGAGACCTCACAGTCAATATCAATAACCACACTAAATTAAAAAGCAAGAAAAAATATGACACAGTATCCTCAAACACTGCCAATAATGTTCACTCCCTTCTCTTCCACTCCCCTTTCCTCATTTACTTCAAAAGCAAAATGCAAAAGTATATCAAATGTTCATAATCCAGATTTTATCCTACCCCATCGGTGAGGAGGTAGGTCCAACTGACTGCTGAGGTATTTATTAATTGATGGGCAGAGTTAAAACAATTCACTGTAACCAGCCCTGCATCTTACCCAGACCAGAAGAGTGGTCACTCCTGAAGATGAAAAATGTCAAAATAAGATTTTCCCCTACTATGTCTTAAAAAATGTCAGCAGAGACAAGTTCTGGAGTTGCTGTACTAGTCTTAGGACTGACCTGATCAATGGAGCCAGAAAACGAACTGAAATTCTAAAGACTGTCATATGTTAGTCTGTGGAGTCAGTTTAATTTATTTAAAAGGAGATTTTTCTTTCCTAAAAATGCAGGGATTTATGGAGAGAAAGGCCACATAAGCTTACTTGCACCCTGAAAATTACAGCTCCTCTCTACAGCAAATACTGAAATGTTTTATAAAAACTGGTATTTTCTGTTTGTGTTACTGAATATAATTCTATAATCCATGAGTTACAATTAAATGAAAAAATACACTGTCATTCTTTCAAATGAAATAATAAACTCTGAATAATAAACATATAATTTAAAGACGACACTCCTTGAGTAAGGGCATTTTGTTTCAGTTTTATGGTAAAATAAAGACTTGCTTTATTAGTGTAAATGACTAAGTTCTTTGAATTGCTTCATCAGTAAGATTAATTTATTTTCTTTTAATTAGGTCCCTGTGGCTAATATTGGCTAGTACTATTAGCATGTCCTGCACTGAAAGTGGAGCTTAGAGACTTCATACAGACTTCAGTCACATTTACATGCCCACAGCAATGGCATCAAACTGAGTTGTAGACAAGCCATAATTAATGGTATTGAATTATTAACGTCCAAATTCTTTTTGAAATAAGATGAATGTCAGTCCTTTTTAATGATACTGCAACGTGGACAAATGTCACTGAATTTAATAGAGGTAGCTGGTGCCTAAGGACACTTACCTTCTCATTAGCCCTGTTGAGGTCTGAGATCAGGGCATCAACATTCTCCTGCAAGATTACACAAAGCTCAGGCCAAGAGAATCTATCTAGGATGCCTTCTGGTTGTTTTATAAGCACACAGCCTGCTATCAAATGCTGGTATAAGCTGTGAAGGAAGGTTAGTTTCTCCTGAAACAAAAGGAGAATTACATGATGTATCTGAACAGTGTTAGAACTGAAATGTGCATTACATGGGCAGTAATACGAACTACATGCAAGTGAAAAAAAGCCCACATGGCTCATTCACAAACCTTTTTCAAAATACCATAATTGCTAATATTTGCAGTCATACATATTGAAGCGAATGTAAGAAAACAGTTTTCACAAAATGTGTCTATTCAGACATAATATATAAATAGTTCATATAAATACAGAACAGTCCTGCTGTTATCACAATGGACTATCTGATACAGATAAAAAATTCCATGCTATTAGTATATGCAATTTATTTATTTATGGTAAAACTTTCAGTTATACTCTAACTGTATCCATTTACAACAACTGCAGAGCATGCAGAAAATCTTCTGATTGGCTTGGCAGCACAAGACACTATTTATACAACTATCACTCTGAAGTCTTTTTTAAATTGTTTTTGTATGGATTATATATGAGACCAAATGGCCAGACAAAACAGGCTTATAGCTTCATGAGTTAAATTCCACAAGCCATGCCTCATTCATTTACACTGATTTTAGTCAGTAATATAATAAATTGATGCAAGTTATAAATAAACTTTAGCAACAATAGAATGCTATAGAAATTCCATCCTTAGTGCTTTCAGTACATATATGCAACTTAGCAACTTTGATTAAGACAACAATAGCAAGTTGTACCTCAAAAGTCACAAGGACAAAGTCTGTAAACTATTGCAAAGGTTCCCATTATTTTCCAGGGGTCTTGGTTGAAATTTTCCATTAAGAAAATACGGATGGCCAAGATTGGAAAGTAGGATTGTTCTGAGCTCTTGCCATTACACTTACATGTATTTTCTCACAATTATCTCATGGTGCTTTAGGCAATTAAAAATAAATTGTAATTCAGTTTAGTTTAACTTTGTTTCTAACAGATCTACAAATTCCCCAAGGAAAATCCAGTGCGCCACCATCATTACATTTGATGTTTGAGCTGTGATAAAACTAGGATGACAATTATCCATTTGGCATGAGAAACAGGATTCCAAGACCCCAAATCAATTCACACATGTTGAATGCAACCACAGGCTTGTAGACATGCTGACTTTACAATACAGCCAGACTTCTAGTTTCCTCCACTTTAATCATTATCTGATGTGTGTAACAATTCCAGCTGCTTCATGTGGACCCTATTTAAATACCAGACTGTAAAAGAGGTGGAAAGAATGTTTCCTTTTTACTCAGTTGGCATCCATGTCCAAATTTGTGGAAGTAATGAGCTCAATATGCACAACAACTACAAGTATATCATTGCCCTTGCTAGTACAGAACCACTTTATTGGGCGGAAAAAGCAACAAAATTAACATCTGTTAATACATATAAGGAGAAAGATAATAGTTCTGAAATAAGACATTGTAGACCCATTCCCACATATAGCACACTACAATTAGGTAATAGATAAAGGTAAGAATTTCTAGGTTTTGTGGCATGCATGCAAAATTACCTCAATTCCATATTTGCTATGTATCAATTTACACATGGATCAGTAATTAACACATGATAATGACAATATTACATGTTTCAATTGTGAAACATTTCTGCTAACTTTTAATTTGAAAGAAAGAAAGAATTGTTCATCAGGCATAGCTTTTTAAATAAAGCCTGTTTTTCAAAAATTTAAAATACAGGAATGATTAAGCTATTAGTTCTGATACAGAAGAAAGGAGACCCAATATGTCCTGAAATCCTGTAGATATTAAACACATATTTCAAAATACGTATCTTAAAATCATATTTTAGGGATAAATCTGTTAAAACTAAGAGTAACCATTTGATGTATGTAAATGTATAAAGCTGAGATTAAATAAAGACTCTTTGACAGTCATCTTGTCTCTAGTAATACCTCCATATCCTTCTGGTAAGCCCTGGTAAGCTTCTGGATTTCATTTTCAGATTCTGTGGCACGTACTTGCTCTTTCTCCCAGCATTGCTGTACATCCTGCAGTTCCATTTTTAAAGTTTCTATTAAGGTCTCTCTGTCTGCACACTTAGTGTGCAGATAGTTTAACTCTTTCTTGGTATCAGCCATGGTATCCTGAACTTCCTGTAAAACAGAGGAATTTAACAGAAAAGCTGGTATAAATTTTACTCTATAAAATGATACCCTATCCAAGTGTTCATCACCTGAGGAAAGAAACAGTCATATAACCACATGTATTCACAAGAATCCAGGCTGGGTGGACTTTATCTTTCAAGAATAGAATTTCAAAATTGACAATAGGCCTCTTGAACAGCTTGCAACTAGACAGCATTGGAAATCCATCTCTGACAGGTAAAGGCTCCATGATACAGTAAACTTCACAGTCCCCTCTACCCCCACAAATGACATGCAGAACACAGGAATGCAACTTATCCTCTGCAGAGCGCAAAGCTCTCAGACCCATTGAAAAGATACATTATTTTCTTAAGTGAATCCCTGATCTGTTAGGGCTGAGTCTGCAAGCAACAAAGATGCTGCTGTGCATTGTATTCTTTAGATACAAGATAAAAAAAAGTGAGGACTCTCTTTGGAGGTTGACCATGGGAAATAAGTAATTAGAAGTAGTCATAAATACTGTTATGTAACAAACACCAAAATCTCATCAGGTAAACAAAGAACTTAATATAATACCCCCTCTGAGCCAAAATATGGTGCAGTTACACTGGATTTCCAGCACTGCTAAAGTTTGCAAAAGGTCAAACTGAAAGCATTGTTTATTTTTCATAAAATCACAGCTTCATAGACCATAAAATCATACAAAACATAACACTAAATTATTCAGAAAATGACAAGCTTTATTCTTCTAAATAGAAACATTAAAATATTAAAGTAATTTTAAATTTCTAATAGAAATGCTTTCAGACTAGATCTAGATTTTGATCATCTATACAATATTATTACCAAAAATTTAGAGAGATTGAAAACTGGTATATTGCATAAAAACCAGTACCCTGTGTGTGTAGCAAGCTCAGTTTGTGCATGAAGAATACAAGTATCTCTTGCAAAGGTTGCAAAATTTTTAGGTGACTTTAAAAAGTGCTGTAACAGAAGTAGAAGTCCTAAATCTTCTGAACATAAATTAGTAAAGAAACTTCATAACAGGTGGCAACACATCATATCCATTAATGTGAAGATTCAATGAATGTTACAGAAAAGCACTGCATAAAACATAAAACAGCATATCCTCAGAAAAAGAACCTGAAAAACGCTGTGTTTACAGACATTCTATTTTGGCAGTAATACAACACACTGCTAGTTGGGAGATTAAGTTAAAACACAACCTCAGGATTTGCTCACTCCCTTGGCTATTGATTTAACCAGACAGGACATTACAAAAGTGGTGTCAGCCAAAAACAGAAAGAAAAAAAATATTTCCAAAACTAAAGGAAAGAGCTCTCAAGTGTTTTTATCTCAGCTAACTTTTACTCCAAGAAATTTTAGGCTGCATACTTTACAGATGTTAAAGAGAACTTGATGCATCACATGCATTGACCCTTCTGACAAACATAAACAAAACAATTAACTAAAGAATTGACATCATTAAAAAAATATACCTTCATATGCATAGAGGTAACTAAATTCTCTTTCCCTTTTCTTGAGAAAAACAGTTAAACAAAAAAGATTACTGATAATGATTTCAATATAAAACAATACTTGCAAATTTATCAAGGTATTTTAATTATTTCAGAAGGGCAATCATTGAAATTATGTGCTTTATAGTGATAACTAGGATAAAGCAGCATAGTTTCACACAAACTTGTGAGGTGAACTAGTTTGCTCAATAGACTACAATGATAGAAGGACTTACTCTGATAAGAAAAAAAATACTTTTAATCCAGAAAGATAGGTTTTGCAAAATGTTCACATTTTATGCTAAGTTCATTAAACCTACCTTCAGGTCTTGTCTTAAAGCACACATTTTCTCCTCAGATACCTGAAGTTCTTTTGTCGTCTTTTTACACAAAGCCTTCATTTTCTCAAGCTTCAAAAAATATGAAAATCAAAGAGGCTTTTACAGAAAGGGTGCAATGATCTATTCGATATAATATAAAGGAAGAATTTCATACATGAAAGTAAAAAACAAAATTTATTTAAATTCCTTGAAGAGCTTTTGTACTACATACCATCTAAATAATATGCCATTACAAAACACTAAATAATCTTTTACAATTATTTAAAATGAAGAGTAGTGGTAGAATAACAAACTGAGTCCATTCTTACCTATCCTATTAACTCTCAAAATATCTGACAAAAACACAGATTCTGAAATGCACTTGAAAGTGTAGTAAATTCAGATAATGATCTCGGGAGTGGTTTGAGAAAACAAGTTTTCAAGTCAGTGGCCATTTGCAGAAATTGTCTAGCTACAAGCTTGATTCTTTACAGAGCACTGGATAGTACTCACATACTGTAAAAAGCATCAATGTACCACAGAGGCACAATGACTTTTAGGGTTAAAAGCAAAAGCAGTCTCAGAGGTTGCTTAATATGTACTGAGGTACTACTACTTCACTTTCTACTTTCAAAAACAGTAACTACATAACAAAATAATGTGTATCTCTGTTTTTATGATGATGCTGCTAACGCCTGACATTTAAGGAGCAACTCAGAAATAGAACACCTAATATGCAAAATTTATGAATTACATTTAAAATGTTTATTTTAATATTTTGATGTAAGAAAATTTAGCAGAACCCTTAGAAATAATTACAGTAAATTAAAGAATGCTACTGGAATATTTCCAGTCTTTTTATTAGTTTACTAATCGTTTCCCTCTATCCAAACATGTTCTGGTATCTGCACTATACAGAAAGTCAGAAGTTAGTTATCTTCAAAACCCAAAACACTTCTACACCTTTCTAGTTTGTTAGTTTGTGTGACTACACAAACTAACCAGATCTTTTAATCAAATGTTTAACACAGTAAGTTAAAGATGACACATGACAAGTTTACCAGCGTATTTCACATATACATACAGGTGTACACATACATTAATAAATTCATCAATATGTGGGATCTTGTTCAAAATCTTTTTATAAAGGAAACCACTAAAATTTGCTTACTGTTGCGTTGCTACTAAAACCCTTCCTTATTGTGTATTAAAACAACCTAGTTTTAATGCACAGTGCCCTTCATAGTCCCCTTGTGCATTATTGTATTATTAAAGTTTTATTATTAAATATATCTCACACATAAAAAGCCAAAAGCAGCATTCTCTATGGGGGCAGGGGTAATCAAGAAGGACAGAGCACTGCCCTTTCTGTGCACCACAAAGGTGCTCAGTGATCTCTGGCTCCATATGACAACTTCAGGGTCAGTCCCACACAGTCCTACTGGGAAGTCTTGTGGCAGGTCATCTGTTGGTCCTGCTCTGCTTGCGATTTATTTTCCTTGACAGTTCATTCTTCTTTCTGTCAGAACACTCTCTCTGCTTTCTTAGAAGCCACCCCCTTGGTCTCCCCACTGCTGTCTCTGGCACAGTTTCACAACAAAGCACATCACTAAGCCAAAGCCTGCTGAGTCGACTTTTCAACTGTGCTGCCTATCACGTGATGCTCCTCCTCCCAAATAACAATTCGCTGAGGATAATATGTTCCTAGTTACTCTGCAGCTTCCAGACTTGGCTGTCAGAAGAGTTTCATAATGACTATACACATCAGTTCTCTTATCTCGCTGGGAGAGACTTAACAGTGCTTGCTGTTTAAAAAGTGTAATTGTTACCATGGTCACTTATTTTTGTGCCCCTTGAACAAACTCAAAGGTCTTGTGGGAGACCTATTTTTTCCACTAAAAAGGGCAAAGCTAATATAGTTTTCTTTTTTTATTTTTAATTTTTAATTGTTTTAAACCTGTTGAATGACTAGCTAGACTATGCATTTGTCAAAATAATAGACAAAACCTAGAAATTAAATAAGAGTGCTGGCACTTTACAATCTCATCACACCTTGCCTTTCTGTATTTGCCAGTTTTATTCAAAGTCTAATCACAAGTTTGTACAAAAAGTTTTAATCGTGCAGTTAAATTCTCTGTACAGCCTTTAAAGCCACAAATTAATAACACATTTACACCCAAGAGGAGTAATTTAGTCAGACTAGCAAAACACACAAGAAAATAAATGCAAAACTGTAACTTCTCAGTCAGTGATATAAAAGGACTGCATGGAAAACATCTGATTTTTTATAAGGGTAAGTTTCCCAAAATTTAAATACTTCCATTATTTTATTAGATAACATAAAGACAGTATTCTAAGATTTTTATTGAAATTATAGAAAAAAAGCTCCCAAAGAGAATCCATTGAAAACACTCTCCTCAGAAAATTATACCAGTTTTAGAAGTACAGGGGAGCATGCCTGATAGCAGTGACTAATGAGGCTCAACCATTGTGTTTTTAGGAACACTGCAGTATATGCAGCTGCCCTCTTAGATCATTATCTTCTAACTAACATTCTATATATGAGCGGCTTGTTATTCTAAATGTTTTTTGAAAATAATCCCAAAAGACTGAACTAGAAAAGCAAATTAAACTAGAAAGACAAAAAACTGTTCTCCCTGTCCCCACAAATGTGAAACTTTACTGTAGGGCAAAGCTTAGAGAAATAGTAGCGACAGAGATTTTTTCTTCAGGCATACTTGAAGCTGTCTACTCAACATTCCCACTCTTCTGCAGTTTTTTTACAAGCAAAGTGTATGTTCTGCTGCAGGCCAAATGCAATACATATAGAGCCAAACATTGCAAGTGCTACCTCATTAGACGTATCTTCCAGCTTGTTCTGGTAAGCTGTCAAGGTACACCTCAAAGTGTCAATGACAGAGCAGCTCAGAGGTTTATCTTTGTCCTCACAAGTGCCTGAAGGAAAACACAGAACAAAAATTAAGCCTTAAAGCCACAGAGAGAAAATTACCCACCCTGGATGTGAGGTATTAGAATTATTTAGGGCTTCAGTGACAATACAGAACACTGAAGAGCAGCCTTGTTTGCCATGAGAGATACAGCTGTATAGCCATGCTTTCATAGCAAATAGAGCTAAAAGACATCTGTTTAAAAGCTTTAATAGAAGATACAGAACTGTAAATTCTGGATTACATTTATGTCTAATGCATTTGGTATGCAGTCTCACATATTGTTCCTACTGTAGTTAAACCTGTGTCATTCAGTCAGACAAGCCAACTTTGAAACCACACAATTATATACTTTGAAAAACATGTTGTCTGAAAGTTAAGAATGTTACACTTTTCCTGACCTTATTTTGGTGTTGTGACAGAGCATGCATATAGTAATGCAGTACTTCATTTACTCAAAGCCTTACTGAGCCAAAGATCATATGATTATGTTATGCTTGGTATGCTTGGAGAGGACTTGATAACATTTTAAATTATATTAAATTTTATTCTGAAGGATATGACAAAAAAAATATTATCTGTCTGTAGGGTCCTATATAAGTTCAGTTATAAATCTGATATAACAATTATATACACACACTAAACTTATTTATTAAACCTTTAGATTGGGACTTCTGATCTTGTTGCCCTTATTGGGGACATATGAACAAGTCTGACCATTCCAAAGTGCATAGAACCATGTGCCAAAAAAGCAAAACAACACTGTATTGATCGAGAGGTCACAAGATGTCAGCTGATATTCGGTTTCCAAGAACAAACTTTTCTTTTTTCCTGGTGCTACACCACAATACTAGGTTATTGACAGACCATTCCTCTCAGCATTATTTATATTCTTAGAAAAAAACTTTTATCACTTACTGTGTGGCAAATTATAGTATCAACGTTTCAACAATTTTTAACATGTTCTATAAAGAAAACTATCTTTACCAACTATAATAGCAGCCTTATTTTGCAAAAGTGAAAATATCTGGGGAATTTTAAATCCAGGAAAGCTAAATCATCAAAACTCCCAGCACAACTAAACAATGATAGAGGTGTTTATCACCAGTGTCACTAAGCAATTTACACAGGGTGGCTGATGAAGTCAAATCAGGTACTAAAGTCTGAGACTTTTCTTTGGCTGTCCATAAAACTTTATCAGAGGAGGTCCACTTACATACTTGCAGGGCACTTAAAAGATATTCTATAATTAGTGTCATCTAATAAGCATGACATTCTACTACGGCATTGTATAAAAATAATTAAATTGCTCTTGTAGGCTACATGTAATACACCAATAGAACTCAGTGGAAAACTTACTTAAGTGCACAAGTCAGAACGTATTGCCAAAATTCTTTCAATTAGTTAGCCTCTTCTCTCCTGACTTTTGATAATACCAGAAAGTATAAAGTGCTGTTCAGGCTGGACTAGGTGTTACAAAGTCCCACCTATTCAAAGCAACACATATTTGCAAGATTGCTTTCAGCAGCAGGAGCAAGATCAGCTCTACAGCACGCACATCCCAGTGACTGACCTCTGTCCTCTGTCCTATCAGCCACTCCCCCTACTTACCACAGTTTCTAAAAGTCTGCAGAGTCAGGGAAAAAACAAGAGTTTCTTAATGACACTTCAGAGCCCTGTGAATCCTAGATATATCCCAAACAACTGTGTTACACTTAAAACCAACCTAAGAAGAATTCATAAAATCTGACCTCTTTTGAGAAGATTTCACATTGAAGAAAGTGCTGACTGTGACCTTAGGATAATTTTTATCACATAACCACAGCTATAGCTATGCAGAGAGCTCCAGTCCAATCTTCTTATTTACAAGACCAACCTCTCACTCCTACCCATTGTAGGAACATTATGCGTTGATCTTGTTGCATAAAAAAATAAACACTATTTTTTCATACTTGTAGCTCTAGCAAAGTGGTAACAAACAATTCTCATTCAGTTTAAAACAATGTGTATTAAGTCTATCCAAGAGTTATCTTCCATACCATAGTTTTTGTCAAACTGTCTAAAAATGTATTTTCATATTTTAAGTCCCAACCTGCAATGATGTTATTAATATCATGTTTGCCAAAATTAGAATTTTGCCAGTAAACTTTTCATGCTGTCATTCCTTCCCTTTGCTCTAACCCTACTTCTAGGCAGCTCAATCTGTCAATAGAAATACAGATTCAATGTACCAGTTGAAAACAGACCTATGGCTTTAATGCTGCCCAAATGTTGTCTGACTTCATACAACTGTGCAGGACACATGCAGCATAATCCAAACACACTCTGTTGTGGCAGAAGCATGATGTCAGCAATGAAATAAAAAACGCAACCCAGTACTTGAAGTGTGCACCCAGTACTGCCCAAGAGTTTGAGGGAAGAATTTGGGAAAAATGCCAAGTTCCATACGAGTCTTACAGAAGTATACAAGTGAATAAACTCTTAAATCTGCTGTTTCAGACTTTCTGCTAGCTGTACTGGGCCAAGGGTAGGAAAAGAGATCATTTTCTTCAGAACAGCTCATATGGTGCTGTGTTTTAGATTTTTGACCAAAAAAAGGTGATGCTAACTCAAAGCAGCTAACACTCTTAGGACTTTGCACCCATTTCACCCTTTTTTCAGATTACTATGACCATAACTACTTTTTCCAGAGGACAAAAACTCTTAAGAACATACCCTATTGCTGAATAACTGCACAATGCGATAAACTAAAAAGATACAAAGTGAATTCATGCAAATGAACCAATGAGAATAACAATGCTCTGGAAAATATATAAAGGTAACTGGAAAAGGAGAAAATGTGGATTTTTGCTTGTTATTTTGACGTGCATAAAGGAAAAAAAAGCTTTCTAAAACTATTTAGGTTTTAATCTGCACTGAGTTTGCATGGGCTGGTTTTTGATGATGGGGGGAGGCTTCAGGGGTGGCTTCTGTGAGAAGCTGCTAGAAGCTTCCACCATGTCCAGCAGAGCCAATCCCTCATGGCTCCAAAGATGGACATGCTGCTGGCTGCTGTAATTGTCAGTACAGAGAAGCAGGAGTGAGAACAAGTGAGAAGAACACTGCAGACACCAGGGTCAGTGCAGAAGAAGGGACAGGAGCTGCTCCAGGCACCAGAGCCCACATTCCTCTGCGGGCCGTGGTGCAGCCCATGGGGAAGCAGCTGTGCCCATGCAGGGCCACAGGGATGCAGAGATCCGCCCACAGCCCGTGGAGGAGCCCCACGCTGGAGCAGGCAGATACCCGGGAGGAGGCTGAGATCCTGTGGGAGGCCTGTGGAGAGAGGGCTCCTGCTGCCAGGCTGGAGCAGCCTGTCCTTGGAGCACTGCACCCCACGGAACAGTGACCCAGGCTGCAGCAGTTTTGGGAGAACTGTTGCCTGTGGCATGGACTCACATTGCAGCAGTTTGGAGGGAGCTGTTGCTGATGAGATGGAGCCACGTTGGAGAAGCTCTCAGTGAACTGTTTGCTGTGGGAGGGACCCTGCAGTGCAGCGGGAGAGGGACTCCCTCTCCCTGAGCAGCACGAGAAGCCACAGGTGATGAACCACAGGTGATGAACTAATGTAACACCCATTCCCTGTCTCCTTGTGCCAGCTGGGTAGGAGGTACAGCTGGCAAAGGAGGTAGAGGGAGGGATGGGGGGGAAGGTGCTTTTAAAGGGCTTGTTTTACCTCTCTTTATCCTGCTCTGATGTTCTTATCTGTAAGTAAGTTCATATCTGTAAGTTAAGCCTGTTTTGCCTGTGATGGTATTTGATGAGTGAACTCTCCTGGTCCTAACCACGAACCCTATATTAAAATTCCTCTCCTCTGTCAGCTGCACAGTTAGCAGCTTTCATAGGTGCCTGGCATCAGCCCACATCAACTGGGCCAATGATCAATACTATCAATAAAAAGATAGTATTATCTTCTCTTTACTGTATAGATTAATAATCATAGACTGGATCAGCACTTGAATTAAGGGGCTGAATCTTTAGTGTTGGATCTTTAATACTGACAGATTTTTAAGTAGATCTCTCAACCCCTTGAGTTCAATGTTGACCACAAGAACAAGAAAGACTTCCCTATCAGCTGTGGCTAATGTAGCCCCTCATCTAGTAATTAGACTAAAAAGATTTATTTAAGATTTTTACTTTCATTAGCACATAGGTATTCCCTTTCAAATATAATAACAATTTTTAAAATTTTTGAATAAATGCTATTAAATACAAAAACTTATAAGTACATGAGAGTGATAATATAATAATGCAAAGTATTAAATTTAAGTTTCAAACTTAAAAGCATAGCAAATATGTCGGACAAAAGTCTTAGTCAATGTCTATTCTAATAGTAAAAAACTGGAATTGACTGTAAGGACTCAGGCAATCCACTGCAAAGCTAAATTCTACTATCTGCCTCAAGAGCCTCTTCACAGATCCTAAAGCTTGAAAAAAAAGATCAATTTAAATTAGTTTAAAAGTTTATCTCAGACAAAGCAAATTAATACTAAAGGTTCTGTTATTAAATTTCTCATATTATAGAAACAAGTTAAAGCTGTTCTTAGCAAGGCTTACCATCCAAAAGACAATTGCTGCTTTGGAAATTGCACTTACTTGCTTAAGTAACTCCCTCCAGATTTACTCAAGTCCTTTTTAAGCATGTGGAACTTTGCAAAACTGTGGAAAACCTACAGTCTTTAAAGAGCTTTTCAACTGTAAACCTACAGGTATTATCACATTTATAATTACAGAATAAAACTGGTACCAGTCCCAAACAATGAAGCATATGGCCTATGCAAGGAAATCAATGCATGACAGAATCCAAGCTCACCTTTTAAGGACAAGAGAAATCCCAAGAAGTTGTTTCTTTATTGAAATTCAGTATCACTAGGCCCTAAAAAAAACTCTTTGTGAAGATACAAAAAAGTGTATCTTCATTTCAAAGTGTTTTTAGCAACCCATTTATGTCTATTGTTGCTAAAAAGTGCCAGAACACTCCATTTTACTTGTTTTCTTCCTGTTTACTTTCACTGTAAATTGGAAGCACTTTGTGTCTAGTATGCAATTTTTCTAACAGGAATTAAGTTTTAAATGAAATTTTTTTAAATTGTCAGTTTTCAGCTTTAAAAAAATCAATAGCTTGACATTAAAGTTCAACTTGTTTATATTAGCCACTATTTCAAATTTCTAACCAGGCAGCAGTTTGTTAAGTCTGATACAATACTTATATATAAAGCCAGGTAGCAGAGTGACAACCACTGAATTACAATTTCTTTTAATGAAGAAAGGGAAATATTTGTTCTGTATCAG
Source organism: Ammospiza caudacuta (assembly GCF_027887145.1). Taxonomy (NCBI): domain Eukaryota; kingdom Metazoa; phylum Chordata; class Aves; order Passeriformes; family Passerellidae; genus Ammospiza; species Ammospiza caudacuta. The sequence continues at coordinate 36,817,024 of NC_080632.1, forward strand.
ATTAAATGAATGCAACATAGTACATGTCCACAATCAACTGTAAAAAGTATTGTGTTGCATCATGTGTCCTACACAACCTTTTTGAATATATGACCTTTAAGTTGCTGAAGGTTGCCTCAGAATTTGGCTCAGTTCAGGCAAAACATCTGTTCCCTTTGCAGGTATACTGTAAGGACTTTTTTCTCAGTTGGATTTAGAGCACAGCAAGTGAGCCCTTTTCTGACCGATCATATACACCCCAGCATTTGTAAATCAAGCTCTGGGCTGACAACAGCAGGTCCACAATCCGTCACCCTTTCTCAGCTAGCAAGGCCATTTGACTGCTGTGAGAACTGCTCTTATCATGTCATCAAATCAAAGCATGTTGAGAAGAGGGAATGCAAGAGGCATCTGCAGAATTCCCACAATGTAGTGACTTTGGAACATTGACAGATGCATCTGTCATTTTATACCTTCAACTAACCTGCTGTCCGCTGGCCTGACATAGCAAAGCTGTCCAAGAGTAACTCCAGCTCTCTCATGTTGTTTTCATACGTCTCTGTTAGAAAGACCTGGTGTTTCTTGGCCTTTATTTGACAGGAGGAACAGACAAGACAAGAGGGGGTGGGGAAAAACACATTAAATAAGTAAACAGAAATTTTAAATTTCCTTTTTAAATTTAAATTTCTACTGTATTTCTTTTTATGTCTTTTCTCAAGCCAAGAGACCCAGCCTGACATAACAAATAAGAACCTTGTAACACACAACATAAAACTAAAGGATTTCAAAAGCAAAACAAGAGATTGTTGTACAAAAACATTGTCTTCATAATCTTCTGCTTTAAAAGTATCTTAATGGACACTAAATTCTGCCCATCTATGCAAGCAGTGAAATCTATTGTTACATCCTACAAGGGCATCGAGAAAGACACTCAACTACTGGCAGACAGGCTAGAAATCCATGATTTGGCACTCAGTCAAATCCCACACCTATTCTCATTACAAACCCTGCCTAGTTCAATTGTTAATATGTTTCATGCTAGACAGGGATTTCTTCAATACCAAAACCTCATCCTTGTGCATGGAACATAAAACTACAGAGTTCTTAGCCCCTATCACTAAATTTTCTTAAAGAAAGCTGTTCACTAAGTGCAGTCTATTGTTCAAATCAAGACACCAAATTTTTTGAGGTCAGAAAAGTCCTACATCAGATTTTTTTAAATCACTACAATAGAAAGACTATACCAAATAAATCCTTCAATTTATATCTGATAACTTGCAGTTTTCAAAGACATGTATCCGTAACATGTATCCATAATTCCAGACAAGACCAAGGTCTTTTTGAGTATACAGAGTTTTGACTTTTCAAGGAAATGTCTGATTTTAGCTGCTGACTGACTGACAAAAATTCAGCAATTTATAAAAAAAAAAAAAAAGAAAACCAACCATCCCTCCATCCCTCCTCAAGAGGAAACTATTTAAATAATTTCACAATTTTCTTATGACAAAGGTTCTGGTCAAAGATGTCTCATGACTTCTAACTGCTCAATTTATTTCTAAATTCTAAATTGTAACACATATTTGTGTAATTTCATTTCTACTTGGTAATGGAAAGTTAACCTTTTTTACTGAGAAAAATTCTACTGTTTTCTATCATATCTAGAGACTGTTGCTTTAGTTATGCTTCATTGCATGTCAAAGAACCCAGGCAATTTCTTATGTATGGGAAACATCCTCCCCAGGAAAACTGCTACATACTGGTAGCATATAACTGTCAGGACTAAAAAAACAAGAAATGCATTTAATTCTCTGCAGTGTTCCTTACTATTCAGTTTAAATATTTTATAAATTTGCTTTACTCTTTCAATTTTAATTATATGTACTGTATATCAACTAATATATTATTCATATGTGTATTTCAGTGTTAGGTCCCCTGTAGCATTTACACGCTTTTCCTTGTGTGAGAGTTTGTGTTATACTTCATAAAGAATTTCCAAATCACTTCTATATATTGAAAAATAACCAAGGTTTAATTCCTACTCCATAAAATTATCTATATAAATAGAACTTGTAAATGCTGAGATCTGGTAAAAATATTTTATGGGATGCAAGCACAATAAAGTATTTTACTCTTGTGTACTGACATCATCTCAGACATCTCACAAATAAAAAATAAGGAAATATAATAATATGAAAACATCACAATAAAATAAATGTTGTTTTTACATAAAATACTCCAGCACCAAGAATGTGAGACTAAATCTTCCCAGAAAAACATTTTCTATGGAAAAGTAAAATGTGAGAATTTTTTTTCAATCTTCTCATCCAATTTTTCTATTTTGTTTAGTTAATTTACCATAATTTAGTCAGTGTGTTCCAGTCTATTCAGCCTTCACTGCTTCTCTATGCTTTATTTGCTAACTACATCTATACTTCTGAAGTCAATTTTAGTCCCTTTTTCAACAGCAATAAAGATCAAAAGGAAATTACTTACACTAGCCAGTCTCTCTACCTGAACTGCAAAATATTTAGTATCTTTCCTTTCTAACTTCTATTTTCAATCACTGTCCCCATTATCATAAATTTATGGAAAAAACTGCCATAAATTACACTGCTAAAAATCCAGGCACAGTTCAAAAGGATCTATTATTGATCTGATTTCTTATGTCTCACTGACAGGTATATAATAAAAACATATACAGTCATAAAATCTTGAATGTAAGCTGACAGGACCTGTGGAAGTCATCTGGTCCCACTCCCCACTCACAGCACAGTATGGTCGAAGTCAGGTTAGGCAGCTCTGAACCTTGCTCTGTCAAGTTTTGAGTATCCTCAAAGATGACATTTCAACAAACCCTCCAGGCAACCTGTTCCAATATCTCACAATCTGCATTGTGAAGTTTTTTGTTTTCCCCTTACAGATAATTATAACTTTCCTGTTTTCTCTTCTACTTCGAATGCACACATCTAAGGAGAGTGTACCTCCATCTTCTCCACAAGGACCCACTTGATAGTTTACAGCAGTAGCTATTATTTGCTTAGTTTTCTTCAGTCTGAACAAACACAGAAAGTATGCATAATACTTTACTTTGAAAAGGAAAATGGAGTGTACAAGTATAGAGTCAAACACAATCATTGCAGCTGACAGATTCAGCTGTTCCAGGATATGTGATTACAATCCCTCTCAACAATTCCATCCATCAACATGTTTTGCCATTCCTGTAGAACTACTGGAGAAGTACAGGTGTAATTGTTTCCTAGGTTATTTCAAAAGGGAAATCAGTTGACAAGAAAACTGCTAAAGCCTTTACATAAGGAGAGTTTGCTTCACAGATCACATTAGTAAACGGGTGGAAAAATAGTTATAAACTCAATTAAAATTTATAAGTCTTCTAATGACTTTGTTGACTTCCTCTACACCAGAATGGACCATTCTTGACCTAGACAGTGATCCTTGTAAATAACCTTAAAAATCAAAGGTGAGGTCTGTATGAAAATGCAGGGGACTCCTGACCAAGTATTAATAAGGAAGCATAAAGAAGATTGTTCAGACATACTAAACTTGGAAAAATACAGATACATCATTAAAGCCTAGAGGGATATCCTTAGGGATGCCAAAATCCACCTGAAGTTGAATCTGACATTGGATATGAAGAGCAGCAGTAAAAGATTTCTGAAGTACATCACCTCCAAAAGAAGGACGAGGCAAAATGTGGCCCATTGCTAATGAGGCAGTGATCAGGAGAGAGAAAAGGCCTTCTCATTGCTTTTTTTCACCTCAGTCTTCACTCAAAGAACCTGCCTTTGGGAATTCCAGGTCCCTAAGATGAGTGAAATTTCCATGAACACTTGAGAATTTAAAATTCTCAACATATAATAGTATTTCCCATAGTCCCTAAAGACAATTCCATTTTCACAATATATTCCAAACTGAATAACAAAAAAAACGAATAACATGGAAGAAAAATCATACTTCCTGAACCCAGAACATATGCTGAATTTTACCATATAAAATGCTTCCTTGAAGCAAACTTCATATCCTTAAAAAAGGTTCCTATTATCATAAAACAACTCTTGAGGACAAAAACATTTTAGTAGAAAATATGCTTGGCAACATATTAATTTAATCACCAATTTCAAAACAAAATTGAGCTTTTAAGGAAATAAAGAGAAGCTAAGCATTTTTCATTTAAAATACTGTAAACTCCAATGAGGAAAAAATCTTTTTTCCAAATACTTTCTATCTTTATCTGTAAGGATAACTTGAACTATTCTGAAAACTGACTGCTTATAAAATTCTTCTATTCACTGTCAGACTTGTGTTAATCTTCCAGAAAGGTATTTTTATTTATCTGGACAAGTTCCTACTAGCTTGATTGTAGACATATTTTCCTTAACTATCAGTATTTGATTTTTCTTCCTGTTCCCATATAGAAATGATGTCCCATTGTTTTTGCAGCATTTTGCAAAAGCCGTGGTTGACTAAAATAAATGTGAACTCTATACACAGTTCCAGGACAGCCCACAGAATCTGATGCTGCAAATGTGAATCTGTATCTCAAGGTCAGTAACTTTATTTTTCATGTGGGCGGGACTTTGAGGCCTTGCCTTAACAAAACCACTGCAGTAGTAATCAGGGAGTTAGGGTCCAGATGTACAATGAACTGCCTTAATTCCTGAGAAATTTTCTCTGCTTTGTCTGCAGTCACAAGGGGTTCCTGGGGAGGCTCTCTTTCATATGGACTAATTAACCCACTCAGTATGTAGTACAAATTCCAACTGGTGATGGCAGAGTAAGAGCCAAACCCAGAACTATCCACATAGCCACCAAGCAACAGCATGTTCAGATATGCCTTAAAAATTGGTTATGTAAATTCTTTACAAAAGTATCAGAATGTTTACCAGGCATGACCTTGGGGGCAGCAAATCAAAGCATTTACAGAAATACAAAAGACTGCTCCACAGTTCACAAAACACAGATTTTACTCAAGTGATGCTCTGTAAAGCACAAAAGTGGCACAAACTTTTCGGTAAACAGGCATAACTTGTATTATAAAAACAAAACAAAACCATAACTGACAAACTCTCTCCTTAGGCTTCTATTTATTTTTGCTCAAGTTCTCAAACAATTGAATACTTTTATTTTCTTATATCTGGAATATTTAAAAATCTCTACAAGAGTCTTGCCACGTGTAAGTTAAATACAATCTCTCAAGAAATTTTGTATCTCAGTCTTACATATTAATCAAAATGCTCAAGTTTTATTGAAATCCTTCTTATCCCTCCCACAAAAAGAGATTTGTAACAACTTTTGCTGGGAGAGAATGTTATGAAGTATCTCCTAGGGTCTTGAGGTTTATTTTTTTGTCCAAGTCAGAGAAAATTTTTTGAGAACTGCAGATTTAGATTTTAGACGCCTGTCTTCCAACACCAGGACATCACAGCTTGAGTGACCTCTGCACTACAAAATAAATTTAAAAAGTGGTTTCTTTGCAGAAGATCATTTAAGCACATGCTTCAGAATAACTAGTCTTCTTACATTAGGACAATAACAGAAGTAAGAGCTGGGAAGAAAAACTCTCCACCTCTGTTAAGGCAGGAAAAAGCCAATCAAAATAAAACAACCCTTAACAATTAATGCACAAAATTAAAGAAGAGTGTGTATCATGACTGGGATATTTTTTTAAACCGAAATAAACTGTCCACATTAAATTGCCTAGATGATATTTACATGTTTGCCACTGTGTACCAGTTTCTATTCCGCAGAAGTTGTAGAACAGAATCATAATCCTCAGGGTCCTTCATGGTCTGTTAAGTCAATACCTAGGCAACTTCTGCTAAAGAACAATGCTTAGTGTGTACATCCTGGAACTAGATTCTCAAATATTTGTGTACTGACATTCAGCGTATGACAACCTACAAGGTGTTTATGGACAGCTGAGATGCATACATGATTTCAGGTCTGGCTGTAAAAGAAAAATTTACAAGCCATGTGGAAAAACACAAGCTGTGTGCAATCTATTACAGAACTTACATACAAATTATGCTACTTCTGATAGAATCTGTTAAAAGGAGTGCAAATAAATACACCTTCCAAATTAAAGGAATTTATACTAAGACACAATATTTTAATTATTTCACTTTCCTAATATGCATTCTGATGAACTGACAAGTTTCCCAAATTTCAATTTGCATTTCTCATAAAATAAAGGTTTAACATCTCCTGCTTGTCCCATGCTAAAATCATCCACTACTAGGTACTAGAAATGTAAATATCATGAGTAACTTAAAACTCATAAAGATAGCCCTTGTTCTTTCCATGAGGAGGAATACAGCTGGGGCTGTTTCAAATTAAACAAAGTGTTAAATCACAATGGCTATTCTAAATTCCTGTTCTTGTATCTAAAAATTTCTAGAAACCCTAGCTAGATAATTATGAGCTTGAGACCAATTTCCTCAAGTACACATAATGCAAATATTGAGAGCTTCCTCATGCTGAGCATTTGTAAGAAATTTTGTTTGATAGTAACAGATCCTATCACATTTGACCCATGCAAGTTTCTGGCAAACTTCTGCAACATGCTGGTATTTAAAATTACAAGCAAAGTAACTACTTTACTGTACATTCAACTGATCCATTAAGGAAAAAAAATAACCTTTTCATATAAAGTTTCAAAATAACGTACTATGCGTATCTTACAAATATTTTACAAATGAAAACATTAATTTGTATGTTAACAGTATTGTGAGAAACCAACTTAAGATTACCAGACTGAAATGGAAAAGATGTATTCAGGATGTCAATAATAGAACAAAATATAAGGAAGTAATTAACAGATCAAGAAAGCAGGATGTGGAAATAAAGGGAAAAGAACTCCGTGACAATTTCATATAATTTTAGTATAAGTAAGGGGAAGCCTAATAACAGTATACTGAATGTTATTTATACTTAGTTTCTACAATAGCCTTCTGTTTTTATTTTGGGAAGAAAAATAACAAAAAAGCTGCCTATACTGAGTAAACAAGACCACACACAGGCACTCCTGCTTCCCAATCGAATACAAAAGTCTTCAGGAAAAATAAAAGGCCATCCAAGGTGATAAAAATCTAATCCCACAGGGGACCACTAATACAACTCTTCAGAAAATGAGTATTTTTATTACCTGTTCAAGACAGTCTTGTGGCTTGAAACAATTCCAGTAAACCAATTAAAACAATCTGCTATATGAATAAGACAGTTCTTTCAAGTGGGGCAATCTATTTGCTTTTACTTTCAGTTACACAATGCTCATTTTGAGTACACCATTTAATACTGTTGTAATTACCAATAAACCTGAAGCATGAATAGACTTTTTTCCTGAATTCTTGTCAGGTATAACATATATTTTACTATGGAATTTTTCTTTGTATTCTTTCTGTGCCTGATAAAATTATTTTTTAGGTTTACTGAGGCAGCAAATGTCTTTTAATACTTAAATGCTTGCATTGAAGAAGATGTGTCCTCCCAAAGGAAAAACCGTTTTTTTAGTTTTATTTTTCTTCAATTTATTAGTTAACAATCTACCTGGGAAGTGGATAACACTAAGACAATGTATGAAGTAATTCCATCAGCTGAAGAGTAGACACCAACAAATCTGAAAACTCTCTGATGCAGATCTCTGCTCCTATATACTGAATAGCACAATTGCCTACTAGTAGCAGGAAAGAGATTGTGGTCATCTCCTAGACTCATAAGTCCAAGAGGAAGCAGGAGCAGAAATTTACAATTGAAAAAGAATTGGCTAAGTATAGAAATATTACAAATGCTACTATACAATGAAGAGAGATAAGTTTTCAGTTTAAAGTTCATCTAGTTCTAATGCTAGACCGGGTTGTTCAAAGTCCCCTCCAACCCAGCCTTGAACTCTTCCAAGAATAGGACATTCACAGCTTCTCTGTTATGAGTTTCTTTGTTATGTTTCATAAATTTTTGTTATGTTTAAGTACCTCACAACTCTCACAATAAATTTTTTTTTCCTAATATCTGATGAAAACCTTCTTTCAGTTTGGAGCCATTCCACTTGTCCTCTTACTACATGCTGTTCTGGAAAGTCTCTGTTCAGGTACTGGAAGGTCACAATTGGGCCACCCCAAATCCTTCTCTTCTCCTGGCTACCTCATAGCAGAGCTGTCCATCCCTGTAATAACTTGGTGGCCTCCTCTGGACTCTCTCCAACAGGTCCGTCTCTGCCCTATGCTGAGGGCCTCAGAGCTGATGCAGCCCTGCAGGTGGGGTCTTACCAGAGCAGAGCAGAGAGGCAGAATCCCTCCTCTGCCCTGCTGACCGCACTGCTCTGGATGCAGTCCAGGACATATTTGGCTTTCTTTCTTCCAGCAGGGTCACATCCAGCCTCTCACCCACATGCACCCTCAAAGCCCTTCTGGGCAGGGCTCCTCTGATCTGTTCATCCCCAGCCTGTGTTGACACCAGGGGTTGCCCTGACCCAGATGCAGCACCTTGCACTTGGTCTTAGTAAATAACAGAAGATTTGCATGGGCCCACTTCTCCAGCTTGTCCAGGTCTTTCTGGATGGCATCCTGTCCTTCAGCTGTGCCAACTGCACCACTCAGCTTGGTGTCATCAGCAAATGTGCTGAGGGCGCACTTCCATCCCTTCATCTATGTCTATTAATGAAGATAACCTAAGCTTTTTGTTTTGACCCTCATGCTATTAAAGAGGATGGCAAAATTGATATTCAGAGTTGGGATATGTAGAGACAGTGGGAAGGCACCAACTGGTCATATAAAAGGAAACATATTTCAGAAAATAATCCTGTAAAATACATCCAACAGGACAAATACACACTAACGAAAAAAAACCCCAATCAACTAAAAAGTTTGCTACCTTCAAATAAGACATTTTCAAAAATTTTCTGCAGTCAAATGCTTGCATGAAAAGCATTATGTGAAATAATTATGTCTACGATGGTAACTAATCAAGCCTGAGGAAAAAAAGCTTGGATAGGAAGATAGAACATTCTTCACAAAAAATTACAGTCCATATTTACAAATTGTCTTCTTCATTAGGAATGCTAAGGCTTGTTTGAAATAACTGTTTTCTGCAAATAATTCCTCAATTAAATACTTAGTGTATCACTTAAAATGCATTTTGGAATTAGCTTCTCCAATATCTTATTTATATTTACTCTTGTTTCACAAAACAAAGTAATATAAATAAAAAATCAGAGTAACACAAAGTCAGATTTATTCCACAGCTCAGCACAGCAAATGCAGATTATGTTCAGAGCATGCTTAAAAAACCAAAACAACAAGTGCCATAGGCTTTTTGTCTTACCATTGCAAGTTCGCTCTGTAATTCACTGCAGCTTTTTTCAGCATTCCCTAGTCTTGCAGAGAGGTCCATAATTACCTTCTTCTTCTCCTCAATCACTTCTTTCATTTGATTGTTTGAGGAGAAACACTCTTTTTCTAATCTGGAAAGTTTCAACATTAGAACATTTTAATCAAAAATACTTATGTTGAGTATTCTACATATTTTTAAAAGACAATCTGAGTATCACATCATGTCAGCACATCAAATGACTTATGAAGCTGCTTGCCTTATGTTTTTTTAAGTCAAGAAATTTATATATTCTTTGTAAGAAAAACTTCTCAGTTATGTTTATGTTCTTTTCCATTACCAAGGCTTGTGTTAGACTTCCAGTCATAAACTAATTTGATAATTTGGATAGGGTCTCCAGATTACATGTAATAAAACAGAAGTCATCATATTTTAATTAACACATTAGTTCTCTTCAGAAAGATATCACATCTTGCATTATCAGCACTGGTTTAAAGTACAAAGCTTGCTCCTCAAGTTTCCAAATACCTGACTATATTCTTACCCTGGCTGTAGCCAGAACAGGGTTAATTTATGCAGTAGCCAAGAGTGGCCATGGCTAGGACCTGGAGGTCATTCTGTACCACCTCATGTCATTTTCTGGGGACAGGAGAAGGGCTCCCTTGTGGGTAGTGTGGCAGAGGGACTGGGTATGGTTGGGTGTTTCCACAGTGTGCAATCACGGGTGATGTATCACTTTTTTCCTTGTACACTCTGTCATTAGTATTGTTGCTGTTACAGTTCATTGTCTTATTTCATTGTTGTGTCCAGTAAAGTGTCCTTATCTCAGCCTATGATTTTTACTTTTTGTGAGTCCAATTCTCCTCTCCACCTTGCCACAGAAGGAGGAAGAGAGGGGAATGATTGAGCAGCACATTGTTTGGAGTGTCTCTGTAGGAACACTAAATTGGGGAATACCATTCTTAAACCCTGATAATTCTACTCAGAATTTCATTATTTCAATAGCAGACAATTCAAAATTTCAATCAGTTCTTGAACTACATCAGTCCTTCTGGTATTCAAGAAAACAAATGTATAGAAAGTCTGGCATGATAAAAAGGTATGTCATGAGAAAATTACAAGGCCAAACAACAGCAAATAGGAGACAGAGCCAGGGAGAGGAAGCCAAGGAAAAATTTTGAAGGATTGCCTAAGTACATAGGGATGGAAAGAAGGTGCGTCAGAAAAGGCACCTAGAATTAAAATTCACAAAAGATGACAAATATGAGAAGGGATTTTACCACTGTTATGGTAGGAAAGAAAACATGAACAGACTTCTACACAAAGCAGCTATTTTACGAACAGCAGAGAGAGAAAGTCAGCATACTCCCTGCCTTTTTGTCCTCCATTTTCCATGACATGGTCTATTCCCAAGCCTCTACTGTCAGTAAAAGGACACTAAAAGGAGAACAATTGGTAGCAATAGGTGAGGATTATGTCTGAGATAACCTGTGAGAACTCAACCCATAGAATTGTAGAGGTCAGCTCACCTACATTCAAAGATTTTGATAAAGCTGGCTAAACTCAGAATGACATTGCTCATTATCATCATGAAAGGTCACAAAGATTGGGGGAGGTCCTTGGCAAATGAAGAAAGGCAAATGTCACACTTATATTTGGCAAAAGTAAAAAGGAGAAGACAAGGAACTATAAACCACTGAGCTTCATTTCAGCCCTGGAAGGTTACAAAGCAATTCCTTCTAGGACAATTTTCTTTTCTGGGGTCATGAAAGAGACAAAGGTGATTGGGAAAAAGCCCAGATGGTAGTAGCTGGAATGGCTGTAATACTGTAGAGGTCGGTCTAAGACCTGTTTAACAGCTTCAACCACCACCTGGAGTAAGCCAAGAGTGCAGTCTTACAATACCTGCAGTGAACAGTGAACTGGGTGTGGGTAGATCATGACACAGTACAATTGATACACTCAACTGAAGTGCTGCCATTGTCTAGTCATGGAGAAAGAACAGGCCAGAATTAACCTTCTGACATTCAACAATGACATGTGCAAAGACCAAAATTTAGGAAAGAAGGCCACCCTGAAGTGGTGTAGTTGTAATTGGCTGGATAGAAGGTATGCTAACAAGAACCTGGTAACCATGACCAACAGCCACTAATCAGCAGCACAGCACAGGAGCAGAGAGAGCTAACAGCATCCTGGGCTGTATTAATAGCAGCATAGCCAGATCAAGGGAAGTGATTGATCGCCTTGTATTTGGCAGCCATTATCACACATCTAGGATAATGATCACTTTTAACTACATGCACCCCTTACAACATAGGAGAAAAGTTGGGGTGGGCTTAAGGGAATGGTCACCACCATGGTCAGCAGCAGAAATACACATAAGAACTGAGGAAACTTGGTGTATTCAAGCTGGAGAAGAGATAACTCCACAGTGTACAACAGATACTCCCAGTATCTAAAAGGAGGTTAGCAAGGAAATGCAGACGATCACTTCACAGCAGTGCTTGTCTACAAGACAAGTACTGAATCCAGAGAAGTTCAAACAAGGAGATATGTTTTCCAACTGTATGGAAAAGGTTCCCAGAGAGATTGTGCCATCTCCATTCTCCACGTTTTCAAGACCTAACTGAAGAACCTGATCTCACAGCTTATATATAGTTTGAGCAGCAGGTCGGATTATTGATCACCTGCAATTCCTTTCAATCTGAACTATTATTTGATGTAGCTCTCAACAGTAGAAACATCCAGTAGAAACATCATCTCTTTTTCTCCGAGCAGTCCTGTCTCCCAAGAACTGAAAGCAGTGCAAAGCGCTGAAAGTTCTTTTTGAAAGCATTTTTGAAGCTTTTGAATCAATATTGTCACTTTCTGACTTTAATTTATTTGTTAAAGATTAATGTATCTTTTTAGCTGAAGGACTGCTTCAGCAGTCCACCAAATACCTATGTGCTTCTGCATCAGCCTGGCTGATTTTTTGCTGTAGCTGCAGATGTTTACTTCTTATTCTTCAAAATCTGCCTATTTCAGTCCCCCAAAGTAGCTTCTACTCTCACAGCTTTCGGAAACACAGCAAAAGCAGTTCCAAATTATTCCATGTCATGTTCTCACTCTTCAAGAAAAGTAAATTCACACAGAGACCAAAATCCCATGTTGCTTCCAATTTACATAGTGCTACTGAGTTCAGAGCTAATTAATAAATTATGCAACCCAGAAAAGCCCATTTGCTTGGTTTCAGTTATTATAACTACATTTTTTTCTGAGAAAACAAATTCTTACAGCATTTTATAGCTTCCAACTTTTGCGTTATTTACCTACATCAAGTCCAGCCAAAAACACATACAAGTGTTCTAGCACAACAAATGAAAGTCTCCAAGATCTTCATTTGGCTAAGGCTTAAAGAAAAACTCATGCAAGTCCTCCAGAAAAAGAGAAAATATGTTTGGATGCCAAACTATGTCTTAAAAAAAAAAGCCAAGCTCCTGACATTGTCTGAAGTCCGAAGACCAGACCCTTCAAAGGTAAGTAGATCAAAGGCTGTTGTATTCTCTCAGAAGGTGTCTGGTGAAAGCAATCACTGATTTTCAGCAATGTTACTGACACTTGTATGCTTCAAAGAATAAAAAGGGGACAGGAAACAGATGAGGCAGTACTGGCTCACCCCATGTAATTACCTCAAGGGAACTGAGTAGACTGATGTCCACCGCAGAAAAAGCTTGACCATCGCTACTTATCTTAATAGAGGTCTGGAAATTTTGATGTCTGGACTAACAAAATTGTGAGGATAGCCTGTTCATGGTTCTTCAACTTGTCTTTACAAAACCAACAACTATTTTACCTGTGTTTTAACTGTCTTAATTTTCATGGAAAGGTGTGCATTCTCTGAAATCACAGAACACAATTTGCTTTCAAAAAACTCAGCTAGCAGAAGCTGCTAGAAGTAACTGCCTGAATCAACACATGATTGCAAGCAGTGAAAACTACTTTTTGGATATTAGACGACATTTATTCAATTAACACACAGAACAGATGCCTCAGGCATAAATTCTGTTTTATCCCCAAAAAATGCCAAGGATAGGGCAAATTTCCCTCCTGAAAAAGAAACACTGAACATAATTGTCCAGTTCAGAGCAAGAAGGGAAGGCTTCTTAAGGTTCATCTTGCACTTTAGCAACTCAATTTACTTCTCTGTAAGCACTACTATTGAAATTCTTAAGGCAAATGGTACCACATCTGTAAAACTGTATTTCATAGTCTTAAGTGCAAAAATATAGGTATTGCCTATACAGTAATTCCAAACAAAGAAATATACTCTCTAAAAAAAACTTTTTTTTTCTTTTTTGATGATAACATTTTTCAAAGATGTAACTTTTATGGATCAAAAATACCCTAAACTCATATCCCTTCAATGCTCAAAGCAATATCTTCATACATCTAGAGGCAATATTCTCACAAGGAACAAAACATTACTGAATGCACAATACAATTCAACACCTAACCATTATTGTTATGTTGGTCCAAATAATCTAATTCAGAAAAATATCTTTAAGAGATTCTTAGGGATTTAACTGGAAAACTACTACTTACAGAAGTTCATGTTTTTAACCAAATTTACTAATCCAAAAATTTAAAAACAGATCTTGTAGTAAAACATGTGAAATTATAATGATTTGGAAAATACCTAAACAGATGTTTAAGTTACATTAAAAATCCCGCTAATTAGCTAATATTTTATTAACATCTATTGGTTCCCAGTACACATCTATAATAAAAGCTCCCTGACTCCTTACAGGAAGCCACGTTATGGCAGGCATGTTGACAAGACAGGATAGTTTTTTTCTAGACCAAAAACTGCAATGGCTTAACAAGCATTACTCAAAAAACCAAACTAAAAAGCCCCACATTTCATCAAGGATGATTAATTCTTCTGGTCTAACATCAATACAAAGACAAACTTTGGAATATTAGGTCTTGGGACAAGTGAATAAATGGTTCAAGAACAAACACTGCAAGTGTTTCAACACCACTTCAAGAAAATTTTTGTAACATTAATTTTTCCATATCTTCTGGACCACTAATGGGAACCAACCAGAGCAAAAATAAAAAACCCGCTACACCAAATTAAAAACTAAGAAAACCAAACCAAGATTGGAAAAAAAAAAGAACCATAGTCCATATGCTCTGTAAGAATAAAAGGTTACATACAAGAAAAGTTCAGATGGTACAAAGTAGCTTGTGTTCTGCAAAACTACTGGTCCAACAACCATTCCTCAAAAAAAGGCTGGTTTGCAAACAAAGAAGTTTTTTAAAGCAGAACGATAAAAAGGGAATAAAATGTCAAATCAATGGTTCAGGCCTTCTCCATTTCACAGAAAGGCAAAGAACTTTGTATCAGTTTAGTGTCATGTATTTACTGACAGAGCAAAAATGCTCACAGCAAAAACAACCAGGCAGGATGAGATTACACTTTAATTAGCTGATGTCATTTTAGAACGATAGAGCATCTTGAAATATACTTACTCAGTTTCACAGCTGTGAAGACTGCAGTCTTCCTGAAGAATAATTTTAGATTACTATCATAATGTTTTTCACAAATTTTTATCATCAAAGTTATATCTTTTTCTGTGAGAAAAAAGTTTTCACTTTTTAATGTGACTCTGGTTTACCTAAATGTGCCTCTTTTGAACTGTTTTTAAACAAAGAGCTCTAAGTTGTTGATAATAAAGCACAAATTTCAACTCTGTTTGAAACTAAAAACATCTCTGTAAGCATAAATATAGGAACACTTGGGCCACAAAAGTCCTTTTTTGTATGGAAACCAGTTTCCTTTTTTCCCTTTTTAGTATTTTCTTTTTTTCTCTATTGTGTGTATGAGCAAGTCTGTACACAAATACTTTTATGTACAGACCCCCATAATCCTAAACTAAGAGATGAAAACTGTCTTTTTCAACTACCTCTCTCTCCCCACAACCTCACTGTGTGCCACCCACTTCATGTCTTCTAAAGCCCCTCTTTCCCTAAATTTCACAAACTACTATCCTTTATTTCATGTACTCCAAGTTATTTCATGAACTTCAAGTTTGTCTTCCAGCACCACTCTTCCTCCTGATATTTTCTCACCCCAATAACAACTTTATTCAGCTAAGGAACAAGACTCAGTACAGTGTATCCTATATCTGCCCAGGAAATAGAGCAAAATCTTTCTTCCAAAAAAGATCTGTTACCACAGATACAGTATACTGTGCTGAGCAGGAAAGGAATTTCAGGTAATTTTATCTGCTCTCATACACTTCATCCACTCTTCTATTTTCATTAGATAGTCAACACTTTCCACAATCATTCAAAAGCTGAAAATGAAGATCCACCACTATAAATGATACACAACTTCTCAACAGGAGTCTTAAAGATTGATCTAGCTCACTGAAGTAAAAAATAATATTTTCATCATAATGTAAGTATATATAGAAGCAAAAAATCTGTTCTACCCCTGCCATGTGTGCTTTCCTACACTCCTCCCAAGTACACAGGAGACAGGACCCTGCCATAACTATAATTTCCAACATTTTTCCTTTGGCAAATAATGGTAACAGATCAGTTATTTTCTTTATCCACCCATACGGTTACTGATATGGACGTGATATTAATGTTATTAATGGAACACCAGGTTCTGAACTTCAGGTTGGTTTGGGAAATTGCATCAGATTTAATTGTTTTATACTGACTGAAAAGTATATAAATGTAAGCTGTAAGTGGTAATCCAGCTGTCAACTGCCATTTTACAATGAATTTAGACGGAAACTTACATATTGAGTTTTTCCAAGTTCTCCTGGGCATTTTGTTTTTCTCTCTCATATGCATATTCTAACCCTTTGAACTCTTTCTTCATCATTTCTAAATCTGAAAGAGCTTCTTCTCGTCTGTCCTTTTCCACACGCACAGCTTCTTCAAGTTCTCGAATTCTTAACTACACCAAGGGATAAAAAAGCAATTAAAGCAAGTTAGGAAATACTTACATGATCTGCTTTACAGTAGAGTATATTGTAATAATTCAGTATAAAAGCATATACACATGTAAAAATCACTGAACACATGTAAAAATGTAAGAATACATAAAACTCAAACCAGAGCCAAATAGATATGACAATGAAAAGTACGTCCTGTTCTCATTTGGAGGTGTCTGAACATTTTCAGTTCTTATCAATACGGAAGCTTTCCAGGGAAATTCTAGTTTTTAAATAGACTCATGAAGAGTGGGACCAGCAATAAAGGCCATACTTTCTCTCAGAACAAAGCATAATTCTAGCTTGTTCGTGTACATAAACACGGAAAAAGTCTTTATCAGTTATTCATCCATAAAACCCAAGCCTCTAAGTTTAAGGAATGTTATCCTCTCAGTTCCTTTGTATGTTGCAGAAATATTGAGGAAATTAGGCAAACTAAATCTTTTCTAGTTAAATTATCACTTTTAAAATTAAACGGCCTGTACATACAGAAGATCATGAAAATAAGAAAATAAGTCTGACTGAAGAATGGCAATGCTTATTTTTGTTATTCAGAAAATAGGGGGGAAAAGATACCAAATTCCCTTCTTCTTTGCTTAGTTTTTCAGAAGTCCAGTAAGTTTGTTAGCTATTATGATATTACTAAGAAATCACCATGTAGTTTTTTTCCAAACTCTTTTTTACTAAACCATAGTTTTTTATTGAATATAACTCTGTGTGATACAGATAGAAAAAAATTAATGTTCAAGTATATACACTAGATTTATTCATATAATCAAACTTTACTGGTAACTGCAAGTATGATAATTTTGGAGCTTGAATGTACTCTGAGAAACTGTGTTTGAAACAGCAGTTTCAGGATGCATTATTCTCTCACTTGTAGATAAGTTGGATGCATGCACTGTGTCTCCAAATTGCTCTAAGAAGCCATTCAGAAGATACAGGGCAGCATATTTAACCAGTAGTATAGTGCTTAACTATTATGAAACATTTCCTTTTCCCTAACTGTTTAAATACTGGTGGGAATTCTCAAAATTACAAATATGACATCTTATTTTATTATTTATTCTAATAAGTTCAAAGTTCCCTGAAAAGCAGATACTTTTCTATTTTGTCCTCATTATAAATATATATATATAAAAAATTTATTTTGACACTTATTGTAATAAATCTACTTAGGTTTTTCACTGGAGCAAGTGCTCTTCATATTTTTGGATATTAGTTATTTCACAACTTCCTCAACTGTTTTACTATAAACTTCTATGAAATATTTAACAAAAGTTTACCTGAATTATCTCTGAAGTGAAATTGGATGCTAAATGTGCTGCTCTCTCTGCTTCAATGTCTTCTTCCAGTTTCTTTGCTTTCACTGCAGCGGCCTAGAAGTACATTTTGAGGATATTTAAGTTCAGAGAGAAGATAATATGACACCAGGTTTATTCAACTCATTAAGCATATTGTGACTCTGTACTTCAACCTGATACATCTGAATTTCTTTGGAACTGTGACAATTCATAGCAAGAAACACATATAACAACATTTTCTACATTTATGGATTATTAAATTAATATTTTCTATTTAGTTTAGTAAATTGATGTAGTATTATGTTAGTGCTGCATTTTCTATAATCAACTAGGGTAAGAAAGCAAATAAACCAATTGCCCCACTATTTGCTCACTTGTGGCAACATAACTCTGTATGTCCTGAAATACATTGAGGTATCAATAGAACATCTACAATTTCATAAATGACACATGGGACAGAGAAGATTCTTCAAAAATTTATCTGCTTAACATACTTAATTTTAAAAAATCACAAACACTGCTACTATATTTTCATACTGCTAAGATTATTCTCATAATTAAGAATGTCTTCAAAAAGGGTAAGAAGGACCCAGGGGACTACTGGCCAGTCAGGCCTCACCTCAATCCCTGGAAAAGTGATGGAGTGCCTCCTTCTGGACACCATCCCTATCAACATGGAGAACAAGAAAGTGATCAGAGTAGTCAGCATGGATTCACCAAAGGGAAATCATGCTTAGGCAATCTGATCGCCTTCTATAATGGGACAACTACCTGGATGGATGAGGGAAAAGTAACAGGTACTGTTTACCTGGACTTCAGCAGGGCTTTCTACACTGTCTTCAACATCCTGTGGACGAACTAGGAAGTGGGGCCTGGATGAAGGTGAACTGACAAGTGAACTGAGAACTGTCTGAACATCAGATCCCAGAGGGTTGCTATGAGTGGCACAGGGTCTGGTTGAAGGCCTTTCACAAGTGGAGACCCCCCAGATTCAAGAGTGGGCCTGGTATTGTTTAACTTCCCCATCAGTGCCTTGGGTGAAGGGGCAGGTGCCCCCTCAGAGGGTTCACTGATGACACAGAGCTGGGAGCAGCGGCCGATACCCCAGAGGGCCCTGCTGCCCTTCAGAGGGTGGAGAGAGGGGCACAGAAGAACTGCCCGAAATTCAGCAAAGGCAAATGCAGGGTCCTGCACCTGGGGAGGAAGAACCCCGGGCACCAGCACAGGCTGGGAGCTGATCTGCTGGGAAGCAGCTCTGAGGAGAAGGGCCTGGGGTTCCTGGTGGACAGCAAGCTGTCCGTGAGCCAGCAGTGTGTCCTGGTGGCCAGGAAGGGCAATGGTGTCCTGGGGTGCATTGGGAAGAGCAGTGGCAGCAGGTCAGGGAGGTGATCCTGCCCCTCTACTCAGCCCTGGTGACACAACTGGAGTGCTGTGTCCAGTTCTGGCTCCTCAGGACCAGAGAGACACAAAGCTGCTGGAGCTGGTCCAGTGGAGGTCACAAAGATGATGGGAGGACAGGAACATCTCTCCTGGGAGGAAAGGCTGAGGGAGCTGGGCCTGCTCAGCCTCGAGCAGAGATGGCTGAGAGGGGACCTCATCAGTGTCTGTGAGTATCTGAAGGGAGGGTGCCAGTGGATGGGTCCAGGCTCTGCTCAGCGGTGCCAAGGGACAGGACAAAAAGCAATGGGCACAAACTGACACACAGGAAGCTCCACCTGAACATGAGGAAGAACTTTTTTACTGTGCAATGACCAAGCACTGGAACAGATTGAACAGAGAGATTATGGAGTCTCCCTCACTGAAGACATTCAAGAACTGTCTGGACACAAACCTGTGCCATGCGCTCTAGGATGATCCTGGCTGAACAGGGAGGTTGGACCAGATGACCCCCCCGTGGTCGCTTCCCACCGTACCCATTCTGTGACTGTGACTGCCACAAATAGCTGGATTAAGACCCTTTATAGTCTTCCAAACATCACCTGAATATTCTTTTTCCTCTGCTCTATGACTACCTTTCTAAAGCTTATGGCTCACCATAGCCCTAGCAAATTTAAACCAAATCAGATGCCAGCAAACAATTGAGAAATTAGTCAGAAAAAAAACCCATACTTCATGAAAGTCATTAAACCAGACACTACTGCTTAAGCATGGCTAATCAATACAGAATTATTAATAGAAAGAAATTCAGATTTGCTGTAAGGAAAAGAACCTTGGTATTTCAGTCTATCAAACTGCACATAAGCCACAGAACTTGCACCTGTATTCAAAGCTGTGTCTGAAGACTCAGTTGGGAAGAACACAGCTGCAACAAAATGCCATATAGAAAATCTATTCTATTTTGCTGATAAAGGTTCAAACAGGGTCTGCTGATACCTATATGCACTTCCCTTCACAGTGAGAAGCTGCATACTCCACTAGTGAGAACAATCTATTACACATTCTGTGAGTAGAAGAAAAATGTCAGGGGTGAGGCTAACCTGTAAAACCATGATAAAAGTTCCAAAAAGAGAAACGGGAAGGAGTTTTGTTTTCCTGTCTGACAAACAGAAGGTCACTGACATCAGAAACCCATTAGACAGGCAAACTTCTTCAAATCACATTAAAGGTGAGAATCAGTATCCTTACTGAATCACATGTCTGAAAATTTTACACAATGCCTTACAAAAAAGAAGCTGTGTGAAAACCATCTAGAGTAAGCTTTCAGGCAACAGATATCCAGATCATAGGCTTGTCTGGGAGTCAAATGGGAATACATACTGGTGTAACATGGAAAGATTCTTATCAGGACCAAATCCATCTCAAAGATGGACCACAAAGTGAGTTCTCGACTGATTACAAAGTGCTTGCTCATCCAACAAAGAAAACATTGGTTATTGAAAAAGATTCAGTCACTTGTTACTTTCATGTGTACCTAACAAGATATATGAAGGCAGACATCTTATTTAAGATAGCAGCCACAAACTCACGGAATTTCTGAAGTTTCCTTAGATATTCAAGCTGATTGATTTCAGCCTTAACATAAGAAATAGTTACACACTTTTCATAAATTTAGAGAAGTTTACTAAACCTTATCAAAAATACAACACAAGACTGAATAGAGAAAATATTATGGTGCTGGAAGCAAAGGATTTTTCCCAACATGTGCTTGCCAACACAATGGAGGTTTCACCTTTTAACCCTTTTGCCTCTCCCAAAATGTCCGCTGACTCCTTCTTTGCTGTCCAGTGGTGGAGTTTACTTCCTCAAATCCTGATTAGAGGTCAGCTGTTTGCCATAGTAACTATAAATCTGTAAAACTTTTCTTAACCTATATACATTATATTTGTCTGTTAATTGTGAGAGTCTATGACTGCACTACTGATCTATCACAAAGAACAAAGCTGGGATTGGTTTCCATGATAGCACAGAGAGAATTTGGACTTTGGAGGAAAAAAAGTGACTAAGAAAAATTCAATGCCAGCATTCAAACTTGTGGGCAAAGAACATGCTTTATGTTAAATCTCTTGAGGTTCAGTCACTTTTTTCAGTGTCACACTGCATATGTGTGACACATCAATGCTAATGTGGAGACATTTTCTTTAAGCTTACAGTTTGCAACACCATTTTCCAAATCGTCCTTTGTGGCTTCCACTTTTTTGTCCCTCACACTTGCTTGAAGTGCTACAATATTTGTGAGTATTGGTGTACTCCAAACTGAAAGCCTTAATTTAGTATCCTACATGACACCTTGTTCAAGACATTTGCTGTTCAACATCCACATTTACAAAAAATACCCTTTTAAGCAAACAGTGGGGGAGTGGGAGGGGGATAGACAAAGATACATTTGCAACACTTACTAAGCTTAGATGCAGTAATGGAAATAATTTTTCTCTTTTCTGCTTGCTTTTAAACCCCTCTGCAAGATTTATTTATCAGGATACTTACACTTACAGAAGGTTTAGGTTCAATCACTATGTGAAATGGTCAGCCAAGACATTTTTAAGTGAAGAGGACACACATATACCTCATACTTGGATCACCATTCAACCATTCTGTTTATTTGTTTCCATATTCAGACTCAGATCTTTTTCCTACTTAAAAGCATTTCCCTACAGCTCAAAGCTCAAACCAGGGGGTCTAAATACTTCTATGGGAGATGTGCTGACCACTTCCACCTAGCGTTAGAAACACTGATACCGCTTGATCATGGTAAGGTGGAGCCATCTCCTGTCCAGAAAATAAACAATCTTTAGTAACTATAAAGTTACTTAAATACTAACAATTCTTAACCACTGAAGTAAATGTTCTTTCAGCGTGACAATGTGGATAATCCTCACTTATTAAGTACATATTTCCTGTACTTAAAGTCTAGAGAAATATGTGTGACAGAGTAGGCATGCTTGACTTGCATGACACTGGATAAACAATTACACTGGTATGGGAGGTACAAGATAAGCCACGTGCTTGATTTCAGGTTAAAGAAAGGGTAAAACCAACTAGGACAACTAAATGATACAGTTTGGCTGCCTTTGGATAAAGTCCAAGTCCATTCTGATCTGCTACGGAGTTGCAGCTGGAGAAGCTATCTGAAATGCACTTCCATGCCCAGTAGATTAAGTAAAGAGTTTACATGAAATAACACTGTTACTCTACACAAGCACATAGACAAAAGACTTATGTGACTTGTTCTAACTCCTCATGAGGACTACATAAAACACTGTTGAAACAAGTTTGATCTGAAAGTAAGATAAAACTAAGCAGTCTCCAAACTGGACTTCATTAATATAAGGACACAGAAGATTATGAAGAAGCTCCTCTCTGAGATGAAGTCCATTAGCATAGAATCATAAACTAGTTTGTGTGCAAAAGAACACTAAAGATCATCTTCCACTGCCATCTCACTCAAAGTCCCATCCAACCTGGCTTTGAACCCTGCCAGGGATGGGGCATTTATAATGTCTACAGGCAACCAGTTCCAGTGCGTCATCACCCTCATAGTAGGGGAATTCTTTGTAATAGCTAATCTAAACCTACTCTCAGTTTAAAGCCATTCCCCCTTGTTCTATCACTACATAACCTTGTAAAAGATCTTTCTCTAGCTTTTGGCACCTTTTGGTACTGGCAGGCTGCTATATGTTGTGCCCAGAGCCTTCTCTCCTCTCCTCCAGGCTGAACAGTCCCAACTCTCTCAGTAAGTCTTTACAGGACAGGCGCTCCAGTCCCCTAACCATCTTTGTGGCTCTCCCTCCTATGGACTCACTCTAACAGGTCTATGTGCCTCTTACATTGGGACCCTAGTGCTGGATGCAGCCCTGCAGGTGGGGTCTCGCCAGAGCAGAGCAGAGGGGCAGAATCCCTTCCCTGACCCTGCTGGCCACGCTGCTTTGGATGCAGCCCAGAATGCAGATGTCTCTGGGCTGCAAGTACACATTGCTGGGTCCTGAGCAGCCTCTCATCCCCACCAGAATTCCCCATGTCTTTCCCCACAGGACTCTCACTCTATTCTCTGTTCAGTCTGTATGTGTACTTGGGATTTCCCTGGGGCAGGTGCAGGACCCTATACTTGGCCTTGGTGAACTTCAAAGTTTGCAGAGATCCATCTCTCAAGCCAGTCAAGGACTCCCTGAATGGCACCCCTGCCTTCCAGTGTGTAAACTGCCCCACACAGCTCGATGTTGTCAGCAAACTTGCTGTGGGTGCACTTGATCCCACTGTCCATATCACTGAAAAAGATGTTAAAAAGCACTGGTTCCAATACCAATCCCTGACTGATGACTGCTTTCCACTTGGATATCAAGCCATCAACCACAACCCTTTGAGAGTTATCCAGCCAATTCCTTATGTACCAAGTGTTGCAGTCATCAAATCCATGTCTCACCATGTTAGAGACAAGGATGTTGTACAAGACAAAGGAGTATGGGACACTGTCAAATGCTTTGCATAAATCATTATGTCAGTGAGATTGTCACACAAGAAATATAACTTCGGAGAGACCAGAGAGTTCCCATTACAAAATCTGTGATGCTTAGAATCCACTAAGTTGGTATTATATATATTATATAATATATATGGTACTATATATTTTATCTAGAGAAAGTATATCTCTTTGAATATATACATATATATATATATACACACACATAAGTGTACTACATACTAAGCATGTAGTAACAAATATATGACAGTCACAGCACCTAGAATTTCTGGATGACAGTTATGCATTGTGGACACTCTAGAAAGCAGAAGATTAAGGAGGGGTAAGCTGGTTTTGGCTGAGATCTAAATTTCATATTTCACTAACACAGAGAGAGTGAGAAATAAGCCCAGAGCCTTCAAGTATTGCACATACATATACTTCAAACAAACACAGATATTAACCATTCCCCTAGTCCTCCTTGCATCATAGCAGCATTACCAAGCTAATACAAGCATACATGTTTAGCACTGCATGTCAATATACATAGTGAAGGCAAGGGAAGCAAAAAAGGCAATGTGAAAGCTATGGAAATAGTCTTTAAATGAAAATTAGAAATCTCAGAAATATGACAATACACTCAGTCTCAGAAATTAAACAGATCAAGTTATGGAACATTTTTCAAGCCTCATAAGAAAGACTTAAAAATTTGAGAGACCTTGAACTTCAGCTTGCTAAGAGTTGGCAGCCTCAAACACATTAAAAAATAACAGAAAATCATTACATTTATAGGAACAAGGCAAAGAGTTTGAAATGTGTAAACTAATAATTTTGTTTCTTGTGGTAAAGTCCACATTCTCATTGCAAAACCATTTTCCACCCATCTTTTTGGCTGAATACATCATAAGAAACATTAATTTTATATGACAAATTTTCTTGTCTTTTTCAAGTATTTCCCAAGAATCCTTATAGGCAATTGAGCTAAAGGTTAAAATAAAAGACACTGGTTCTGGAAAACTGATAATCATAAATAGTATTATCTTGATGAGTTCAATAGAAATAGATCATTAATTTAACTGGCTACTGAATTCTCAGGCTAAAGAGGCAGAATGACATCTGAGGTTCTCAATCTCAATTTTTCTGGCACAGTGTGTTTTCTACTTCAGAAGCACTCCAAATCAATCTATGCAGCACATTGGTATCACTGCAAACTGGAAAGCTAGTAGGTCAGATAGTGTAGCAACAGTTCTCTTTCAACAGAAAAGTCCACAGAAACTTGCCATTATTCTTTCTCTCAATTTCTAACGCTGGAAACCAGGAAATACCTCTTTTTGACCACAATCAGAGTAATCACTGAAGGATAAAACCAAACTAATATTTTAAGAAAAAAAGGAATGAAAAAAAAGCCACCAAAATTGGGGGCAGGCAGGCTTTTTGCACATTCGTTTCTTTATAACAGTCTGTTAGATATAATTCTTCCTAGAAGTGTCATTGTACTAAAAAAAGAAAATTTAAATTTAACATTTCCTTCCTTTACCAAAATACAAGTATTTTCCCATGGATTTCTCCCTCATGTCCAGCAGAGGGTAGCAAAAGAACAGATTTGTGAATTCCAGAAAATGTTCATCTCCACTGCTTTTCAAGAAGAAGCATATAATAAAATATTTTAAGATTGGGGTTTAAGTTGAAGTACACTACTCCTCACACAATCACCTTAAGAAGTTTCTTCTTGTAATCAAGAAATTAAGTGCATATTTGCTAACCAAATGATCATTAACATGAGGTACTCAGCATGGAAAGTGAAGATATGTATCCGATATCTACCAACTTCAATCTATAAGCTAAAAATTCTATTAAGAGAGATTTAAAAAATACAGATCTACTTCATGAAAAAAATGTAGACCATTCTGTCTGGGGCATACTACTTTAAGACTTCTATATCTGAATGGAAATTCAGCTTGGCTACTGATATCATGATTCACTTAGTGGAGGAAGGAAGTTGTACATTTTATACATCTAGTCTTTAAGAAAGGCTTTGACACCATTTCCCAAAGCATACTCCTGGAGAAACTTGCTGCTTATGGTGTGAACGGGTACACTGTTTGCCAGGTAAAGAGCAGGGTGGATGGCCAAGCCCAGAGACTGGTGGGAATGGAGGTACGTCCAGGTGGCACCAGTGAGGTTCCCCAGGGGCTCAGCACTGGGCCCGGTCTTGTTTACTGTCTTTATTGGTGATCTGCCTGAGGGCATTGAATGCACTTGCACTTGCAAATGACACCAAGCAGGGTTGGAGTATCCATCTGCTGTAGGGTGGGAAGGCTCTGCAGAGGGAGCTGGAGTGGCTGGAGAGATGGGCCAAGACCAGCACCATGACATTCCACAGGGCCAAGTGCTGAGTTCTCCTCTTTGGCCACAACAACCCCAAGGAGTGCCACAGGCTGGGGCAGAGTGACAGGAAAGTGGCTCAGCAGAAAAGGGCCGGAGGGTGATGGTGACAATGGCTGAACATGAGCCAGCTGTGCCCAGGGGGCCAAGAAGGCCAATGGCATCCTGGCCTGTGCCAGCAAGTATGGCCAGCAGGAGCAGGGCAGGGATTGACCCCCTGTACTCAGTGCTGGTGAGGCCACACCTCCAATCCTGTGTTCAGTCCTGGGACTCTCAGTTCAGGGAGGACATTGAGGTGCTGGAGCATGTGCAAAGCAGGGCAACAACCCTGGTGAAGGTTCTACAACACAAGTCCTATGAGGAGTGACTGACAGAGCTGGGGTTGTTTAGCCTGTAGAAAAGGAGGCTCAGGGGTGACCTTATCACTCTCTACAACTGCCTGAAAGGAGGCTGTAGCCAGGTGGGAGTCAGTCTCTTTTCACAAGTAACAAGTGACAGAATGAGAGGAAATGGCCTCAACTTGTACCAGTGGAAGTTTAGATTGGATATGAGGAAAAAATTCCTTATGGCAAGGGTTGCAAAGCATAGGAGGAGGTTGCTGAGGAAAGTGGTAGAATCACCATCTACAAGGTTACTGTAGGCCCTTTCAGATAATTAATTACATATATATAATTTACTTCTAAGATGGTAGAGTGAGATGCAAGCTGCCAACAAGATATGTATTGAAGTCTAACCTATTTGGCTTTTTTTGATTCAAAGACTTGTGTTAATTTTCTTTAACTTTTAAATGCAAGAGGTTTCATCATATACTTTCCCTTAATCACTGCTTAAATAGCTATCCTTATCAATAAGTAACAGAAGACTCATTTTTCTGCAGACTGAATATGTCTTCTTACAATATTAAGATATTCAGAAAGTTAAAATAGTAATACAAAATTTAGAAGCGAAAAGAAAAAAAAAATTTTTTCTGATTATGATTAGAGGGTAGCATTTCCCTAATAAGACCATCATTAGGGTATAGTTCAATCAAAGTATTTAAAAAGATAAATTATTTGCTGCCTTTCTCCTCCTCCTTTAAGCTCATGACTTTTCTGTTAGTATACAAAAAGCCATGAGGTCATAAGAAGAGTCCTTACTCAAGTACAGGGAAGTAAAACTTGATGCTTTTTTAAAAGGGCTATTGGAACTTCACAGTATGCAACACATTCCAACTGAAGGCAATTCCACTTAGGCCAATAAGTGCAGCTCAAAATACATGACAATAGATTTCCTGTAGAATTCTTTGAGGGCACAAAGGTCTACCTTGTTGGTCAATAAGTCAGTGTTTTTAGTTGATAAGCTTTGATCTTCCCTGTAGGAATTTTCTTTTGTGCTTAAGCTTTAATGCAGGACTCTACCTACCTAAAAATCAACACTTAAAACATTTCTTTTACCTTTAAGAGAAAAACAACAGAAGAAAAAACACAGCTGAAAACTGTGTTACTTGTTCCTTTAAGGGTTCAATATTTAAGAAGTGACAGTTCTTTTAAATTCATTGCAGAAAATATTTAAAGATGCCTTTGGTAGAAAACATACATCAGGATAAAGAATTGTCCACTCAATATGATTTTCTGCAATAACAAATATTCTAGGAAGAAAGTCTTGGTCCAGACTGTACAAACATATAACATAACTACTACAAAACCTATCAGTTGACAAATAAAATATTGAAACTTAGGAGGAAACTAGCTGGTTAGTGTAAAGAGCCTATTTACAAGATAATATTCTCCAAAGACTGGAGACTTCTCAACCATGGGTGTCACTCAACAGAGAGGAAAACTAAATGTGCAGTAACTAACTCTAGTAACTAACTCTAGGAGGAGGCTACTGTAAGACCATTGTGATCTTCCAATATCCTACTCCCTCACCTAGCACATCATCTGACAATTTTTGCAGGTCCAGTAGATTCTCCATCAGAAATCCATTAAACCAAAATATATAAGAAGATAGACAAATTAAGACTTCAAATTTCCTGAAGTAAAGCTAGCCTTTTTTTCACACTTATATAAGCCCTTTCCTATGACAAAAGGGCATTCACCTGTTCAGCCATTTCTGCAAAACAGATGTTCAATATTTTGTTTATCAAGTACACAGAATTCCAGTCTAACTGGAAGGTTTCATCCCTCAAAAATGAAATTGCTCAGTGACAGGGCTTGTTGAGACTAATAGCAATAGTCAAAAAACCTTACTTCAAGTTCTTTTAAAAGTCTCTTCTCTCGTTCAGTGCTGCATTTAAGTTCATTGGCCTGGCATCTCAGCACCTCATTACAGCCACTGTGTTCCACCTCCACATCTTTTAATTTCTTGCGCATATTTTGTAGTTCATTATTCAGCTCCTAGAAAAGATATTAAGAGTTAAAAGATATTAAGAAAAGGCATTAAGAGTTACTTTTGCTAAAATAAAATAGAAGGATCAAAACAGGAAAGAGTGCATCAGAACAGGTTAATAAAATCTAACACATTGGCACATGTCAAGCATTTACCCAACAAGAGACGTTCTTCATTCACCACCAGATAACATATGTTGGCTCACAACTCACTACAAACATGACCTTCTGCAGTAATACTAAAATCAGAGCCAATTCTCCACAGGAAATTTTTCTCTAAAGTACAAGGCTGCTCCTCCAATCTGTTCTCTCTTGCAACTCAGTGGCAGTGGTGGAGAGGGAAACAGTTAAGTGCATTTGATGAAATGACAGAAATTTTATTTAGAAGTTTGTTGTTATTCTAACTGTTAGAACTTCAAATAAAGTAATGAGACATATGTTGGAAGTTACTCCCATAGAAGAAATATTCTTAATTTCTACTATTCTGAGGACTTTTCTCAGAAACTGAATTATAAAATTAGTTACATGAACTATGAATTTCTTGGAAAGATAAAATAACAAAGCTGCCCCCCCGCCAATTTCTGCTTTTGGAAGTTGAACCAAGATACAGGTTGGTGTAATTACTAACACCATTGGACTCAGCAGGTCTGTGGAGCCACTATTACAAAATCCTCATTCATACTACACCAGACACGGAATAAAGTAGCCAAATAATGAGCCCCCAGTAGCCTAGTGCATATTTAAGCTGGGGATTCCAGAGGCCTTGAAAAAGAATAGCTTTGGTCTAGTGGACAGGAGTAAGCTTTTCCATAACTAGCATCAGAAACAAGTTACAAATCCAGTGACTTAGCTGGAAGACCTTTTGAAAGCCAATTACTTTCTGTACAAAACACAGAAAGATTATCATAAGTCCTCCTGTTCATTTATTCCTATCATTTATCATGGCAAGAGACATTTTGTGAAAATAAGCCAGTTGGTCTACAAATTCTGCTATTACTCTTACATCACATAGTCTTGTTCCTGAAAATTACTAATCATAAGGCATCTGCAGAGCAGGGAGGAGAAGGAAAAGAAAATGAATTATTAATAAAGAACAATTCTTCGGAAGATTGAAATTTGACAGAACCATGTTTATACATGAAGATCAAAGAAATATGAGTCTTTTCCAAAGTTTAAAACAAATTTTAGAAGTTCTTCATGACTGAAGGTAGAAAGTTTTGGCCTCTTAAATATGACACCAAGGGATTCATGACTCTCTTATTTACACCTAGTGCCACTCCATTATCACTGACTAGTAACTGAAAAAATTAATTAATTTTCACTTTTTTTCATGTGGAGGCACTATGGCATGATTTTTTGGCATTCTCTGAAAAGATAAAAAGGAGCATGCTTGTGAAACAAGTGAATTAAAAAACAGGAACCTCATTAAATCAAAACACTTCAAAAACAGAATCAAAATATTTCAAAAACAGTCTACCTGCATATGGAATAAATTTAAGGTAATCTTCTAACTTTTCCTGTAATACCAAGACAATGGAGAGGTTTCTTCCCATCAGCATGCAAAAAAAAACCAAATACTTTTACTCAAATTCACAACTATCATCTTCTCTATATTGGAAAAATATAGAAATATTTCTCTTCAGATTTATCTTCCACATATTAACAGAACTATGTCAAGACTTCAAAAAACTGACACCAACAGTACATCAAGCTTGTTAAACAAGTCAACATGACTTCAAAATCTTGAAGCCTCTGAACTTTTCAGACACAATGTAACTGTATCAGCCTGTTCCAGCAGTTACCCACACTTGGAAGGTTCAGAAGGAAGCCTACTTCACCATGTGAAAAAACAAACACCTTTATACATACATGTGTATCTGTGTGTCACTCACACACTCACTATACATATCTCCTTATCAAAAACATGGCTGGTCGGTTGGTTTAGACTGTGTATAAACAACAGAATTTCACAAACAGTACAAGGAAAAACCGAGTGCTTCTGTGAAGGAATACTATATTATGACTCACCACAAGATGATGCTATTGCACTTACTACTGAACTCCAACATCTTTTCCATGTACCAAACACAAGGCTAAGCACACTCAATATAGCACAATACAAAACTTCCTCTCTTAGAAAGCAGAGAGGATTACTTTAACTCCATATCATAGAGACACATTTTAGTAGATTAAATTGACTTCATTTCTACGCCTACCTGAGCATTTTCATAGCTAAGTTCAGACTTGTAGTTCACAAAGTGCAGGTTTAGAACCAGGATTTGCCATCCAGGTTTAGAATCTTACTTCTTCATACATATCAAGACCACTTTATGTAGCTTTCATCTCATAACTCAAAATAATTACAAATTATTTAAAACAGGACTGTAAATACACAACACTAAAGATTGGAACACATTTGAAGCTTTAGTTTACAAACCTAGACCCATCTGATATTTATCTGCCAAGTTAAGTCAGTTAAGATTTCAAACAACAACTAAGATAGTCAAGTCCAGATTTAACATTCATGTATGTATGCTTTATTTCCAGGAATTTTACAACTATATGTAACTATAACTAGGGTAACGGGCAAGGGAACACTACAAAAACAAAGCAGAAAAATGGAACTATTTGCAATTGAACTAAATCCAAAAATTTTGCTATTCAAAGCAACACTGGTAGTTGACATCTAGTTATGAATCACATACTTTAGGAGAGAACAATTATATAGGCTCAGTACAATCTTCCAACCAAACCACTGCTTCTACAAATCACCTTCCACTTCTGAATCCACACACATTGACAAGGAATACAATGACCTGAGAAACCCACTGTTCCTTTTCATCTGAGGATAAACATCACTTCTAAGAGTACAGTATACTTCTTAAAACATCATTATTTTCATACAGTATTGAATGCACTGAATAAACACTTCTAAACTCTATATACAAGAGATGAAAAGTCCCTTCCAAACGCTCCTCAACTTAAGTCAGTCTACTGTTAGCCAGAACACAGAGCCAAAGCACCACTCTTAGTGTGCTTTACCAGGCAACTTAATAAGAAAACTGTGTCTAAGAGTAAGTTTCCTCATAGCCTAAACCTAGCCTTAGTTTTTCAAGCATTGACTTTGAATGAAAACTGATTCATGTTTCTGTTGGTTTGAGAAGGATCTTAGGGTATCACCTGTCAATGAGTTCACATATTCTACTCTGAAACCTTCTCTTTCTCTTCTTTTTTTTTAACTATACCTTTACAGTTCTCCCAATTAATCTCTTAAAGTACTGTTCAACATACTGACAATATTATTGAGAGGATAAGGGAATTTCCTTTTTATCCTTCATTCAGAGAAAATTCAAATCAGTGGGGTCCTTTTCCACCATCAGATCTCTTATCATTAGGATAAACAGCACAATGCAACTCCTTTTGCAGTCCATGCATAGAAACACTATTCATCCACACACTGCCTGGGTGTCATTAGTGCACCACTCCTTCCAGACCTTGCCTTCAAGCAGCTGAAGGATCAGTATACAGTACTTCTGAAATATACGTAATTCAGGGGGTGTCTCTGCCCTGTTTTGTTTTGCGAGCTGCTTCTACAGATGCCATATAGAACCTGAGCAACAGCATCCTAACAGGTAGGTCTGCTGTTAGAATTTGGCTATCAAGCTGCCAAGTAAATTTAGCATCATTTAGGAAGACTGGTACTGTCCCAGGCTTGGAGCTGACCAGCTGGAAAGAAAGTAACCAGAAAATTTTCTACTGCTTGAGCAATGCCCATTCCAATTGAGACAAGTCTGTCACATCTTAGAAGGGACTAAAAGGAAGGAAATATATTCAAAAGTTTATCTTGTAGCAGCAATCTGTTCTCTGCATACATTTTTGCAATTCAAATTTGAATTTGCAATTCAAATGTCTATCAGCCTTAACAAAGTCTCTGCATACACCTCTTTTTATGAAGAATAACTACAGCTGAATACATTCTGGTTTTTCATCACGTCGTATTTTTACATGGGTAAGATACAACATATGTAACTTGTAATTTAAAAAGACAAAAGTATAATTGAAGTACAGTGGTGTAATTGCTTGTGTCCCTGTGAAGCAAACAAAAGTTAGGTATGTTCACTAAGCACTTCCACACCATAATGCTACATGATTTCTTCTAAACATATTTCAGTTTTGAATCACTTGACTGTCTAAAAAAGGTGTAAAAATAAGTTTGTATTTTTATTACTTTTTACACATTTAACAGCCAAAGGATATATAAATATCAGCATAAATCATGAAATACGATGAAATTATTTAGTAAATAACAAAATCCCACACTGTAGAACAGATTATAATGCCATCTCTTATTATTAGCTGATTTTTACCTAACCAAATGGCAGAATTTCCAACTTCCAACAAATGCTTACTTTTCTTATGTGGTATGAAGTGAATAACATACAATGCACAGCTTGAAATCCCATCATCACTGTTCAGGTTCCCTCAAAGTATGTGGCCTTCATATTATACAAACTGTTTTCATATTCACAGGCTATTGGATGTCATACTGGGGGAAGTAACAGGGAAATTGAATCAGGGGTGTTAGGCATCCTGATTTCACTGACTCAGTATCAAATATCATGATGGTGCAAATGGACTGTGCACTGGTAACTTCATTTTGGCGTTTACCATCAAAATCAGCCGTAACACATTTCTTTAAAGCAAGAAAGACTGTGACATGCCAAGTGTAACTTAATAAGGCTATGTTCTTCAGAAATACTGCGCAGCATTTAGCTACTTGTGGGATGTTTTCCTACATTAGAAAGACCTCAATCCACTACACACTTCACACCAAAAAAGTTCCAGCCATTATCTAATGCAACTTTCCAACTATTAATACACCATACCAGTAAAATAGTTTCTACTTCATTTCTTTCTTTAAGAAGGAATACATATTCATTGTTATAAATTCTGCTGATATCATCCTTCGCCTTCGCAAGTCTCTGCTGTTCTTCTTCCCACTTCTGTTGAGCATTGTGAAATGTTTCCTCAGTCTCTGTCACTTTCTGCTGAAGGTTTTCATTGATTACTATTGTTTACAGAAAAAGAGAAAGAATAAAGGTAGAAGCAGCATGGCAAAACATATCCAGAAATAAAACCCAAACACATAATTATCATCAGTTCTTCTGTGTATTTTAATACCCAGTGGAACACTGCAACATTAACTCTCCAGCACTGGAGAGCACCAACTTCTCTAAGAAGAAACCAGCAAATTTTGTGTTCTATCACATCTTTCCCACAAGAATATAGGAATATTTGACAGATTTTAAAAATTAAAACACTTTTTTCTATTAGAAAAGGACAAAAACCTGAGATAATTCTTTGTAGATCCCTTCCAAATCAGCATATTCTGTGATTCCATGAAATTACATCTTTATAGAATGGAAGACTTATTTTCAGATTTCTATATTTTGCCAGATTATTTCCAAATAATCTCGCAAATAATCTGAAATAATATTTCATTTTTTATATAGGTATTAGTCTGTATAAATTAAATTGGAGCTCAGCTTAAATGACAGTAAAGATAGGCACCTGTTCCATGAAAGATACTGTAGATAAACCTAAGGTAGGTTTGCTTACTGCTCCTCAAGACATCTAAATCTTCAGCCCATAAATGACTTGAGATGGGGAACATTGTATACACACTTCAGTGAAAGCTTAAATGCCATGGAAATCTCATAACCTGTAAGCATAACCTTCATAGCCTTTATAGGAGAAAATATTTTACAACAGCTTTTTATTTTACTGAATACAACTAGCTGCATTGGCATTTAAGTCATCACCACTTTGCAACAGGATTTTATTTCAAATCCATCCCAGTTTTCTGACATTTCTTCCTAGTCAGAAAAGAATGAAATGAAGAGAGCACATTAAGATGACACAGAGAATCAGTGGACACAATGACAGAAAAGGACTGCCAGATGGCAGAAAATCAACCCTGAAAAATAACAGCAGAAAAAAATCTGGAGCAAACATTGAAGGGTACAAGGAACTAATGAAGCATTCTGCCTGAGAAGATATGCTGGGATCATACCAAAGCACACTGTGAAGTGAGAAAGGCTCCAACTGGCAAAGGAAAAGAAGCAGAAAATTGCTAATTGCTAAAAAATTAAGCAGCAGAATTATAATTTGGTTTCTATGGCACATGTCACAGACATAAAAAGTTTGAGAAATTTCAGCCAATAGAATTTGTTGTCAATTGACAGACTGCAAATTATTGACTATGGTATTGAAAGAAACTAACACACATGTGCATTTAAGAAGACATCCCTTGCCTCTGTAAAGCCTCTCCTATCCCCTTTTTGTTCTCCAGTCCCCTCACCACAGCCTCACAGTCCAGTCCATTCAGAAAAGTGACAGTGAGCCCAGCAAAGTAGGTTCACTGTGCTGTGGTTCCGTCCTCATCAGCCCCCCTTCTGAAACAGGCCTATTGGTACCTGCATGGCATGACTCTTATACTGGCAAGGAAACCAGCACACATGAAAAGAAACATGAATTTGCTCTAGGTGAGAAACTAGCAATTCAAATCTTCCATTTGTAATCACAGAGAAATTTCCAAAGGGGAAAAAAAAGCTTTTTTCCAGATTACAATCCTTAAGATTCATGATTTTTCATGTGCTTGCAATCCCTAAGATTTTTGATTATTCATGTGTTCTCCAAAGGAATGAAAGTTCAGCTCTCCAAACATCTTAAAAATATTGGTTACTTTAAGTACTAGCAAGATCCAGACTGTTTTGGTTCTTGGAAGGTTAAAATCTTTGAGGAGTACTCCAAACTCTTCACTGAATATCAACAGCTCATCCAACTCACAGATACATCTCCTGTACTAGATGAAATAGATAAAGTAGTTTAGGTAACTAAAAATGCACCTCATTTCCTTGTAAGAATGAGGAATCTCTCTGTTTAAGGAGTATAAAGGACATCTGAGTTTCTGAAAAGTAGCAAGAAATAAAAAGTCTACATAAAAACCTTCCACATACTATTGTCATAACACACATTACTATAAAAAAAAGAAACAAAAACAACGAGAAGAAAATAAACCAGACATGAACAATAAAAATCTTGACACATTTGAAAACATGAAAGGAAATACACGTATGATGAGAACTTCTGGAAAAAAGCTGCTGGAAATAGTGCAAACAAATGAGCAGGAGTTAATTTTTCCTATTCTTTTTTCTTCCTTTTTTTTTCCCTCTGAAATGGAAAAGGAAGAACTACTGGACACAGGGATAACCTGGATGTGAAGATGGCCACCATGATTACAGTTCTATCAGCACAGCACTGAAGGAAGAAATATCAGAAGGTGATGGGAAAGAGGAAAGAAGGGTTGGAAGCGTTAGCCAGTTAGTTCTAATCCACACATGAGACAGTAAGAGCTTTGTGAACTCTTATGAGTTTTCAAAAGCAGATGGATAAGAGATGGGAAGATAAGACAAATTCAAGAAAAACAGCAATAAACTAGAAAATGTAATTAAGTCCCTGCTTCTGACTTACCTTAATGACATGAAACAGACTTAGCTTTTATTCCATCTTTATTTCTTTGAAACCTACCTTGCAGTTCCACAAGTTTGTTTTTTGCATCACTTAATTCTTCTTCTGCAGTACACATTTTCAGATGGGCACCTTTTCTGGCAACTGCCAATTCATACTCCAGACCTTGTCGAATGGCCTCTCCTCTCTCAAATTCTGACCGTAATTTGATTATCTGTTTTTCATAGTTGGACACCTAGAAAATAAATTTCACAAAACTGTTAACAATGTTCCGTTGAAGATGTGCAATATGTAACAAAAACACACCAACTGAATCCCTTTTAAAGATACTTGGAATCACATCCACAACTGCCATCTTATTCCACTTGAATTTGAAATACAATCTTGCAACTGCTTGCTTATGCACATTTTGATACTGGTATTTGTGAACTGATCCTTTTCCCAGATGAATTTCATGTACCTTAAACATACCCTTCCATTTTTCAAAAACGATACTACCTTAAAAAAATTTAGCATATATTACCGTCATCTTCCTGCACCTCAGAGGAAAAAAATGCCATAAAGAGAAACATTATATTCCAGAAGATTTTCTGGTAACATTCAGAACAGTCATATTGGGATACTAGACTACCAGACATCTAGTAACTCGCAAATACACATACAAGCATAAAATTCAGCCCAATAGTGCTCAGTAGTCAAACAGATGCCTTTAATGATAACACACAACAAACTAAGAATAGAAAACACTTCCAAAAGGGATCTTATACAGGCTGAGAAACAATCTCTGCTGCCAAAAACTGGATTCAGAAAACCAAGTTCAAGACATTCCAACACAAGAAGATGGAAAGTAAGATACATATTACCTCAGAACATCTACAAAGTAGCAATATTCTTGTAAACGAGAACCTCACACAAGGGAAATCACCCACATTACAAAGGATTTCTTTGATGTTGTTGCAGCAAACTAGTACTGAAATGATGTAGCATTAAGAATATACTCAATTAATCTTTTCTTTAGTCTGAATGTCAATTCCTCGACTAACAAATACAGGAAAAGGTGGGTGCTGAGTTGTAATCAGTTTCAGTATACTGCTGCTAGGCACACTTCCCACATTTGCTTCCCACAGTCTGGCAGTTGATAATCTGGTTTAAACTATGCTGCTGAAGAAGTATTATTACTACTGTAGGTAGCAATTCTGCTCTAAGCAATCTCCCAGGAGAAGTTGATGTGGATGCTCATTCATCTGGTTTTGGCTAAGTACAGCCAATAAAACAAGTTTGTTGTTCCACGTACATTTATTATGTGGGTATGTACCCAATATAAGAGAAGCCTGCTTGTCCCACAATGACTTATTCTTGTGCTTCAGTTAAATTGCTATTTTCCCACTGGCTTATCAACTGTGGTGTCATTGCAAAAAATAGATCCATGGAACTATCTGGATTAAAACAAACAAACAAACAAACAATCTCTTACTTTGAGCTCAAGGTGCACAAGAGTCTTCTGCACTTTGCTGTTGAGAAGCGCTTGAGTTACCTACCTCACCTTTAACTATTAACAATGACAGCAGAGGTGCTAACAGTATCTATGAACAGACATGAGAGGTCTGTACAGTGATACCTTTCTTCATATTTTCCAGTTACAGACAATGCTTTTGATCCACCATCTGAGAATATTACTTCAATTAAATAAGATGACATTCATTCCAAGAGTAAAATAAGGCAAGTGAAAAAGACATCCTTACTTCTTGATTGTGTTGAATAGCCAAGTCCAAATTTTCTTTTTTAGCTTGAAGAAGTTTCCATTTCAGTCCTAAAACAGCATCCAATTCCAATTTATTGCTCTTCTGCAGTAGCTCACATTCCTCAATATGTAAGCTGCAAAATAGTATTGTTTTAAAGAAAACATAAGCATTCCTTGTAAGTTTTAATGTTCCCTTATTTAATTGTCAGATTGTGGGTCCAAAGCTCTATACATTCACTGAAGTACAGCTATGCCTACTGTTGCTTATTATGCAAATTTTGAGAGATGTAAAAGCAGGAACTTACATTAGATATGCACTTTTAATTTCCCTAAGTCGATTTAAGCATTCTTTTCATTATTTTTATTATTGATCCAATAAATTTCCAGGATTATTAAAAATATCATTTCAATAATATATATATTAAAATGACTAGCAAGTTTCTGTCTATTTCTTCAGTAAGGCTCATTTTTTAACATGAATTACTGTCTTGAAAGCATCACTGTCATACAACAAATGCATAAATGTGGAATAAATCTCACTCTTCCACATTTTGTTTTCAAAAATATATACATCTAAACTACAG
The DNA here is from genome assembly GCF_027887145.1 of Ammospiza caudacuta. Taxonomy (NCBI): domain Eukaryota; kingdom Metazoa; phylum Chordata; class Aves; order Passeriformes; family Passerellidae; genus Ammospiza; species Ammospiza caudacuta. Next base: position 36,855,143 of record NC_080632.1, read on the forward strand.
ATAAACAACTGTTCACAAAAAAAAAAATAAACTAAAGGTGTAAACTAAAATACTCTGTTATTTCCACGACTTTTTCAGCCAAAGGAATATCTGCTTGGCAGGTAACAGGATTTGCCTCTGAGCATCACAAGCACTATCAAAATAACCAAAACAAGCTTTTATATAGAGAGTGAAAAATTAGCATAAAAATACAAATTTAATTAACTAGCTAAATAATCTTGCAATCAATTATTATAACTTCAAAGTGGACAACTCAAAGTATTTCAGGAGCTGAAACTCAGCCTTCACATTATTTGATATATATAATTTTTCAAATTACTAAAGCTATGTAACAATGGCTCTACTAATCAGCTGTTCCACACAAAAGTGAAAGGGCCACTAAATATTAATTACACTGTAAAAAGAAACATGATTAAACTAACCAAAAAAAGTTGGCATCATTTCATGCAGAGCTGAAAATACTAAAATAGCTTACCTTGGTCTACATGAAGTCTTAATTAATTACAGAAAGAACAGTTTCATAAATTCCAGTATACTGGGTTTTTCTAAATAAAAAAATTATCACTTTACTCCTAGATTTATGCACAGGCATCATTAACATTTTTCACAACTAAAACCTTTACCTGATGATATGTTTTCTCACATAAGCTGACTAACACAAATGTCATCAACAAGTGGAACAGTGTTCTAGATTAAATATAGCCTTTAAAGATATTAATAACAACAAATGATGAAATATCAGGTTTTTAGCTGCAGCCTATAAATACTTTATAATTTAATAAATTCTGCCAAATCTTCATTTAAAACCAAAATGAATTTCATCTGTGTGATCAGAATAATTGTATGTCATCAGTACTTGGTCCACAGGGTGCCATGTACTTAACACATTTTATATTTTCAATATATGTAGGAGAGAAAGGTCATTAAAACCTACATGTACTGCAAGAAAATCACTGGCACATTATTAGCTTTCAGTATTTACATACCCAGAGGAACCAACACATCTCAAAGGGCAAACAATCAGTAAAATCCCATATCATTATTTTAAGCAACTCTTAGCTAATGCAATTAAGAAAATATGGTGGTAAGTCAGAAGGAAGTAAAAAGAATCTGAACAGTGAATGATACTTTTTCACTCATCCTAAAATCATGAGCCAGACACAGGCGATAAAAAGGGGACCATTATAAGGATCCTTAGGTGCACAATTCTCCAGCTGGAAAACACTGAAGATGCACATGTAACATAATACGTATACAACTTTTATGTTTAGCAAATTAGCATATCTAACAAAAATCCCCAATTAGAGATGTAAATGGTAAGGTAACTTCCTCACAGTTCAATCTTCTTTGAATTCCCCTAATTTAGACAGGAACTAAATTTGATTTATGAAAATGTGTCTCGGAGACCTAGTTTCAACCTTGGTGTCCACAAAAATCTAACACAGGACCCCCAGGTTGGAGCTACTGGGAAATTTATTTTGTCTCTCCGTCTAATAGAGAAGGTAAAATGCTAGCTGAGAATACTATGATAGGCTACAGAGTTACAAATATATGTGTAAAGAATATACAAAGTATATAAAAGAAAAAAAAAAAAGGCAAAAATCAATTCGGCATCAAGAGCACCTGTAAACTATTTAAAAGATTTGTTGTGGGCATCATATAAAAGTTTGGTAGACCTTTATTTTCCCATGGCTGGGGAAAACAGATGAAAAGTAGGTTGTTTTATTCAAGGATTATACAAGAAGTATCTATCTCAACAAAAAACAGCCAAAAACCTGGTGGCACCAAGATTAACAAAGGACCAGGTAGAGGGAAAAACAGGACCCGAACTGAAAGCTAGGGTGGCTAATGCAAAGAACAAGGATTAAAAAAAGGGTAACCATTTTGATAGTTTGTGGGCAGCAGGGAGGTTCATTCTACTTACTTAAGCCTGATATTTAATACTTCTTGCAAGGAGAGCACATGAAATGGAAGCAAGGGAACAAGTACTTTTTTTAAAGTAATTAAAAAAAACCACCATCAAATTACAAAGGAAATTACTTTGGTTTTTATGACAATCAGCTCTTAATAAAGCTCTTCCTTTCAATTCTTCTATTAATTACGCAGGAAAAAAAAAGAGTGTACTGGAGATACCTGCACAATAAAACTTACTCAGGGAAAAATTTAACTATGTGCTTAACTGGACCAGTAGTGGGGAAAAAAACCCACTACGAAAAAAAGTTACATTAATACCACAATAGCAAATTAGGGACAGTATAGAAATGAAAAATGTGCATAAGAGCATGAAGACAAACAACATAACTGTAAGTACTGGGGTAAAAAAGCATTGAAAATAACTTCTTATGCACAGCTTCTAAACTTACAATATTATTAGTAAGCACTTAAAAATACAAAGCAGAAAAGCCTATTTTTGTTCTCAGTATAGAGCAAAGTCAGCAACTTAAAAAATAGACAAGAAAACTGGCAGAATATTATTATGTTACCAGTTCACTAATTTATTACTTAAATATTTTCAAATAAAATAAGAATTCTCCTTAATTAGCCACCTTATTTCTGTGGTATTTTCCTTAATCCTCACAGCATCATCAGCACATGCAATAAGTACTTTATGAAAGCTTCATACTACCAACTGTAGAAGAGTCTTTCTTTTTACCAGTAGAAGTGCTACAAGCATAAAGTTCTTGGAAGCTTAAATCAGGCACAAAATCAGGCAAAATCCCCGGAAAGTTTGAAATCATGTATGATTTTCATTCTAGGAGGAAATCAGAGACTGCTTTGCACTTCCTTTTTCACATATTAATAGTTTGTTGATCATTAGTTTTGAATGAAAACACATATTTTACGAGCTAGACCTTTTATCTAAGACACCATTTTTGGTAGTACTTTAAGACTCTTTAAGAAAGCATATCAGCAAGTGAAACATCTTTTGAGTACTACAACACAGAATGCTCAAAAGTTCACACTCACTTCACAAGTCAGCTAATTACAGTCAACAAAGAACATCACAGGGAAACAGTTTTCACTAGCTTGTCTTCCATATATGGCTGAAAATTTTGTAGAGTAATTTTGTATCAGAGAAACTTCCTTTCACTTACTACGTAGCAGTGTAATTATGCTAAACTTCTCCAGTTGAAGAAGCAGTCTGTAGCCCGACTGCCTAACCAAAGTATCTATTCACTGAATTGTGCTATTTCTATACAACCAGCAGGTTCTTACAATCAGATTTTAAATTGTGACAAATAGCTCTCTCAGTTAAGATAAACAGAATGAATTAAAGTTTACTTTAATTGTGCCAAAGATCAAACACATATCAGGTTTAAAAAAATAAGAGCCATGTGCCACACTTATAACCAACCTCTACACCCACAGCTACTGTAGAAAACTCTTCTGGAACTCCACAACATTGTTCCCAAACGGAAACAAAAACTACCTCTGTCATGTCTCCTATACCCCTGTGAGAATTCTTGCACATCAGATGGCCAGTATGCACACCGGCAGTGATGGAGTGACTGCTGCCAAAAATTCAAGAAAATAACAAACTCCTTAACAGCAATGTAATATTAAGAAGCAGGCATTCTTTATTCAGCCAGATGCACAAGTAGTAGCTCCTCCTACACTCTTGCATGCTGAGTATAGTAAAATTTCTGATTATACACTGTATTTTACATACATATTCATTGATTGTCCCAGAATAAAAATACACATGATAATAATTTACTCATTATCGTTTAAGTATTTTCCCTCTCCTTTAAGCACGTATTCCTGTGTCCTGGGGGTCTCTCTGGTAGCCCACAGTGGTCAGGGACACCAATGTTACAGCTGACATAGACAAGCTGGCAGGGCACTGGGTGAACTTCCAGCTCTCCTTCTTACACAATGGGCATTGTGCAGTTCCACAGGCCAATGGTTGTGGGAGAACAACCACGGTGTTAGCTCACCTGGTGCAGACAATTTATCACCCAGTAACATGACAACATCAGTGGACAAAGGAAGGGCTACAGATGGCATTTATCTCGGCTTCTGTAAAGTCTTTTGACACAGTCCTTCACAACATCCTTCTCTCTAAATTGGAGAGCAATGGATTTGATGGGTGGACTCATTGCTGGTGGATATGAGAACAGCTGGACAGTAGCATCCAGAGGATAGTGATTAATGGTTCAGAGTCCCAAAAGAACATCAATGACAAGTGGTGTCCCTCAGGATCCATACTGGGATCATGTTATTTAGTATCTTCATTAATGGCACAGACAAAGGGATTGACTGCTCTCTGACCAGGTCTGCTGATGACACCAAGCTGAGTGGTGCAGCTGACACACCTGAAGGACAGGATGCCAGCCAGGGGGACCTGGACAAGCTCAAGAACTGGGCCCATGGGAATCTCAGGAGGCTTACCATGACCAAGTGCAAGGTGCTGCACCTGGGTCCGGGCAAGCCTCAGCACCAACACAGGCTGGGGATGAACAGATCAGAGCAGCCCTGCTGAGAAGGATTTGGGGGTGCTGGTGAATGAGAGGCTGGACATGACCCAGCCATGGGCACTCCCAGCCCAGAGAGCCAAACATGTCCTGGGCTGCATCCAGAGCAGGGTGGGCAGCAGGGCCAGGGAGGGGATTCTGCCCCTCTGCTCTGCTCTGCTGAGACCCCACCTGCAGGGCTGCATCCAGCTCGGGAAGGACATGGACCTCTTGAACATGTCTAGAGGATGCCCAAGAAGTTGATGAGAGGGATAGAGCACCTTTCCTGAGGTAAACTGGTGCAAGGCTGAGGGAATTGCGTTTGTTCACCCTGGAGAAGTGAAGCTTCAGGGTGACCCAACTGTGGCCCTCCAGCACCTGATGGGAGTCTACAAGAAAGATGGAGAGAGACACTTTACAATAGCATGTAGTGACAAAACAATAAAGAATGGTTTTAAACAGAAGAAGAGAACGTTTAGATTAGATATTAGAAAAATCCTTTACTGTGAGAGTGGTGAGGCACTGGAACCGGTTGCCCAGAGAAGCTATGGACACCACATTCCTGGCAGCTGGCTCAAACCCAAGGTGCTCTGTGCAATCTCGTCCCGTGGAAGGTGTCCCTGTCCAGAGCAGAGGGTTGGAATTCAAGGATCTTAGAGGTCTGTTCCAACCCTGGCCATTCCATAACTACAAGATCTAATAACTGTATTAACATGGTATAGCTTGCATATATCACACCGTGGCTGGTTCTTTTTTCAGTCTGAATTACACAATTTCAGAGATCTAGAAAATAAACCACAAAAACCAAAACTATATTGCTAGACTAAAAAAACCAGAAATGAAACTCACTTTCTATCTTCTGTGACAGAGTAGTTGACTGGAGAGGATGAACTCATGATGGCAAACAGACAGCTTTTCAAGCTGCATAAACCACAAACTCTGGAGAATAAATTGTTGACTGTATATACGTTTACTTGACAAGTTTCCAAGATGATTCTTCCATATCATAAAAACATTACAATCTGTAACAGAGACATGCTTTAATTTATTTGTCAACATAATGAAAGAATCATTTGTTAATACTCACAAGCAGTTAGAAAACAGTGTTACTACTACTACTACCATGTGAACAACTACCAACTATAATTTTACAGTTTTAGACATCTATGAGAATTGTACTTCTAATACTTGAAGCTTATATAGTGTAGATCAATATATACATATATAGTATATATTAACTATATATGTATATATATATAACTAACTAACATAGCAGAATATCTCCTGCCAAGGTTTTCAGAATATCAGTAAAAAGTATTTTGTTCCCACACACTGATCCTCTATCTTGTAAACATATTACAAACTCCATTTCTCTTCAAAATATTCTATTGAAGATAAAAGTGTATACCATGATTGAATGTACTAGTGTGCTGTCTGATAACAGCCTTTAACACAACAAATCTTCCAAGTGTTTTACAAACCTGGAATTTTCTATTTGAACCTATTTTTATTGTATTAGATAAATTAGCAATGTTTAGGACTAAACAGAAGGAATTCTAAATTGAACTGTAACTCCACTCATCTTTTGGAAAAAATCATTAATTTAGTGTCACAATAAAAAAGAAATCAATATAGACAACATATTTATAACGCAATGGATGACAAAAATTCCATTGCCTACGTCAAGTTGCACAGTCAACTCATTAGAGACCTCTTTTCATTAATTAAAGCAAGATAACATGAAATATAAGCTGTATTCAACAGTCAATATTGATGAGCCATAAAGGTTTGCTTTTGAACATGGTAGCAGATGGACATCCATAATAAAGTCCAAAACAGGAAACTCACCTGGACTCCATTTTTACCATCCCTGGTTTGCAGTCACATGTCCACAGAATCATAGAATAAGCTGCGTTGGAAGGCACCATTAGAACTATCAAGTCCCAACTCCTGGCCCTGCACAGGACACCCCAAGAGTCACACCATGGGCCTGAGAGCATTGTCCCACTGCTCCTTGAACTCTGTCAGGCTGGTGCTGTGACCACTTCCCTGGGGAGCTGTTCCAGGGTCTAACCACATTCACCTAAGGGTGAAGGACTTTGAATATCCAGCCTAAACCCCCCCGACTCAGTTTCAGGCCATTCCCTCTGTCCTGTCACTGATAACCAGAGATTAAGGATCAGTGCCTGTCCCTTCCCTTCCCCTTGTGAGGAAGTTGTAGCTGCAATGAGATATCCCCTCAGTGTCCTGCAGGCTGAACCGACCAAGTGACCTCAGCCATCCCTCACAACGTTTTCACCAACCGTGCAGCCCTCCATTCAATGCTCTCCAATACTTTAATGTATATCTTATATTGTGGTGTCCAATGGCAGCAGTCGGTGTAATATATTAATATAAACTGATTTTAGTAATTCCAGTGGCTGCACTAGAAATATGGAGAAGAAAAAAAAAATTTCTGCTTCAGTCTATATATTTAACAGAAGATGCAGCAAAAATAAACTTACTTCTAACAACTCCAAGTTTTTGGTTTGGGGTTTTTTTTTGTTGGTTTTGTTTTTATGGAAAAGCAGTATATTCATATAGAATAGCTACATGTAGCCTTTGTGATTTTTAACATCTACACACTGGAATTCACCTTGGTACATGTGTTCATAAAACTCAAAACACAATTGGCATGCAACTTGCACTCCTAGAAAAAACGGCATAGCTTTTTTTTCTCATCTCAAATGAGAAAATAGTTGAAAACCTCATTTTCAAAGTATAGCCTGTAGTATAATTTCTAGACACATGTTAAGTTCCATTATTTGTGACTTGCATACTGAAAACTAACTTTACATGAGAGAAGAAAATCTTGACAAAGTACTTGCAGTACTCAACAAAGATGTATTGCTTCGATAAAAAAGAAAATTAGGTATGCTGGTATCAAGAAAAATGAGGTATCCTCTATCAATTATTCCAAATTTTCAGCTCGCATTAGTGGAGCTGAAAATTTGGAGCTGAAACCTTCAGACATAGCTCTGAACACTAAAAAACTAGTTTTTTATACCACCCTTTTCTTAATATTTATTGCCAAAAATCTATATGTGGCTTTATACCAAAATTTGAAAAGTAGAAAATGAAAAAAAAAGGTGCAATTAAATAGATGCAGCAGAAAAAAAATCTGTCTCAAAATATAAGCAAAATCTCCTCTGACACATTCATACCACCCTGAAGGTTTAGAACTTTCTGAAATTACTTTTAAGTATTTTAATTACTTTGGGGGGGAGGGAAACAGGGAATATCTAATGAGTGTTTTCTGGGAATGCTAATGATCTTGAATTTACAACATCTCTCTTGTAAGACACACATCCATTGTTTACTACCACACAAATGGATACACTCCAAAAGCATGCTATATCAATCAGAGGGAAAAAAATTGAAGGGGTGTGGAGTGGCTCGTCAAAGCCCCACAATAAAACAAAATAGCTAGGAAGTTTTTGCTTGAGGACGTAATACATTAGACAGATGTTACCTACAAAATTTGTGGCATCCTCACGAACTTCTGAATATGCTTTACTAGCTTTATGAAGGCCATTGATTTAGACTGGATGTGGGGAAGAAATTTTTTATTGTGAGGGTGTTGAGGCACTGGAACAGTTTGCCCAGAGAAGCCGTGGATGCCCATCCCTGGAAGTGTTCCAAGACCAGGCTGGATGGAGCTCAGGGTTAGTGGGAGGTGTCCCCTGCCCACGGCAAAGGAATGGAACTGGAGGATCTCCAAGGTTCCCTCAGCAAACTGAATCTAACCAAGATGTACTAACTTGAAACACACCAAGCCAGGCGGAACTACCACATCTGTGCTGCAACTCCAAGAGCTCACCAGTTTCGGCTGAACGAACCACCACCTTTCCACTAACGCAAGCTGAAAAATTTTAAGCGAGCTAAAAACCAAAGTAGAGGTATCCCTTCGCACCGCTGGCCCCGGAGCGGCGCTGGCTGCGCGCACGCCGTAACGGCGGCTTTGGCGCTTTACCTGGCAGGAAGGGCTGAGGGAACAAGGCCAGAACAGAGCTCCAGCAGCAGCACCCCGGGGCCGCTCCGGGCAGCCGGGAAGGGCAGGGAAGCGCCGGGAAGGGCAGGGAAGCGCCGGGAAGCGCGGCGCCGCTCCCAGGTCCCGCCAGCAGGGACGCGGCCGGCGCGGCGCGCCTCCGCAACGGCAACTTCCGGCCACGGCGCGACGTCATCAGCGGGCGGGCGGCGCGCGCGGGCTGTGGCGGGCGCTGCGGGCTCCGAAAGCAGAACGTGCGATAGGAAACGGGAGTGAGCGCCTGGCGTGAGAGCCAGGCTCAGGGGGGCATGGCCTCGGGCTCGGGGCAGCACGCTGTTCCCTCGTATTATCAAGAGAAACCAACAGGGAAATGGTTTCGAGAGACCCTGGGACGAAAGTCACAGCAGGGAGGATGAGGGAGATCGTAACGAGGTTGGCATTGCCCTTCTGGTCACCTCACTGCACAAAGGGAAAGGTTTATTTGAAACAGCTCCGCTGAGAATTTCAAGACCCAGGTGTAAACATGTATGATGTCAAACAGCAGCAGCATAAGCGAGTGAGTGAATAAAATCCACCCCACCATACCCTAGAAAAGAAGACAATAGCAGTAATGTCAGTGGTATGGCCTTCAAGGTACAAATTGAAGTTCTAATAAAAATTAAAAAGCTCTGTAATATTTTCGCCCTCTGAGATAAAGACTCAAAACTTAATTTCTAGTCTCTAACTTGATTTCTATAATTGGCTTTTACTGATGGTTTTTGTGCTTCTCCATTGTGCAGTTATTCTAAATGCCTAGTGCCAAATGAATTAAGTTCTTTGCCCAGGTTCACAACAATAGATTTCATTATGTTGCAGTTATTTTAAAAGCAGCATGGTTAGGGTTTTTTTTTGATCAAAAATACAGAGTGAAAAGGATGTCCTCTCTGCTGTTGTCTGATGAATAGTCAAAAATTAATATGAAAAATGGCCTCAGTTAATGAAAAAATATAAGTTATGTAATAATATGAAAGGAAGCAGAGACTTGGCATCATGTTTGAATAATGTGATAGGTTTTGGCAGTATAAAAACTTGGGAAATTCTGAACCAGTAGTAATATTAGATTAACTGCCCCAAATGTCCCACACACTGTTTTTTATATTGATTCACAAAAATTACTTTCGACACAATACTGTTGCTGCATGCATGTAGTTCAACAAACACTTTTCCTTCCTCTCATACTGAAAAATACATATCATATATAGAGTCATATATAGAATTATTTCGGTTGGAAAAGACATCTAAGATCAAAAAGTCCTACCATTAGCCCAGCACTGCCACGGCCACCGCTAAACCATGTCCCTAACTGCTGCATCTATATGTCTTTTAAATACCACCATGGATGGGGACTTTTGTCCCAAGTGGTCATTCATTTTTGCATAGGAAGAAAGTTTTTTATCTGTCTTAACATATTGATGACTTTCTGTTTTTTATGAGAAAGTTGATTTCAGGGATATGTCCTTTGCCACCTTCAAGAAAATCAAACAGATCTGACTTGTTTAAGCCATCAGAAAAAAGCAAGAACAAAGTGGATAACACAGATGGTGTGAAATTTTACAGTTAAAGTTTATAAAGCAACATTTTGCATTTAAGGAGGAGAGAGCCTAGAACAAATCACAACTTGCTCTATGGCAACTGCAGTGGATGTTTTGGGCCTGACTTGAGTTTCAGTATCAAAACTGAAAGGGGTAAGATAATTCTTCTCACAAGGACTTACGTTTATGCTCGAGTGGCACAGAGGAGAGCTGGCAGAAAACTGACCTGTAAAACTTGTGCATCAGACCACACACCAAAGATGGAAACTTGAGCATAAAATGGCTAGGCCTGCCTCTGCAAAATAGTGTAAGGAGTAATTTTTTGTGCCATACTGTGACTTGCAGGTGGGGCCATCACGTAGGACTAAACCCAGAGAGGATTGACAGGCAAGCTAATTTTTGATGCAGAACTGGAATTAGACAGCAGGACAAGCAGGCCGTAAGAAAGAAGGTAGTGGGTTCATATCTGGTTTTGAGATCTTAACTTTGAAAGAAAGGTATTTGTGGGGGGAGGCTGGCGCTGGCTGATGTGCTCACTAAGGAGATCAGCTGACAGAAACAGGAGAGGAGGGCACAATGGCTTGAAATGCTAGGTGAGGAGGAAGCTTAATGTGGACTGGTAAACAAAAAAGGAGAGAATAGATATGGAGAGGACAAGGGGAGTAACATAGTCTGAATTAGTAGCAATACTAGTTAGGAAACAAAACCAATCAACGAAACCAACAAAAAAAAAAATCTCCACCAAACACAAGAAATAATGGCGACTAAGTAGCAAATAAAGATTCTGTTACAGACTTAAGAAAAATCAAACAACCGTGAGTTGTTGTATGCTGGGGGAAGTCAGGATATCAAGCAAGTAAGTGGCTGGGGAGTACCCGGGTGACACGGGCAGCTTTGCGTCCGGCAGCAAGAAGGGATGAAAAGCCCGGCAAGGGAACGGCTCTGTAGCAGAGCTCGTGGGGCTTGAGACACACGAAGGGCCCCGCGGGGACAGCCGCACTCGCCCGCTTTGGAAAGGAGATTGGCGCTCACTAACGACGCCAGCCTGTCAGCGGCTGAGCAGGGCCCATTCCCCCGTGCGCGGCGATGCTCAGCTCGGCTCCCGCCACCACCCCGGCCGGGGGCGGTCCCACAGCCGCGCTGCTGCGGGGGCAGCTCCTCCTGCTCCTCCTCCTTTCTTCCTTCCCGTCCGCCTCCGCTCCCTCCAGCGGAGTCGCGGCCGCTCCGCCCCCACCGGAGGAGGAGCGAACCATTTTTCTCACTGCGGGGAGTGGGAGCGAACGAGACTCTTTTCATTCCTTTCTCCAACCCTGCCTCGGGTCTGACGGTCTCTTTCCTCTCGTGGCTTCCCGCATTTCTCCAGGCGTGGAGGCTGGAGCCAAGGCGTCTGTCTTAGGGCGGGGCGCTGGCCGAGTCCTGGCCGGCCCTCCTGAGCTACCCCGCCTCCCCTGTGCGGCTTGCCGGTGGTAGCGGCCCGCTGGCGGGAGGAGGCGGCGCGGCTGTGTTTCCCGCGGCGGGCGGCGGGCCGGACGCCAGCGCGGTTGGTAGCGGCGAGTGCGTTACGGGCGGTGAAGCTGTGGGCGGGCGGGCTGGGAAGAGAGGGAGAGCGAGAGCGCGAGAGGGAGGAAGAAAAAGATGGGTCAGGGGGAAGAGGGAGAGAGCGAGAAAAAGGGATGGATGGAGAAGGGCGGGCGGAGTTTCTTTTCCGCGCGCCCCCTCCCTCCGCCCCCCCGGCCCCCTGCAGCGCTCTCGCGCCATCGTGCCCGCGTGCATGAGGGGGCGAGCGGCCGGTCGGGCAGGGGGGAGAGCGGGACAGGGCGGCGGGCGGCTCTCCCGGCCGGAGCGGCCTGGCCCTGCCCGCGGGCGGGCCCTGGCGCTGCGGAGTGCTCGGGGGGTCTCTTCTCAGGGGTGAAGGGCGGGCACGGCGCAGCGCTCCCCAGCCGGGGGCCGCCCCCCCCTTGCTGACGTGCCTTCTTGTGTTGCCCTTCTCTGCTCTCTCCCGCCCCGGTGTGTTTATCCCAGCAGCGAGTGGCACCTCGTGTGGCTGGCGGTGCCTCGGTGGTTGCTGGAGGTGCAGAGCCTTTCCTTCTCTGAGCCCGGCTCGCCTGGCGGCAACAGGGCGTCACGTCGGTGAGAAAACATGAGCCGAGATTTCAAACCAGGAGACCTGATCTTCGCCAAGATGAAAGGTTACCCCCATTGGCCGGCCAGGGTAAGACTCGCCCTCCTCCCCCTGCCTCACCTCCCTCTCTGCGGGGTGCGCTCACACACCTGTGCTGAGCAGCGCCTTCAGCTTTGCCTCCTGTGAGGGAGGACACGGCTGGGCTCCCGGGAGTACAAGCGGCTTTGCAGTCACACTGCAGATCCGTACCGTGAAAAGTAGCCCTCTCAAGTAGTCATTAGTTGTCCTAATTTGTGTAACGCAGCTTTACGGAATGAAGACCGCTGTATGGTAGGTAGCCTGACGCTGGAGCATGTGCAGGCCCCTGGAGCTGTTCAATAACGGTGTCTCCAAATAACTGCTCTTGGCAAAAAACCCCCACGAATTTATGGCAAGATTATTCCTGAGTGGGCTATGTCTACTGCGCCTGTTTCTGTTAAATAGGCTAAGTGTAAGTGGTAACTTGTCCAGTCCTTTTTTGTGTTCTCTGTGCTCCAGTAGAAAAGTCATGCAAAGTTCTGGGACCACTGTTGGATGTGGGAATGGAGGTAAAAAGGTATTTATGCTGACTTGTAAATTGGGGTTCTTTTAAAGTTTATTATCCTTTTGGTAGTACTTCACATTTGGACTTCCATAAGTTACCAGGTCAGCATAAGGGTACAAAGTCTTCCTGTTGCTTTTTCTTAAAGATGGGCAGTATGTGGATGAAATTGAATTGTGCCTTTTACCTGTGACACGTTGTAATTTCTCCTTTTAAGAGAAGTGGTCATGTGAAAAGTATCTCCGTAAACTGAAAGTAATGTAATTTTCTATTGTTGCCTATACTGGTTTTGATTCTGCTTTATTTTTTTACATACTGTTAAAAAGAGATCTAATTTCCTGATTTACTTTTCTGTAGATTTTTTTATTCCCATTTTAATAGTTAATTTTTTACATATTTCCCCCTAAACTGTTCTTGTCTCTTACTTGATTTGAACTATAATAGGCTGTGTTTTTCCTAGGTGGATGAAGTTCCTGATGGAGCAGTAAAACCGCCTATGAATAAAATGCCTATTTTCTTTTTTGGCACCCATGAGACGTAAGTACTTTATATTTCAGGGTTATATTTTTTCATTTTAAAATGCTGTGACAAAAACTTATCTTCTCTGAATGTAGTGTATTTCAAGCTATTGTATTTATTAGCACGTCTTCCTGAATTGGTGTGTTTTGTCAACACGTGATTCTGTAAATTTTACTTAAACTCTTCAAGTGAATGGTAGACCATAACCATGTATGCGTTGCTCATCAGAGGAAAAAAATTGTACCCACAGTGATGTGGCTGATTGGTTTTTCTTTTTATCTGTAATGAGTTTAATTATAGTCCTGTATATCGTCAAAATTCTCAGTACTACATTCTCAAAGAAAGTGCAATAGACAAAATTTGAGAGATGGACAGATAATCATGTACTGGAGTTGTTTCTATTATTTGGTTTTTTTTCCTGATGAGGTTTTGGGTTGTGGATGATCTTATGTTTATGAGATCTGGAGACAGAGCTGAGGAAGTACAGTTAGCTTCATACCTATCAACCTGCAAAATACTGATCTCTGGGTACTTTGAGCAGTGTTTTGTGGTGATACAGTATTTGCTTTGAGAGACTGTATGTCTTACACTGCTGAATTTAATAGAAAATATCCTGGGATTTATGTAGTTATCTGTTTTTGAGAATTACTCTGTTGCTTTTTAGCATGACTGGTTGGGTTACTGTAGATTTAAGGCATTATCAGATTCAGTGCTCCATTTTTTGTTTGAGTTGCCAAAAGAAACCAAAGCAGTTTAAGCCTGTATTAGTGTGCTTTTAATTCTTGTGGTTTTTCTTTAAAAAACGGCAGATTTAAGTTGAGTGCAAAAGTTGTCCATTTCTCTCATTTCGTGGAAGGATCTTACTTTTTTAAACGGATTGAAATTGCTTAAATATGGTAGTTTGTATCCATCTTTAGCAAGTAAGTATCTTGCTAAGATGATACATTGTCCTGTTGAGTTAAAGAGTAAGCATGCCCTGCTGCTGGCATTACTTGGTATTACTTTTCTTAAAAAGCAATTTCTGTGATGAAAAAGATACCTATATGCTTGGATCATGTTTTTTTTTTTTTTTTTAGCTAATCTCATCTTTCAATAAATCTTTCAATGATAATTTTTTTTTGTTTGATTGGAGTTTTTCTTTGTGCATAATTTTGTGGGTTAAGAAGAGTTCCTGGAATTCGATTCAAGGTTGCAAGGTTTGTCTTGTCCATTGTTTTAATTATCATTTAGGATGTGTTAGGTTTCCTTTTTTTTTTTCTTAAATTTTTCACACAACAAAACTTTTTCTTTGGCAACTGCAACACAATACTGCTTTGGTTCTGTTGTTGGTGTTGTTGCCCACCCTTCACCCCTGCAAAGAGACCCCCTGGGCACTTCCTCTGTCATTCTGGATTGCAGTGGGGTTTTGGGCAGTTCCAAATAAGTTTGGGAATGCAGGTTGAATGTAAGGAAGACAGAAGTAACTCCTCATCTAAAGGCTTAAAAACACCTCAGCAAGTTTTGAGAAGTTTTTTGTCCAACTTCAGATTTAGCATTGAGCTTTTAAGAGGTGTTTGGGTTTGAAAGATTTGGTAATTGGGGGCTTAATGTGTGAGTAATTTGAAATGGCTGTTCCTCACTCTGCTATAGTTACTAAATAAAGTTTTGCCGCGATCTAGTTTTTGTTAGGCTCTCGGTTCTGAGTTACTACGTTTCAGAAATCCGTGGAATACCAGAGAAATGTTTTGCCTCTGTTTCACACACATTACAGTGTATGGTGTTCCATGACCCAGCTGTCTCCTGGTGTTTGTTAAGCATGTTACTTATCTTAAGATCTGTAGAGTGATGATAGGTGAAACTTTTCAAGTTCTTAGTCTCACTTACTCCTTACAGCAGATACCTATAAATTACAATAGGAAGGAACTGATTGGGTGACAAAGGAGACTGATGTTCCATGGCCTGTCATTTTGTTTAGGTTTTTAAGCTATAAGTAGTGACTTCAGTGATCAATCAGGAATTATGTAGAGTTAACAATTTCTTGTGCTTTTTTCTTGGGAATTAAAGTAAATTTGGTAAACTTGTTGAGTGCTGTGCTTCTCACAGTTAAGATTTACACATTGTGCAAAGTTAGATACTCTATCTTCAGCATTTTCGTAGGCTGTGTATGTATAGTCTATCATACTGTAAGTAGTGGCAACTCTGAAAACTCACAAAATCACTTTATCATGCTAAAAACTCCTGTGTAAAGGATGACAGGATTTCAGGCTGCATGGTTGGTTACAGCAGGAAAAAGGAACTATAGGGGAAAAGGAAAGCAATACTGGTTTGGGAATAATTCTTATTCGACTTCTAGAAATATTATTAATTGAGTTTATGAAATTACTGTGAGTAAGTCTTAACCTGTACTTTGCATTTTTTTGTTTTCTCTTAAGTTTTGTAAAAGACCCAACTGAATGCGTTTCTGTCTAGGGAGAGTAATAAAATGAATTTAAATAAACACTTTTTTTGGATATGTTGTGGCAACAAACAAATTTTGTTTGGTCACAGACAAACAGGTCACACTGAACTCTAGTTTCTGGACTGTCTGTGTTAGGGTAATCTCTTTTCATTCAGTTTTTCTTGTCCCTTTTTCTTCATTGGTACATGAGGACTAAAGTGCAGCAGCCTAGCTAGCTTCATTACCTGTTCACAGTAGCTGTTCTCAGGTGTTTTTCAATGCCTGACAATATGGGCAGAGGCTTAGAGACTGGAAAAATGCTTACTTTTAGAGAATAGGGAAGAAGAGAGGCAGTGTTTTTCCTATTTTTGTCTCTCCCAGTTGCTCTATCTGCCTACCCATCTTTTTGGTCTGGGTAAATAAGCTTGGCAGGTGCACATTTCCCACACTGGCTGAACCCTCTCTAACTGTAACTTGCCAAGAGGTGGGTGATTTGCAGTCTAAGCTGAATGGCTTACTTAATACTTTGTGCATATAGATGAGTCTTTACAACTGGAGTAGAAAATGCTTAAGCTTTCAATGAGAGTCTATGTTTTTTCTCTTTTCTCTCCTCCTTTTATTGTAAGTCTGAGGTAGCTGCTTTTTTTTTTAAGGATAATGAAGGAAGTAGTGGCATGGAGCTTAGAAGTATCTGTTTTAATTTACCATGAGCTGGTACTTCAGAAAGCAAGTATCTGCAACTTTCAAATAGTTGGATGTAATATAATTACAGTAACACAATGTCTAGGCATGGATTGAAACTGAGAATGTACTACCGAAGAGTACATTTTTCTGTTAGCAGCAGGTAGATTGGTACCTGCTGAAATCCTAACTACAAAAGACCATGAAGGTAGATGAAATAGTCTTTGATGCTCTTCAGCATAAACTATAATACTGGTTCTCAGTATTCCCTTCCCTCAGTAAGGAGGGAAGTCTCTGTTTGTGGTGGTAGTTATGGAGACCTTGGGGTGTTGCAGGCCAAAGTTTAGAAAACTAAGGACTCTAGTAGAATAGCTGTTATAGTACTAATGACTTTAATATTTAATAACACTTGGTGCTTACTTCTTTGAAAAAACTAATGAGTTAAAATGTAAATTTTGTTTTTTCTTTCCTTAAGGGCATTTTTGGGGCCAAAGGACATATTCCCTTATTCAGAAAATAAAGATAAATATGGCAAACCAAACAAAAGAAAGGGTTTTAATGAAGGGTTGTGGGAAATTGATAATAATCCCAAAGTGAAATTCTCTCATCAGCAGGTAAGCTATGCAGACTCTACAAATCTTTGTTGCTTTGGGTGGGGGAGGAGGGGAAATGTACTAAGTGTGTTGTACTTGTAAGGGAAATGTACTAATGACACAGAGTAATGACTTACTGCTGCTGTTTAACTGCAGGTTAGACTAAATTTAAAATAAATACTGTTTGTGTTTGGTGTCTTTTATTGATAGGATAAGAAGAAATGGGGGTTGTTTAACTGGAGATACATACATACTTACAATTATATTTATATTCCTGAAATTCCTTTGTAATTGGGTGACTGCTTGAAAAGTGGTGGGTTTTTTGGGGTCTCAGTCACTCTGCTGTGTATGTTCTAAAACCAATTGCCTATGTCCACAAGTATCCTTGTAAGATTGCAGTACATGCTCTCCCAGTGTGCAGTATTTTCATTCTAGCAGTTGGAGGCAATGTGATGTTTGCCTTTTAGCCCCTGTCACATGACTTAATTCAATTTTTGTCCATCAGTAGTTCCTTGTTTCTTGCCCATTTGTAAAAGTTCCAAGCTTAAACCAGAGCTATACAATGCTACCCATAAAAGGACCCAAATTTATTATGAAGACAAATTCTCATGCTCATTTTTTCTTTGCTTGCTCTGGACATTCTGTAAGCTTTTAGTTTTTTTGCTATGTACACTGAATGTATTCTGACCTTGGCTCCATTGGGTCTTCTAGGCAATGCTGCAATAATAATAAAAAGAAATGCTGTCTTCTGTTTCTATTTGCTGTTTTTTCACAACATGCCAAGTTGTCATTGCAGCACCAATTAATTCCAGCTTCATATGATAGCCATGTTACTGTGTTCCTAGTTTGAAGGAGAACATGGATAAAGCAAATGCAAATAATGCAAATTTGCTTCTGAATTTGTCATTCAACTGCAAAAAGGTTTACTTTTGATAGTCGTCTCCTTCTACTCTGTGCTAGGCATTATTAAAAGCAAGTTTTACTTGAAGTAATTCAAACCCTTTAGCCAGCTTTTGGTTTATTTGTGTGTTGTCCTTGTTGGTGCTAATAAAGTACATCTGCAAAAGGCTTTATTTAACAGCTATGGTTTTTTTGAGGAGTAGGACTTCTGGTTATTTTAAATAATGGAAAGATTGGATGTTTAAGTATGCGATGTCCTGATTTCCCTTGGGATAGAGTTAGTTTTCTTAGTTGCTGGTGCAGTGCTATGTTTTGCATTTGGTATGAGAATGCTGTTGATAACAGTGTTTTAATTTTCACTAAGTATGTTTTCCTTGTTTAAGAGTAAACACTTTTTAGCAACAACTAAAACATCTGTGAGTTTTGAACATAATTCTCGTACTAAATCCAAAACACAGCACTGTACCAGCTATGAAGAAGAGAATTACCTCTGTCTCAGCTGAATCTGGGTCTACTGGGGAGTTTAATGGGAAGCTGGAATTTGTTTTAAGGGTGGCAGAGTGCCTGAGATCAGCTTCTGAGGTTCTACCATCTTTGCCAAAAAAGGGTATGGAATAGGCAACAAAGCATTCAATTTGGTGTAGTTTAGTCAGTTGACAAACACTTTTTGTTACTTCTTCTGGTAACAAGAAAGAAGGACAAAAAAATGGAGTAGGAGAAACATGCTTCCCTCCGGCCACATCCACTATAGCTTTGTTGGATCCCAGTGTCCTCTCTGGACATTTCAGTGTGCTCCCTGGTAAGACAGTGGTGGTATAGGAGGCAGTCAGGTGTGAAGTGGTTACTTTGTTTTTCGTGTTCCTTGTTTCTTACTCAGCAGGTGCAGTGTGGGCTCCTCCATGGCCTTCAGCCTTACCCCGATGTGTACCTTCTGTCTCCTCTCTACCACTGCTTGGCATTAAGAGAGCTTCCATGTCTCACCATCCAGGAGCTGCTATGACACCACCTGAGCTGGGGCTGACACCCTTTGCAGCAGACAGCTCCAGTGATCCCACTGGGTGCCCTGCTGGCTCCCTGCACTCACCACACTCACACAGGCAGACAACGTTTGCTTTCTGGCTGCACCCCGAGTTTCATTTAGCAGTCTCAGACATCTGGGTCCATAAAATAATTTAATCATTATGCAACTCCAGAATAACAGCTTGAGCTGGGTGTTGCCTGGGAGGGATCCTGGACAAAGGAAGCCCTGGACGTTTGTACCAGGAAGCCCTGGACGTTTGTACCCTCACAGGCAAAGCTTGGAAACTGTTGGGTCTTTTAGTTGAGTCCTTAGTTCCTGATGTCTCTGACTTTCCACTCACCTGGCTGGCTACTGTGCCCTTTGTATGCAAAGTTCAAGATCTCTTGTCTCCAGATCCTGCCGTTCACAGCTCAGTCTGCAATGACATGAACTACTTTCACTAAATGTAGTCCTTAACTTCTCTTTGGCTTAGGCAATGGCTTATGTGTCTCTTCTTTCATTGTCCCTCCTTGACTGGCATCTCTTTTGCCTCAGAACTCCATGTGCCCTGTGCAAGCATCTTGTTCTGTGCACGACCATCCTTCTATCCCTCTCCCCTTTCTCCCATTGCTATTTGGGTAAAAGCACCATCTGTTCCCAGGTGAGATGGGATGTTAAAGTGGGGCAGTTCATCCTTTGCCAGCCAATTGTGATCAACTCCAGGCAGTGATGGACTTGGTTCCACCCATGTCACTGGCACCTGCCCACAAGCATGAAGATGTGCATAGTCAGTGAGGGATCTTGAAAGGGAAGGCAAGCAGTTGCTTATAAAAACTGAGAGTAAAGTAATGTAGATGCTGATGAGTAAATACTGTTTTCCCAACAATATCTTTAAGTGGAATAATGTATTATGGCATGCTAATATATTGCACTATTCAGTGCATAGATGAACGGACACATTTCTTTAGCTGTGGTCTTGGTTGTGACTGTATCTTGGGATATTCCTTGATCTCTATGTTTTATCTACATAAAACTCTTTGATTTTAAAGGTTCTTAGAGCGAAGTTACACACTTAAAAATAGCAGGGAGGACAGTTCAGGAGCCAGAGCTTAAAAATTTAGGATGAGTAGGAAATATTGTGTTCAGGCATGTAGCAGGTATGGTCAGAGGGAAGTGGGTGATCATGTGAAGGCTTAGGCAAAGTTGAACTTTTAATCTGAATACAAGATGCTATTAAAGGGGCAGATTTGTCAGCTCTTAGTGTCTCTACTAAGGCATTCACTTGAAATTTTTATTCTTTTTTTTTGTCTTTTTGCTGGGCATATGTTCCAGTGTGGTTGTGTGCCCTAAGCTGTCCACCACCCTAACATGGAAGTGGGGGAATTCAAATGAACTGAGAGCAAGATTAAGTGACCAAAGAGGTCAAATGATGGTGATCAAAGCAGTAATTCAGTTTTATTCACTGTCAAAGAAGTGAGCAAGGAAGAAAATAGAAAAGTAGAGGAAAGTGAAGAATTGCAAAAAGTGAGAAAGGTAGTCTCCACCAGGAATCTGTGCATCCTGTGAAGATCCTTCTTTCCTCTGTTGGTGGGCAGAGCTCTGTTGGGACAGAGCTGTCTTGGGTGGGCGCTGCTTTGTGGTACTGGCTCAGCAGTTTCACTGCAGTGGGGGAGCCATGACAATGGCACGTCGTCCTGGAATGACTTTATGATTTGTATCCCCATTCATCTGTTTAGCCCAGAAATAAGTTTTGCACCTTTAAGACTGCTTCTGAGAGTGAAGTGGCAGGAAGTTTGCCTTAAGCCAGGACACATGTGCACCGAGGTGCATCACATTCTGGGGTACACCTCATCCCTGGCAGTGGCGCTGCCATGGATGCTCAAGGGCCATTGCTGCACCATATCTTCAGCTGCAGGGTGCTCTGGCACCTGGGTGTCGTGGTTCGCACTGCCGGCAGCTTAGGCTCCAGAAGCTGAAATCTGCTTCCGCTTTGTAAATTCCACTATGCACTCTGATGGACCCAAGCAGAGACAAAAGCGATTGTTTGCTAGCAGTTCTCCACTGCATTTTTTATCTTAGTAAGGCCTTCTGAGAACTGTATTTTCTGCTTCATTGCCAGAACTGGAATGTTCTAAGAGCAGTGTTGATACTTTGCAGATGTTGCTTGTAACTGCTAGTAAAGGAGTTGGAGGGCAGAAAGGAGATTGTAGATTCAACTGAAACCCAAACCCACTTCCCCAGTGGAGGGATAAAAAAAGTCAGGGGAGCTCTGCCAGATTTATTTGAAGTAGCTAGTATGTAAGAAGGAGAAAGGCATGTACAATGTAATGGAAGAAAAAAGTGTAATTCAGGCATTATCTCCTCTGTAACTATGGTTTTAAGTGTTAATTCATTAATTATCTTACGGTAATCCTTTTTCTGCTTACATTTTCAGGAACAAGTAGTTGAGCCACTAAGGATTTATAGCATTTTTTAAAATGCACTTCTTTATAGTGGCATCAAAAGTTTTATTTGATCAAAACATTTTTTTATTTTTTATCTCTTAAGATATGTTATATTATGCATAAGAAAATACACTGCAGTATAGTAATGTGAAAATGAGTTGTTACAGCATTAGAGTTTAAAAGTTTATTAAATAAATTGCAGATTAAATTGAAAGCAGTGGAAATTAATGAAATATGATGTATTTAATATTCTTGTCCATCTAGTAAGGGGTTCCTTGATGTGGTGCTTTCTTAAGTAGTGTGTAGGAGAATACACCTCAGGTGAGGAGGGAATTTAGATCTCATTTCTGATGTGGTTCTTTTTTTTTTTTTTAATTGAAGCCCCATCCAGCCGTTAACACTCCTATCAGTGAAACTGTTGAAGAAAGCAGTCAGGAGCCTGCTGAGGGAAGTGAAGAAAAAGCAGGAGCCAAAAGAAAAAAATGTTCTGCCCCAAAAGTAAGTGATTGAATTTCTGCTTTGTTCTGCCTGAAGTATTTTCAAGTCAAAACTGTATTGCCAAGTCTTTACTTAAATACTTTAAACTAACAGCTGTTTAATGTTGTAACTTGCCTGTATTTACTTCTCTTCAGATATATTTACAGTAATACTTTTGTCCTTCTCTTTTCCTTTTACAGTGCTCTATATGTTTTTTCAAAGTTAATTTCTTTACCAGCCTGTATTTCCACATCATAATACATACTAAACTCATACAGTACTTCCTAGGCAGGAGAAGTTGGAAAACTGTAATTATGATCAAGAATTTGTTTTCCTTTTCTCCTTCTGTTTTTAAAGACTTTTTCATATTATAGACAAGTATGACTCACTTTCAGTTGTGATCATTTATATTGAAAACTAGAATTGAGCATTAGATTCTGTCATAGGTGAAAGGGTACTTAAGTGTGTTTGCCAGAAAAGGTTTATAAGAATCAGCTTTAATTAGATCATACCCTTAATGAACTACTTACGATATAGAGAATCTCATAGCTGTATCAATTCAGCTCTTAAGCCAGGAATAAGTATGCAGTAGTTTACACAGAGTTTAGTTTCTTTGCTATGTTAAGGTGTGCATACCTTAGTAACCTTCCAAAATGAAATTCATTTCAGTCTGAAACATCTTTGTTTCAATTTGCTGGGGCAGTACATAATTTATACTGTAAGAGGTAAAACTTCCTAGCTTTCTGTACATTAAATGATTTGGTAGTATACTGCTTTGAATTTTGCTCTATTCTTGTATGTTTTGTTCATATGGGGATATTTCTCATGTGGCATGGGAGAGATACTGTGTGTTGTCAACTCTTCCCTGTGGTTTTAAAAATAGAATTCTAAAAGGACAAAAATTGTCATGCAGGTGGGATTGACATTTATGGTATCTCATTTATTTGTAACTCATTTCTGGAAATTACTACTCAACATGATGAGCAGTGCCCTTAAATTAAATGTCAGACTACTTTGAATAGACTTGCCTTTATTCTTGATCTTTGTTTCCATTTGGATTATTTGCCAAGGTTTAATGTAGTTTTTCTGTAGGTGTTGCTGGCTGTCCTTCAGTAGTGATTCACAATTGCAGCTGCAGAATTTGCAGTGTGTCAGATACTTAGCAAATAGGATTAGTGTCCACTAGCTGTAATTACTTTGTTATTCAAGAGTAAAAAAATTCTTTGATTGGAGGAAAAATAATAGTCTGCTGGTAGTATAGTGATAGATTATGTTGAGAATGGTTTTGGTGAGTTGGAGCCTGCAGAATTATTTATGGATTATTTCTCCTGACTTCTTACTGCCTAGAGTTCCTTATTTTAGTTTTTGCAAGTATGGAATGTGAGGATGATTTGGGTTCTATGTGCTATACCTTAGCAGTGCTTTGAAGCACATTATTTCCTGACGGTATTAGCTAACCAGTGCTGCTCTTGCCTATTCATGCTGCCTGTAAAAGCATTTGTTCTTAGCATTTGCTACTGTGAGGGGAAACTTTTAAACTGGGCTGACTGATTAATCAGTTTGCTTCGCTCTGAATTTATGCCTCAAGCAGCATGTGCTAGTGGGGATGCCAGTGACTTAAGCTTCATGTTTCTCATCAAAAGTACTTCTAGGCTTTTCAGTGTTGGCACAGTGTAAGAGAAACAGGAAGTCATAGAGCCATTTAAAAATAAAGATGGAATGGAAGATCCTGACTGGGTTCTTTTGTATAGTTTTGCCTAATTAATCATCTTAAGACAAAATAGAGAGCAAATTTCTTTTTTTTATACACTGTGTGGTAATGTAGCTATAACATTCCATTAATCAGCCCTTGAACTATGGCTTCCTTTGGTTTTAGTGAGCCAATTGTTTTTCTGTCTTAAAATTGTACTTTGTAAAAAGACTCAATGATGTTACATGTCTTCGTGTAATTAGAAATACTGTGTAGTAGTTGCTTTGTTTAGTGTTGAAATTTTAAAAGCTATCTCCTTAAAAATGTAATTTTAAAAAAGATTCTTGAAAGTGGGACAAGCCAATATTCAGATTGAGAAAACTGATAATCTAAAAGACATGCAGATATATAGGCTGCAAGGAAATGTTAATTATTTTTGAGCAAATAATTATAAATGCTAGATTTTTCAAGTTCTAACTGCGTTCCCAAAACCAAAAGTAGAATTTTAAAGGCTTAAAAAACTGCAACAAAACAAGAAAAAGTGCATAAATTACAATCTCACAAATTATAAAACAATTTACTTGTGGTTTGTTTACAATTTGGCCTGGTTGCAACTAGGATAGGATTTGTTTTCTTCTTAGTAGCTAGTGCAGTGCTATGTTTAGGATTTAGTATGTGAAGAGTGTTGATAACACACCAATGTTTCAGCTTGTGCCAAGTAGTGTTTACTGTAAACCAAGGTCTTTTCAGTTTCCCATGCTTTGTCAGTGAGCAGGTGCACAAGAACCTGTGAGGAAGCACGGCTACAACAGATGTCCTTGACTGGCTGAAGGGTTATTCCCACAGAAATCACAGAAACGGTCAGGCTGGAAGGAACCTAGTCTAGCTCACCTTTCTGCTCAAGCAGAGTCATCCCAGAGGACATTGGACTTTCAAGAACAATCTGAATTGTGTCCAGATTGTTCTTGAATATCTCCTGGGAGGAAGTCTCTACAACCTGTCTGAGCAATCTTTTGCTTGGTCATTGCACAGTAAAGTTCTTCCTCATGTTGAGGTGGAACTTTGGTACACCCATTTGTGCCCATTGCCTTTTATGCTGTTGCTTGGCACTGCCAAGCAGAGCTTGGATCCATACTCTTGGCACCCTCTCTCCAGACACTTCTACACATTGGTAAGGTCCCCCCTCAGTCATCTCTTTTTGAGGCTGAACGCGCCCAGCTCCCTTGACTCTTCCTCATAAGAGGAAGTAGTCCGGTACGATTAGACCTTTAATGGGCACCTAAGAATTGAGTGTACCTATGGATTTAAACTACTTTAGGGAAAAGCAGCCTGATGGCAATTAGCATGTTCTCTTTTCACTATAAAATACTTTCTAATGCGTTTTTTATCCTCTGTTGACTTGCTTTGCAGTTATCCCCTAAAGGGGATAATAACTTGCCTACAGAAGCTGAAGCAGAAGAAAAGGAGATGGATACTTCAAAGGAAGATGATATACCTTCCGACAAAACCAATAAAGAAGTACGTGAGAGCTTTTTTCTGTGTCACAGAGAACATCCTAATATTATGTTTATTGCTGTAGATCTGTTATTGAGTATTAAGACACTACAATTATTACTACTGTGGCAGTTCCAGGAGATGTTTAATTGTGTAAAACTTACTGTGTGTTCAGACACATTTATACCTCTCACTGAAGATCCCAGAAATTGAAGTTTTCATTGGAGAGGAATCTTCTAGTCTGATTTGTCTTTAAGTTCAGTTAAAATAGTTGGAAGACTGTGTATTTTATCACTTACCACTTACACTTACTATATTGCAAATTAACCTCTTTTAAAGACTAGCTGAAGAGTCCAGACAGACTAAAACATCACTACATAGCATCTTGATTTAGAACAGAATATTATTTAGTATTTAAGTTATTTTTTTATCTCTCAGGAATAAGTTGTAGGTATCAGATAATCACAGACTCATAGAATGGTTTGGGCTGGAACAGACCTTAGAAATTACCTAGTTCCATCCACCTTCTCATTGACAGGAATATCTTTTCCTAGACCGGGTTGCTCAAAGCCCCATCCAGCTGTGCCTTGAACACTGCCAGGGATGGGGCAGACACAGCTTCTGCAGGCAACTTGTTCCAGTGCCTCACCACCCTCACAGTAAAGAATTTCTTCCTAATGTCTAATAATTTTACACTTTAATAATTTAAAAGCATGCAGCCTCTTCATGTACATTACAAGATTCTTGTCTAAATTGTGTGCCAGAGGCTTCAGTTGTGTAAAAAAGTAGAATAAATGAAATATATCTTAGTTTTATATGAAATATATCTTAGTTTTATTAAGATTCTTAGGCACATTTTTAATCTTCACAGGATGTGGTGAAAACAAATGATGCTTCTATTCCTAAAGCTGCTAGAAGAGGAAGAAAAAGAAAGGTAACAATATGTTTAATTACTTTACATTACTGGAATTTTTTGGTGTGATAATACTGGATACTATTTCCTTTAATGACAGATTATGCATAAATTTAAGTGTTTGACACTCTGCTCCCCCTTTTCAAGTGTCTGAAAGATTTGCAGGAATGAAAGTTTTCCCAGAGTGTTTTAGAAATATTTATTATTTTTTAACTTAATGTGGAATATGGAGTCCCTGTCTTTCCCAAACAACTCATTACAAATAAGGAAAGATAATACATAAACAATTGCTAAACTGCTAATAAAATAGCCTGCATTGAAGCTCTGAAAAATTTCTTTTAACATCTTCATCACATTGAACTAACACCTGAAATACAAATACCTTTTTCACAAATTGTGATTTTTGTGGTCTCTACAACCTGGGAGAATACAGAGTGACTTTGAAAAAGGCAGTTCCAGCTGCTTGCTCAGCATACACTAGCCTTTATGTTCTTGTGGTCACACACCCAGCCAGATCTGGGCACTGACCCAACTAAAAACTAGAATTAAGTAGGGCAAATCTTAGTTTTGTGTTTGAAACCTTTCCTTCCAAAGTTACAGCTGACAGCAGGGATGGGGGATGAGTATGAAGTACCTGTGACCTTGGTATGTTTGTCACAGAAAAGTAGCATGCTGTATCTATACTCTAATTATCCTTTATCCTGGACACTAAGCTCTTGACCATTTTCTCCATTTGGGATTGGAGAAGGCAAAATCAGTAATACCTAAGTATAACCGGTCATTAAGTTCAGATACTTTTTTGTGTATACAAGCAATCACATAATAACATATTTCCAGAAGTTTAAAGGTTTTTGTTTAAGAAACGAATTGAGATATTGGTGCCATGTGTTTTTTCACCGGTGAAATTCATTCTTTAAATTAGTCTGAAAAACAAGCTGAAGCTGAGGAAGCGGCAACAGGGGTGGCAACAACTACTGGGCCAGTGTCTCCAAAAGTAAGCCCCAAAAGAGGAAGACCAGCAGGTAACTTTGAAAGAATGATTGAATTTTTTTCACCACAGAAGTATTTTAGTAGAACTAGGCAGTACTTCCTCTGAAGTACTACAGAGTATTTTTGAATGCTTAAGGCAGATTTTTCTAATAGATTGTAGTGAGAAAGCATCTCATATTGATGAGTTCAGGACAGGAATGGATTTAAAGTGATAGTGTTAATATTTAATGTTCTAAATTAAAGACTAGTTAATAAGTATTACCTTTTAGAATAGGTCAGTCTTCTTTGCAGAATACTATTTACGTGTAGATATATGATAGGAGCTCTCTGGCAGGTTAGCTGCATAAAGGTTTGTATTCATTAAAGGTCTATAAAATACTACAGTAGAGTTAGAAGATCCACAAAACACAAAGATGAGAACTGGGGGGACAAGGAGCCTGTAGGTGAAGTTCAGAGGACAAGAAAAATTAAATAAGAGCTGAAGAGACTTGTTCAAGAAGATGTTTAAGTATGTGTTGATTTATAGGCACATAAAAAGAAAACATAACTGATTTTTGGGAATATGTTGTTAGAATAATTTGTTTCTTTCAAATTAGCAATGACCTATTGTCAATTTAATGGTAAGCTTGCAGATATTCTTGATCACTAATTACGGCTTTGGAAGACAGTTCTTGCAGCAGTTAAGTACATTGTATGAGCACTTAGTCAGGGAAACAAATAATTTATAGTCCTCTATCTGCTGACAATATAAAAACAATGGAACCACAATTAAATAGACTTTAGGTACTTTTGCCATGGAAGCTATGAGGAAATTAAGTATAAATTCATTCCTCTCTGCCATTTCATTACTTGCACTAAATATGCATTTTTAATATTTGTGGTTTTTTCTTTACAATTTTTTACTGGTTTTGATTTAAATACTGTCAGTAAGAGCAGGAAAGCATCTGTAAGATATGCTTTTGCCTCCTATATGAAAAACCTTTTTGGAAAATATACTATGCAACTTTCTCTGTTGTTGATAGGATGCTTAAAAGTACTCTGTGCTAAGACCAACAAGAGTTTAAACACTGAATATTAGGTTTCCTGGTGACAACATAATCACTGTGGTACTGGACAAGCATTTGAGGTACATAAGTGCCAAGAGGGAAGGCTTACTCCTGACAATATGGTGAATCTGAGGAAGTGTAGAGATTTGATCTGCACTGTAGTGTGGTGGTAGAACTTCTTGACAGTGATTTGTTAGCCTGAAAAGTGATGGAAACCCAAGAAGTGGGTAAATCTAGAGGACAACAAACTATAAATGTAAACATAAGTGACTGCCTTTCATTCTCTAATGTCAGGTTTCTCATTATCTAATTTAATATCCATCTTAGTTATGCAACATGTGAAACAAATGTTTCACGTTTGCAACTACATAGATTGCAAAAAGCACAAGAATTAATAGCCAGAGCCTGTGGCTAGAAACCATCAAAGTTTTTTTAATTCACCAGTCAGCTAAAAAAACTGCCAACACTTTAACTTACAGAGAGATCTTGATTAAGTTTGGTACTCAATTAATTTGAATTCTGTACAGTAACAAAGGGGGTATATTTTGATTTAAGCATGGCTTATGTCTGTTGAGTAAGTATCTTGAGACATAGACAAGGAGCAGATGGTAGCTATGGACTAACCTGTTACTTCTGTATAACTCCTAGCTTCTGAAGTAAAAGTTCCAAAACCCAGAGGGAGACCCAAGCTGGTGAAGCCATCATCTCTTTCAGAGGGTGACTTGTAAGTTTTTTCTTAATATAAAGCTTTTTCATTGTCAACTGTGCTGCTCCTTATGTTAAGACTTGTGAATTATTACTCCTTACAGGGTTTTGCCCTGTTAGTGTTCAGTATAAATTACTATTTGTGTAGACACTTTTCTAATACAGAGTTATTCAAGGAAGGACATTTCTGAAACATGAGAGAGAAGAATCTTAATCTTCCTAACTTGTCCAATCTGTACAAAATTCCTTATATTATTGTATACTGAATGAAGAGGAAAGGTGTTTATTAAAAAAAAAAAGCAACATCATACAAAAATAAAATAGTGTTTTTCTTTTTGTACATTTTTGTTTCAGAAATCTCTTCTGATGAAATTGCAACACTGTTAGTTATCAGAATTTTGGTTTTGCTGTCTACAGTTCTTATGTCAAGTTTAGTGCTTCTAGTAACTCAAGAAAAAGTTGAAGATAGGTTTAGTTTTCTATAAATTGGCAGATACCTGGCTTTGGAATAGGAACAGCTTAAATAAGTATACTTTATAAACCTAGTTTACAGTGTATGCACTTTGGGTCCTACAGACCCATCTGTGTGTGGGGAGTCCATGGAGAATTAGCTTCTTGGGTGAGGATCTATGCACTTCTGTTCATGTTACCTTCATTAGGCCCTCCATACTGATATTTATTTGCTGGGGGCTCTTCCCCCCACAGGTAGTGGGTTTTAATTTTCAGAGAAAGAGTATTTTTGGAGAGTCATTAAGTGAATTAACTTCATAATTTTACTATTCTGTGGTTAAAAAGACCCAGCTTTCTGAATTAGAATGTTGTTCTTTGAAGTCACTATAGGTAATAGACATGATGCCTAAATACTATTTTTGTTATAGTGTTAATGAAGAGGAGAAGACAAAGAAAAAAGGAACAGAAGAAAAACCGAAAAAGCAAGGAAAAAAAGATGAGGAAGGTCAGAAGGAAGAGGAGAAATCAAAGAAGGAATTTGATAAAAAAGAAGGAAAGAAAGAAGCTGAACCAAAAAGGAAAAATGTTGCAAAAGTGGGTTCTGCATCAGCTTCTGATTCTGAAGATGAAGGAGAAGAACAAGAAGGGGACAAGGTATAATTTTGCTTTCCTGATGAATTTATTTTAGAGGAAAGTAGTATCACTTGGAGATCTTTCTCCAAGTTAATGCTAAATCTTAATGACAGTAGGAGTCTGGCGTGGCTGGTGTACAGATATATAGAATAAAATTTTCAGAAGTATATTTTTCTCAAATAATTCTTTCAGGAATTCTTTGAGTATTTTCTAAGAAACGCATCTTTTCTAAGATGTATTTTTAACAAAAGATTTAAATGTCAAGAGGCTTATGGGGTTTTTTTGATTTTATGTTCCCTGGAAGACAGATGTTGTTTTCCTTGGGTGCATCTGGGGAACATGTGGCTTGAAATCATATTTTTAAAAGGTACAAAACTGTTTCTAGCCAACAATTTGTAATGTCTTTATTTTTCTGGTGCTTAATACTGCCCTTAGCATTGCCCTCTGATGCTTAGTTTTGAAAAGAATAAAAGGAGAAAGGACTAATGAAATTATGTTTAGCTTCAGGGAAAGCCTGTGTTTGTCAGGCTGCTCCATGGAGCAGAGTTATTTCAAAGATACTTAGTTTCATCTGCTTACTGAAACGATAATAATGTTACATTTCTTTCCAATCCTAAAACACAGAAGAAAAAAGGGGGAAGAAGCTTTCCAGCAGCTCACAGAAGAAACACTGTAAGAAGCCAACATGAGAGAGAAGTAACAGAAAGAAAGCGTAAGCAAGAGGAACAGACAGAATCTGAATCGTGAGTCTATTTTAACATGTGATGCCTACAAGTTGTAGGAATATTTTGAACCTAACAGGAGGTGAAACTTCTGAAAAAGTTCCAACCTGTTTTGCTCTATGTTCTACTTTTATCTCCCCCTGGCCTTTTTGGTTTTCTATCTCTACTTCTTTTTGAGGGAAAGGTGAAAAGCTCCTTGAACTAAAATGTGCCTTTGTGGGAAGAATGGAACATAGAAATTAAGTGATGTCAGTCTTTCAGTGATGTAGAATCTCTAGCAGAGGACAGGTATGTTCTCTTTAGAACTAACTTGAGAATATCCATGCGAAAGGGGTTAGTGTGAAAAACTGTTCAGGACAGCCATATATTTTTCTTTAAAATTTTAGAAAAAATTGGTAGGACCTGGTAGATTCTGCTAATTCATGGTTATGGATTTTTGATGAGGTATGGAATGCATAGGTTATCAGGAAAGCATTTCCTTCTCTGTCTGACAGTTGGAGCACACGCTGTCAAGTAGAACAAGGAAAAGGTAATTACTGTAGTATTGCAAAGTTAAGCCAGTTAAATGATACCAAGAACAAAGTGCATTTAGAAGATTACTCAAATCAAACTTAAGAATAGAGAGAAGATCCCATCAGGAACTTGGATAGTAGGACAATAGGAAGAAATCTGACTCATTCACTATTCTGCAAATGGGTAAAGAAGCTGCACCAGAAGAGCTTGATGTTCTCATCCCCACCATTGGTGGGAGGGCAGAAGAAAGGCAAAGAACAAGGTAAAAATTTGGAGGAAAGGAATAAAATAAAGGTCCCCTTTACCTGTAACAAAAAACCTCTATCTTTTTCACATTCACTAATAAAAGTGTAGTTTGTTTGGGTATTTCTTTTCTCATGCTCCAGCCCTTTTTCCTCTTCTTCCTGTCAGTCCTCTGGAGACCTAACATAAATACTCTACCTACTTGTGGCAAACTTAAGCATTTCTAGTTTCAGAGATAATAAATTGTCTTAGTGTCTTTTAATATATCACTATTTAACACATGCTGATTTGATTATGGGAATCAAACTGTCATATATTGATTTAGTAATAACAATCAAATTTTTGCTTTTAAATAGCTGTCATATTTTATGCATTGGAGGGTAGATAGTTTTGTTTCAGTGAGATAAAGGAGAAGTAGTGAATGAATAATTAATTTAATTACAGCTGATGACTAATACCACAAAACTCAATATTGGTAAAACTAGTATAAGCCTATACATGTTTTGATTATTTTGCTCATCATTGTAGTTTCTATTTTCTGGTAGCTACTTCATTAGTATTTATTAAGGTGCTTTGTACATCATTCTGTACATATGCAAAGTTTATCTGTACTGTTGAGATTGTGCTGCTAGTTGAAGCAGACAAGTTTTCTGTTCTTTATGAAAGAAACATGGAAGACATGCAGGCCTACATGTTTTATGTATGCATATTAGTATGACAGGGAGAAAACCAGTCACAGGACATTTAGTTATGATATGCTGAAATACAAAAAATTCTAAAAGTAGGCTTTTAAATCCCTCAGTCAGACAAAACTGAGGGATTGTTAAACAGAAGTTCATTATCCTCTCTGCATAAAGAGCTCAAAAGCTTGCTTCAAAGATTTCTGCCTGTCTTCATCCTGAACTGAAATGGAGACTTTTTTTGTTGTTTTTCTTGAGTCTTAGCTTTATTTTCAGTGATACAACTGGGGAAAGATTAAGGAGGTTTCACTGTACTTGTAATAATTTTTTTTTCTGTATTACTACTTCCTTCAAGAACTTTTAAATTATTACTGATACATTTATGACCAATTGTAAGATATGTATACTATTACAATTCATTATTTGAGAAAATAGTCATATAGGAACTGATAATGGTTAATTGATCTCTCCATAAATTCCCTGTGGTAATGGCAAATAATTCTACTCCTTTTTAAAATGTTTTCTTTCTCCATAAATTAGTTCTATATAATGCCATTTCACCAGTTAATATGTTATGTTACTATGCAACAAAAACCAAAATACAGTTTGGAGATTACTTGTTTTTTAAAGTCCTTTAATTTGCTTGTAGAAAAATGAGTACGGAGGACTTACAGCAGTATCTCAGCTGATTAATTTTTGTTAGGTTGTTCGTCCTTCAAAACCAGGATTTGGTTATTTGTGATTTTTGCATGCTAATGTTTTAGTAAAGATAATTCCTCGATATTGCATCTCATCCAAAAACTGGGGGGAAAAAAGCAGGCTTTACAACATTGTAAAAAACATTTCAACATTTTTGATAGGCAGAATAAAGAAGAAGGCAAGAAAGCAGAAGTTAAGAAGATTGAGAAGAAGAGAGGTTAGTTGAAAGAATCTAAACCAGTATTTTTGATCATTTTATATTTTGAATGGAATTTCTTCCATTCTTCCATAAGATAATGTACTGCTGAGGGTGGCATGTACAGTCTCAGTCTGAGGTGTTTAATCCATGATTCTTCTTTCACGTTTGTGAAACAATGCTGTTTTTATTCTTCAGTGTTCTTTCTGCAGTGCAGTGTAGTAGAACAGGTCTTTGCTTTTCTGACTTTACTGTCATTTGATCTTTTAAACCCCAGTCTCTTCTGTTTGTGAACATGAGAAAAAAGCTTTTATTCTTTGATATAAATCACTTCAGTCATTCCCATCATTTTTTCCTTTGTATCTTCTCATAACACAATACTCTGAGGGACCTTTCAAAACTATTTAGATACTACCTCTCACTAAGTAGGTGGCTTAGATTCAGATTACTATGGTCTTGCCTGCTGACTGTCCTTCATAGGGATAAGGAATTCCTTTTTCAGTACTCCTATCTTTGAGGCCAATCCAAACCACTGTCTGTAATCTGTAATTTAGAGGAATAGTACAGATCCAGTGGCATGGACTCCACTCAACCCGGTGTTGCAGCAAGAGGGCAAATAAAAGCAATCCAAACCCATCCAAGATGGGTTTGACTTAAAGAAATCTGTATGCTTGCACTATTGTTCAGAATATGTACTAAATCCAAGCAGGCATTCAGCATCTGAATTCAGGAATGCCATGTCCATTCATCTTTCACACTTCTGAAGCATGTGTACTGGGAACATTTTATTTTAATGGATTTGGACTGTAACTTGAATTGTGACCAGTTTACTGAAAACAAACCATCAATATCCCGGTGTCCTGTCATGGAGAGTCTTCCAGCTTTATAACTCTTAAAATTTATTCAAACCTCTCATTAAGCTGGCCTACAATTAGAGGGTGACAGCTGTGTTTTGGAATAGAAAAGTCTTTTCAGTTGTAACTCCTAAGGAAAAAATTGCATGGGTTGCCACACAATTTATTCAATTTTAAAAAGCTGTGTACTTTTTTTCTGATTGTATTTATGTGTGCACCTGCATGTAGGATGTCTGCCTGTTTTCTTCTGCATTCTGTATGAGGTTCATTCTTGTGGAATTATTTCTGCAAAAGCAAACCCAATCTGATTAACAAATGTTCATGAGTATTATTTTTAATCTTCAGAAACTTCAGTGGATTCTAGGCTTCAAAGGATACATGCAGAAATAAAGAATTCCCTGAAAATTGATAATCTTGTAAGTATGTTTTTTTAAACTGATTCATGTTTCAAATTCCAGTAGGAAATACTTGGCATGTGTTCTTGTTTTTAATTAATACTCTGAAAATGAAAGGCATTTTTTCCATATGAAGGATAACTAGTACTTAAATGTGGTTACTGTGGGCAGTGAAAGATAAGTGTCAGCAAATGAAATCTGTTTTGTTTGAAAATGCTACATAATAAATTATTTACCAGAAGCATTCAGATAGAATTACATCAAATAGAACATCTGGTGCCAGGTCAGCTTGTTGAGCCATGTGGAAACGCCAGGACATTGGATGCAGCAGCAGGATGCAAGTGATTAGGGCTCCAGTCCGACTCCACTCACTGTCAAGGGAAATCTGCTGCTTGTCAGGGGTTTGGGTTTGGTATGTTACTGGCAGATATTTGAGGCTTTCTGGCCTCATGAGTATTTGCTGCTGCAGATTGTCAGGTTGGGCACCCATGATACTGTCAGGGGACACTTGGAAGTATCAAGCATGGCTGTGTGACTTTGAGGATAATAGTAAAGGCATGGGGACCCAGGTAGTGATCCCTTTATTGAGGAAAGCTGTCACAAAGGAGTGGATAGGTGTGCTAGGAGGTGGCAGGATCTACCCAAAAATAGTGCTGCCAGTGGGCTAGCCAGCCTAGTTAAAAGAGCATCAAACTAGGAATGGTAGCAGAGGAGGAAATGGTGGAGCAAGATGGCAATCAGATGTAAACAGATGTCAGCAGCATGATGTAAACTGACTTAGTAATCATCAGAATTTCTTTGCAGAACAGGACTGAAGTGGCATGATCACAAGCATCAGCACATTAAATGAGGAATTACTGGCAGCCTAACATAATGAGGAAAACTCTCATAACCCTTCTGGAATGTCAGCACAACTGTGTTTCTCTTAGGGATGTCTGTACACTCATACATATAGTGTGAGGAGCTGTTGTGGGAAACTGGACATCTCTCTGCAATTGCAGGGCTGTGGTTTTATTGGTATCAGAGTTTCGGGTAGAAGTGAGGTGAGCCTTGCCTTATATGTTTACAGGCTCTTTAGGAAAGATGGGAAGCGGGGAATACAAGATGAAGGATAACTTTATGTGAGAGACCAGCTGAAATGTGTGGAGCTTTGCACTGGGACAGCTGATGAGCCAACTGGGAGCTTATAGGTTAGGATTAATGGGCAAACCAAAATGAGTGACATCCTGAGAATATCTTCTGCAGATCACCTGATCAAGGAGAAGTAGAGAATTTAGTCGTCTTAAGATAGTGGGGAGACACCTTTGATTCTAACTGTAAGCTTAAAACATCCTAGTATTTGCTGAAAGGACATGCACGTAACACTACAATGCCAGAAGCTTCTGGAGTTTGATAATTGCCTAACACAGGTGATGAAGGAGTTGAAAAGGCAAGACCTGATCCTCCAGAAAGCAAAGGCATATGAAGGTGGGGGCAACCTTGGCTGCAGTGACTGTGGTAGAGAAATTCAGGGTGAAGGGAGCAGGATGAAAAGGATCACAGCCCTGGACTCAGGAGAGCAGACTTTGACCTCTACAGGGATCTGCTTGGAAGAATCTCTTAAAAGACCATGCTAGAAGGAAGACAGGACAAGGAGACCTGGCTCACTTTTAGGGATTGCCTCCTTCTCAAGGCTGATTCATCTTAAAGTCTAGGAAAATGTGGGCCTGCTGCTGAATGGGATATGGAGAGAGGCACCCTAGTGAATTAAATAGGAGGTAACAAGTAGTGAAAAGTCTGAGGTGACCAGTGTCTTCTTGACTTCAGTTTGCTTGTACAATTCTGTTCAGGAATCCTAGGTCCCTGAGATCATGGGAAGATTAAAACAAGAAAACCTTGATGCTCAGAGGACAAAGATCAAATTAGAGAACATTTAGACAGAGATCCAATACAGAATAAGCATAAGAGTACCAGAGGAGCTGGTGATGTCGTTATCCATCCACTCCATTTTGTTTTTGAAAAGTCATGGTGATGAGGGGCTGGTTCCTGAGGACAGGAAGACAGCAAATGCCTCACTCATCTTGTAGAAGGAGGATCTAGGTTACTACAGGCCAGTAATTCTCACACCAATCCCTTGAAATGGGATGGGACAAATCCTCCTAGAAATTGTTTCCAGTGATATAAAGTACATTAAGAGCTCTGAGACTTGTCAGCATAATGAAGATGAAATTATGCCTGACTAAAATGATGTCCTTTTGTGAGATGATCGGCTTGGTGGATGAAAGAATGAATATTTTTTCTGTTAAGATTAAAAAGGCTTTTGACACTGTCTCTCAGGACAGCTTCAAAGATAAACTTAAGAGGTCTGAACTAAAAAAGCGGATGAAAAGGTGGACTGAAAACTGGCTGACCAGCAGGACACAAAAAAAACTAATTGGTGGCAGAGTCCAGCTACAGGCCAGTCACTAGTCAGTACTATTAAAACATGTCATTAAAGACTGGGATGATGACACAAACCACACCTATAGCAAGTTTGCAAATGATACAAAACTGAAATCAAAGGTTTGATGGGAGTGTTACCATCCAGAGAGACTTGAACAGGCTGGAGAAATGGGTCAACAGGAACTTCATCAACTTCAATTCCAGTAGTGCACCTGTGGAATGACAACCCTGTGCCTCCAGCATGGGCTGGAGACTGAGTGGCTGAATAGCAGTTTTTCAGAAAATAACCCAGGGGTATTGGTAGACACCAAGCTTAGCATGAGCCACTAACACAGTTCTGCAGTTAAAAGTGGCTAATAGTTTTCTGGGCTGCATTAGAGAGAGTTGCCAGAACGTGGAAGGAGTGTGGTGGTTGTGCTCTACTTGGCACTGATGAGATACTGGACTATATTTTAAGCTCCCTAGAAAAATAGAGACATGGACCTACTGTAGAGTGCCCAGTAAAGGGCCACAAAGATGGATTAGTGGCTTGGAGCATGTGTTGAAAAAGAGGAAGCCAAGAGAGCTGGGAGTGTTCAGTCTGGAGAAAATACAGAGAAAAGAAAATAAGCAGGAGTGAAGAAGTATGGCATGAGGAGGAGGAAGCTGTTCCAGCTAGGGAAACACAGAGTTGTTCTGGGTGTTGGAAGCAAGGTTCTGGTACTGAGATGGTGGGGGACTGCCTTGTGCTAGACTTAATCAGTTCCAGCCTGCTCCAGTGGAGGAACCACTGCAGGGCATGGCTGAGCCCCTCAGACTGGATGGTGGTGTATCTGTGAAAACTTAAAAAGAGGGCAAAGCATATTGAGTGGCAGGGAGTGTATAAGAACAGTTCTTTGTATTAACTACAGTGCTTTCCTGCCTTCTCAGTGGTTAATCACTTGTGAAAAATTGTGCATGGTAAAGCCTGACTATGGTGAACAGCTTTGAGCATAGAAGTTCTCGAATCATAAAAGCAGCATAAAGCTTGCTTTTTATGTATGTTGAAAGCTTAAAATTCTTGCTAAATGTTACAACTTAATTAAATGTAATCTGCCTTTTATGGGAGTAGCTAAGAGACAACTAGTGGTAAATTTTTGTTGGCAAGTTTGACTATATAAATTGTTCTAAAATTAAGTACATAGTCAAATTCAGGAAGAATTAATTATGGGAGGATGTCATTGAATACAGAAGTTAGATTAGTATGGCTAATTAAAGATTACTAATATGTAAGTCTTCAGACTAATTCTTTGTTTATATACAGGATGTGAACAGGTGCATTGAGGCTCTTGATGAGCTTGCATCCCTTCAAGTCACAATGCAACAAGCTCAGAAACATACAGAGATGATCTTAACTCTCAAGAAGGTGAGATTTTCAGTGTTAGTTAATGTAGAGTATATGTTTTCCTAAATTGATACCAGCTTTATATACTATTGGAGCACTCTGTCCAGTCTGGATCCCTACAGATCAAGAATGATGTAGACAGACTGGAAAGGGCCCAGAGGAGGGCCATCAAGATCAAAGGGCTGGAGAACCTGCCCTTTAATCAAAAAGTAAAGGGTTTAGTTCCTTCCTTCCTAGAAAAGTCATCACATTATTCCAGCAGTTTAAAGGGCTGCTGCAAAAGAGAGGGTCGAGGCTTTTGTCTTCACTAGATGTAGGGCAATGGGTACAAGTTGCACTGGGAAAGGTTTCATTCTGATGCTAAAAAAGTATTTTTTTTTCAGTAAGAACAATTGTTTTACTGTAACAGCCTCCTCAGGGATGTGGTGGAGTTCCATCTCTACAGGTTTTCAAACTGTGATGGGATCAAGGGTCCTTGATAATGTGGTCCCTTTCTTGTGAAGGGTAGGACCAGAAGATCTTTTGAGACCCCTCTCAACCTAGCAGTTCTGTGACACTTCAAGTGCAAAAGTCTATGATCTCGTTGTAGGTTAAATTAATTTAAGCTAGCATGTAATGAAATTACACAGATATTTAAGGACCTAAGTGTAGCCTGTTTTATTACTTTGATTTCAGATACGGAAATTTAAAATTAGCCAAGTTATCATGGAGAAATCTACAATGCTATATAATAAGTTCAAGACCATGTTTCTGGTTGGGGAAGGAGATTCTGTTCTTTCCCAAGTACTGAATAAATCACTTGCTGAGCAAAAGCAGCATGAAGAAGCAAATAAAACCAAAGAACAGGGGAAGAAAGGAGCAAATAAAAAAACTGAAAAGGAAAAAGACCAAACAGGTAAGTCACTGTGGCTTTACTTTCTTGTCACATAAAAGACTTAGTCTCCATTATTTCTGAGCTAACTTCAAAATGTTCTTGATGCAGGAATTTCACCAGTCTATGAAAACCTCTTCATATCTGAAGTTGTCAAGGACAGTACTGCTACAAATAACTTTCAAATTCAATGTAACATTTATCTCAGTTGGCTAAAGGAAATGGCTTTTGCAAAAATTAGGTCTTGCAAATTTTACTTCTGTAAATTATCTAACCTGATTACAGAATTAAAAAAAATTCACTCCAAAACATGTGAGGTAGAATGGCATACTACCATTTAACCCACTTTAACCCAAGCCAGCAGCCAAACCCCTCACAGCCGCTCGCTCACTCCTCCACCAGTAGGATCAGGGAGAGAATCAGAATAATAAAAGAAAGAAAAC
Source organism: Ammospiza caudacuta (assembly GCF_027887145.1). Taxonomy (NCBI): domain Eukaryota; kingdom Metazoa; phylum Chordata; class Aves; order Passeriformes; family Passerellidae; genus Ammospiza; species Ammospiza caudacuta. The sequence continues at coordinate 36,894,248 of NC_080632.1, forward strand.
TTACAGGTGGAGATAAGCAGTTTAATGGGGAAAGCAAAAGCTGTCCCCATGAAAGCAAACCAAGGAATTAATTCAGTGCTTCCCATGGGCAGGCAGATGTTCAGCCATCGCCAGCAGAGCAGGGCCCTCACACATAATAGGAAAAAAATGCCATGACTCAAATATATTCCCCCTTCCTTCCCCACTACTTCACATACTGAGTGTGATGCCATATGGTCTGGAATGTCAGTTTGGATCATCTGTCTCGGCTGTGTCACCTCCCATGTACCCCCAGTTTCTTCCCCAATGTGGGAATGTAAAAAGGCCTTGGCTGTGTGTAAGCCCTGCTCAGAAGTAAAAAAAAACCATCTCTGTATTATCAACTTTGCATTCAGCACAAATCCAGAACACAGCCCCATATTCACCACCATGAAGAAAATTAACTACCCCAGCCAAGACCAACACAATGTTCTATTCCTTTAGTAGTTTTTTAGTGCCTAAGCTTCTGCCACTGAATGAGAACTTAAAACTGCTTAGCTTCCTTCCCTAACCTCTTTCTATATCATGCATGCTCTACCATGTGTAGCACCAACTTTTAACCACTTCTGTGTTACTTCCCGGATACAACTTCAGTAGTTCTTCTGCCTGACAATAAAGAAATAATAACTTATGGCAGGAGAATGTATTTATGCTCTTAACAGTACAGTTCCACATCAATCATGAGCACTTGTACAGCATAATATCAAAAGCTTTCCATAGTAAGCAAGCTGAATAATAACTTGAAGTCAGTACTAAAATATATACATTTTTAAATAGAAGAACAAAATGAGACAGACGCACTGGAAAGCTATGTTGCAATATAGGAGTTCTGCTCATCTATTCAAGTTATTTACATCCTTGATCTCTACACACACCTCACAGAAACTGCATTTACTTTGAAATTGAATTTTGGAAGCAGAACTGGGTTTTTTTTTTTTTTTCAGAAAATCATTTAAAAGTTAACACCACACGGATCAAGACTAAACAAATTACTGTAACTGAGGTGCCAAGGATTCAACACAACTATAGTAGGAATATCACTATACTTGTAATTGCTAAAAAAGCAAGGATGATTAAAGTCCATCCATTTTCTGGTGAGAGAATGTGTGATGAAGTAGAGGTTCCATACAGATCTTTCCCCAAACCAGTGATAGCACAACTAATACATTAACAAAGAAACTATATTGAGAGGCTTCCTGGGCATAGTCTGGCTAGCGAAGCCACTCCAGATAAGGTTAACACAACTTCAGCAGAACACACACAGTGGAATACCAGGTTGTTGCCCAGTCACATGGAGAATGGGAAGAAGTTCTATCAGAGTAGAGGAATATTTTATGGAAGTAGTTTTTTCTTTATTTGCTGTAAAAAGAAAATCTGATCCTTATATGCATTCTTTTGCCCTTTTAAAAACTGAACTGCTGAACCTTGACTATCTTCACAATGACAGTCAAGACAGAGAATGATGCTGTAATTGGTGGTACTTAATGCACAGCATCAGATCATCTGCTTTGTAACATGGTAATATAGCATTTACTGTTTTCTCGAATTCCTCCCGTAGCCTTTGAGTTCAGAACTGATTCTGAGCAAGTGTAAACAGATAAACTGTAAAAATTCAGATTAATAACATCTTGTCTTTTTTTCTCACTGTAGCTCTTTAGTTTCATAGAGGAGTTCTTTTATAAATTTGCAACTTCAAGTAAAATGGACCATCACTTCAGAGAGTGACGTTCCTCAACTCACTTAAAACTCACTGACTTATGATACCACAGCAAAACATGTAGTCATCACAGAAATTCTAAAAGATGTTAAATTTTTCTGCTTTGACTTCACTAAACACTACTTCCAGCCTAGTGCTGCTTTTCTGCTTGAAAAATCCATGCTATCATTAAACACTTCTATTTATATAACTTGCATTTTGATTATGCGTAATTTGTTGGATTCAAGAGTTAATGAGATGTAATGGAATAACTTCATCAGTTAAAGTAAAAAGAATCCCCAAAATTAACTGATCTGGTTAGACTGGTAAAAAGAATTTACTACTGAAGTATATTCTCTCACTGCTCAGTATACAAACAAACATTAGGCCTATGATCTGTAGCCTAGCAAGCACAGGAAGAAATTGAAATTGCATTAAAAATACAAACTGTTCAATTCCCATGGGATGAGGCACATTGTATGGGATGTTCAGAAACTGAAGCCATATCAGTTAGTGTCTTTTGTATTGTTTCAGCTGCTTGGATATCAAGGTGAGGGGGGAAATATTTATAATGTTTTATTTGATTAAGGTAGAGAAATTACCGAGGGCTATTATAATACAGTTTTATTTCCTGCAAGTACCACTTTTCTGCTCTTCCATTTTAAAGGATCAAAGATTCTGAATGGAGGGTCTGAAGCCCAGGACACCAACCAGTCACAACACAATGGAGAAAGTGCTGAAGAAAGGAAAGATAAGCATGAAGTTGGCAGTAAGAAAAAGTGAGTTAATAACATTATTGAGCTGATGATCTGTTCTGCTCTAGTTTAAAACATGTAAAATAAAACAGCAGTAGATTGAAGCTACTTAACCATGTTAAGGTACTGTTTTCTTCACAGAGTTTACTCTCAATTTTAGAGAGTAACAGTGTGCAAATCTTCTGTTTAAGTTTTGAATGAATATTTTAAATGTTATTTCACTTGCTGCTGTGGTGGAGACTTAAAAAACATTACAGGATGTCTTGCTATTGGAGACAATTAGCATGTGGTGGACCTCGGCAAACTAAAAGCTTTTTCCTGTGTTTTAGGCTATTAATGTGGAAGCAAAGGAAGTCTGAACCAAGTCTTACAGAAATTAATGATATTTATTAATTTTTTGTGAATTCATGGATTGTCATCAATAGACAGCCACTGTAAATCATTTTCTACAGTTTGGCTATAAAAATTAGTCAAATCAGGCAAACTGCAGGCTAGGACCTAAACCTGTGAAATTACAGAAGTCTGACTGGCTTATAGAGGTGGATGCACTTACCATTTTAAACACAAAGCCAGAAGAATGCTTCAATTGTCTGGCATTAAGTATTTAAACCTTGGTTGCAGCAAAAAATATGTTTTGTAAACATAAACAACAAGCAATAATCTCTTGCAGAAACACTTAATAGAGTTTAGTAACAAATTTGTAGTGCACTTTGCTTTCTCCAGGCACTCTGCACCTTGCACTCAGAGATTCTTTTTGTTCAGCAGTATGTATTGAAGCAAGCTCCTTTCACCACGATCTTCATGCACATCAGGAGAAATTGCAGCTGCCTGGCATTCTTTTGGCTATCTGCCAAATTAAAATATTGACTGTTATTTACAGTAAGGTAAACTTAAACACAACAAAACAAAACAAAAGACCCCCACTTAAGATAAAAAAATATCTGGTATTTACTGTGAGGCAGCCTCAGAAGTACTGAAGTGGATTTGGGGGTTTTCAACCAGTTATGCTAAATATTCACTTGGTCTGAACAAGCAGCATGCTACAGGAACACAATGTGGAGTTACAAGTGTAAGTTCTCACACAGGTTATATTCTACACCCCTGCTTAAACAAAATAAATAAACATTTATATTAAGTGTGTGTGTGGTGTTTGCTCTGTATTTGAGCCCACACTCCAATGATCTTTGATAAAGAAACCTACTTTCCAAAAAAATACTGTACGGCTGCTTGGACACAGGGTCTGTGAACTTACTGGTAGCTAACAGCAACAAACTACATTTTTAAATTAACTCCTTGCAAACACAGTGCATCTTGAGAAATGCATCCACATGTTTGAATTCAAGCTCTGTACTCTCCAGCATACAAACTTCCTTTCATTCGGTATTTTTTCTACGTTTTTAGTGCAATATATGGTTTCTTATAAGTGAGAAACAAGTAAACAAAATAAATAATGTCCAGAACACCTGTGTGGCTCACTCTAAGCAAAGAGCTGGTAAACCTCTTAAATCACAGGACTGTATTAAGTTCTGAACATTTCTCTCTCTGCTAGAGGGAAGACATCTCTGTACCTTTCTGAAGATGTAATTCAGAAATTTTGAAAAAAGTTCTGTAACTTAAAATTTCTGATCTGATTGGCACTTAAGAACATTTTTCAGGGTGTTTTTTGTAAAAATACATACTTCCCCACAAGGTTACCTCAGTCTTTGAGGATACAGTGGATTTCAGTGGCAGGAGGTAAAGCATGTTAAGCTAGAGCACTTTTCCACCTAAACTGACATACAGTACAGACACATGTGGAGCTCTGAATGACTGCCCTTCACAGCCCATCACATACATCATAGTGATGCCACTCACTGCCAGCTTAGCTTCAGATCTGAGGGCATTGTTGGGGTAACATAACAGCTGGCACCACTAACAGCCTCAGTTCTCCAGACTTCATGTACTGCTGACTGTTCATCAGCATCCTTGCTCTAGACTGTGCAATCACCTGGAATAAGCTTTGCTTGCTGCCTTTGTACGTGATCAATAACATTGCTTTATTTTGTTTCTAGGGCATGTGGTGAAGAGAGAGAGCTCGAAAAGCCAGCAGATGATTCTGCCTTTGAAAACAAATGACATCACCGAAGTTTTGTTGTTTGGTTTTTTAAATTACAAATTAAAGAGGATTGTTAAGTTTTGCATTTGAAATCTATAGACTGCTGAAATTCTAAATAATTTTATAAGCATAGTATTTTGAAGTTAAATTTTGTGGAATAAAAGTCCCTTTAATCTTGGTTTTAAAGTATTTAAACACTTTTGCCAATAGTTATATCCAGTATTAAGAGGTAACACATTTCAAAAGATAAAAGCCCCACTTAGAAAATGCTTACATGTTACAGGACTTAGAGTTGTAGTATATTTTTAACTTACTACTGTGTTTGTCTAGTTAATAGCAAGAAAAAGTGTAAATACTTCTAACTCTCCAGTTGCTTCATTTGTATAAAACCTCTCTTCCTATGATACTTACCTCTGTGCAGTTTTTCAACTCTTGTTGGGGATGTCTTTTCACTGTGTTTTGTAGGAGTTGAAAGCGGCATTTTTATAGCTGTTACAATGTTAATGTATGAGTATACTTCATTGTTTGTTTTTTTTTTTAAATAATTTTAGTTCTGTTCTTGCAAAATGCCTTGTGCCAATTTACTGCAATGTGACTTTTATGGTTTGCTTTTGTTATAGTAAGTATACTGAAAAGTGTGGTGTTCTCACAACAGAACCTGTTGATGCAGAAAACACTGTCTTGAACAATTTATGGAATTAAAGAATTTCAAACTGATTAAGACATCCTTGTATAGCAAGAACTATTCATAGGAAAAACACGAGTCTGGGTTTAGTACCATTTTGATTTTACTGCTTTGGCATTAACCTGGGGACCTCTAACTAGAATTTTAACAGAAACACTGGTAAAATGTTTAACTCCTGGAGGCATGAAAGGGAATAGAATGGCTACAAACCTCTCAGAGGCGTGTTGCTTGAAACACAGACTTTGCCCAATACTGTAACAACTTGTTTGTATTATTTGACAGAGGACAGCCGGGTTAGAAATTGGAGTTTGAAAATCCTGAGAATACACATAGAACATGCTGAGTTGAAGGGGACCCACAAGGATCATCGAAGTCCCAACTCCTGGCTCTGCACAGCACACCCCAAGAGTCCCACCATGTGCCTGACAGGATTGCCCAACCACTTCTTAAACTCTGTCAGGCTGCTGCTGTGACCACTGCCCTGGGGAGCTGTTCTAGTGCCCAATCACCCTCTGGGGGAAGAAACTTTTCTGATTATCAAACCTAAACCTCCCGAGACAGCTTCAGGCCATTCCCTTGGGTCCTGTCACTGATCACAAACAAGAGATCTGTGCCAGCCTCCCTCCTCTTCCCCTTGTGAATAAGTTGTAGACTGTGAGGACATCTTGCTTCAGTCTCCTCCAGGCTGAACAGAACAAGCGACCTCAGCCTTTCCTCAAGGCTCTTCACCATCCTCACTACCCTATTTTGGACACTCTCTAACAGTTTCATGTCTTATATTGTGGCACCCAAACATGCTCCCAGCACTTGAGGTGAGGCTGTCCCAGCTCAGAGCAGAGCAGGACAATCCCCTCCTCCCTTACCTGGCTGCCTGATGCCCCCCAGGGCAGGGTTGGCCCTCCTGGCTGCACTGCTGACCCATGTTCAACTTGCCATAAACCAGGACCCCCAGGTCCCTTTCCAGTCCTGCTTTCTAGCACTTTCATTTCCCAGTCTGTCCATACATCCAGGGTTGCCCCATCCTTGGTGCATCTCAGAATCTGGCACTTTCCCTTGTTGAACTTCATATGTTTGGTGATGGCCCAGCCTTCCCCACTTTATGAAGGTCTCTCTGCAGGGCCTCCCCACCCTTGAGGGAGTCAACAGCTTTTCCCAGTTTAATATCATAGGCAAATTTACTCAGTATCCATTCAAGTCCTGCATCCAGGTTGTTAATAAAGAGGATGAAGAGCACAGAGCCAAGGGTGGAGCCCTTTGGAACCCCAATAGTGACAGGTCACCAGTCTGCTGTCACCCCATTCACTGAAGTCCCCTGTGCCCAACCCATGAGCCCGTTGCCCACCCGTTTCACGAGGCGTTTATTGTGCTGTGCACAGGACATGTTCTTCCAGGAGGATATTGTGAAAGTATTGAAAGCTTTACTGAAATCCTAAAAGATTACTTGTTCTAGCTCCCCTTGTTTATCTAGGTGTGTTACCTTGTCATAAAAGGAAATTGAGTTTCATAAGCAGGACTTTCTTGTCATGAAGCTGGGCTGGTTCTGAGTGAAACCTGCATTGTCCTTCAGGTGTTTTCAGGAACTCACAGAATAATCTCCTCCAAAATTTTACCAGTCACTGAAGTAAGACTGACAGGTCTGTAGTTTTCAGGGTGATCTTTCTTGCTGTTCTTGAAAACTGGAACAATGTTAGCCAGATTTCAGTTGACTGGGACCCCTCCAAATTCCCAAAATAATTCAAAAATCATTGAGAGACCTTGCAGTGACATCAGACAGCTCTTTTGAGTACTCTTGGATGAATCCCATCAAGCCCCAAACACTTAAAAGGGATCCACCAGATCCTGCATAAGTTCAGGGTCCACTAGGAGCTGATCATTCTCACAGTCCTGGTCCTCCGGCTCAGGACACTGGGACCCCCATGCCCCATAATCCATGCTGAAGAGAGGCAAAGAAAGCAGTAACATCTCTGACTGAGATGGTGAGGTGACCACCCTCATCCTGTAGGTGAGGGCCAATGTTTTTTCTGCCCTCCTTTTTGCTATTGATATATTGATATATTTTATTGTGCCCACAGTTTTGGAAGCTTCAACCCCAGTTGAGCTTTGACCACATTAATGTTCTTCTACAGCAGGGAGCACCATCTGCATATTCCTCGCATGCACGTCCCCTGTCCTTGCCTCACCAAGCACACACCTTCTTGGTCTGCCTAGACTCAAAAAGAATATCCCTACTCGCCTAACCTGGCCTCCTGCTTTGCCAGGTTGGCTTCTCACATTTTGAGGTTGCTCACTCCTGCGTTTCAGCTCTTGAAGATAATACCTGAAGTTAAACCTGCAAGTTCAATCACCATGGCAGCTGCAGTATGAAGCTGTCTTTGGCAGATGGCCACGATGATTGGCCTCCACAGACTGTGACTTGTGGCAATCTCTAGCACTTCACAACAGACTGGTGTTAAGGGGAATGATGACGTGGCTGTACAGCTTGACCATCAGATAAGCAGCATTCTCATTTAGCTTACAAATAGAGGTTAGTCACTATATGCTGGATTTAGTCATAAGATGTACTTTATTCAAACCTCAAGAAACTCAAACAACTTCCACTTGTACCCTTGAAAGTATTTCTGTAAAGATGTTACTGGAAATCCTCATATAAAGCATTTCTCATTTTTTACCATCCCTTTTTATCAAACCTTATACCAAAAAAAAAAAAAAAAAGGTACTGTATATTTGACAAGGATGCTGCATTGCCAAAGCCACCTAGTTTTCACACAAGTATTGATAAGCTAACTTATCTGTCACAACTGTTTCAGATATAATGGAGCACCTTGCCACTGCTTCAGAGTTAATTCAAATTGGATGCAGAAATGAAGGTCCTGATTGTGTGATGCAATCACTCTGTCCATACAGCTGCTTGGGCTTTTGCTGCCTTAATTTACTGCCCATTTACAAACCAGAAATAACTTAAATAAACAAACTCTGACATAACTACAGAATGGGCCTTAATGGCCCTAAACTGTCTATTGAAAGATACAAACATAAGAGCTGAGACTAACTGGGCAGTCACTTAGTATCACAAGGAATAAGGCTGATTGTTTCTTAAGAAAGAAAACACAGCTATGCACAAAATTTAAAGCAGAGTTAACTTCAACAACAGCATCCCTCCTTCAAGAATGGAGTTTACTACCGCTTTAAATATTGTTTGAATTTCTTGAGGTTTGAATAAAGTACATCTTATGACTAGATGGAATGTAGAAATCTGCAAAATCCAGCATATAGTGACTAACCTCTATTTGTGAGCTAAATGAGAATGCTGCTTCTCTGATGGTCAAGTCCTGTAGAGCTGTTCATCATTCAAGTACATAGAGGACGGTTGTGGAAATGTTACAAGTGCCTGGATAGCACTGGGAAATGCTATAGCACTGTTTATATGAATTATGTATTGCTTTGGAACTTCATATTAACATACAATCAGAGGGACCTCTCCTCTTCCTCAATACAGGATACAGTGCTCTGTATCACCTTGTCAGCAAGGCATAAACTTACATTAGGGAGAGAATCTGCAAGAGATCTGGGAAGTTTGAAATAACTTGTAAAGGAAAAATCAAATCCAAAAGCCAACCACAGATTCAGGTTAATGTTTTTGAGATTCAACTAGCAACACACAGACAAGAGATTATTAAAAAGATCTTTTTTTATCATTTTTTGTCATGAAAAAAAAACCTGCTTGGACATTTTCATCATCAAAATACTCACAGCATTTAATAAATTGCTAAAACAAATATCCAGCTGGTGTCATAGCGATTTAGCTACAAATGGGCATTGTATGCAATGCTGGATTTCACTCAGAGGACTCATTCAGAAAGACTTATCAAATCTAGACCAGACTGAGTTGTCCTGTGACAGCTTCTGGGATCTTTAGAACCTATGACTTAGTGTAACCTTTTTGTTCCATTTGTCATTCAAGATGCATCACTGAATATGAAAGAGGACCACATCATACAAACATCAAGCTTCTAATACGATTCTTCTCTGTTCTGTAGTTAAGCACTGAATGCTCTCAACTCCCACAGCCAGACTGTGGCTAGCTTCTCTCTGCCTTACTGGAAGTATGGGAATGACCCACTAAAATTTCTTAATCTGCAGGGACACCAATTTTGAAATATATTTGATCTTAACTTTTAATTAAGAAGACAAATGGGTTGTGTTAGAGACAGCATATTTGAGGCAAATTAATTTAATGAAAGAGTAAACTCATATTTTGCCAATCCCTTCTCCACAAAAAAACTACTGATTGCTGCTTTAGAACTCAAGCTAGCTCTCTATATGATCCCCCATCCAATACTAAAGAGGATTGGGAAGCCTGTGTATTTATGGGAGACAGCTGAAAGAGGAGGAGATAGGGGAAAGATGAGGAGTAGCAACTTGTGAGGCAAATGCTGAAGTTGCAACCAGAGCTGTATAGTAGAGGACCTTTAAAGCAGCTGCTGCAGCACCACAAAGCAGCCCAGCCCCAGCAGCTGGACTTGTCACAGTTGTCATGGGCAGGGCATTCCATTTTCTGCAGATTCCTGAAGGATAAGAGAACTATCACCACCTTTTACAAGTGGTTGGTTCATTGAAATACACAGACCAACAGCTGATGGGTTTACTAGACAGGATTTTTTTTTTTCCTAAAAAAAGCATGGATTTACATTCAAATGACTTAATACACCACTAGAAAGCAGTAAGATATGGGAGTGATCAATGGAGTCTCGCAAGTGTTTCAGATACCTGTGCTTCAAGACATCTAAGATAATCAAGTCAGCACTGGCAGAATCTGCAGCTACAGGACTTCAACAGGATTCAGCTTGTCACTTTTCTGTATGTGGATTGTCACAGCAGGCTGTCTTCCCCCAACCAGAATTAACTGAATTTTTCAAAAGAAAGGCAGTTAGCTCTAACTTTCCTAAAACAAAGATTGCCACTAACATACTCTTAATTCCAGAAGACTTTAAAAAAAAAGGAATATCCTGTCTTGAAAAAGTTTTAGTTTAACAAGAGACTTGTAGGAACTACAAATTTGCCACATTTTAATTAAAAAAAAACCATTACATTACAATAAAAGAATGATACTAAATAAAAAAGTTCACAATGAACACTCATACACTGTAAACAGCTGGCAAAATTATTTAAAAGGCAGGCTACAATTCAGTAATGGTGAAATGCAGTTTCTTCTCTACAGAATCAGTCCTCAGAGTCAGAAACCAGGGACAGCAAAGGCCTTTAGATGTAAGCTTTCCTTTGCAGGAAGGACCCAAGAGTTTAACCAGCATTCTGAGCTTCTCTCTCAGAAAGCGTTCTCCTCCCTACAAATTCAGTGCCACCCATCCTTGTTCAAATATGGCAACTGCCAGAGTTTTCAAGGTAAGATATATACAGACCATGTTCTCATCCACAGAGGTTTACAAAGCCTTGAGAGCAGAGCTTCTTAAAGTCATGGTTTCTTTTGCCAAGTATTCTCAAACATCCATATTTACAGTCCATAGCATCCAAACTACTGGAATGTTGTACAAGTGTATTACATTTTTGCATGCCAACTTATCTGTAAAAATCATACTTACTTACTCAGAAAAACACACCAGATAGTCTTCAAGTGCAAAGGGCTCCTTCCTGCTCACAAGAGAGGATTACACACCTAACATGAAACCCAGCAGTATGCTCAAACACCAAGCTGTTCAGTGGTTTTAACAGCCAGAGCAACACATTCAACAATGTCCTGGCACATGTCAGTTTCAGTTGAAAATCCCAGGATCAACATAAGGATATGCAAGAAACTCTCCCAGTTTATTGCCTTCTGCATCATAATGGAGCATCCGAAAACAAACATCACAGAAGAAACAAGGATCCTCTGGTGCCAGACTGTCTCTGTTGGTTACCCACCTGCAGGTTACAAAACACAAGTGTATTCTTATGAGTGAAACACACTTGAGGCAAACATCTCAACATTTTACTCAGGATTGGGGATGGCAGCAACAAACAACAGTAATAATTTTATAAACACAAGGTTCTACCTATATTACATATCTCCTATCCCATGCATGCAGCTCATTTCCAAACTCCACACCCATTCCATGTCAACCCCAGCAGCTCCAGCAGCACTTCCTGAGAAACTCTCTAAACCTGTACTGCTGGTACAGTGCATTCAAAAAACAAAACAAACCAGGAATCTTCTGTCCACCCTTTGGCCATCTAAATCATAAAAGATAAATCTTTTTCTTCCTTAATGCAAGAAATGGAGCAGATGTGTACTGACCCAAGCTCCTCTGAGTAATCAAAACCATTTAAGAGTCTAAAAGCAGGACCCAAATGATGCAGACATGAAAAGGTGAGAATTGCAGCACACTCCAGCAAGCACTGAAGTTAACATGAACACAAGTTAACATGTTTAAGGAGGGCTTGCCATGGCAATGAGTAATTAATTTATGATAGCACTCAAGAGGCCACGACAGCTGAAGGCCTCTGGTGATTACAGATGTTATCTGCACAGATTAGAACATACTGGACAGCCAGCCAAAGCAGCTCTTCTGTCTATGGTTTAGCATGTCCCCACTTAAGCTTAGTGCTTAATCCTGGTTTTAATTTAATGCATTTACATCACCTCTGGTAATGCCCTCCCCATCCCATCCTTCCCCCATATTGACCCTTTGGCTCCACCTCCCCTTATGGCCAAATGCCTTACAGATTATATTGTGAAGGCATCCTCAGGGCTCTGCTAGGAACACAAGGATGGACTCCCATCTCAGGGGGAATTGGGTCTTTGCCTGATTCCAGAGAAGTCTAAGGCCAAACAAGCAAGACAATGAAGACACAGTTGCTGTGTCAAACAGAGGCTGAGAACATAAGTTTTCCTAAAGAAAAAATATTCTGCTCTTTTAAGGAAAAGGCAGAAAATCACAAAGAATTCCTTCAAGAACAGCTGTGGAGCACACAGTCTTCAGGTAGCGGTCAGGAGTTTCCTTGGGGCAAGTTAAATGCCTTTAAAAAATCTCCAGATTTTAGTATATTAGAATTGGACAGATCTACACCTGCATAGATGCTAGATTAAACAAAAGCACTGTATGATTTTTGGTAAATTATTTTGAAACATGTATCTTGCAAAGGAGGAAAACACAGCCTTTTCCCCCAAAAGCAGGATTTTCAAAAGTAATTGATAAGATAGCCAAGCTCTAGATATGGAAAAGAGCATGAGCCAAATAATTAATCTCTTACTCATTTAGTTCTTTTGAAACTGCTGCATCAATTCCAAACGAACACTACTTGCAGGAAGCCTTTTCCTGGTTAGACAGAGGTCAACTGCTTGAAGAGTGAAGATTATTCTTATTATGAAACACATACAGAGCTTTGATTTTTACTATTTTTTAAAGTTAGCAGCAGCACCTAGAAAGAATTGAGACAACAATAGCATCAAGAATGTAGCATACCTTGCTGTATACATCTTGCACACAAAACATTTTCTGGTACATAGCCAATGTTTCTTGACCAGCAAGGGATACAGATTCCTATCCAGACAGTCATCATGATGAATAAGCCTTGAGGGAAATAAATAAATACAACACAGGCAATAAAGATGTTGCCATACTGAAATTTATCTGAACATAAGCATGGACATTGAAGATAGGGTATGATTTAAATTCCTATGTAAACTCTGACTAGACTTCTGCTTAACATTTCTTAACATAGATGAAGACCTGGAGATAGACTGCTAGTTGCATCATCTGTGGATTTTCTGGTCACAAGTAAATTCAGTTTGTGCAGTAACACAGAAGTCTTCAGACCATCTCCTTTCTGTGGTCTTTTTAAAGCTTTTATTTCCTAGGCAGACTAACAAACTATTGTCAGGGGAATCTTCAGATAATTCATGTGCAACATCTATGCTTTTCTCTGGGTTATGCTCCTTTTGGAAGCACCATGTATTATGAACACTTTGATACATCAGGCTCCTGGGAACAGAAAATTGCTCACTGCAGACAACCACAGGAATGCTCTCTCTAGTTATTCACTGAGCAAAGTCTACACAATGGTTCTACTGTTGATGTGGCTGCCACCTCATGGTCACTATCACATCACTTCTCTTCCTGGCCTATCCATCTCAGCCCACTATTTCCATTCCTCTTTTATCTTTTCAGTTCCTGCCCCTCAGCTCCAAGTTCAAACTAATTATTCAGTTGAGTCCAGCCACAGCCTACAACATTCTGCCCCCTGGTGCTCCAGAATCAGAATGTAAATCTGCCACACACTGGCTCTGCATGGAAAGATCTTGACACTGTGGTTGCCATTCCTGTTACACAGCAGTCATAGCACACTAATTGCAAAGCAGTCTTTGTATGCAAATGAAAAAGATAAAAACAAGGAAGATTACTCTCTTTCTTTCAGAGATACTCCCATGTATATGGAAGAAAAATTTAAGCTCTGCAGAAGCCAGCAGAATAATCTTACAGCAAATAAGTTAGTCTAACAAACATTCAGCATGTAATGTCTGAAGTTTGTCCAGAGAAAGCTTACTTTCATTTGCCCAAGGACTCCCAAAGAATAGTTACTTACCTTATATCTGTGATTATAATGATGTGTTCACAGTTCCCTTGGTGACAGTAAAGGTACGGAAAGCCAATTTTGAGGGATAAATCATTAAACACATAGTCCTCCATCTTGACAGACTGAAGATTTTCATAGCCTCTATCAAAAGATTCTGACCACTCTATAATTGTTCTGAAAACAGAAAGGCCATCAGCATAGCAAAGCTATGAACTTGTGAATACAGAGAAAAGATACCTTGGGGACATGCAAAAGTCTTCACTGAGACATGGTTAAATGATGGAAATCAAAACATCTGGTAGTAATTTAAGGTGATTTCACAGCAATACTACAACACTATAGAACTGTCTACTTTTCTTGTGAAACATCCGCCTTTCAGTCCTCACCAGGCAGCTTCCTGAGGAGTTTTAGTCAGTGTATGCTCCTGATGGCACCCATCCAGGGTCAGACTGTTTGCAGCACAATACTATTTAAGTAGTCCAATAATTCAAGTTACTAGCAGGTTATTTTGCCCCCTTGGTCAATCACTTCATTTCAAAGTATTAAAAAGCTTTCTTTTTTGATTTCATTTTTGTCAAGGAAAAACACAAAGCTGACAAGTGCAGTTACATTTCCAAAATTTAGCACTGGAAGGGCTACTGAAAATTTCTTTCTGGCTTTTCAGCACACTTCTACACACAAGGCATCTAACAAACTATGTACGCTACGACAAGCCCTTCTGTGAAGACCATTGTTGTTCACAGACAGAAAGACAAGAAGTAAAATATGGATTTCCCTGAAGTCACATATAAAGTCTGGCAGAACAACAGGGTCCAACAGTCAGCTCTTCCATACCAACCATTTTAAACATTTTGATCTCCTAAATATCACTACCATATCAGCAATACCATGCTTCCTTAAAATATCAAATTTCTTTTCTGATCAGTCACATAGACCTCATGTTAACTTTACAATTAAGGCATTCAGCATATCTTCAAGACTGAGTAGGACAACCACTGCCACACAGCTGAGCTTGTTGTCTTTCTGACACATCTTCTAGCTCTGATACATCTACAGGCAAGTCTTTTGATTCCCATCACAAGTAGGGAAGGCACTTAAAAACCCAGTCCAAAATGCCACCTGTCACTTTACAAAGAACTCCCATCTCAACAGAGCAAAACAGCATTTGCAGGTTAAAAAATGGATTCATACTCTTTTCAAAAGGGAAGTGAATGGAAAGAATAAGTAAAGCAAGTAAAGTTAAACTTCTCTAAAAACCAACTCATCATGGGAAAACAGCAGGGAAAGTCCATTCCAGCTTAATACTCTAGACATTCCAGTATCTGTAACACCACAAGTTTTGTAACACATAAACAAAACAAATGTTCCTTAAGGTCTTTCTTCCTCAGTCAACATCTACAAATATCGTACCTGCTCAGATCTCTGCACTCCGGGTATCTTTTATCATTATAAAAGATGCCTTCAAAATAGAAGAAGGCAGATTTGTAGAGATCCTGAGAGACAGAGAGAGAAGTCTCCATTAGTGTTATGAGAGAATAAACACCTTAAACAAGAACATGTCAAAAATCCAAGCATGTTAGATATCTAAATTATATTAAGAGACCTCATTCTACAGGTGTCTAAGAAAAGTTCTGTTCTCATTGCAGATGCTGGTGTGACAAACTAGACTCATTTGATTGCCAACTAGGCAGCCACTCTGCTGATATTGTTCTCAAGCCAGTACGGGTTACTTTAATGCTCTTATTTCAGTCCCCACCACAGAAGTTATGGACTTCTACAAAAACACAGAACAAGAACACAGGCATCACTGCACAAACTTAGTAATTGCAAGGTGCTGACTTTAAAAAAAGTACAATATTTTAAAAAATTAGCAAGATGCAGTGTGTTTATTTTGGGTGGCTACCAGACACCTATCCACCTGCTCTCACTCCTCTTGCTTACCAGGACTGGGGAAACAAAGTAAGACAAGCAAGCTCATGGGTTCAAAGAAAGGCAGAAAATGAGAAAAAGCAAAGGCTGCATACAGAAGCAAAGCAAAAAAAAAAAGTTATTATTCCCTACTTCCCATCAGCAGGTGATGGTGAGGCATTGGAATAAGCTGCTCAGGGAAGTGGTGAGATCAGCATCCCTGAGAATGTTGAAAAGCTGTGTGAATGTGGCACTCAGAAATATGGTTTAGAGAACACAGTGATGGCAATGGAGTTGATCTGGCATCTGGAGACTCTTGCACTGCTGGTATAAGTGCCATAAACTGTTAATGATCTTTGATGGAAGAGAATGTTACAAATGGACTGTCTACATGTGACAAACTTTGTAATTAAGGAAGAATTTTGAAGGATGATAGATTTTCTTGTGAGACACTAGAAGTGAGGTGATTGGAACTTCCAGGATTGCCTGTTTGACTTGTTTACACAGATGTGACCAGGAAGTGCTCTCACGTGTAGCTGTGCATGTGTGCATGCATGTGTGCAGGGGACAGACTTCAATAATTCTCTGTCACCTCAGTAAGAAGTACTTTGTGTTCTGATCAAATGCACACAGAGTTAATGTGGTGTAGAGTTAACTTTCCCCACAGCAGCCCCTGTGCATGCTCTGCATTTTTGGCAAAGGGAAGAAAATAATACACCAGTGTCCTGGCTACTGCAAAGCAGTGCTTGCACAGCTTCAAGGCTGTCTCTCCAAGTCTCCCCAAGACCAGTGGGCTGGGGCTAGGTGAGAGGCTGGGAGGGAATGTAGCTGGGACAGCTGACCCAAACTGACCCAAAGGATATTCCACATCATATGATGCTACACTCAGCAATAAGAGCTGGAGGAAAAGAGGAATGGGGCATTCATGGTGAAAGCATTTGTCTTCCAAAGCGACCACTATGTATGCTGAGGTCCCAGGAAGTGGCTGGAACAGAATTGTAGAATCATCAAGATTGTAAAAAACCTCTGATATCATCAAGCCCAACCATCAACCCAGCACTGCCATGTTCACCACTAAACTATATCCCAAGTGCCACATCCACACATTTTTGAACACTTTCATGGCTGATGATTCCACCACTTCCCTGAGTAGCCTGTTCCAATGTCTGACCACCCTTGCATTCCTAATAACCAATCTAAACCTTCTTTGGTGCAATTTGAGGCCATTTCCTCTCATCCTGTCTCTTGTTACCCAGGAGAACTGACCCCTTACCTGGCTATACCGTCCTCATCCTCCCTTCAGATAGTTGTAGAGAATGATAATGTCTCCCTTGAGCCTCTTTTTCTCCCTCAGCAACTCTTCAAGGACTCAATAAAGATTATCCCTATTTATTCTAAATGGGAAAACCATGGACAACCAGCCACTCCATTATCAGACCAGTCTGGGGATGCTTATTTATGCCCAGAGGTCTCTTTGAGCTATTAACTCTAGGTTGCCAAAACACGGGAAAAGCAGACGCTGCTTTTCCAAAGACAGGACTTCTCAGATCATCTGCATGAAGACACAGCAGTAGAAATGTGTTTTACATTCAGACTCTTTGATTCACTTCTATCTGTTACTGTTACTCTCTCTGCTGCTGGCACAATACAGGAAGGAGTGGCTGATACACCAGATGATCCTGTTGCCAGCCAGAGGGATCTTAACAGCCCAGAGAAATGGGCCAACAAGAATTTGGTGAGGTTGAGCAAAGAGAAGTGCAAGGTCTCACCCCTGGGGATAAACAAGCTGATGTTTGACTGTATGCTGAGGGCCACTCAGCCGGAGAGCAGCTAGGCAAATAGGACTCAGGGAACCTGGTAGATCCCAAATTGAACATGAGGCAACAATGTGTCCTTGCAAAAAGGGTAGCCAATGGAGCAGATGGGATCCTGTGCTGCATTAGATAAAATACCACTAGCAGGTCAAGGAAGGCAATCCTTCAGTTCCCCTCAGCACTACTGAGGCCATACCTAAAGGCCTGTCTTCAGTTCTTGGCTGCTCAGTGTAAGAGAGACACGGACATACTGGAGAAAGAGTCCCACAGGGGCCATGAAGATGATGGGACTGCAGCATCTCTCCTAAAAGCAGTAGCTGAGAAAGTTGCGAGTCAGAATCCTGAAGAGAAAGCTCAGGTAGGGGAATCTCATTAACATACACAATACCTCTAGGGAGGGTGCAAAGAGGATGGAGCCAGGCTCATTTCAGCAGTTCAAGTGACAGGATTAGAGTCAATAAGCCCAAACTGAAACACACACAACTCCTCCTGAACCTCAAGGAACACTTCTTTACTGACACAGGTGACTGAATACTGACAGAGGTCATCCAAGGACGTTTTGCAACCTCCATCCTTGGAGATATGTAAAATATGTCAGGACATGGTTATGAACAGCTGGCTGTAGGTGGTCTTGCTTGAGCAGAGGGAGCAGACCAGATGCCCTCCACAAGTCCCTTTCAATGTCAACAATTCTATGTTGATACTCTATCTAATGTCATATGATGTATAATCAAAATGACTCAATTTCAATATTGTCAACTAGATGATTGTTTTGCTCATACCCAGAGAATACGTAGCAGTTTGGGGAGAGAAGAATAATCTTCATCCCTACATATGATTAGCATCCAGTTGCAAACAACAAAGCACAGTGGGATGGTCTGGCTTTTTATTATTAGTGGGATTAAGCTATTACCTCTGGTGTTTCAGAATACAGCTCAAAATAAAATTCATTCACAGGAATATACCTACGCAAAACTCACTGCTTCTGTTTCTATTTCCTAGCAGTAGCAATGATGGTATTTTTCTTGATATTGCACAAAACAGATCACCTTGGTAATGCCGCTATGAAGTATTTACTTACAGTGCAACCAACAGGCAGAACCAATGCAGCTGAATTTAGTGCTGAAGACAAAACAATGAAGCAAAACTCTGCCTCCCCTTCTATGTTTTCAAGACTCCTATACATGTAGAGGGTTCCACATAGAAAGTTTTACCTTGCTGATGTGCTCTGGTGCTTGATCTGGCTGACTGCTGAACTCACCACCTATCTGGAGGTCACTGACACAGGAAATCGAGTCTCTCAGTTCAGTGAGCTTCTGGCTGCCCAGTACAAGGACTGTTTGGAAGGGTTTGTGATCTTTATGCTACAAAGAACACAGAATACAAACCCCAGATAAATTATAACTTGTCAGCATCAGCACTGCTCTTCATTTGACAGCTTAAGGTCATTACTGGCAGCATCTGGCACATCACTTCTCTGAACAGCATCTTGCCACAGCCTCTCCTAAGACAGGTATTTAATAGTTTTATTCAGGAACTCAAATGTTACATTCTCCATCATAAAGTGCAGAAAAGACACAAAGTCTGAGCTCACTTATCCGAAATCAAGAAAAAGTACTTTCGTTTTTGTGTATTTATTTTCAAGTTTTGAGCTTTCTGTAAAGTAAATTAACTACTATGTAATTATTGTAAAAGTTTTGTTATGTAAACCACTAACCGAATTAAAGCCAGATTCTGAAAAAGCCTTAAGAAATTATCAGAGTTGAAGAGTTTACCACATGTCATCAGTAGATTCACTGATTTTAATTGCTTGGTAGAGCAAGATATTATCTGAATAGGAAATAATCAGAATATTATAATACCCAGAGAATTTCATACCAACCTTCTGAAATATAAGAGGATAAAAGATGTTCAGAGTTAAAAGCAGTTCTCCCTCCTCAATTAGATCTGTTGGATCGTCTGGCCTCTTTCCAGTTGCATGTGACTCCTGGAAAAACATATGCACACACACACATATATATTACACTGGCAACCATAAATATACACACACACACAAAATAAACACTGGGCAATGGTCTGAGAAATGCTGAGGAACATGAATTCATTTTTGACTATGTAGCCTTCTGAATTGGAAAAAGCCTATTTCCTCCAAGGCGGAGAGGTGAGAAACTGCTCCAATTACTGACTGCAAGCACGTTTCTTCATTTCTCAGCTTTGTTGCAAGACAGCTGGCTGCTCCTTGGCTATTGGGTTAGGGTTAGGGTTAGGTATTAGAGGCTGTTGTCATTCTGCCCTCTTGGAACCCAGCTGCTACCAACTTTCACCACTGAACGCTTTCATATGTAAAGGGAGATTGCAACCCTTAATTTGGGAAACACTAATCTAGAAAATATAACAGAATGAAATATATGAAAATTACAGTCAGTGCAGCACTTCCTCTTATTAGGGAAGCTAGACATAGCTGGAGGCCACAATTTCTCCAAAATTGAAACCCAAAACGCAGCACTGCCCTTGCCACAGTACTGTGTATCAGAAAAGAAACAAATGATCCCTACATTTTCATCCTGCTTTGTGTTTAAGACACAGCCCAGCTGTGAAGGTACTTTTCTGTGGCCGTTTCCTCCTTTTCCAATAAATTAAGAGTGTGTTCCTGCACAAACACCTCCCACCAGCATGGAGTATTCCTCAGATTTAGTAACAGGAACTTGTACTCCTGTAAGACTCAGAGATACCTGTGCTCTCTACTTTGCACCAGCCTTCTTCATGTGACACATTCCAAACTCCTGCTCTCCTCCTGTACAAAGGCATCATGGTCCCAACCACAGAATCACTCCTCTGACACTTTAAGCACAGCTTGCTTAAAGAATGCAATAAATGACCATGTGCTCATTCTTTCAATGCATACTGCAGTATTCACTGAAACCCTCTATGAAGGTTTCTGCTGCTAATATTTTCTCAGATATTCCCCAGACAAAGAGCCCAGCAGAGCACTTGCATCATGTTGTTTACATAATGTGCCTGGATCTCCGAACAGCTGAAACATGATAACTCTCAACAGACCAGGAAACCTCAAGAGGAAAAAACAAGTCTAACAGTCACATGAGGTTCTTTCCTCACTACACTTCTGTCCCTAACTTTTACAGCAGTTCATGGCTTGCTAAAGCCATGGACTCCAGCACTTCATTGTCCCTGAAAGAGTTCGAAGAACGTGTATATGTGGTGTTTAGAGACACAGTTTAGTGGTGGATCTGGCAGTGTTAAAGGTAATGGTTGGGCTCAATGATCCTAAAGGTCTTTTAATCTTAATGGTTCTATGAACATTTATGAAATGAGGTTTTGCTGTTTAGGACTTCAATGGTTAAGAAGAAATCATTAAAAAAACCTAAACTTATTAAGCACAGTTAAAAAATTCCAATAAGGCTTTTCAGAGACTGATGACTACACTCTTGGTTCCTGGTTCCAGTTTAGAATGGCTGAAAAACTTGGTTTACAAAGCTCAGAATTAGGAATTTACCACCACTGTGCTGCTACCATTTTCTTCTCTCAGCCCTACTGAAACCAGCTCACAATCATTCACACACTGAAGCTGTTTCCAACACTGGACACCAGCAGGAAAACATTACACATTTTGTCTAGCTCTATGTCTACTTCTAAGTTCACAGCACTTAAAAAAAGAAGTCATATAGTGGTAACAAGATGGAGCTCCTCCTTAACTACATCCAGTACTAACAGACAGTAAAGAGCAGACTTCCTGTCCTATCTTTCTATAAAATGTCTTTATCTTTAATCATTACCAGCGAACTTGTATCTGCAAACATTTACAGTGTACATTTCATAGAGGTGAATGAAAAAGCAACCAGAAGTTGGATTTTGGCTCCTGAGAGCCTATAAGATGACAGGCAACTTACCATCTCATAAGTAAGAGTTTCTTGTCTGCAAGCCCGATCCACAATAATTGTTTCTTCTCTCCTCTCTAAGGCCTTCTTCCGAATTCTGAGAGGCAGCAACATAAGACAAAATTTCATTCAACAATTTCCACTTAGAATTTCAAGAATTTCACATTTTTAAATGACATAAACTACTACAGAGCAGCTTTCAAAGAGCAGGATTCCTGTCTGTCTTAGTGGGACAGACTAACTTAAAACACTCATCTCCTGACTTTCATAAAACCTGAGAGTGCACAGGCCAGCTTGTGGGTTTTTTCCCCCTCATGTGCAAATGACAGGTGATTTGTGAGTAATTTTACACTCACAACAAAAAACAGCAAAATGCTTGAAGAGGTTTTACTAGGACAAAACACTTTGTGACTTTTAAAGAAACTGTTTCAGCAATTCTTTCCACTTCAAAAAAACTGAATTCGTGTTCAAGCAAAGCACAAGGAAAGAAACAACCCACAAATATTACTTCTCAGGCCCACAGCATGGACACTTCAGAAAACCAAAAACCAAACCTTCATTATCAGTTGTAGAAGAAAGAGTACCACAAGTAGAATACCTACTAAAATACATGCATTTAACCACTACATGAACACCCAATCCTTAACATCCAGGGTAAGTTTACTTATCCTCCAGACCTCCACAAGGGTTTTCAGTAACAATCAGGCTTAACACTGATCACATTTCTAAACACATTTCTTTACATTAGTGCTATGTAAAGTACAGCAAAGGCCTGAAGTGGCCAAGTTTGCCAGCTGATAGAAACCTTACATATATTGGTTATCCTCTGAAATGCACCAGATATATCAATAAATTCCATGCACAACCCAAAACTCAACAAAACAGAGTGGGCTCAGATAAAGAGGTTATTGGGATACAGCATCAGTACTTACAGTCTGGCTGTTACAGAGTAACTGAGAGTTACTAGAGGTATGAGATAGGTTTCTTTGCAGGAACCTCACACACACGATTATCAGAAGGCCCCTGCACACTCCAAACTTAGGCACTACTTCAGAAGCATCTAGGTTCAGAAATCCTTTTCCAACAAGAAAGAAGGCATATTCTGTATATCTTAATAAAAAAGTTTCTAAGCAACATTCAGAAGACTCATACCAATGATGCCATCATAAGCTGGTGTTTCTGCCCTTATGGCATTTCTGTAGGGTGCCTGTAAAGGGAACAAGCAGCCAGCCATATTTCCCAACCCACCCCAAACAAGGGTACTGTGAGAGCACTGTAACAGCATACCGAAGAGTGAGCAGACTGCTGTCTTCAGGAATAACATCTGGGTCCTCTTCTTTCTCAGAAGACATTAACATATCAATGCTAGAACAATAAAAAAAATAACATAATCACAGGATCGTAGTACAGTTTGGGCTGGAAGGGATCCTAAAAGATCATCTTGTTCCACTACCCCCAGCACCATTGGCAGGGACACATTTCACTGGATCAGGCTGCTCAAGGGCAGGTCCAACCTGGTCTTTAACGCTTCCAGGAATGGAGCATCCACAAATTCTCTGGGCAACCTGTTCCAGTGCCTCACCACTCTAGACAGTGAACAATTTCTACCTGATATCTAATCTAGATCTAGAGCTATCCCCTTTGGACACAGCAGTGATTTCTCACAGTCTGTGCAGAAGTGCAGGAACCTGGAGGTGGTTGCACCACCTGGTCCCATATATGAGTTCCCATTTCAGGTTGTGCACTGCAGCACACCAGATTCAGAGGAATCATCATATGTACATCCCCTCCTCTCCAGTCCTTCCCAGAAGCATTTTGCATTAATCACAATAAAATTTTATCCAGCTTAAAAATAGTCTGAAGAAAAAATATTTAAAACAGAGAACGGCTTTGAATCAGACTTGATTGCCTTTGTCTCTCACTTTTGCAAACTATATGAAGGCAGGGACTACTCCAGCGCCTAAGTCCACCTGCAGTTTGGATCCCAGCAAACTCTTGTGCAAACCCATCTCTTTATGGGACAAAACTACCACTGGTGAAGTCCAGGAAAACTTCTTGGACTATACCATTTACTCTCAATAACATTTATGGTTTCTTTATATTCTTTTTCATTATAATCTTATAACATTCCCCATGTCAGCAATAATATCACTACAGTAATGCATAACCCTTTGGAGTGGAACTGCATAGGAATTCAAAGTAATTGAGAAATAGAAATCTGGAATCAGCTGTTACCAGCTGACAAATAAGCAAAAGTCAGAGACAAAATTTTGATTGTGGACAGATGGCTTTGTTCTGATGAGCCAATAAAGTCATTCAGTATTGACAGTAAGTATAAATTTACTATTGTTCAGTTACTTACCATTCAGCAACAAACAAAATTTTAAACTTTCTGTTTCACAGTTTTCATCTCAAACAGAATTTTTTTTAAGTTAGTGAGAAAATGGGATTCTCTCAGAAGCAGAATTTTAAAAGGAACTTTGCAGTAATGAACCACAACCTCCTGGAAACAGAATGGGTTTTATCCTTAGATTCACAGTTGAGGAAGGGGAGGCAGAGACAACCATGGTAATCCTGCATCAATTATAGACTGAAACACAGCTGAGAAATACTAATCTAACTAACAGAAAGATGGAGAACAGCAGTTTGTAGAACACAGTTCAACCTTTTAGATGGGGCTCTTCTCCAGGCAGCATAGTGCTGTTATGAGCAACCACATAATCAAGGGAAGGACATCCCCGGACAGACAAATCAACTCACAACTGACTCTTTCTGTAAAACTGACAACATGAACAAGTTATCCAAAGACTCCTGGCACATGGATCAGTGATCCTATACACCAAAGAGCCCAAGTCACTTGAATATGTAAAATATTCATATAAATATACCATTTTGAGGAAATGACTTTGTATCCAGTTTTTTAAACATCACAGGAAATATATGCAGGATCTGAATATGTTTATTACCTACCATTGTGAAGTTGCACTTGCATCAAAGGTGACAGTTTCCCATTTCCCTTCTGCGCCAGAACCCACCAACAATATGTCAGAACCTACCAAAAATATTTGTGCTTTTCTTTCTTCCCCCAACCCTAGGTGGGATTTCTGGCTGTGCTGTCTACACCATGACCATTAACTGCCTGTTTCAGGGAAAAAACTAATATCCTCGGAAAAGCTGCTATATAGAGATACCATGTAAAATAACCAACATTAAAACTGCTTCCTCTTTTTCCTTGTGAGGAATGGAAGGCAGCTAGTGTAAAGGGATACTGACACTGAACCCCTGACAAATTCCCATGGAAGCTTGCAAGCACTGGTACTGCCACTTCTCACTCCTGAAAGTCAGAACCCCCCAATTTCTAAAAGAAAAGCAGAGCACCCTTTTAGTATTGAAAATCTGTCTAATAGTTAATTACATATGTATTGTATCACATGCCCTGAAGCCTGGAAAGGCTTTGCTGCATGGCTGTACACACAGGCCATGCCAGAGCTCCCCCAGCGTAACTCCACTGCTGCCAGTGGAACCACGTAAGCAATACTTGCTCCATTGTCCCGAGGAAGCCAGGCTTTACAAACAGGAATTATATGCTGATCCCTTCAGAAATGAAGGCTAAGTCAGTGTCAGACACCTAAGACACAGAAGTGTGTGCAATACAGAGTTTTCACTAGGAACACCTCATTCCTGACTGCTTCAAGCTTGGGATACTACTGTGTCCCCACCAAGACTATTCCCTGCATGCATGACAAATTCACCCAGTGCACTCAGTTATAGAAAGGGGAAAACACTGACCATGCTGTTTAATGGAAACTAAGGAGAAGTGTAGGATGGTAATGAGGAACAATAGCTAAAAGTGTCTCCTGAAAAAAGTCAAATGCCAAGTGTTATGTAAACTTATGTCCCTTACAAAGATATTTTTAGGTGATCAGAAATAAAAAGGCTAAAGAGAACTCTCGGGAAATGTAGACTTGGAAGCAGTCTACCAATGAAGTTTTCAAAGTCTGTGACTTTACTTTTCCTAGATATTCTAGCAGCACAACGAGTTTTCTCTTTTAGATATTCAAAGATATTTTAGTATTTGGCCTGATACTTTTTAATAAGGGGTTACAGTGTTCATATTACTCTTTACGTTGCACATATTTTAAAGGTAGTACTTTCATTACCTTTGAGACACTAATACCACAAGACACTAAATACTAATACGTTAAGACGTTAATGCTAGCTTAATGCAGCTTTATAACACATCCCAAGAGATATTTACAACTACCCCCTCTAATAAAACAAGAGGGTGAATTAGGGCTGAAGTTGAATGAGGTACCTGCAAGCCTCACCTCTCTTGACCTACCTAAAACCCACAGTGATCTGAGGCTTAGTCTGCCCTATACATGCAAGGAACACATCACACAGAAGACAAAACAGAATAACATAACTCAGCACCTCCAACATTCAAGGACTTCAGTCACTCAAGCACCAATCACGAATACCAAGGTAAACTTCTTTGCTTACAGATTCCTGAGGCATTTGAACAAAGTTCAGAATTTTACTTTTTTAACATCTTGGTTATTTAAGAGAATTATGATGGAGTCTTCCAGAAAAAAGATACAATTTTACATCTGTTTAAGATGAAAACACGACCAATCTCTACAATGATTATCAGCATACCACTTGAGCAATATGCAAGGAATTCTTACTGAGTCAAATGCAAGTGAGGCAAGACACAAATTTTTTCCTGCATTCTGTTTGCAGAAATGTATTACAGGAAGAAAACAGAATTAAAAAAGTAATAATTACCCAGAACCAAACAAGCAAAACAGCAACAAAAATGAAGCATCAAATAAACAAAAACAACCCAACAAAACAAACAAAAAGTTAAAAAGAAAAACTCCAAAAAGCCCAAAAAACAAACCAACAAAAAAAACCCCAAAACCAACCAAACAAAAAAAAACCCCACAAAACCATCCCACAATAACTACATTGCACTGGGGTGCTCAAAGAGTTAAATAGCATTCAAACATGATACCCTGTCTCCTCACCAGAAGACCCTACATTGTCAGGAGTACTTAAACGTACACTATGCAACTATTCTGAAAAAGATCTAATGATGGATATTGAAAAACTTCATCCTGAATCCATGGAAGTATATTTTAATCCTACCTGATTTTAAAAATAGATGTAGGAGTATCCGCATCTTCCTATCTCTCTTCTACCCCAAGAAAACCTACTTAATTTGTCAGATGTTTCCTCAGAAGTAGAGTCAGAAAAATCCGTGTTTATATCCATTACGTGTTCATTTCAGCACTTATAAAATTATATTTACACCAGTAATAAATGTGATCCCAGCATACCATGGAACAGATCTTGGTGTAGCCCAGTGTTCTCATCTCTCCTCAAGACAGGAATATGGGCAGCTCAAGGCCGGTGAGTGAAAGTGATCAGAGGTGGCGATTTGAGGTTGGCAAATGTGAAGGAGGGACTCAAGAGGCTAGGGACATTTAATTTAACAGCGAAAGCACATGGAGATTACAGATTGGGATTTCTAGTCTGAACAGGGGAAAGGTCACACCAGGATGTGCAGGTTTAGCTTAATTCTCCTGCAAAGCCAACAAAAGGCTGCCAGATGATCGGTTTTCTCCCCTTCATAGACCACCAGTCTTTTTTCTCTTTCCCAAATGACCACTGTTCACAGTACACTCAGCCTCAAGCAGACAGCATTGCTCTGTAACACTAGCAAATGCAGACAGCAAGTGAAATGCAGCAGGTGTAAACTGAAGAAAGCAATACAGAAGAAAAAAAGCAGAAGGAATGAGGGGAAAAAAATAAAGAAACCACCACCTTGGAATTCAAACGAAAACAGCAAAGACAGGTTCAGGCAACAGAGCTGCCACAGAGAATAAGGCACAGCACAGGAGCAATCACGGACAATCTAGACTGGAAGAGCTTACAGAGTAATTGTCACAGTTTCTACCGCTTCAGAATACTTTTTTTTTTTTTGAACCAATATCATCCTTTATTTTTACTAAGTCTAGTAATGGTAAAAATTTATGCTAGCCACCAGAACTGTAACAGGTGAAGCACAAAGTTATGCAGATAGGATCAGAACTCTGACATGTCTTCCTTACTGACAGACTACAGGTAAATAACCAACTGTGATGCTTTCTACAGGAATTACTGCCTGAAATCAGGCCTCTTCTACAGGTGAAGGACACTCACTATCCACGTGACCTGAAAGCCTTCCAGCCATCGCGTGTTAGATTTGCTGCTGCCTCAACACCCACAAAGCATTTACATACCCCTGACTTCACCACCAGCCCTGAGAAAAACAAGTCAGTGGAGGCTAAAGACCAAGAGACACTCAACAGGTACTGTATGCAGCCAGCTACCTGAACATTTACCTACTCTAAATGATGTTTTTAAGGGATTCAAACTAAAAGAGTAGGCTTAGATTAGCATTAGGAAGAAGTTCTCTGCTGTGAGGCTGTTGAGGCACTGGAACAGGTTGCCCAGAGAAGTTATGGATGCCCATTCCTGGCATTCACGGCCAGGCTGGATCAGGCTTTGAGCAACCTGTTCTAGTGAAAGGTGTTCCTGCTCATGGCAGGGGGATTGGAATAAAATGATCTTTCAAGTTCCTTTCAACCTATTCTGTGATTTTATGATTCTTTGTTAATACAAACATATGCCTGGCTGATTTCTTCGTATAAGGTATATGTTTCATTGTACAACTGCTGTCCCCTAAAACCATTAAGACGTTCAGGTGCCCTAAAGTACTTAACCCATACCATGTTACTAAATGTTTACCCATGCAACTTTAAGCGCCAAACTGTTTGTGCAAATTTGCAGATGGAACAAGGTTTCCACAACTGGAGCACTACCCTCCACAAAAACTGTTTGCCTTCACGGCATTTTTGGCCTCCAGAGATTTTGGTGACCAACTCTTCATAAGGAAGTGTACTACAAGAGAAGGAGTATTTAGTACAAATGAGAAAGGGGCAAATTTGGACTGGGTTTTAGAAAGAAATTATTTACTGTGAGGGGGGTGAGGCACTAGAAGAATTTGTCCAGAGAAGCTGTGGATGCCGGAAGTCTGGCAGTGTTCAAGGCCAGGCTGAATGAAGCTCTAAGCTATTTGGTCTCGTGGAATGTGTCCCTGGACATGGCATGGGGCTATATGGCTTCTAGGTCCATTCCAGCCCCCTGACAGTCTATGACTTTGTATTTACTAGGGAAATAGAAGCAAACGCGTGCCACAGGTCCGGAAGAGGCTGCTCTGAAGCGGTTTTGCCCGAGCACCTTCCGCTTCTCCCCAGGAACCGCCGCGGCGTGCGGGGACAACACCAGCCACCTCCCCGCACCAGCGCCAGGCGAGGCCACCGGCATCCCCCTCGCACCGGAGCCGCAAATCCCGGCCTGCACACAGCCGGCCTGCCTCACCTGCAGACGGCGCGCACCTCGGCCGCCGTGCCCGGCGCGCAGCCCAGCGCCGCCGCCACGGCCGCGTCCTCCTCCTCTTCCGCCTCCGCCGTCAGCGAGAGGTCGGGCGGCCCCAGCAGCCGCCGCCAGCCGAGGCCCAGGGCGCCCACGCGGAACGCGCGCGTGTACAGCTCGGCCAACTCGTAATCGGGCACCACGGCCGCCATGGCCGCCATGGCCGCCGGGCCCGCCCTGCGCCCGGCCCGCCACACGCGTCACGGGCCGCGGGGGGGAGCGGAGGCTGCGCCTGACCGGGAAAGCGGCTGCCGTGCCTCTCCTGCCGGGCGGGAAACACCGGGACCGCTCACGAGGGAGAAAACAGCTCCCGAAGCAAAAAAAACCCACCAAAACCAACCAAACAAAAAAGCCAAAACAAAACATAATACTGGCACAGCTTAAGACTGTCCTCTCATTCTGCCACTTGTTATCTGGGGGAAAAGACTGATCCCCACCTGGCTACACTCTCCTTTAATATGCTTATTCTCCCAAAGTAAAAACTTAATGCCTTGGTACGATGAAAAAGGCTAATGAGATACATAACCTATTACCTAACACTGCTCATACCAACACGTAAAAATGGATATATATATATATATATGTGTGTGCCAATCATCTGGTAGTTCCCCACAGAAGTACTGTGACAAAGCTGACATAAGCACAACCTGTTAAGGAAGATAACAGAGGTATATCTGCTTGCCCTAACCTGATATACCTGGTTATATCGAACCACAGCCTTTGCACTTGCTTCAAGACAAAATATCAATGGAATCAGAGAATCTAAGTATGGCTTGAGTTCAAAGCGACCTTAAAGATCATCCAGTTACAACACTCACTGCTGTGAACAGGGATACCTTCCAGTGGAACACGTCGCTCAATTACCCTGTCCAGCCTGGTCTTGGACAGTACTGGGGATGGGACATCCACAGCCTTTCCGATCATCCTGCTCCAGTGCTTAGCCCTCACAATAAAGAATTCATCTTAACATCTAATCTAAACTTGCCTTTTTTCAATTTAAAGCTATTGTCTCTTTTCTTGTCACTACCTGCCTTTATAAATCTCTTTTTCCTTTTTGTAAGCCCCCTTGAGGTACTGGAAGGCCATAGTGAAGTCTCCCTGAAGCCTTCTCTCCTCCATAGAGAACAACTATGAACAAGTCCAGCTATCTCAGCTATTCCTCTTACTTCTCTAACTAAAAAAATAATGCTGGGAAAAGAGGTGTATTATCAGATGGTGTTGAAGCAAGGGGTGAAGATAAACCTGAAAAAGTTCATGAAAGGAGACTGGGTTTTTGCATGCTGTATGGAATGGGCAGAATGCTGAGAGAAGGTTATGAGATTTGCCTGCTAGTTTCACAAAACAAAGTAGTATAGGGGGAGTTAAGAATGTAAGAAAGCTCAGCCAGAACATATTTTGCTTTGCTTAGCAATAACAACGTGTCCTAATGCCCTTATACCTCCCCCAGCTTTATTCAGATTTGCACTGCATTTCAATGCTGAATTCTTTTATTAGCTCTCATTAACTTCTGCCTCTTAATTGTAGTTATTATTCCTCATTAGGAAAGTTTGGCTAAGCTCCATTTTTCCTGTAAGTATAGACGGTCTCTGTTTCCTTCTTCAGTTACACCCTCTGCTTTCTTCATCCATCACCTTTGTGCTTCATGACACTCCTCAGCTCTGCAAGAAGCTCTTGATTAAGAGCTATTGCCCTCACTTCCTGTTGCATCCTCCCTGAAACCTATGAGTTGTGCCATGAGGAATATCATTCCAATTTCCAAGGCCATGCCTGCCTTTTTATGTGTTTGTTGTTATTGCCTATGCTCTATTTATTTTATTTCCCTTTGTGCACTTGCAACATTACCTGAAATCTGAAAACACCCCATCACTTATCTGATGTAGCCACATCTAGGGTGGAAGTGACAGGGTTGTACTGATCTAAGCGCAGTGTTGACATAAACAGGTGGGAGGAATTTCAGCCAAAGAGTTGCAGGATTAAACCCTACTCTTCCAGAAATCTATCAGGGATTTTTAGTGTTCCATAGAAAGGAAATAAGATACTTCTTTCAAAAACCTTCCTTAGAAAACCAAATACTGTGGAAATCAGTGGGCAGGGTTTTTTTGTAAGACCATGTGAAAATGACATCACAGAATTCCCCACCACAAGGATGGTCACTGCCAAACACAACAGTGTCACAGAGGGTACCAAGGTTTGGAAGGAGCTAGAGGCTGCTGTGCTGTAAGTATTCATGGTTTTTGTCATAGTCCCGTGGATTTTGACAGATACAATATAGTTAGATATATGAATTTCCCTCACGTCCTCTCTTCCTTTTCCTCGTGGTGGGTTTGATTTTGAAGTTCTTCTGTATTCATTAAAAAAAATCCAAAATTGTAAAATACACAGACCTCAAACAGGAAGACTTAATAAGAAGCTCAGGGAATGGCTAAGTTCCTTGAAAATACCAAAGCTGGTAATTTTAAAACATGAATGGATAATACGTTTTCTGTTTTGTTTCCAAACTTCAATACTAAGCAATCATATACTTATAAAGCCACTCCACTCAATCCAAATCCTCTTAAGAACAAAGAGAGCTGTTTATTTTTATAGCTTGGAATTAATCTGCCCTTTATATACTAGGCATAAGGCCCATGGGCATTTCAAGTAAATACTTCCAAGAAGTATTTACTTTTCTCTGCTGGAAATACTTTAATAATTCAATAATAAAGCCATGAAGGATGTGTGAACAACTCAAGGAATATAAACTTGCAGGTATTAGGCTGAATTCTGTCTTACATGCTGAAATCCAAAGAGCATTGAAAGTATACTGAGTTGGAGAAGTGAAGATAGTATGAAAGATAACTGGAAAACAAACTAATAAAAGTACTGTACTTGCCAGAGGAATCAAGAAAAATTGTAACCTATGTGTATTCTGTATTTTGTAGTACTGTGGTATCCTGTGAGCTTGAAAGACTAATTTCCATGTTCACAATTACAGTTACAGTCAGTAAACGCTGTGGATATGTAACAACTTTGAAAAGCCGATCCTAAATGGTCCTGTGAATCTAAAGTAAAGAACCCTAAACTCCTGAGTTCCAGGCTAGTCTCCTAACACAAGAAACACCCTTCATTCCTTTCTTGATTCACACAACTGTAGAAGCGCATAAATTTTGTGAAGCTAATCACATTCCATGTTAGTATTGAACCGTACTTCCTCTAACAGATATAGCCTTAATATAATGACATGAGAATGCTTATTAAAGGCTAGTTTTGTGGCATAATCATAAATTAAATTTTATGCTAGTCCCAGCCCTGTGTCGTGTCACTGAATTTACTGGGCTTGCACTTCAATCCAAGTGATGATCACAATGATCATCACTTAAGCTCCAGCAGGAGTATTATGACTAACAAACTTAGTATTTGTAGGTAGTCTAAAAATACCTTTGGCAAACTGGTGTTGAACGTTATTTTTATTCAGTGTTTTAGAATTTGCTTCGTCCTTGTTCGTTACACAAAGGTTGAGCTCTGTGTTACCATTGTACCTTGGCAGGCAAGGAACACTGTCACCATTTTTTAAGCACTGACTGTGTCAGCACAGCAATTACAGAACTATGCAGAGGGCTGTAATTTTGGGAGATGAACTTTCAGCAGTTGTCAGTTTTTTCTTTGTCATGCACTCTACTTCTGGCCTTTGTTCTGGACAGCAGCACCCAAAAAACTGATCAAACCCAGTTGAAAGCACTGCCCAAACCCTTCTGAGCAAGGATTTTCTAACTTGGCCTATGCTAAGCTGTGATGTTTATAGGATAATCTCACACAGGGGTGCACCAGGACAGTTGTTCCCACCAGAAGTGGAAACAAAAGGGAAGGTCTAGAAACATCTGTCCTGTCGCTGCTTCCAAAATTCCCATGACAATGAAGAGTGGTCTAGGGGTGTAACAATCTTTGCATCAAAGACTCTCAAAGTCAGCCAATAACATCTTTTACTATTACACCTGAACAAGAATTGCATTCCTAAAACGTAGCAATAGTTGGGACAAAACATATCTTACCTTACTTTTATAATAAATACAATAAAATATTAATGTATGGTAACACATCATAATGGCTCTACATGGATCTTTGTCTAAACATGAAAACCTGGAGGCAATTTGAAAGCTCTGTAACTAAAATATAATTCTGTCCAAAGACAGATGTTTAACTCACTTTTGGCTCAGTTCACATTTGGTTCAGATGATTTTTGCATCTCGTCTCAAAAGTGAGAGCACTTCCCAAGGGTAGCACATTGTTTTGCCAGAATATATGGTATGTTGTTTTGCTCTCACACAAGGTAAACAGAAACAACTAAAAAAACTCAAACCAAATGAAAACAAAAAAAAAAAAAGGAAACATATGTGATTGGTAATTTCTGAATTTTTTCTGTCATTTTTTGAAATGAATGTTCTGAATTTCTAATTTCCTGAATATTTCTGTTGCATAACTTAATTGAGAATCAAATGAGTACAGGGTGCTTTCATCTCATGAATGTTGAGTAGTCAGAATGATTTCTCTCAAGGGTTTTCATCTATCTCTAATGCTTGTCCTTGCCTGCCATTAAAACAGATGAAAGTTGAAGAAGAAAAGCTTAAGAGAAAGATGATAATAGGGATGCATATAATCCAAACCAGATCAAACAGGGGTTTAGTTTTCAGATGTTGCTGAACCACGTCAATCTGGCAGCTGAATTTGAGCAGACTGTTACAATAAGCAATGAAGTGCGCCAATAGGGATAATTAAATTTTAAAATTGTAAGATGCAGGATATATTACGTACTTGATCTCCCTTGGTGGGGTCTCTTTTAAAGGTTTATACTATACATATACATATACATATACATATACATATACATATCACAGAATCACAGAATCACAGAAATTCTAGGTTGGAAGAGACCTTTAAGATCATCGAGTCCAACCCATGTTCTAACACCTCAACTAGATCATGGCACCAAGTGCCACATCCAGTCTTTTTTTAAACTCTTCGAGGGATGGTGACTCTACCACCTCCCTTGGTAGATGATTCCAGTATTTGACCGCTCGTTCTGTGAAATACTTCCTCCTTAATTCTAGCCTGTATCTCCCTTGGCGCAGCTTGAGACTGTGTCCTCTTGTTCTGTCTGTTGTTGCCTGGAGAAAGAGACTGACCCCCAGCTCACCACAGCCACCCTTCAGGAAGTTGAAGAGAGTGATAAGGTCACCCCTGAGTCTCCTTTTCTCCAGGCTGAGCAACCCCAGCTCCCTCAGTCGTTCTTCATATGGCTTGTGTTCCAAGCCCCTCACCAGCCTCGTTGCTCTCCTTTGGACACTCTCAAGCATCTCAACGTCCCTCCTAAAGTGAGGGGCCCAGAACTGGATACAATACTCCAGGTGAGGCCTCACCAGTGCCGAGTACAGGGGAAGAATGACCTCCCTGCTCCTGCTGGCCACACCGTTCCTGATACTGGCCAGGATGCCATTGGCCTTCTTGGCCACCTGGGCACACTGCTGGCTCATGTCCAGCCGACTGTCAACCAGCACCCCCAGGTCCCTTTCCACCTGAGCACTGTCCAGCCACACCGTCCCCGGCTTGTATCGGTGCAGGGGGTTATTGTGGCCAAAGTGCAGGACTCGGCACTTGGACTTATTGAACTTCATCCCATTAGATTCTGTCCATCCATCCAACCATTCCAAGTCCCTCTGCAAAGCCCTCTGTCCCTCTAACAGATCAACACATACATATACATATACGTATACATATACGTACACATATACATATACATATACGTATACATATGCATATACATATACATATACAATATACCAAATACCATATACCATATACCATATGCCATATACCATATACCACATATACATTTTCTTCCAGGAAATTTCTGCCAAAATTTTCCATCATCAAAAGTTTAGGTATTCTTTCCAGAAAATTTTATCTGAATCTCAATGACAGTCAACATGACTTCACTTTCTGAGGCCAAACAACAGGTTTATGGCATAGGAATCTTTTGTGAGTCTAGCTAAGTAACATATCTAATGAAAGACTGAGAAAATATTTACTAGTACAGTTTTACATGCCAGTTTGCCTAAGAAGGTGAAATAGTACATAAGAGGGGCAGATTTGGAGGGATAAGTTGCACTACAACAAAATTACTTAGCCTTTTTTTCAGTGTCAGCTACCAGTGTGCTTGTACAAGACCTAAGGAACTATAAACTTCTTCCAGGTACTTTTTCTCTTTGAGTTGAAGTATTTCTTAGTCAAAGCATGCAAAGATTTCATGTGTCATCAAGGACTTTAGCTGAGCTTCTGCAAGTTGTCTTATCTGATCCATCTTCTCCCTTTGGCTGAAGACTCAGTAACAATGTTTCTTTTGTAAATCTTTTATTTGCACTATGTGTAACTGCCCCCTCCAGTCCTGAACTTTCCTTTGAAAACTATGGAGGGAACCTGCTCACACAAATCTATAATTCATGGCTGGAGTGTGTTATTTCTGTTTTATATGTTTGGAGGGCTGATTGCAGAAGTACTCAATACTTTGCTGGGAAAAAGAAGTTTATCTTTCAAAGAAAATCAAAATGCATTTGATATCAGTGTAAATGTCATTGTCTTGGAAATATGGAAGACTTTATCTATCTAAAAAAATACCCTGTTTTGAACTGTTATAATTTAGTTGTGAAACCTAAATAAATGAGCTTATTTCAACTAACTTGCCTTGAAATTTTGGTAGCCTAGAAATTTGGTAGATAATACCCTTCTGTCTTTGACTTCAGAAAGGTATTTCAATGTACCAGCAGGGTAATTTCTATAGTTATTTTATGCTATAGTCAACAGATATTAATCTGTACACTTTGGCATAATTAAAAAAAAATTAATGAAAGAAAAGGAAAGAAATGGTTCTGAATAAAGACTGACTTGGAAAAACTCCAAATGAGCATTTGGAATGCTTGCAGCCTTTTTAAGTAAGAAGAGGGTGAACTAACAGATGCATTATTTCTAGTACAAAAGCATTTTAACACCATAAATTTTGTTATTCTTTTATGGTTAAGGTGTCCACTCAAAGAGATGGATGTAGTCTATAGACTGTACTATAGTTACTGTTTTCTGACTTTCAAATCTAAGTATAGAACTCTCTGATGGTCTTTAAAATATTTTCTTCATCTGATTGGAGAACAAACTATTATTTCTTCATTTTTTTTTTATAGTTACCTTTTTCTCCCCCAAGAGCCTTACTCATGGACAAAGACCCCATTTTGTCCTGTACACAGAACAAATAGAGAAAAGAGGACAGGACTATAGGGCATATTTATTGAGGAGACAGCTGTGACACAGTGCTCTGCCCACAGTGCCAGCAGTCATGTCCTACTGAAGAGTTCCTCAATAGTTCGTCACCCTATTCAAGTGTGACGATGATTGTTCTTGACGGCACTTGAGGGTCTTGTCCCCATCTTACCCTTTGTGCCATCTCCATAGATTACCCCTAGCAACAATTTTTGTGCTATTTAAACAGCTTTCTATTACACCACATGATGATACCTCCTTGTTGAAAATTGGCTGTTGCCATTTCTTGAGAATAGTAGTAATGAATATTCAATTTTGCCAGGGTGAGAGCCAGAGTCTGTCCATGGATGTTTGTTTTCCCCCTGCAAAGAGTCAGTGAACATAGTACATTCAAACAAACTGTACAGTGTTTTGGTCACACGTGTGTGCATCTGGCATAAATTGTGTGTAATTTTTCAGTTTGCTTTGATGGGACCACTTTTGTTTCTTGCTTTGTGCCTGATGTTCTTATGGTGAAGTTGTTTTGAAGTGGATCAATACTGTGTTTTCTTGTGCGTCAACCATTGAGGCATCCTGAGTGGGGAGACTTAAAGTAACATACCATTGTTTAGATAACAAAGCTGACAATGGTATGTTACTTAAAGTAACTTAAAGTAACATACCATTGTTTAGATAACAAAGCTGACTGGAAGAATTCTGCTTCAAGCAGGTTCAGGTAAGAGCACCTTTTTTGTATAGTTACAGTTTTGCTTGGTAAACTCCACTGAAGCTATCAGGCTGTCTGGTTAGGTCAGTGAGAGGCTTCCTAGCTCTATCAACATGAAGGCAAGCCAGTTTGCCTGTACAAACATATATTGCCTTAGGTCCTGAAGGGACATC
Organism: Ammospiza caudacuta; assembly: GCF_027887145.1. Lineage (NCBI taxonomy): Eukaryota > Metazoa > Chordata > Aves > Passeriformes > Passerellidae > Ammospiza > Ammospiza caudacuta. The sequence goes on from NC_080632.1 coordinate 36,931,325, forward strand.
CAGAGAAGTGTGTTTCAAGCCTTTTAGGCTGCTTCTTGCGCTGCACTACTCATGGTCTTGGTCCCTTACATCCACCTCTTAAGATATATTAAGGTATAATTAATCCTTATGTCCAGACCAGCAAATCTGATTTGTCTCTAGTAGCTGAATAGGTGTGATGGAGTGTTCCACTCTATATAGCATCCAAAACTCTTAAATAGAGACATGTTACCAATAAGAAATGCTGTCCACAAGAAAACTGCTTTCTATCTCACTAATAAACAGTGTATAAAATCAGCAGACTTGGGAACAAAATCACTTGTCTTCTGAAAAGTCAGGGCTAACAGGGATTGTAATGCTAGCAATAGCCAAATAACATTCTGCAGTATACTGGCTCTTCCTTTGGAACAAAAAGTAATCCTAAAATTGTGAAATTTTTGGGAAAAACTTGTGGTTGAAGGTGGCTGCTGCAAAGAGTGAAATGTTGATGAGGAAAGGAGAATACATATCCTCATCATAGCATGTTCTGCTGAGAGTTTATGACTTCTGATCCTGATTATTAACAACTGCCCTGTGAGTCTTTTCGATATTTTAGTATGCAGACAATCACTAGCTATGGGTGGTGATTCCAAATGGTTCTAAATTTCTGTAAGTTTTGGTGTCATTGCACAGAACTGAAAACATGTGTTTTTCGTGCTGATTGTTATTTATTTATTTATTGGATTTTTTTTGTTTGTTTGTTTGTTTTTTGTTTTTTTCATAAATTGGATTTTTAAAAAAGCCTCACTGAGTGATTTTTTTACACCTTGTGGTGAAAGAATGTGCTGACTTGGGCAGGGGAAGAGTTAATTTTCTCCACAGTGACTAGTATGGAGCCATAGTTTTGGATTTGTGCCGGAAACAGTGTGTAGATGTTTTTGTGAATACTGACAGCCAAGGCCTTTTCCACTTTTCATATTCCTCGGCTGATGAGAAGACTGGGAATGCCTGGGAAGTTGGGAGGAGACACAGCCAGGACAGCTGACCCCAGCTGCTATCATGCTCAGTATATAAACTGGGGGGAAGAAGCAGGAAGTGGGAGGACATTTGGAGTGATGGTGTTTATTTTTCCAGGTAACCAATATGCACAACAGAGCCCTGCTTTCCTTAGGATGACTGAACATGGGAAATGGCAAATAATTTCTTGTTTTGCTTTGTTTGCATGTGCAGCTTTTGCTTTACCTATTAAACTGTTTTTATCTCAATCCATGACTTTTCTAGCTTTTACCATTCTGATTCTCCTCCCAGTCTTGCTGGTCGGGGAATGAGCAAGAGGCTTTGTGGTGCTCAGTTGCCAGCTGGGGTTAAACCACAAGCATAAAAGTGAGTTTTGAAGCACTCTGTGATTTTATCCTGTTTGGAATGTGTTTTGTTTCATCAGTGACTTTCTCCTGAATTCTGTGTTAAATTCATCATGCCAATCATCCTCTTCATATCTTGCTGTGGTTCAAGCTACTAGAAAGATTGTCTCTTTTCTCTTTATGGTATGACATAAAAGCTACATCCCACTTCATTATTTAAAATATCAGCTGTGTGAGGCAGATAGACTGTTCATGCTGCCAAGAAAATTAATTTGCCCCTCTAGAGCAGTATAAAAGCAAACCTTGATGTCTTCTGAACCAAATACACAGTAACCTCCTTCAACACAGGCTTCCCACTTTTTTGCCAACAAAATAATTTTCGATCTACTAAATAAAGACCAGCTGTTAGTGACATGACTGGCAATATCACACATTTTGCATTGTGCAGGCATAATTCAGGGAGGTACATTGCAATCAGAAACTGGAAGCTATTCCTCTAAACAAATCTATTGAATGCCAGTGATGATAATTATTAGTGATTACTCACCGATTGCAAATGTGTTCTAGATTTAGACATTCTAAAATAGGGACAGCATGGCAGTTCTTCACATGGATATGAAGGTTAAATTTTTTATTTTAACTTCTAACAATAACTCTTTGTTAGGAAAAAGTAGTGTTCAGTAGCTGAAATCTGGTCTGCCTAAGTTTTATAGTGTTTTATATTTACTTCAAAGGCACTTAGTATTTCAAGCTGAAAAAAAAAAATTGAACTCAAGGTGGTGGAGGAGGAAGTGTTGCCCTAAAGCCTGTTAAAATAAAGAATGTCAGATGAAAAACAGTAGAAAAGATTTAGACTAGGTCAAAGGAAAAAGGGAAGTTGTTACAATTCATTTTTACCCTGGAAGCTATGCTGCATGACATTTTTGGAAGACATCAGATCTTTTGTGAGACCAGATGGCACAGCTGGAACCTGAAATGGCAGTCCATGTGAAACATTTGAAAACTGTTTTTAATTCCTGCGGGTTTTGTTGCTGTTGTTGTTGCATTCTTTTCATCTGGAACATGGAGCTCATCTTACTGTGTGATCAGAGCAGCACTGTTGTCAATGAAAGGGAGAGAAGAGGAATGCATAAGAAGGAGGAATGCAGTTTTCAATCACTGTTAGGCTTCAAGGGAAGCTTAATTAGGCAAAGAATTCAAGGAGATCATTCTCTGTGCCCCTCTTTTCACTGATCATGCAGGTAAGCTTTGTAGATGTTACAGAAAATTTTGAACATTAAATAGTGTCTTGAAAAGTTGCTTCTTCATTTTCTTACCAATGGTAATTTGGAGACTTATGTGATGTTTCAATTAATAAGATTTTCTACAACTAATACAATTTAATAACTATCTCTCATTGTTGTGCTAAAAAATATGCATTCTGGTAAATGGACAATTGAGAATTACTGTATATAACTAGACACTGAGATACGCAGTATGAAGAGGAGCATGGTTGCATTTGGCTTGTGCCCTCAAAGAATGACTCTAATTTGGTCATCAAAACACTCCTCTCCCTGGTTGCATTTGTATTGCTGCTTCTGTGGTTCCCAGGATGTCTGCTGTCCACATTCCCTGCAGCAACATGCCCTCTGGACAGCAGCTGGCTGAGCCTGGCTCTCCATCATACAGGATTTCTTAACTGATGGTGCTCTCCACATCCTCCTCTGAGCCATGGACCAACCCAGTCATGCAAGGGAAAGGAACAAATAAACCAACACTTTTTGGTCAATTGCTTCCCTACACTCTCCTGTGTTTTCCATTATGGAAAAAACCAATTTTGTGCTGCAGAAACTTCACAGATGTGAAGTTCTGCAGAAACACGATGGCATCTTATTTTTGTAGCCAGTACAAGTAAATGAATTGCTGTCGTCTCAGCTGTCCTATGTGTTTATGGTGTCCCCATATCAGAAACATTAACTTAAACCACACATTTTAAGTCAAGTTTAACTTAAACACGGGTTTAAGTACTACTGCTGCTCCCTAGGGGATGTTCGGTTATTATTAGCTAGTAAGGCTGCAGCTGTGGTTTGACTGACCCAAGGAAAAACTGTCAGTAGAACAAGAATCTCTGTGGTCTCTGTGGTCTCCTCACCTCCCACAGCTCCCAGTGAGAGGAATATGTAGTTATAGGCCAAGACTAATCTGGAGATAAGCCCATTGACCTTTGGAGCTTGTGCTATCTGTACACAGACCTATTATAGGTAGGTAGTGTATATATATATTCTAGGTAATTATATGGTCTTATGTGGTTATGCAAATACCTGTGACAGTATCAAACCTAATGACACCCTGCTTATGCAAGTCAGTCCTGTTATGCCGTGTTATAATGCTGTGGCAGGAAAGCCTGGGCAGCCAGCACAAGGTCATCCAGTCAGTATGTACCTGGACAGTCAGTAGAACTAGTTACCCAAGCTTCATACTAGTTCTCTGTCTTCTGTCTTGTCCATTCTATCCATCTGCCTTTTCATGTGGCTGCATCCCAGTGCTTCTACCTTGTTTTCCAATATTAATTTCCTTGCACACTGGCTCAAGCAGGAATAAAATCTTGCAAATATTTGAGACATGACATTGCATTTCCTAATCCATCTTTATAAGAAAATTTCAAAACCTAAATCTGCCTTGTTTGCAGCCAGTAAAGAAAACATAATCAGACACACCATTCTTAAGCTTCAGCTTGCTGGATCTATAATTTACTTTAATTCAAAACTGTCTAATCAAGAAGATTTTATTTTAAGGACTACAAATATATACCCTTCTGCTGAGTAATCATTGCTTCAATGGGGAATAAAAAGCCTGCAAATATATGCTTGGCTTCACAGCATGACCTAGTGTGGTTCACAGCCATCTGTGTTTACAGTAAGATATCGCCCACATGCATTAGTCTGTAAATAGTATCAAACCCCAAAGTTTTTATTTTTTTCTCCTTCACTCTTCATATATACTCTCCTCTTCAGTGTGTCTTCATATAGAAGACATAAGTGTCTGCAAAAACACCTTTTTTTTGAGGTCTAGGCAATCTAACAGTTCTCTGAGCTAGTACTTCAAAGATGCCTTTACAATATTAGTAAATAATGAAAGAATTGCTAGTTAATTGTTGTTAGTACTAGGGGAGCATTTATTAGCTGCCCAAAACCCTACCTGGTCCTGTAGCAGTGGTTGCATATTCAGACAGCCGGTGGATATTCAAAACCCAGTCAAAATAGCAATGACAAAACTTCATGAGTTTCCCAAATGTGTGAGGGGTGTTGGGGTGTTGGAACTCCATTTGAGTTTTGGAAACTCTCTATTTCTCCATATCAATTGACTTCAGACTGTCAGCAAACTCTTTCAAATCAGTGCTGGTGCCAGGAACAGCCATAAAATTTATTTTTTAACTCTGTTACATTTCTGCTAGCCTACATTTGTGAATATGATTATGCAAAAGGCCTAAAATACAAGATTTAACCCCACAGATATCATTGGCAAAGAATGGAATTCAGGTCAAGTTAGTACTCAGTATTTTTTATAAGGTATTAAGAGCACAGCCACATTTCAGGTATCATACAGGAACACATTTGTGGAATATGTAAAGCACAGCTATTTTTAACATTTTATGACCTTCAGGACAAGGAAATACTCTTGGGCTTATCCATGTTCATAAAAGACACATTGCCCACATCTAACAAAAGAAAATTGACTCAACCGGGAAGGAAGTTCCATAGTTGTTGAAAAGATGAAGAAATTCCAGCATATTCTTACATCACAGAATTAATGGCCATGTGCAGCTCCTGAAGCAGTCTTGGGCTCGTCCTGCATTACTATTCCCTGCAGAACCACTCCCAGTGAATTGCTGCTGCCATGGAAGAAGACAAGGCATTTGGTGAGAGGGAATCTGAATGCAAAACATCTCCATGACAAGTCTTTGTAAATGCATATTATGCATGATGGCACGGGGAGCAACTCACCGATTGCTGTCAGCCAACTTTTCCCTTTTTTTCATTAAGTCTTTTGTGACCTCCAGGCATTGACTGATCTGATTTGAAAGGTCAAGGTTTTGGACAGCAATGCAGAGTCTGTTGCCTGCTTACCACATGCTTCATTTTTGGCTTCCTTGAACTGATAAGAATAATATAACTGCCTTGCTTAAGCCTTAACTATTTCTTATCCCCCAAGTGTATTGAGAATAAAGCACTATGAATCTAATTAAATATGAGAACTAATTAGGAATTACCTTAAATACATGGTTAAATAAAGCAAATATGCCATCAATCTTGGGCAGATACAAGAGGATGTGATAGATGACCCAGCCAGAATGGGCAAAGGCAGGTCCAGCCTTACCAGTCTGATCTCCTTTTATGACCAGAGGATCTGCCTGGTGGATGAGGGGAAGGCTCTGACTACCATGACTTCAGCAAGGCCTTTGGCACTGTCTCCCACAGCACTCTCCTGGAAAAGCTGGCAGCCCACGGCTTGGACAGGAGCACCCTTCACTGGGTTCAGAACTGGCTGGGTGGCCGGGCCCAGAGAGTGCAGGGGAATGGTGCCACATCCAGCTGGTGGCTGCTCATTGATGGTGTCCCCCAGGGATCAGTACTGGGCTCGGTCTTGTTTAATATGTTTACTGGTGATCTGGATGAGAGGATTGAGTCTGTCATTACCAAATTTGCAAATGACACCAAGCAGGGTTGGAGTATCCATCTGCTGTAGGGTGGGAAGGCTCTGCAGAGGGAGCTGGAGTGGCTGGAGAGATGGGCCAAGACCAGCACCATGACATTCTACAGGGCCAAGTGCTGAGTTCTCCTCTTTGGCCACAACAACCCCAAGGAGTGCCACAGGCTGGGGCAGAGTGACAGGAAAGTGGCTCAGCAGAAAAGGGCCGGAGGGTGATGGTGGCAATGGTTGAACATGAGCCAGCTGTGCCCAGGGGGCCAAGGCCAATGGCATCCTGGCCTGTACCAGCAAGTGTGGCCAGCAGGAGCAGGGCAGGGATTGACCCCCTGTACTCAGCACTGGTGAGGCCACACCTCCAATCCTGTGTTCAGTTCTGGACCTCTCAATTCAAGAAGGACATTGAGGTGCTGGAACATGTCCAGAGAAAGTCAACAAGGCTGGTGAAGAGCACAAGTCCGTGAGGAGTGACTGACAGAACTGGGGTTGTTTAGCCGGAGAGGAAGAGGCTCAGAGGTGACATTATCACTCTCTAACTGCCTGAAAGGAGGCTGTGTCCAGGTGGGGGTCGGTCTCCTCTCACAGGCAACCAGCAGTAGAACAAGAGGACATAGGCTTAACAGGAGAGGTTTTAAGTTGGACGTTAGGAAGAAATTCTTCATAGGAAGGGTGATTAGATATTGGAATGGGCTGCCCAGAGAGATAGTGGAGTCACTGTCCCTGGAGGTCTTTAAGGAAAAACTGGATGTGGCACATGGGGCCATGGTCTAGCTGACATGAGAGTAGGTGTTCAGTGTCAGGTTGGACTCAATGATATCAGAGGTCTTTTCCAATCTAATTGATTGTGGGATTCTGTGGGATTCTGTGATAGACCAACAAACAGTGTAGAGAAAAGGACACATCAAACAAATGTAAGCAAATTACAGTAAAGAAATCTATGATGATTTACAATATTTTAGGTAATATCTTATGTAATGGAGAATGAGAAGTTGTTTATCCTACTGGCCTTCAGCAGTTGGTGAAGTAATTGCCAGCAGTTTCAATAAGTGTGTCTGGATGGGTAGTCCTATAATAACTAACTCACTTTGCATTCATATATCACAGTACTTTGTTAGTGCACCCATATTCTGAGTATGAGTTGACACTTCATGTACTGGAGTTGAAAAGGCCTGCCCTGGCTCAGTCATGTGATGCTGAATTATTTCTCAGAGTGAGGACCCTGGAGAAATATTGAACTGTAAAAATCCAAAAGTAAAATTAGGGCTTTTAAAAGTGGGAAATGAGATTAGATCAGTTCATGAAAAGCTTTGAAGTAGTCTAAACTTTGCCTTCTAAGTGAAATAAAAAGAGAAAATATTTCTTCTTCTTCTTAATAATGATTATGTTCTTCAGTTAAAAATTAATTTTGAAAGCTTTTTCAGCTTATCAACGTAGAAACTAGAAACAGGCAAAATATTATCTAGTCTATTCATGCCTTTCATTCTGCTGCAACACAGAAAACCAAATCTATTCTGTCCTAGCAGAATATCTTCTCATTCAATAAAAGTAGTTTTGTGGTTTTGAATAGAAACAGTAACCACTATGAAAAGTCTGAGCTGTCTCTTTATCAGTATGAGCCTTAATTTTCTTACCAAAAAACTATTCTCTGCATAACTGATAGGAATACAAATCACCTTGTCTCCCAAAGGATCTCATATCTTGCTACAAGAACATAATTTTTTTTTTTTTTTGTCAGAATACCTCTGTGCCCAGCTAGTTTATTGCTCAGATGAAATCTTCTCCTCTTATCTGCCTGTAAACCAAGCTTGGAACGCTGAGAAAATATTCTCTTTAGAGCTTGTATATTACCTGACTACATGCTCTTCAATGTTTGGCATTTTGCTGATGCATGAACATAAAATTTTCTTTAGTTTATATGTGGCCAGTAAATGAAATGCTCATTTGGGAAATGTCTACCCTCTATTTGCTGTTTTGACATCTCCTGGGCTTGTGCCATACAAGCTGAGGACATTAATCAAGCCGGAATTACTTGAGAAAATTTATCTTCATTGCAGACAGAAGCATCCATATGAATTCCATCCATCCATGAGAATTTCTAATGATTTCATGGCTTTTCAAATCAAAGTAAATGCATAATCATAATACACTGATTTCCCTGTCAGTTTCTATGTGTAGCCTGTAGTCAGCATATGGCTAAACCAAGTATTTTCACAAAGAGCATAGGTACAGAAGGGGTTTCTACAAGATTCATGAGCTAATTTATCTCAGAAGCCCAAAATTAGCTATAAAAAGGCTGTAAGTTCGCCAGATGCTTGCTTTTTCTGCATAGTCCTCCACTAGTCCACTTATTCTCAAATCCCTTTGTGAAGTATTTATCTTCATTTCTTTCAGAGAGTCTGCCAAATCAGTGGACAAGTGAGCTCCCACAAAATACTATGTTAACATTTTGCTACAGAATGCATACTTTCAGCCCTAATGGAGGAACAGTGGAAAACTGCTGCACACCAGAGTGGCATGGAAGCATATTAGTTTGGGCACAGCATCATCCTGACATGCCTACTGGGCTCTTGATTAGAGCCAGATCAGATACAACCAACATAAAATTTGGACAAGGCAGGCTTGGATTCATCTATAACTCTATCCATACTCCAAATCTATTAATAAATTCTAACTAATAAAGTAAATAAAAAGATTTAAAGAAATTTGTTGCACAAGTCTTGCATTTTTAGGACTTTTAAATAACAGGTGGTTTGAATGAGCTAATGAAATCGTGAATGCAGTTAAAATTCAAAGTAAACTTAAGAAGCAAAGTACTTGAAACCTACAGTACTTGTATTTAAGTTACTAATAGATACTGTTCACTCTAACAAATATCAGTAAGAGAATACACCAATTCACATTGTTCTTAATATGTGTCCCTTTCTCCATTGGCTAATGTAGAATTCTGAAGCCAGAACACTTATATTTAACCTTCAGGAGCTCTTACTAATACACTAGCCAGATGCTGTTATGTACAGAACAAGGTTTTTGTTCTCAGATGAGACACCTTAGGCTTTTCTCAGCTAAATGTATGTATTTGGCTGCAAAATACTGAGGCAGTTCCTTGCCAAACAGCAGCAAAATCTCTTCACTGAAGACGGACCAGACCTAGCATTACAGTAGGAGCTTCTGAACATGGCAGCCTACATGACAAGAGGAAGGAATCATGTCTGTTTTGTAGGTCTGTGTTTTTTAGAAAAGGCATCTATAATGTGAATAATCTGTCAATCAAGAAGAGTTAAAATACAAGTATTTAAATAAATAAATCAATAAATGTATTTTCCAACAGTGTGAAGGGAAGACCTTTGAATACAATTTAACAACATACTTTCTTAGTGAGAATTCTTTTCCTTTGTAGGAAGAAGAACCTTGATTTGTATATGTGGCATTTTGTATTTTGTCTCAGTGATTTTATTTGGGGGGGGGGGGGGAAGGAAGGGGTTGCTTTCAGGTATTTCCATTCCCTGATGACTTGGACATGTAGCAACCATCTGTTCAGCTAGTTCAATCCTGAACATGTTGTCTGTAGAGCAATGAAAGAACAACAAAATGAATAGACAAAAGATGTGACATATTTTCTGGCAAGTATATATTTGAAAACTTTTGTTATTAAGGCAAAGAACATTTCTGTAAGGTGCATTTACAGCTTTTTCCATTGCTTTTCAAATAGTACAGTATGTGATGAAAAAACACATTGGAAAGGACTCAGCTACATAAGTAATATAATTTCAAAGATGTCACTATCTCCAGTTTTTGCAGGATTTACAGGAAAAAACTGCTCCATTTCTTGAAGCTAATAAAAGTATCAAATGACAAAACACAGTTTAGATTGTTAATAGGACCAAAGGTTTCAAAGGGAAAAAAGAGCAAATTAAAAATTAACCTTGGTGCAGCAAAGCAGGCACATCCTTAAGGGTTTATTTAACAAGATATTCTGCAGGAAGAGGTGTATCACTTACAATATGGCATTCAAACATCAAGCATCATGTTAGTGTCAGGGGTAGTGATGGCACATTAATGTATTTTATTATCTAAACAAATACCATAATGTAGTGTGGCTTTTTATATCTTAAAAAAAGGACAGCTGGATGAGAACAGTCAGAGGTCATTTCTGACCTCTATTAATCTATAATTGTGTGAAAATGCACTTTGACAAGAGGTTGAGAAAAACCCCATCAAAATACTTCCAATGAGATGAAATGTGATCGTGAACAGAAAGAAGCTTAGAGATAAGAGTGGGAGAAATACGGAGAATATCTTGCTGAAATAGCACAAAACTGCTGGAGAGGAGAGGAGAGGAGAGGAGAGGAGAGGAGAGGAGAGGAGAGGAGAGGAGAGGAGAGGAGAGGAGAGGAGAGGAGAGGAGAGGAGAGGAGAGGAGAGGAGAGGAGAGGAGAGGAGAGGAGAGGAGAGGAGAGGAGAGGAGAGGAGAGGAGAGGAGAGGAGAGGAGAGGAGAGGAGAGGAGAGGAGAGGAGAGGAGAGGAGAGGAGAGGAGAGGAGAGGAGAGGAGAGGAGAGGAGAGGAGAGGAGGACTGCAGTGAGATGAGAGGTCACACACCAAGATAACTTTCATCAGGTGCCGGAAAGGAAAGGGTTAATCATCTGGCCCGATGAAAGGAGTTATAGGGGAGGCCTCTTAATCCCTTACTAAAAAATGCTTTTTGTTGGATAAATGAGCAGAAGAGGAGAAAAACAGAAAAGAAAACATACAAAAGCTTGGAAAAGCAAAGAAAATTTATCATTTTTATTTTGGGTGGGGGGAAAGGGAATGTGTTGGAAGGTGCTGGAATGGAATAGAATGAAATAGAATGGAATGTTAGAGAGTGGTAGTGGAGTGGAACAGGACAAGAATGTTGAGAAGAGAATGTTGACCAGTTAGGAGGCGTGTAGGTGATGGGATGACCTGAGCTTTGAAATATAGTGAAATGCCAGGTAGACCTTTGGCTTAGTTGTTTAAAATCACAGAAAACAGAGAGACTTTTAAGTCTTCTAAAATATAATAATGCTTTGGTGTTTTGTTTTGTGGTTTTGTTTGTTTGTTTGTTTGTTTTTGTTTATTAGCATTCTGCATGGCTTATTGATTTCCTCATATATCATCCTGTTGAGTCTGACCTAGTACTCTGAGGTTTTGCTTGGAGGTCTGTACTTACATGGTATATTAGCTGTTCATAAAGTGTGTGTCTAGTGCAATCTTCTTTAACCTTGAGCTTGGCTGTACATTCAGCAGAGGGTGGATCAGATACTCTGTGACTTACACTGTTATGAAAAGCTGTGCATTGGCTGTGGATAAATCCATTTTAAATGGTGTCAGCCTACGAACAGCTTGACCCCACCTGAATGAGGAGAAACGTATGTAAATGTTGTGGGGTATTTTTTGTTTCTAGGGCTAGAAATTTTAAGTAGCCTTTCTTGGTGGCATCTTTCACAGTTCTCCCTTAGGAAGCTTATAAGGGCCTACAGAAAATAATCCAAATATAGTCCACAAGTTAGAGATAGCACCTGCAGAAATGTTGACAGGATCTATTATGCAAACAATGTCTGTATAGATACATTGGTAAAAGAACTAGAGGCTGCCTGAAATCTGTGTGAGTTAATTGCATTATGCTTTCACTGAGGATCACGTTTACAACCTGGCTTAGGTACACAGAAACAAGTCACATGGTAACCAAGGCAAACCTCTGTACCATGTCCAAAGTTCATTGTTGTCCTCACCCTGGCTTTGTGAAAGACGCAGGGCTTCCCTGAACAGAGACTTCCTCGTGTGTCTTTTTCAAGATCCTCTTTGTGCTGAATATTGCCTCTGTAATATTTGCCTCATGCTAGTATGGTGAGTGAAGGCAAATATGTCTGTTTGACAAAAAGAAAAGGCTTTACTTCAACATAGCCACCACTTTTACATATGGAAACAAGAGCTGGGAGTTTGAAACCACTCTGGTTCTCTAAAAGAATTCCTAGCAGATTATGAAAGTCTAGGTATTCAAATAAAATCTCTGCATATTTATATTTGTGAAAGAAATAACACTGAGGTTCTTCACTTCCAAATAAAATTCTTGAGAAGTCTAACAAACAAGATTTAGATGAAGCAGCTTACTGCGGGTAGAACACTTTCACTCCTAAGTGTAACAACTCAGTACTTTAAGCTTTGCTTTATGTCTGTATCTGTAAATCTGCAGAACATGAGTACTTTGGTGTTTTGGAAAGCCAACTTTCTTCCATGTTTTTCATAAAAATTGTATGTTGGTGTGTTGATTCAGGTCCATAGTTCAGCCCTTTTGGGGTTTTGTTGGGGCCCAAGGCCAGACCACGTGTTTTGAGCACACTGACTTACCTTACTCTAGTGCCTTCAATTGTTGCATTTACTTAGCTAGGTGAGCTGCTTTGTGTCTTGCTACACCCTCCTTTCAGCTGGATGTGGGAAAATGGGTGCTGGGACTGAGAGTTATTTTTCCTTCTAGAGCCTAGGGTAAAACTTGTTACAGGATTGGGTAATGTGTGTGTGTATGTGCAGGAATTGAATTTATCTTAGGATCTACCTTAGCCTCCTCATACCACTACACATATGCATCAGTGCACTCTCATGTGTTTTAATTTTAAAGGGATTGCTGCTGTTGCTATAGTAATGGCTGAAACGCTGTTTGTGTCACGGACTAGCTCAGCTTGTGGAAAGAAATAATATTTTCATACTGGTTCCCATCAAGAAGAGGTGTTGCTTCACCTCAATTGGCAAAAAAAGTGCTGGTTAAAAAACCCCTAATTGCCTAGAGTTACCGCACGTCAGTTGTAATCCAAAGGGAAATACACTGTCAGCAATTTTTTGTTCTTGGCTGTTACATCTTGCTTTTCTTTTTTCTTTTTTTTTTTTCTTTTTTTTTTTTTTTTTTTTTACAAAATAGTATCTCTGACAAGTTGCTTCAAATATATATGTCTGTGGTTTGCTTTTTTATTTTTTAGTTTTTTTGCCAGCTTGTAACTCAATGCAGCAGTAAGAAATTTCATTCTCTTGATCTTGAAAGGTGTTCCTCAAATATGGTGATTCTGACTCTCAAAAATATTTCACAAGGTGTTTTTGTGGGTAGAGTCACATACAGTTTGTACTGCTCAGAGTACTCACTGTTCTAATAGGTAGTTTATGAAACAGTACTTCTCAAACTAGGTGGGAGTCAGTTTCTGCCCTGCTTACTTGCCCTAGCTCTATCAGGGAACCTGCTAATTGTTTAATGAGTGTTATTTACAGCTTTGCTGTTTGTTTGAGTCGAAGAGTAGCCCTACTGGAAAGCAGCTGTAGGACTGCCAGGGCAATTTCCTAGGCTTCTTTTACAGAGAGATTATTCTCAAGGATTATTTTCTAGTCCTCAAGAAAACTGTATCAGTACCAAGTGCTTATACTGTGGTGGATTTTGTTTTTCTATATTATCTAATTATAAGAGGCAGAATAGGACTCTTCATCATTGTAAAATCTGTATAATTGCTTAAGCTCAAAACAACAGAAGAAGATATTTCTTTTTCCAAATTGTCCCATGAATTCTTATAATAAGGTAAATTCACAGTGAATAGCTATACTGTGAAAGGATACACCAGAAGAGTTATCAAATGTCCAAACAGTGTTAACACACAGAAGCATACAAGTTATGGCTGTGAAAATGGGGAAAATGTAGGCAGGCTTTTTCTGTGTGGGAATTCTATCTAGATATACCTGACCAAGGAGAGCAGACTCTCAAAGTCTTGCCTTCTCTGTCAGATCACAGCAAAATCCTTTCAACACATCCACTGGAATGTTCCCTGAATACTTTTTGAAAGATTAGTAATCAACTCATAATCTTCTTAGTTGTTGCTGCAAGACACCTATAGTCAAATGGATAGAAACCAGAGCTGGCTGAGAATTGCTGCAGGCTCCTCAGAGGATTTAAACCTATTATTCTTGTTCATATTGCTTCAGAAATGGTGGGTTTGGTTTTGTTTTTACAAATGGAAAACCATAAGAGGAATTTACAAGGAATTTCTTTAATGCTTACATTTCAAGTGAGAAGGGGAGGAATTATTAAATTCAATTAAAGGCAAATGGGGTGTGGTTTTGAGATATCCTTTTTGACTACTTGACTATTACATTATTAAGTTACTTTAGTAAAAGCAAGCACTGTAGAAGCTTCTAAAAGACCAAGCAAAACTCATTAATGGCTCTGCCATTCTCAGGGTTTGTATTCAGACTTCAGTAGCAATTTTCATGCCTTAGCTACCTCAATCAGGCACGATTTGATGCAGTCATCTCCTCCACAATTATTTTAGTACACATCTTTGTTCTGACTGGAGAAAGGCTATTGATATATATCACCCTCAATCTGCCCAAGAGTGTAAGAGTGGGGAAGAGAGAATACAGTAATATAAATGAAACCTATCAAGAGCTAATTTTGACAAAATGATAAACTAGTCCTTGGTCTTGAGTTTGCTGAGTACATTAACTGAACCTCTGACTCATGGAGCTACGACTTCCACACACAGCAACCACCTATGACTTAACACTCTGCACATTAATGAGATTTCCCCAACCTAACTTTAGAAGTGTTGGTGCTATAGTACATTAACAGTTTCTACAAAAACTTAAATCATCGTGTTCATGCTAAGTTTTTATTCTCTGTCGCTAGTACATAACTGCTTAGATGTGTGGCTTCTGCTGAATGGCATAACTAATTCTCATCCAGATCTTATGTATTAGTTGTTATCCTACACATATAATGCATATCCCACAGTATTCTGTTAAGTAATAATAGTGGTTAAAAACTGAGTTTCAAATGGAGATAGTATGCTGCTCTAAGCTAAAGGATACCTCAAAGGGATTGCCTCTGAAGTTGAAAAACAGAAAGAGAATCATGTCTTCAAAAGAGAATGATAACTTGCAGAATAATCTTTGTGAACAGCATAAAAAAGGTTTCAGGTGGAGCTGACATGTGGGCAGACATGACTGTGCTGTGAGTCAAATACAAAGCATGTATGAGCCTGTCTTCTGCTTTTGCATGACTAGTATATTTCATATGCTTCAGTTCAATCCTGGAAAATATTAATATCACTGGAATATCTTCCAACAAGTTGCCAGTAAAGAAACTCATTCAAGTGCAATATGAGAATGGGAGAACAGTGTGTCTGTGGTACCCTAACTGAATTTTGCAGGAAAGGTGAACATATTTATGCTAGGTTTTCCTCCCCTTTTTACTTAGCTGAGCTGAGTAAAAATAGCAGATACAGAAGAGCAGTCTATATAAGATTAGTAGGGACACTTCAGTTGTCAGTTTACATTGAAAGCCTGTACTTCTGCCTGTTCTTAGACTTCAGGACCTATCTAGACTATATTCCCAAATCTTGCAAAAAGCTCTTAAACTGTATCTTCCTCCTGGTTAGCTGAATCTGTTCAGTTCTCTTTCTCTGTTAATCTCTCTCTGGTTCTAATGGAAGCCAGACTAACAAAACTATATGTATTTCTTAACAAGGGCCGTGACAGAGAACCAGTAGGACGTGGGCATCATGCTACTACCTGCCTTTTAGTTGGCATTGACCTCAGCTGGCAGAATACAGAAAAGCGGAAATTGGTATATTTTGAGCAAAGAGCATTATGATACTGTGAACTAAAGACAGGACAAGGTGAGGTGGGGGACTCTAAGAGTTCTCAGAGAACTGTCTGCTTTGTGAACTTTCTTTCCAAGCGATAGCCAGCATGCTGATGAAGCCGCTCTTCCCCAGAGCCTGGCCACGGGGAGCTGAAGGACTCTAAGCGCAAGTTTCTCCCGGACATCCGAGAGTGAGTACCTGTAGGTCACTGACACATCGGAGCGGCAGGGTCTGCACGCAGTGCCACCCGAGGCCCCTCCGCACACGAGCATAGCTCGCGCTGCCCTTCCCTGGAGCGGCGGGCCGGGCGGCGCCGCACACCCCGGCGGAGGCGGCGGGGCCCGGCACAGACCGCCAGTCCGCCACCGCTGGGTCAGGTGTGCTGAACCGGCCCGGCTGCCGCTCAGGTAACCCAGGCACTGGAAAGGACACCGCGGGAACGACTGCGAGAAGCTTTGCGGCACCTCGGTCACTGAAGCCGGTCACGGTGGCGCGAAGCCGCAGCGTGGCTGGAGGTGGGGCTGCAGGACGGGGGAAGGACGGGGGCTTCGGCACGAGTTTGGGACGACGCTCCGCTTGCGCCAACCCGTCCAGCTGCACTCTCCGACCGCTCCTGGGTCCGGCAGCCCCGGGACATCCCATGCCGCCCCAGCCGAGAGGCAGCGCGAGCCGTGTGGCGGGGGCGGACGCCGAGGGCCGGCGGGGCGCGACCGGCGGGGGCGGGCCCTGCCATGCAAACGAGGGGGCGCGGCCGCCGGAGCCGCGGGGCGGCCGGGGCGGGAGGAGGCGGCGAGCGCGGCCCCGGACGGACCGGGCGGGAGCAGCGGCGCCGGGCCAGAGCGGGCCGGATCGAGCGGGGGCGGCCGGGAAGGGCGTGGGGCGGTAGCGCCGCTGGGCTGTGAGCAGTGGACGGTGCGCGGCGGCCGCAGAGATCTCTCGCGGCGGGCAGCGGAGAGGGAACATGGCGAGCGTAGGAAACGGCACGGAGGAGAGCGGTGGCGGCGGCGAGGAGGTAAACGGAGGGCGACTACCGAGGGGCTCCGGGCGTGCGGACAGCGAGCGGCCGTCCCCGCCGGCGCGGCGGCGGCGAGAGAGATGTGGGCAGGGGCTCCTCTGCGCCGGCCGTCCCAGTCGCCCACCTACTCCGCGGTGGGGGCTGATGGGCGGGCGGCCGGACAGGATAGGGGCAGGCCTGACCGCCGGTCTAGGGGCGAGTCCGTCGCCTAGAGTTGGGGAGAGTTGTCCCGGCAGCGGGGCCGCAAGCGGCCCCTTGCCGCATGCCCGTCATTTGCTTTCTTTTCTTCTTCATTTCTCCTTTTGCCCCCCTTTTTTCTTTTTTTTTAAATTTTTTAATTTTGCCTTTAACCCCAGCTCCTGCTCTCCTCCGTGCGAGCGTGCCGCGCGGCCGCTCCGGTGCGCGTCCCTCCCGGCGGGCGGGCGCGGGGCCGAGGGACAGGTGCGCGGCAGCGGCCACCCCCGGCGGGGCGCACCGTGAGGCCGAGCGAGGCCTCGCCGCGGGGGCGTCCCGGAGCGCCCCGTGGGCCTGGGGTCTTACACGAACACTGCCTTGGAAATGCGGCTCGTCACAGCTGTAGTATGCGTAAGATGCGTTTATAATTTCGCCGTTGTTTTATTAAAGGTCCTTCAAACAGCCCAGACAGAAATGCCTCCAGACGATCGCTTGAACTTGAAGATTGTCCTTGTTACACTGTCAGTCTAGAACACCGGTAGCAGGATTCCTTGACAACACCTCTGAGAAACTGGTGATTGGAAAGTGTTCTCCTAGATGAGCTTTGAGAATGGTACTGCCAAACTGAGGCAGTTTTAACTGGAGCGTGCTTTTAAACACAGATACACAGATACACGCAGTCCTGGCAGGCACGTGTGGGAGTACAGACTTGATTTTTGACTGCACAGTCTACAATAGTGTTGCATGCTTCCAGCAGCATCTTCAGGAAGGTTGGCAAGGCAAACCTGCCTAAATTTTGCTGAAGACACTTTATGAATGAGTACTCAATAATACATGCTTTTTCAGTGCGCAGTGTTTGAGGTGTGGTACTATTGAGATGTGGCAAGTAACTAAAGTCTACGTAGGACTTGCTATGCCGTGCAGTTCAGTGGAACTAGCTTGTTCTTCGTTAGGGAATAGGAATGTATGTTAGCCTGTATTTCAGAGCATGCTGTGAAAGTTTCTATTTCCTAAGGTTATATATGGCAGCAGTGAAGAGGATGTGAAATGCTTCAATTTCATTGTATACCAGAGTGAATCACTGCGAAATGATAAAGTCATCTCTGTGAAGCCAAGATGTTTATCCAGTTGGGAGAAAAAAAAGTTATTGACTAGCTCTTGCAGCTCTCTCAGTGAACAAATAGTTGGAATTCACAGCTGTTGAAACAGGTATTCAGCAACTTTGTTGTAGCCCAGCTGTTCTGTATGAACAGTGGGAAAGAATGTACTTCATTGAGTTTGATGTTAAATGCTAATGCTTTTTCAGAGGAAAAGAAACTTCCATGCAAAAGACAAATAAAATGAAAAGGTAGGCATAAAAGACCATGAAAGAGGCGTTATTTGAGCAATACCTTGCAAAAAGTGTAAAGTTTTCTCAGTATAAGCCTAAAAGACCTCATGCTCTTTGCATGTGCCTGATTTGCTTAGTGCTTAATCCTTTGGAGTCTGAAACAGACCTGTAGTGGTAATGCAGAAAATACTTTGGTTTTTCCTGGTCAGATTCCAGAGTTCAGGAGGAGAGGGTACGTGGTTATCTTGGGGATGGTCGCTGCTTTTGTAAAGAAAGTTGTCTAGACCACTGTGGACTGTCTTTGCCTAGTCAGTATAGTCAGTATGTCAGTATATGTTCAGTATAGTCTCTTTACTAATAAGCTTGTTGTGATTTTATGCACATGGTAATTGTTTTTGAGTGTCTTGGCTTTTTTTTTTTTTTGGTGTTTGCAGAGGCTGTGATGCATAGATACAGAGGTAGCAGCACACCTCTATAAGCCTTTTTTTTTATGAACTGCATGCATCTAAATAGTATTGTTTACATAGAGCACAGCAGATGGGAGCTCTGCTTCCTGATTTAAGTGTGCATGCTTACTACTATATAACGTAGCTTTTAGCATAGAATTTTGCTTTGCAGGGACTTGTGAATGCTTCTTCGCCCCTGAAGCTTTGAAGAGGAATATGTTAAACTAAAACTTGAAATTGTTTCCTACTTAACAAGACATAGACCAGCAAGAACTTTTCTTCTAAAGTCCAAGCATAAGGTACCAGGTAGCTGCCTCTTGCTGTAGTCTGTCCCTGAATAAAATTTGTGCTTTTCCTGATGCTTCTTGCAGCTCAAGGAAGTGCCAGATACTGTGGGGGTTTTGTTTGTTTGGAATTTTTTGTTTTTCTTTTTGTTTGTTTGGGGTTTTTTTTGGGTTTTTGTTTTTGTTTTCCTGATTTATGTCTCATTGGCTGCAGCTGTGGCTTTCTGGTGGGAACAGGGAGAAAATGGCATGAATTGTAAATAAATCTTTGGATTTTTTAAAACTAACGTAAGTGTATTAGTCCATTGGTGGTTTTTTGTTTAAAGGAAAAGAAACCTGCCAAGAGGAACCAGAGACCTAAGACTAAGAGGCTGTATCAATGAGATAGTGCTGTGGGTATACCATCTAGGAAAAAAAAAAGCTCTTAAACTCAGTATTTTCATGAGTGCAGTGTTGCTTCTGTGGTGTTGAAGTGTGTTTGTGGTTATTCTCCACTAGGAAGCAGTTTCCTAAATACTATGTGATCAAAGTGTTCACCTGTGCTGTGGCCTATTGTGAACTCAAACCTGATATACCATCAACACTTAAACTGCTACATGACACTGAATTCACCCCTTAAAAGAATTCACAATGGTATTCATTTGGAATGAGTTATATGTACAGATATACTTACTGTTAAGGGCAAAGTAGCATTCCCAGCCACTGGAGAGTCTTCAAGCAAAACTTTAATTCTTCTCCCCATCCACCCTTTTCCCATCCCCCCTCACTGTCTAAAGATTACTTAAAATAGCGGGCCAGATCTGCTTCCCTTTAAGTTTACTCTTTGCTGCCCTGGTTTTTCAAAGTCTTAAAGCCAGCTTAATTGGTTACTTGGGGATTCCCTATCAATGAAAAAAAATTAACCCACAAACCCAATCCAGGTCCTTGTGAATTTGAGGGGTGTGGCTGGACAGAAAGGTTTATGACTGAGAAGCATCTAGATGATAAAAGAATTCCTTGCTTGGCCAAAGGGAGCTGGACTAAGGATTATTTACAGATCTGAAGTTGATTTGGTGCCCTTGCTGTGGTAAACTCTAGGGTTTTGTCCTGACTTTAGTTGGGGTAGAGTTAATTGATGTAATGCTGTGTTTTGGATTCAGTATGAGCATCCTTTGAATAACAGTGATTTCTAGTTGTTGTTAAGTAAGTTGTTAGTGCTTACCCTAAACCAAAAATTTTCATGAGCTGCCAGCAGCTGGGTGCACAAGAAGGTGTGAGGGACCATGTCCAGGACAGGTGGCCTCATACCCTTGAACACCATGCCCAATATATAAACTGGGGGGAGTTTAATGGAAGGGGTCAGTCACTGCCTGGGGACAGTCTGGATATCAATCAGCAAGCAGTGAGAAATTGTATTGTGGATCACTTCTTCCTCTTGGGCTTTATTCTCTTCTCCTTCCCCTTTTCTATACTATTGTTATTATTATTAATTTGACTTTATTTCAGTTATTCAACTGTCTTTATCTCAACCCATGGATTTTACTTTTTCCACCCAATCTTATTCTCATCTCACTGGCCAGAGAGCAAATGAGTGGCTGTGTAATACTTGGTTGTTGACTGGTGTTAAACCAGGACAGTCGTTTTCTTGTGCCAAATAGGAGTTCAGGTAATAACAAATCTGACTAGAACATGTTAGAGAAAATTTTTAAAAGCATTCGTTGTATTAGTGGCATGGGAGGAATACAGAGATGCTACTCCCTGTTGTAAGGAGAAAATTTGTGCGTTCAAAGCTCAGAGGGAGTTGAAGATGGCCAGGACTGTTAGAACAATAAAAAAAGGTTTCGTCCTTTGATACGTCAGTAGCAAAAGGCAGTGCAGAAATAACGTTGGCCCATTACAGGATGATCACTTCACAAACAGGGACATACACAAGGCAGAGATGTTTAATGCTTTCTTTGCCTCTCTTGTCAACACTGAAAATGGGCTAAGCGTGTCCCAGCACCCTGAGCTGGAGGACTATGGCTATGAGAATGAAAAAGTAGCTGGATCCCCAGAAGTCTGTGGGGCTTGATGGAATTCAGCCAAGAGTACTCAAAAGAGCTGGATAATGTCATTCATCATAAGATCTCTTTAAATGAATTTTGAATGGTCTTGGGAATCTGGACAGGTCTCAGTCAATTGCAATCTGGCTAACATTCTCTGAAGAGATGGGACTGCAAATGTGGTCCTGGAAACTACAGGCCTGTCAGCCTCATTTCAGTGACCAGTAAAAGTGTGGAGAAGATTATTCTGGGAATAATCTTCTCTGCAAGCATTCAAATACAATGCAGGTGTCAGTCAGAGCCAGTATGGCTTCATGAACGGAAAGTCCTACTCAGTACCATCAGAGGAAGAGAAGGTCTTTAAATATGTCAAGAAGGTGACAGACTCTAGCTCCATTGATGGGCACTGCAGGTGGAGCAACTCTTACAGGTATCAGTCATTCATATAAACAAGAAGAAATGGACCCACAAGTCAGCTCATGGTAAAGTAGGATGAAGCAGGGCTATCGCAAGAGCAGGAGGAAAAGACAGAAAAGTGACAACAATTCAGTACCTTATCCCTGAGTGAACTGTGGAATATATAAAGAGACTTCACCCATCCTGGAATTTTAGAGTAAGGAAGTAGCTGGGATTTCTTTGCACAAAAGGGGGCATTACCAAGGCAATTAGGAAAAGAATACAAGTTGACAGCTTCTGGAGGATACTCCTGTCAAGTGTGAAGGAGAGAGGTACCCCTTTAAGGGAGATGTTATGTGCCACCCAGGCTAGTGGATCACCATGTCCAGCACCTGAGGGAATCAGCCATGCTAGAGATTATTTATTGTGACCAAAACAATGTGCAGCTACCCACAGATCCAGGTGAAATCCAGTGTGCATGACCGTTAGGGGTGGCAATATGAGTGGAGCACACCATGCACCATTGTTGTGTGCCCATTTATTGGTGATAATGAGACAAAGAGGCAGTGGTGGTGGGCAAAGTGCTTGTCAGCTCTGGCAATACTGAGTCCCTATGGACCAGAAAAAATGGTTGAGAAATGGGAAAAACTGTTCCAGAAGTTCCGGCAACAGAAAAAATGACAGATCCTACTCCCCATCTGTACGGCCCAGTATCTCTGCTGTTAAGAGTAAGTGTTCTTTGCTCAAGTGAGAGGATGTAGAGGGTAGACACTGTGGGTTGCTCTGTGTTTTAGTCTGAGGAATCACAGAGCAGACATGAGAAAGTGGGATGGAAAACCTACCTTGAAGTCTAGAGGCACTGGTAACTTGAGTTGTAGGAAGATACAATCCCAAATGGCTTTTTTACCAGGAAAATTGTTCTTCCAGTCTCCAGTTTACCAGAGTGGAAGATCTTATCTTACTCCTAATTTTTTGCAAAGAAATTCTAATCTTATTTTCTTTATATGAAGTAAGTGGACAGTCCAGTGACCAGGAGTGGAGGGGCCCTGATCCAGCCAGGTGTAGGAGAGGGGCAGTCATGATTATTAGACTCTGTGGATCCGACAACCTGTCAGCATGTCAGACCCATGGGTGTATAAGGCTCTAGCAGTCACCAGTGCAGAGTCAAACTATTAAGAACCCATTTGTACTTCTGGTGTGACAAGGGCATCCCAGTAGCTGACTGTTGGAGGCTGAAGTGAGCTTGATTGGGAATGAGTGGCAGAAGCACCTTACTGTGATGACCCCTGAGGCCCTGTGCATCCTTAACAGAGGCTACCTCAGGAAAGTACATTTCAAGGACCTAAAGGGTACCAGTGGTGCTTTGGTGTCTCTGCCTAGCACCAGCAGAGACCATGATTCTCACCCAGAAGCTGATCAGCAAACTCCAGAGCCAAGGAGTGATCAGCAGGACCCACTCACCCAGTCAAGTCCAAGGGAGAGTGGAACTAAGGGACAGTAGAACTCTTGTGGCCTGACCGAAGTCATGCTAGCTCTGAGTGCTGCTTTACTGGACTTGCTGGGACTTGAATAACAGCTGGACTCAACGGCCACCAAGTGGTGCCACAACTGATATTATTAGCAGATTTTTCTCAATGCCTTTGGCAGCAGTGTGTGGGCCAGAGTTCACTTTCGCTTGGCGAGGTGTCAAGCACACCTGCAACTGACTGCCTTAGAGTTGAAACATAGCCCTGCCAGGGAGATGGGGTGGGGAATGTGAGGTGTGATGGGGTGAAAGAAGATCTATGTGGTATTTAGTTGCTGGCTTAGCTGTAGGTACAAGCCCTGACTTGTATTAAGGACAGCTTGGCCAATTCAGCTAATCTGTGCTTCATCTCTAAACTAAGCTATTAAGGAAAATTTAGGTAATGAAGGTCTTATGATGCATGTTGTACTCTCTTGAACTGCCCAAGCAGGGATAAACACTGTATAGGCTGGCTTTACCAGCCTGGACAGTTTATCTTCAGAGCTAATTTCAAATGAAACCAGCATCGTCTTTAATTCAAAAGCCGGTTAGTACTTGGTTTAAGTACTCAAGAGTTTCATCCACTGCTGCAGCAGCTGCTGCACTTATGATTAAAGAATTTCCTAGTGGTATGCTTCTTTACATCAGTAGCTTTATATAATAATGAACTTTAGAATAAATTATAGAATGTGCAGCACTGGCTATTTTCTCACTCATGTTTATACTGAGGATTCTTCAGCAGCCTCAATGGTAAGAGATGGTGGTAGCTACCCTTCCACAGAGACTTTGAGAAACTGGAAACAAGCTGTTGTGCTGCCCTTTTTACCTTAAAAACTAGAATGTGGTGGAAATATGGAACTGGGAGGCACTGGTGGGGGTGCTTTCTCTCTTGAAGGATAATTTTTTTTTTAAACATCCTCATCTGACTTGTATGATTTTGTTTCCTTGAGTACACTTTAGTCAGCTGAAGAATGTAAAATTTGTACTCTTCTTGCCTGCTTTTTCCAAAGTGTTGTGCTTTGGCACATGGCTCATCCATTTTTCCTGGTTCTGTGTGGGCTCTCCTACTGTCAGAGCACATTGGCATCTAAGATAAGGACCATTCTATTTCAGCAGCACAAATGGAAAGCTAAACAGGACTAGTAATTTCTTTTTTATTTAACAAAATTAGGTTCTTGTCTGTCCTTCCAAGATTCTGAAGTTCTTAAGTTCAAGTAAAACTTTGCTTTACTTAATAGGTGTACCTGTTGAGAGGTACTGTTTCCTTGTGACTACTGTTCAAAGTAAGCACGTGTACTTCAATTTTATACTACACATGTTGTTCTGAGATGGCTTACTTTTATTTTTTGCATTTTTCCGTTTCTTACTTGCTTCCTAGAGTCATGCATTTGCATTCCTTGGTTGACTGTGGCCAAATCTGAGGCAAAAAAACCTGAGTCTTTACTGATTTACTAGAAGGAAAAAGGAGTATGCGGTATTCCGATTAAATTTTCTTCTTTAATATTCACTATTGCTAACCTGTGAGTTGTTTCTCCTCAGAGCGAGAGATAAAGGGTACAGAAGATACGGGAAAAGGTGGAACCACTGTAAAAAGCACCATGTGCCTCTTAGGGAGACAGAGCTGATGTAAATGGTGAAAGCTATGTACCTATGAAGTGAATTTTAAAAAGGAAGTACATTTTGCTTTTACTTCTTTTCCAAGTTTGGTTTTGGGGTTGTTTTTGTTTGTTTCGGTTGTTGGTTTTTTGTTAGTTTTTTTTTTGTTGGTTGGTTGTTTTTTTGGGGTTTTTTTGTTTGTTTGTTTTTGGTTTTAGTGGTTTTTTTTTTTTTTTTCCTTAGAGGAGGGGTATGAGGTGGTGATACTTAAATGCTTACTTGTATATGAATGGAAAAAAGTATAACCAAAAGGAAGAGTTAGCTTTTTTCTAAGGTTTTGGGTATTCTTTGTATATTGAACTGGTGCTATTCTGGTGTGGGAAGTAGAACCCGGTATCTTTTAATGTAGCCTTTTCTTGGAGTAGTGAAAGTTACTGTCACTACAACTGTAAATTGTACAGTTGCCTTGGTAATTGGGCTAAAAATTTGCCAGTCACTGTAGAATCACAGAATGTTAAGGGATTGAATGGACATGAAAGATCATCTAGACCCAAGCCTCCCAGCCAGAGCAGGGACAGCTCCCATTAGACTAGGTTGCTCAAGGTGCTGTCCATCCTAGCCTTGAACATCGCCAGGGTTGAGCCATCCACAACTCAAAATTAAGACAGTTCTGAACTGTTTCTTCCACAACCTACATGGAAAGACCATTCTGTTTCATATATAAGCTTAAAGGGGGACGTTTTTCTTCTTGTAGTTCCAGTCAATCTGTGTGAGAGCTATGACTTTGTGGAAACACATTTGGTTCTGCAAATGTTTTTTCTTTTTTTGCTGACATATTTGTGCCAGTATGCTTGGAGAAACCTCTAGACATGATGAGCTTGATGAAACTGCCAACTTGATGCCTTGGCTTGGATAAAGGTTCTTGCTGGGCCCCTCTCTTGGCAAAGTGGTTGTGTGTTGAAAGAGAAAAGGAACCTAGTTGCTTCTTGGCAGACCATACATTATTTAGCAGCATGGACCAGGATGACTCAATATAGGAGTCGGTGATAGACATGCCTGATCTTGTGCCTCCTGTCTTAAGTAAATCTCCCAAAGCTTGCCTGACCATAAGGACATATTTGAAACTTTCCTTACTATTGCAACTAGTACAGTTTTCTTTTCCTGAAGTTCTGAAGTAGTCTGAGAGTTGGACACACATTGCTATTAGTATGTGTTCTGATTAGAGCCTGGACATGGCCAAGACTTGTGTGCCACAGTTAGTCAAGTGTTCGCTTGAATAGTCAGAAATGGGAGAGTTTGTGAGAGCTGAAAATTCCTTCCTCTCGGGTTCAAAAAAAGGTTTCTGCTCAGTCAACAGTAAATATCACAGACGTGTGGACTTAGGCCCATACACCAAGTGCTAATGGTAAAGTTTTCTTATCAAGCAAGTAAAGACTTGCTTGTCATCTTATTCTGGAGTAAGGAGGTAATGCTGTTACCACATACTAAGGCAAGATAATCTACTATCTTAGTAGCAATGCTATTGTTTGTTGTGATGCAGTGAATGAATCGTGCTTTTATTCCAGTTCTCTAAAGCATTCAGTTTGCCACAGAGTGGTATATAAACTTCTGCAAGCCAGTGTTTGGGTGTGCTGCACTCCTCAGATTTCTTGTCAACCTCACATGCACTCTTGCTCTCCAGAAATCCTCTTATTGGAGGGTGAATGAGGACAGTCTGTCATCCAAACAGAGAGGAGGTTAGTGGAAAACCTGTTTCTGAAAATAATTGTGTGTCTGTCAACTCTTGGCAGCACTGGTTCTTCTAAAAAGTGTAGTGTTGGGTAGGTGAGTAGAAATACTTGTCTGTAACTAGTAGTAGGCCAGAGGAAAGAAAAAAATATTTCTATTAGTTTTAGTTGAGGGAAGTGAGATTATAGTGATGATAGAATATATCACACTGGCTTTTATTTTCACCAAGAAATAATGGACTAAGATGAAGATGTTTTGTCTGGATTCTCTCCCTTAAGGCTGTTGTTACTAAATCCATTGGGGCAGTTGGTTAAACTTAATGGCTTTGTGACTGTGTAATTTTGTTTTTTACTTTTTGGTTTTGGTGGTTTTTTGTTTGTTTGCATCATTTTCGGTGGTGTCTTGGTGGTTTTGGGTTTTTTTTTTTTTTTGTTATTTTTTGGGTTGTTTTTTTTTTTTTTTTTTTTTGGTGCTTTTTCCCCTTTTCTGCAAACTTCCTATTTCCAGGGCTGGAGAATATTTAAGATTTTTCTTTTTTTTTCTCTTTAGCATATATAGTAATTTATGGTTAAACAGCTACTCTAAGGACCTGTGGCAAAACTGGAGATAGGCCACTGGAAATATGGTGGAGCGGTAGAATTGCCAGTTGTGGATTTGGTAAATCCATCTCTTTTTAGGTGTGTATTATGGTATAAGCCCAGCTGACAGCTCACACAGCCATTTGCTCACTACCCCACCAGTGGGATTGAGGAAAGAATCAGAAGAGTAAGAGGTAGAGAACTCATGGGTCGAGATAAAGACAGTTTAATAGGGAAAGCAAAAGCAGTGCACAAAAGCAAAGCAAAACAAGGAGTTAATTCACTCCTTCCCTGGGCAGGCAGGTGTTCAGCCATCAAAGCAGAGCAGAGCTCCATCACAGGTGACAATGACTTGGGAAGAAAAACATCACCACTCCATAGAGTGGTGATGTTTCTTCTACTTCTTCTACTTTCTTCTTCTTCCTTCCCTTTACGTACTGAGCATGATGCCACATGATCTAGAATATCCCTTTAGTCAGTTTGGGTCACCTGCCCCTGCTGTGTCCCCTCCCAACCTCCCCTGCACACCCAACTTCCTCCGCAAACTGGAATACAAAAAGCAGAAAACAAAAACTTGCCTGTGGGTAAGTCCCTCCGAGCAATAACAGAAACATCTCTATAGTATCAACTCTTGTGTTCAGCACAAATCCGAAACACAGCCATATACTAGCCGCTGTGAACAAAATTACCCCAGCCAAAACCAGCAGAGTGAGGCATCTTACACAGATGTTCAAGGTTCTTCTCGCTCAGCTGGCTGGAAGGAGCTGAGTAAACATGCAAAAACTGAAGTAGTCCTCCTTTTTGACAAAACCCTCCCACCTTAATTTGGGGAATCAGTAATTTGTTACAAAAACAATTTAAAATAATGACTTTGAGAGAAGCAATATATAATATGGGATTGACTTTTGACTTTTTTCATAAACTGTAGCATAACTGAATACTTAATGAAGTACAGCTTTTTTGGCTCTTCCCAGTAAGAAAAGTATTTTGAAAAGTAATTCTGTTAGCTGCATTAAGGAAGAACAATAGTGTTTGAGCCATTTTAATCTAAATATTATAGTATTTTTAATAGATGATGAAGATGTTAATTATTATGTTCCTTTTCAAGAGAAATGGGAAAAGCTTAGGAACTCAACTTCGGAGACAAAGCAATCTGCCTAAATTTAAGTGTGTGGTTTGGACCAGAGAAAGAATTTAAAGGTAAGACTTGGTGTAAGCATATTGCTAAAAAATATTTAAATCTGTGCCATGTTCAGATGGAGAATCTTAGCAGGAAAAACATGCAGCTCTGAGAAATACAGTTTAATATACCTGCCTGTATAGTCTACTTCACACCACTGAAGTAGCTGGCTTTGTTAAGGGGTGGTCTACTCAGCTTCAGCAAAGTTTTCTTAAAACCATGGGAAAGAGACATTCAGTAGCAGCTCAGTGTCTGTTTTTTAATGTCATTTGGATTGAAGTGCCGCACGGTTATAGCTCTGAATAATACGGGGTAGCTCATGGCCGTTCCCTTCTCGAAGATGGCGTACTTGGTTTGATGCTTTGCCAAAGTGCTGTATCTTCTGCTAAATGTGAACTATGTAATTTCAAGTCATATTGAGATGAAGGGATGGCCAAAGTTGTATAGTTAAGCTTCAGAGTGAACATTTTTCTCAGCAAATTACACCAAAGGAGTCTTAAAATCCAAGACCAAAAAAAAAAAAAAAAGAAAAAAGGTAGGTTGTTTAAAAGTCCATTTTACTTATTTGAATGATAGGATTTTTAGCTGCTGAGTTCATAAAGTTATATTTGGATTGGAAGTGCAAACTAAATGCAGGTTTTTCCAGTTTTGTTCTTTTTTGTGAACTGGAACCAAATACAGGGTCATGTTAGTGTCACAAATCGGGTCCCCCATAGGAGGGTCTTCCTGGAAATCATGGTCTGTTTTTATTATCTTCTGCAGTTCAGAGTTCTGCTGTGAAAGACTCCTCCTAACTGCTTTCTCAGTTAGTGCTTGTTGTGAATTTGTACACTGGAGTACTGAAAAAGTGCTTGTAATTTTAAATAGTAATGTGTGTGAATGAAGAGGAGGATGTTCAGGGCTGTAAGGGAAAGTAGGCAAGAAGTTATTGGGTACATGTTGAAGTTACTAGTTTCATGCTGAATCAGCCAGAGTGTTCATCTTACAGGTATGTCATCACAGGTAGCTGTGCATGGGCACAAATGAAGGAACAGTAAAGAAAACATAATGGGGACGAAAACTAGACATTACTTAGTGGTTTATGTGCTTTCTCTGAACAGCAGTCTGAGTTGCAACATGGAACACAGTTTGTGGTCCTGTTACCTAGTTTTTCTACAAAAAGCAACTTGTCTCGGCCAATGGGATTTGTACAGTTGCCTTCAATTCCTGTCAGTGTTTCTGTGTGGGTGTCTTCTTCTGGTGCAGCAGAGAAAGGAAGTTGCCTGACATCACTGAAAGAATTGACGTCCAGTGTGGTTAATATTTTGGCTTAGTTTCTTTTTGTTTTTTAAATCCACATAACGTGTTGCTTTGTGTTTGATGTTTGTGGAAGTCCTCTGGTGTGAGGGAGACATGTTGAGAGGAAGAAGGGGAAGCTGAGATTACATCTTGCGATGACAGCCAAGGATATAGGGCTTGCCTGTACAGTTGTCTCTGAAACATGCTCCTCTTGTCCTTGACTGAAAGTTTTGTGTCTGATCCTTTTTCTTTGTTTTAGGTCTGGTCTTTGCTGTAGATGAGATAAAGCAGTTTTATTCTGGGAAGGTAAACTCTGTATCAGTTTTGTGGTTTATATCTTTGTAGATCATACCATAGTACTTGGTCTCTTCAGTTTATGTATGTGAGGTCTGGTGGCTATTGACCTTAGATTTTATTAGTTGCAGAATTTGGTCTAAATGGTATCTTTCTAACATTAAAAAATAGTCACCCTTAAGTGTTTGTATGAATGAGTAATTAAAAAATCCATGTGAAATTTCAAAAACTTCTGCAACAGCATCCGCAAACTGATAAAAACTTTCTAGTATGTAATGACTGTGTGCTAAAGTGAAAATGGATAAGGATAGGAGTAATAGGTAGAGATCAGCTATGATATAAGTAGTTTCCTGGCAGCCTGGAAAAATTGTCTGTCTGATACTTCCCTTTCCATAATTTAAAAGAAGATCTCTACACCTCATGTAACATTTTTGGCTGTTTTTCTGTTCTGTGTCTCTGGGTGCTGGTGGAAGGAAGAAAGGGTGCAAGGGGAGGTTGAGTGCTTTGGATTGAACCGTTGTGCGGTTCATGCAGGATTTCCTTTGGCAACGTATGAGTCATGAGAGGCAGAGACACTTACTGCGGTGTGGGCTTGCTGCAGAGGAGCCAGTGCTCTGATTGCCCATGAGTACTCTGGAGGAGGAGGAGGAGGGAGTGTGTGTGCATGAGCAGCTGCCTAGAGGCACTGACAAACTGTAAACTTACATTTGTGGTAAAGTGACCCTTTGGGTAGAAGGAGTGATACATCTGGTAACAACTGCTTATTAATCCTGTCCTTGTTATTACATGCCAGCTAGATCTTTCAAAGGCTATAAATTCCCCATGACGTCAGTAAGCTGTACTGGGGGGTGTGCATGCTGGGGAATGGAACTACAACTGTCTGTCAGATGTTACAGCTTCCGACTGGGAAACACATGCTGCTTTCAGTGCACTTGTGTAGTCCATTTGTTGTCTCTGTTCTGGATCCTGCAGTACCTGAAGAAATACCATGCTCTGCTTGGGGATGGACTGGAGGAAGAATTGACATTGGGGGAGACATGACAGAAGAAGTAAAGCTGTAGACTTACATGGACACTTGGCACATTACCAAAATTTAGGGGGGCATTAATAGGCTAACTATTACTTTATGTTAATGAAATTTTTGTGTTACTTGTAGGGTTTTTCTGTTTTATTTTCTTGTAAGAATTACTGTATCTTCAAATGAGAATGTGTTCTTTTTGTGTTTGCCTGTAAGTAGCCCAGGAAGAACTAACACTTTAGCTTACTGGCTGGTTAAGTCAAGATCTGATTCTGCTTAGTGTAATTTAATGTGACATTTGGTCTGAATGTGACACCGTATTTCTGTGTTAGGTGTTTGTCTGGCTTTTTTTTCTGGTGGAAAGAACAAACTCCCTAGAATGCATATAAAGTAGTTAATCATTAGTTAATTTTATACTAGTAATGTTTTTAAATTACTACAACCTTTTGACAATGCTTTTCTGGTAATGAAAATATATAGTTTTCAGAAGAGATGGAAGCTAGTCTTGCACAGAGAGAACAAGCCGTGCTCTGGACAAAAGTCGCTGCTTTCATCTTGCAATACAGCCACTTTTAACTCTAGATAAAGTTGATTTCTAAAGGTCTCTTCTGTTACTGCAGTTAGTACTGCTCATGGATCAGAAAATATAGAGACTTTGAAGTTCTGAAATAAGAACAACTTAATCAAAAATAGGGTTGTTGGAATTACCATTACTGCAGCAAGATCTTCTTTTAAAGGAAATGCATCAGTTAAGAAAAATAACTTAAATTGCTTTTCACATAAAATAGAACCTTGTGGTGCTAAATATGCAGCAGCTGCTATTACAATTCATATTCTTTACAAATGAGTGATCAGCTGTATAGTCAAGCAGATACTTAACCAGAGGAAGACAGGAAAAGGTTAAAACCTAAGATAATAATTTTAATGCCCCTTTCATCTTTTTTTATTTGTTACAGGCAAAGCTAGCCTTTATTAGTTACAGGGAGATTGTTTTTAATATGAGGTAAACCTGTTCTGTTCCCCAGCTTGGGGTCATCTCTGTAATGTCTTAATATCACCAGTGGCAAAGTAATGTGTCTTGAATGAGATTTAATATAGGATTGTTGATTACATTGTAGTTTATAAGCATTCTGTAACACTGTCAAAATAGCTCTCTAGGGAAGCTGTAATTTGATTTTGTCTGCATAGTCTATATTAAGTGCATGGTGAACCATAATTAGGGTTTTTCCCGGTAGCTTTAGACATCTCTTGGAAGTGGTAAGTATCAAGCATCTTTATATGAAATTGCTTAGTAAAGTCCAGGACAACACAATGTGCTCTTCGTCTAGCTATCTATATTTTGCTTTAGTGGGAAGTAGACTCCACTGTGTCTGTTTCTTATGTTGAGCAAGGACTGTCTCTTAATTGTAATTGCAGCTTGACTTTCTCTATGTCTTTGTGTTTAATCCATCCTATGTGTGAGTTATGTGTAAGTAAAAACTGTCAGGTTCTGCCTCATCAGTCACATTACAAACACTGAAGTATGGGAATGACCATGGAAAGGTTAGATGAAAATGCTAAATAGACCTACCCTTGTGAGACAGGAAGCATGATACTCCACCTCCAATAAGAGCTGTTTTCTGTTGTTTGTTAAATGGATCTTCCAATCATATTTTTCTTTCCTCTTCACATAACTTTTATTTTATGTGGTAGGTTGTGTTGACTCAAGTGAGGGCAAAAAGTATCTTGGCTTCTTATCTACTGATACCCTATCTCTTGAAGTGATAACATTTCATTATCAGCAAACTGTCTAGTGATCCTTTGACTAAACTGAGCTGAAGTTTCTGTGGATGTTACTGAGTCATGGAAAGTTAAACTTGATGAGAGAGAGCCAATTCTGAACTAAAATAGATGGTAGGTCACTGGCTAGGAAATAGTAACCTTCCCAGATTGTGGAAGACCAAGCTTTTTGGTTTGAGTTCAGTGTGGCTAGTAACTTCCAAGTTGCTCATGCCTTGATTGCCTATGTTAAGAGAGTTAACTTGCTCTCTTTCTGCTGCTCTACCTTCAGTTAGTGTCTCAAAGTACTCTCTACTTGTGTCTCTGAAATTACGTTGTGTCCACCTCTTTTATCAAATGAAAAATAATAATGAAATTGGAAGCCAACAGAAGTTTATTGAAAGTTTATTGTTAAGCTGTGTGGCTTAAAGTAGGGAAAGCCTTATCAGATTGGTCTTTCAGCAGTGGTATCTCATCCATGTTTGTGTCCAGTGTCCTGGAAAAACAGCTGTAACTAGTATTTACTCATGTTGGAATTATTAGGACTAGAAAGATGTAGTAGAACTCTTGCTAACTTTATAAACATAATAAATAGCATCCTAAAATTCTTTTTGATTTCAGTGGTGTTTTATGCAATTTCTGTGGAATGACTGAATGATGGTACAAGATTTTACAAAAACTGATGAGCTTGACACAGAGTTCTTGAAATACTTAAAAGCTTGTCTGCTGCAAGATTTAATTTGACTGAGTAATCTTTCTTATGGCTAGGAAGGACAAGCTTAGTGTTTTCCCTTGTGTAGTATCTGTTTTGAGAAGAATGCTTTTGTATTCTTTCAGTCTTCTCGGGCCCTGTACTAGCTTTTGCGTTCTTCTCAAATTTCTCTTCCTACTGTAGGAAAAAGAAGATGTATCCAGACAAGCTGATTGTATTTGCCTTTCAGTTTAGGATTGCTTGGCAATCAGTTTTGTGTAATGAAGTTGACCAATAATAGAATCATATGCAATATTTGCAGAGATTTTCTATGAGGAGTGCACTTTGGTGCAAATGTAATTAATGTTGAACTCTTGATTATGTGGTTTGTTTGTTCTGTTGTTGTTGTTTGGTTTTGTGTTTTGTTTGTTTGTTTTGGTTTGTTTTTTTTTTCCAGTACCACATTCAAACAGATAGAAGCTACATGACACTCCTTTGGTCTTGGGGGTGCCCAGGGAGGTTTGTGTGAGACAGACAGAAAAGGTGATCAGCTAGGAAGATGAAAGCTTTATTGCAGCAGTAAAGTTCTAGGCTACTGTCCTATTCTTCTGCCTCTTAGAAGTGCTTCCTTTGTAGAAAGAACTGCAGGTTGAATAGGAAGAAGAAGCCACTGTCAACACTAAGTAAAGTTGTCCTGGTGTTTAGCCAACTTTTAACTGAAACTCTATTATGCGTTCTTCGGCAGCATGTTGGATATGAATCTGATAATGGATAACTGTTGACAGCAACCATTTGTATGTCAATTAAAGTAGTCATAATGCTTTACTTGGTGAGTGTGTAGCTGAATCTGCTGATTTTTCCACTTTTCAGTCATGAAGGAAGGATGCTGTTTAAAACAGTAGAAGCTCACCCAGTTAATAGCTGGTGAGAGTGATACCAATTTTTAAAATGTCACTGCCCATCTTTACAAGTAGGTGCAGAAAAACCTTAATCTTGAGGCTGCCTTTGGTATGCAGCCAGCCTGACACATGTGACTGCAGTTCCTT
Source organism: Ammospiza caudacuta (assembly GCF_027887145.1). Classification (NCBI taxonomy): domain Eukaryota; kingdom Metazoa; phylum Chordata; class Aves; order Passeriformes; family Passerellidae; genus Ammospiza; species Ammospiza caudacuta. The sequence goes on from NC_080632.1 coordinate 36,965,304, forward strand.
TGGCTGAGGTTTGTTCTTGGTCTTGCCCGGGTTTTTACAGTATGGCTGTCTAAGAATCGTCTGGCTGCATGCAGTTGAAGGCACAGTAGGAACTGTCTACTTTCTGTAACATGTTGGTTAGCTGCTCTTAATTATAACAGTTGTTTCCATTGCAAATGTCTGTTCTGTGTAAAAACTGGAGGGTATATATATTTTTTAAAGACTCAATTTTCTTGTATCTTCTGGAAATTTTTGGGTGATCAGCAGCCAAAATCAAAAGGCCACTGTGTTCCAGACTGTAATGGGGAAGCCTTTGTTCTTGTGGTTACTGACATCTAATTTTCAAGCTAAATGACACTGAAATTTGTTTTAATTTCTAATTGTTCATCAGCTCTTTAGTTAACCTAACTTCTAGCAAAAGTGAGTTTTACCTTATCAGATCCACATTTCTTCTTGGTGTGTGGATGTGTCTCTGGCGTTGTAATATTTGGTGTCATTTTGTTTTTGTGGTTTGATTTTAGTTTCTTCTTTTTTTTTTTTTTTTTTTTTTTTTTTTTTTTTTTGTTGTTGTTGTTGTTAAAGCATGACTCCCAACCAAGTTTTGAATGTCGCATGTTCTATTTGGATGAGAGTGAATAAGTAAGTCTGAATTACCAAGTCTGTTATTTGGCTTCTGACTACTGAAGTTCTTCATCTGCAGTAGAAAACAGCTTCTCCAAAACAACGACCATTGTCTGTACACTCAACTCTCTGGAAAAACACTCTTATTTTAGGCAAATAATCTTGAGAGTTTTTAAAAAGCAGATGAGTTATGTTTATAGTTCAAACCAAAAAATCTGAAATAATATGTAACCGTAAAAATATGTGCTTTTTTTTTAGAGAAATAATTTTACTTTTTACTTTTCATGTGAAAATTAGTTGTACTGTGTAGAGCAGAACTTACGCATTTTCATTCCATTCTTGCTGCCTCAAGGCTATTTCTGTCTCTGGCAAGGGGAAATAATTTTCCTGTTTTGTAACAACTTCATCATCTCCTTCCCCTTTGAACTGTGTGTTATTCAGTTGTTTCTCTTCCAAGGCTATTAATTGTTAATACCTGGATCTGGTGTCGAAGTGTCAAATAAAGCATATGTAGGTGACAGAGATGAAGACTGGGAGATATCTTTTCCTTCCTCTGCTCTCCCAAGTTGTTTCTCTGCCAAGATAGCATTGAAATGATGTTTCTCTCCTATGTTGGGTTTTTTTTTACCTGTAAACATAAAGATGTAGTTTAACTTCCATTTTATGTTCTACTGGCTTGTAGAGTAGATAGCAGTTTCTTACAGAAAAGAGCAATGAAGTCTAATGAAGCAGTAGTTAAAAAATAATGATTTTTACGCACTTTATAATGCAAAGTTTTGTCAATTCTACAGAAATACTAGGAAGTGAAAAGCATCTTAAATTTTTGAGATGAAACCTAAATTTTATTTGGCTCATCAAAATACATCTTCTTTACATCAATACTTTATGAATTAGCTGAAGATACATCACAAATAACCTCTTGGATCCTGCTGTAATGCTGGGTATTTTGTTTCCTAACGTATGGGAAAATACATAGTACTGAGTTGGGTTTTCTCATGCAACTGCCCATTTAAGCAACAGTTGTTCTGTCCACTGCCATCCGATTTTTATGGACACCTTTCCGGCATATTAATAGATAGTTTCATAAGTCAAGTTCTCAGAACTGCTTCTCTTTTTTTAGTTCATGCAGGTACTATCTGCAGTTTGTAGATGTGTGTAGCTGTGTTACCCTACTTCTCTTAACTTCAGATGAGTCAAAACCAGTTTTCATGGCTGGATGTATTTATTTTGGACGGAACAGTCTCACAAACTAAATTTTCGTCATTTAAGACTGGTAAGTTGCTCTTTTGTTCACCTCCATCATTCTTTTTTGTGAAGTAGTAATTTCTGATACTTAATGCTTTAGAGTTGTCCACAAAAACTAGATTTGTTAACTGATGTGCAACAAGCTAATAATTCCACAAGAGGGACATTGATTATTTATTTTTTTTCAGAGTTGTGCAAGCCTGGGTGCTCAGTTGTATTCCACAAGTCAAGCATGCCCTTCCAGGCTTCCCATGCCATTATTTAGACGCAGAGTTCAGTGTTAGCAACCTCCCAAGTACAGCCCCTCTATTTAGTTAATGATTTCCATACAAGTTACATAATCACAGGGATGGGTCTTCACCTGAGCAAGGGTCTTCCCGACTCGTCTGTCTGGGAGTTGCGTTGGTGTTCATTGTTATTTTCCAGCTTCTGTTAGCAGTTCTCAGTTCAGTCAAGTCGGCTAAGTGGAGAGATAGCATGTTGTTGTTTGGTATTCTGGAGTAATATTCTAAGGAGCTTTCATATCGCTATAATGTTTGGTAACTTTTAAATGCACAGTGTTTTTAGGTTATCACTTTTGTGGACCTAAAATGAAAAATTCTTAGCCACCAGTTTCTTTGAATAATTTTTTATTTAGTCCTGGCTAAGGATAAGGAGAAAAAAAATAGTCACAAAATTTCTTAACAGAAAAGGGGGAGGGGGGACGTGTATATATTTATATTCTGTTCCATTTGATATTAAGAGTATATGGTGACTGCTGACTTAGAGAAGCTGTTTGGAAACTGGTTTCGTCTTTGAAACTGTGAGAAACGACCCTCACTTTTAAAATTTTAACAGCTTTATTAAACCTTAACAAAAATTGCAACAAAGGACTGAATAAGGAAAAATTGCAGTCCTGGGAGTCCCTGTGACTATAAGCCACATGCTCCTCTACAAAATGGATGCTCTGCCTTTTATATCTTTAGCCCCCTCTCAGAGTTTTGTCAGTCAACTCCTCTGCCATCCATTGCTGGAGCTGACTTTCTTACATCTTGATTGGAGGTCAGGTGTTGTCACACTGTGCCTCCTGGTAACAAGCTGGCCTTCTTCAAATGTCCTGACAAGGGGGAGGGGAAAGAGGACTATGGGAGGATGTATTACAATAACATCACTATACATTTTAACATCCACGTAATATCTGCCTCTTAATTGTGAGAGCCAGCTACTACATTACTCGTCTACAATAAAATGAAGACCGCATGGAAGGTCTTCTGTAATCTCCATTCATATTATAAGCATTGTAGGTCAGTTTCTTCTTATACCTCACCCACTGTCTTCCCATGGTTGCATGTTTTTCCTGTGTTCAGTATTACCAAAGGGAAAGAGTTTAATGCATACTCCCACATGCAATGTATATGCCAGTGCTGTTTCGGCTGAGTGTGCCAACTTTTAGCCAGGGTCAATAGGAAGCCTCTCCTGTAATTTTAGAAAGCTGTTTCTGAGCTTGTAAGCTAAGTTTTATTTAAAATCCCTAAGTCCTGGGGGATGAATCCACATACAGAATGACAACTTTAACGTGAACACAGTGAAAGGTGTGTTATCCTTTCTTTTTGGTTAAGAAAATTTAGACCTCTCAGTGAAGCCTTTTTCTCTTCATGTAGAATTCAGTCACCAACTTCCAAAATGGTAACTGAGCTTTCATGGGCAGCTGCAGTTGAGTATGTAGGGCAGCATGCCTGAGGCCAGAGACTGGGTTTCCTGTGCATCCCTTTCACCTACCATTGATGGCTTTTTTGAGAAGAACATGGGGTGAGACTGAATTACAAAAGAGTAAAAGAGTAGTTAGATGTATGCATACTTGAACAGAAGTTTTAACAAAAGCATCTTGAAGTGCATGTGCTTGTTAAATATGCAACTATCTTCATGGATTCCCATGCTTTGCAATAACTTAATATGTGGCTTTCCCAAGGAGGGTATTACAGATAAGTTTATGTTTTTTCAATTCACTTTAAAACTTTTCTTTATTTAATACTGACAAAATAGAGCTGTGATAAGGACAAGGAATGTGGTAGAGCAATAGTATTAAATGCTGGGTAGGAATTCATTATTTTATGTGGTCTCATTTGTCTGTTGAATTAATAAGGACCCTTATTCATGTTATGTTTATATTTTTGGGATAACACTTTTGGTGGAACCTTGTTTCCTTTGCCCAATCACTATGAATTCCAAATTATGTCTGCTGTATCTAGATACTATTGGATTTAGTTTTTTGAAGTAATGTTGTTTTCAGTGAGGAGAACCAGATGCTTCGTGGCCTACTTGGTAGTCATATTTTATCATAAATCTGAATTTTAAAGGAATAGTTTAGATTGATCAAATTGGCCTGCTTCACTTGGAAAAGAGCAGTGTTTAAATGCTTAGCATGATAAAATATTTAGTGAACTTAAAAACAGTTGAGGAGTCACAGGATGTAGTCGGAAATTTCCTTAGAGTTGATTTATGATGAATGTGGAAGAAAGTAGAATTCACATTTGATGCTAGAATCTCTAATAAGCAAGGCAAGTTGTTTCTTCTTTCTTCCAGTGCATTAGAACAAGTGTAGGTAGATGTTCTTATATTAGGTAAAGAACCATCCTGACATGCTGCTTTTGTGAAGCTTGAGAGGTGAAGTGTCTGCTGTGAGTGATTTCTTGCTAGAGTGCAGGAACTCTCCCCTTCTTCTGCGTTAGTACACTGTGTCCATTTATGTCTCTGATTTTCACTTTCTGTGCATCACAAAACATATTAGTACCTCTATGTTATGCAAACTTAATTTTTAAGCCTGATTGCATCTTGAAAAGGATGCATCACAAAGATTTAAAGAAATAATGCAATTATCAAACAAACTAAATCAAAGACTGTGCAATTCAAGAAACATAATTTTTCAGATGGCTCTATTTTGATAAATCTTCTGCTAATGATTTTCAGATATCTGTGGAAAAGTCTAAGTCATGCTATCTAGTGGCAGTTTTGCATATATTTATGTGTTTTAAATTCTTGGATTGATGTGTACTCTGGAAAAAGTGCTCTAAAAACCTGTGGATTGCAGCATTAACCAGCATTGTATTGAGCAAGATAGTTGTCAAACTGTTTCTCTTGGTGCTAGTTTACATGCTCGTGTATTTCTTAAGACTTTGTTGTCCTTTTTGTACATTTAACTACAGTTTATATTTGCTGAGGATTTCTGCTGTATGTGTGTCCTGTGGACAGGACACCATTATAGCAAGGATACACTGGAGCAGTATCTTTGGGACCTGCTGGAGGACAAACCTGGATCAGGCGGAGTAAATGAATGCATCCACCTCAGTCTCTTCAGCCATGTAAATAATGGAAATGGTGTTTTGTGCTAAGTGTGGAGGTCACATTCAGTCTTGAAGGAACTTGCCATGGCCAATGCCTGACAATGCCCTTTTTTTGTGCTGAGTAAAAACACGTCCCTTGCATTAAATAGCCTGCTTTGCTCTAGACTGAAATGAACGAGCCCCTCTGGAAACTGTTGTGGCTTCTCAGTTGTGTCAGCTGCAACTTGTAGTGCTGGAATGAGCACTTGAAAATAGAAACCTTACTAGGCTTTAATTGAAGGTGCAAGAATGCATCTGTCGATGTTTTTGATCTTCCATACTTTGAAGAGCAGACAAACATTATCAATCACTTGATTTTATTTTTTGTATTGACATATGCATATGTGTACACTTTTGTATATTAAATACATGCTTAGGCCTTTAAGATGCTGTGTATTTTATGTAACATTTCACTCAATTTTTTTGTTGAATAGACTTAATTTACAAGTAGATTTTAACAGACTACTGGAAAAAAGTGAATATGTTCTGAGTACTTTTTAAATAATTTGTTTCGTGGTAGGAATGTGATCACTTCTAGAACTTGATGAGGGAGGAGCTATTCTGGTTACCTTTGTTTCAGTCCTTAACTTTACACATTAGGATGATGCCACTTTTTGGTTGTAATGGGCATGGAATGGAGTAGAAAATGGCTAGGCTTCTCTTCTACTGCCCCCATCTTTTGTCTGAGAGTCTGTAAAGTCAACTGCAAACTTGTACAAGCCTGTGGAAATGGGACTAAGATACCAATTTGAAGACTTTCTAACATCCATTTTGAATGCAGTGAGAATAGGAAGACATGGGAAAATTCAGAAATACCTATGGATTGGCTTTTTGGTTTTTTGTTGTTTTGCTGGTTTTTGTTGGTTTTGGTTTTTTTTTTTTTTTTTTACATAGAAGCTGCCTTCAGTGATTTTGTTTTCAGCACTTTTGAGGAGTCCCTTGAAAGTCTGTGACTATTCCCTATGCATATGCCTTGGTGTTTGGGGAAAAAGATTAAGGTTGTACTTCATCCTTTTAAATGTTTGGACAGCCATTTGAACAGTGTGAATGACAGGAATCAAAACTCAGAAGCCACCAGGCAAAGGAGGCGTTTAGCTAGACAGAATGCAGATTCTCTCTCTGTTTCTTCCTGAATGGAGGTGCTGCCCTTGTATGAAGGTTTGAAAGAGCCTGCAAAAGAGTCAAATCATAGATATTTTTTCATGTGAATTTCCAGTCATTACTATTCTTTATTAAGTACTTGACAGTTCAAAGTACGTTACTTTTGCTTTTCAGGTTTGTTGTCTTAGGAGAAATGGAATTGTGCTCCAAAAGCTATAAGTGTGTTTTGCCGTGTTTGTTCTGCTGAATTTCTTCTTTTGTCTCCAGAAGTGTCTAAAGGAGGCAAGTAGTCTTTAGTGAAGGAGTTTATTAGAAGACTGGTGACTGCTGTCAGTGTCTAGGGTGAGACATGGGTAACATAATTTCTGTTCAGGATGTTCCTGTTGGTTTCTATTCAGCTTTCTGAAACTCCAGTTTACCACAGATCAGGAGGATCATTTAACTGGCTTTTTCAGAGTTCTTTTAAATGGCTTTTTCTGAGTTCTTTCAAGTTCTCCCTGTACTTGGCTCTGATGAGACCATTCTTGAAATTCTGTGTTCTGATTTAGTCCCCCTCATTCCAAGGCAGACAGTGAGGTGCTGTGGCATGTATAAAGAAGGACATGGAACTGGTGAAGGGTCTGGAGCATAAATCATGTGAGGAGGGGCTGAGGGAGCTGAGAGTGTCTAGCCTGGAGCAGACTTCAGAGGCTAACTGAAAAGGGTTGTATGGAAATGGGGGTTAGTCTCCTCGAGGTACCTTCCCGGGATATATTAAAAATCTGTTCCATCATGCTTCTAGTTTTTCTTAAGGAAAGAGCAGAACACACAATTACATGTGGGAAATAGTTTTTGATTGAAGAGTGACTGAGTAAAGTAGCAGTCTTTGGCTCAGAAGAGAGGTAAGTTGGATGATGTAACAAAAGCTTTCAAAATTTTAAGAAAAGAGTAAGTACAAATTGATTCTTTATTGTTTTTGAATAAATAAAACTAGGAATTGTTAAACAAAGGTAGCTGGAGCCAGGTTCAAGTAGAAATTCTTATTTTGCACAAAATGGGTATCAGGCTCATGGAATTCCTTACTAATTTTATAACTCATGAATAAAACAGTCTACATGCGCTTGAGGAAACTGGAATTTGGAAGGAACAGAGATCTGTTGAAAATCACATGATGATCAGACTGTATTTAGGCCTTGAATACCTGGGGTTGCCAGAGGCTGGAAAGTGTGAGGTGGAGAGGGATTTGTGAGGGAGTGCTGTAGCCCATTTGTCCTTGCCACACACTTCTAGAGCCCAGTTTTGGAAACTGGATACAGAAATAAATGATCTTTGAGCAACGCTGTTCTGCTTGTTTTTACATTTTTTACATTTGTGCATTTCTTCCTTTATTTCAATTTGAAATTTGAATCTAGGTTGAAAGAACTTTGAATCTAGATGGAAAGCAACAACTTCCAGATTTGTGGACTAAGCTGTTGACATAACAGCTTTTAATGTGGGAGCTGGCTGTATATGCATGCTATCTGTCATGCATTCCAGACCTCTTGTATGTACTCTGGCCAACCTGCATATCAGGTATATGCACCTTTTGTTTTGTGTGTTGATTATACTGTTCAGCTAGTGCATCCTGACGTGTGCTGCACAGACTCCTGAAGCATAAGCCTGTATTGCCTTCTGTGATTTACATGGTGGAAGCTTAGAATCTAAAAAGGAAAACATCTTTGGTTTAATTCAGCTGTAGTCTGATGTAGTAGGCCCATCGGAAATATCTCTGTATAATGATTTGCAGTGAAAGCTTAGCAAAGAGTCAGTAGACTGTGACTATTCTGGTGATTACTGTCTATTGTAGAAGTAAGTGCTATCTGGTAATGGTAAATTTCTGCTGTGCTACAAAACAAATGCACATTAGATTGAAACTTCTTTTTTTCTTCTGCAGGAAAACTTTGAAGATGCCTATGAAAACATCCCTGTGTAAGTAGAATTTTTTTTTAATGTATGCTTGTTGAAATTCCTTATACGGAAATAGAATACTGTGTGCACACCATACCAGGGAAATATAATTTTATATGCACTGACTACATTCACATTTTTCAGAACAGTTAAAGTCCTCAAGAGTTGAGAAATGGAAGTATGAGTAGGTTGATATATATGATGAAATATTTGTCAACAAATGTGACAATTGTAAGGAATTAAACCAGAAATCTAGTAACTGAGTTACATACTGACAGCTTTAGACATTTTTGCATGGTGAAAAAATATAGTCACTTAACGTTATTGGGAAAATTTTGGATCATACGTTATGTAAGACTATCTAAGCAAGATTTTCAAAATGGAAGTTGCTCTGTCTTATAATATACTGCTGCACAGATGTTTTCCCCTAATGAAGTGATATAGTCATTTCTCTGTTGTAAGATCTCATGCTGAAGCAACAACTGTGTTAAACTGTGATGAAAACACATTATGCTGTTTGTAAGTGGTTTTAGTTTTTCTCCAGGATTTTCTTGCATTTTTATGCCATGAGACACATGAGGAAGGGACTTTTGCTGATATCCTCAGATCACTAAAACACTTCTAGACCCAGCAGTAGGTTTGGACTGAACTTCATGGCCAAAACATCCATGGCCTTGGAAAATTGTATTTTACATATTGCCAGACCCTCTGTTTGTATCTTACCTAGAATAGTAAAGTCTGATCTGTGTAAAACTGAGAAAACTTAAGCATTGTTTCTTGACACTCAGAAGGAAACAAGAACCTGATATGTTCAAGTTGGGAATTCTTCATTTTAAAGATTACTTACTCTTCCTTCACTGCCTTGCAGTTTGTCCATGATTGGGTAACTTATCTCTTCAGCTGCTGTTCTCCCCTGGGACAGGGACAAGAGTAACTCTGAAATGCTATGTGAGACTATTTGTCCAATGTTCATTTGTTCCATGAGAAAGTGGTTTGTTGTTTTCTGTTGATGTCTGAGCTGGGCTTGGTTGTTTATTTTTGGCATGTAGAGCCAAAATAAATAATAAATAATTTGTTCTTCCTGAGTGTCTCTTCTGTGTTCATAGCTGACTTACAGGTACATTTCTTATAACACAAGTTAGGATGTCAGTTTATTCTGGCTAGTATTGCTTCCATCTGCAATAAGCATTGTATAGAAGAGTCAATAACAGATGATAGAGAGAATATTAATGGGGCAAAAAACAGTGTTGTCACATTGAACATAGTGAATGTGTATATTTTTTTGTATCTGGGCAGGATTCTTCACTGGATTAGACTTGCCTTTCCCAAATTCTTTCAAAGATATGACTATTAAAAAAAACGTGGCTAAGAAACTGAAAAAAAATCTTCGAATGTTTTCTGGAAGTCTTCCATCTTATCTTTCTTGAAATGCTTTGATTGTAGTTTTCAAATGATGCTAGTAGTTTGCCTGAGGGAAAGCCCTTTTTAAATCTAATGCCATACTGGTTGTTCCTGAGTTTTCTCTATCTACGAACAGAGAATTAATTGTAGTTTTTTCATTACTATATTGAAGCAATGAATGGCTCGAGGTTTAAGTTTCTGGGAAGCTGTGTCTGTTTTTTTTATTTTGCTGTTGTTAATAGTCACGTTCTTAATTTTTCTGTGTCAGTGTTTCATTCTCCCTTGTTTTGAATAGGAAGGTGACATTGTTAGAGCTCTGTTATAAGATGCCTGGCATTGGTTTGAGTCCTTTGTTGCAGTTAGTTATATCTTATTGAATTTAACTAAAATGGACCTTTTTTTATAGGGAGTTGGATCAACAAAGGCTCACATTTACTTTTGAGATCAGTTTTGGTTCAGATTCTGTCAGATCATCATGGTGGTTTAGAGAATTGGGAAAGAATGTGTAACAAGCAGATCTTCATGTATTTCACACACCACTCTGCAATTCTTAGTGTAAAATATCTATAGAGTAACACGGCTCTGTATTTTGCACCAGTAGATGCTAGTGAATGGTTTTTCTAATCCAACTTGACTTCAACTTCTTTTAATATTATTGCTTACCAACAGATACCAGATTGTGCAGGTTAGATGTTGAAAGGGCAGTAAGTTACCTTAATATGGTAAAATCCTTCCTTAAATCCCATGTGCTGGCTGTCATGTCTGAGGACAGGCCCAGGAGAAAATCAGTCTTTGCTCCAGTGGTTTAAATGTATTAGATTCTCTTTTGTCATCTTCTACTCATGGTAGTTACTGTAGATATAAGCAACAACTCCAAAACATGTAATGATCACAAAATACTTGCTTTGTAGAAACATGAAGAAACCTTTAAACAGAGTTATTTACTGTGAATTTTGTTTACTGGTACTAAAGGTAAAGAAGACTATTACAGTAGGTCACTCTGCTATTTTACTTAAAGCAAGCACTAGCATTTAATATCTTCTCTGCCAACAAAAGTAACTGAGTTTTGAAAGTACTGGTTTGATAGCAACACTTCATAGACCATCTTCAATCTTCCAAAGATAATAGGTGGAATATATGTCAAAGTAAATTCATCATTATCTGTTTGTGTTAACTCAGAGCTAGTTTGATTGGCATATTCTGTTGTAAAAGGGACTGAGTAACTAGAGACAAACTGTGGTTTCTGTTGTGGAAACTGAAGCCTCTGACAAGAAGTTTTGTTGTGGTAGGCTGTTTTTTACCATTTTTGCACTGGAGTGTTTCCTTCCAAGTTTTGGTCTCGGTGGATGTGTTTGACTGAGTTACCTAGTGCCTGCCAAGCATCTACAGATACAAAAACATAGATATACATACATAGATGGAGCAGATTTTGTGTGGTTTATTCTTTTATGTAATGCTTGCTAAAAATGCCTCATCAATACCTAAATCTTACTGTGGAAAAACTACAACTTTAATTTCAGTCTCACTAAACAAGATAATTCTCTACTTCTCTATTTTTTTCAAAATATTTCTGCTACCTTAATTTCAAATAATTCTGAAAATCTCTTCATAGAGAATTCTGAAAATCTCTTTGAATCTTTGCAGATATTCATGTTTTCTGTTGTCAAAGTGTAATTTTCTAAATTATATTGTCTTTGGCTTTACAACTAGATTGAAAGCGGTTTGAGTTCTTAACAGTTTTTAACCATCACTGTATTATGCTTAGCATGTACTGACCTTGCCACTGCTATTTTGATTTCTGTATATATTTTATCCTCTGAAGTTCTCAATTTGTTTAGAACATGCATGAAATTATAATTTTGTTTCTATTTCTGTCCATCTCATTTTACTTACTGTTCCTTAAAATGTCATCTGTATGTGAAAGGAATAAGTAGCCATCAATTTATGTTTGTCAATTCAATCTGCCTTAGATTGCCATGCAGTCTTTCTCTTTGAGATAAAGGCAAAGATAGTGCCTTTGTTTACTAAACCAATATCAGAGGCTTATGTAAATGAATAGCAGCATTTAGAGCAACTGCTCTATCTATATAGCTGTGTGGTTATGTAGATGCTCTGTATGAAGATGCTCTGTCATAGTTTTTGGGAAGAAATGCAGTAGTCTGGCTGATGGCTTCAAGCAGCTCATATGCAGAGGAAGTCTTGATGTTGTGCTATTTTTCTAGAAATTTTAGACACCAGACCCTGTGTCATGTCATCAGTGGAAAGAGAGCGAGATCTCACTTAAATGTGTTTAAAACATTAAGTATTGGAAGAGTGGGAGCTTGCATTCTGTAAGCAAAGCAGACAGATGATTTTTGATCAAGAATGGAACTCCTGGGATTTTTTGTCTTTATCAATTTCAGCAGAAAGAGACATACTTGATTGATTCTCTTTTGCATTTTCTTTGCCTGACCGAAGCCGTGTACTGTTAATCCTTGATCCTGCCAAAGCAGCTCTGTGTGGTATTACTGGGGTGATAGATTAAGGGCCAGAAGTGTTTAAGGAAGTTAGAGCAGGTTATCCTTGTAATCTTAGATGTGTAGTTAAGATTTCAGTTACACCTGCACATGTGAGTGTTTTGTCCGTGAATGAAATTGAACAGTTAAGGAAATGGCTCTAAATTCAAATTTTAATTCAGCAACCCAACAACTTTTAGGGACAGTTCCTGTCTTCCTAAGTTTAAACTCACATTTTGGCATTGTCTTGAGATGGTGAGAAGCAGCTGTGACAATTTAAGTCATCAATATTTTATTTTCTTATGTTTGACCTTCAAGGTTACTGGCAAAAAGTTTGAGTAAAGGCAGTTTTTGTGTCTAGAAGATATTTTCATAGCTGCATAAATATAAAAACATGACCCACTAGCTACTTTATATTGTGAGTTTCAAGATTTGAAAGAGCAGTAATGATACAGCAGCCTTATCTCTCTAATCTTTCCTCACCCCAAACAGTTCTAAGATTATAGATTTTTAAACTTGGGGAGGTTTCCATTGGTTACACGTTTTCATGGTTACACATTTTCATGTCTAAACACCTGTTTATTCCCACTACACCTTTTGCCTGTGCTTTAAGATTTCTTTGTGCTTGTATTTCAGTAGAAAATGTCAGGCCACATTGTGCTATTGTTTGTATTGGGATCTTCTGTTCACTTTGACATGTGTGTTTCCACTTGTGTTTGTAGCTCCTTAGAAACCGAGGAGAGGAGGTAGACAAAAACCCAAATTCAAAAAAACCACAGAAGTGCCCAAAACTCTGCATGTTTTCCACACTCTGTTATTCTTTTTGCAAGGCTTTGCTTAAAAGCTGGTGCACAAAAAGATATTACAGCATGTTTTTCTGTTATCTCACGTTCACCAAAAGAAATCTGTCTTACTTGAGCATAAATATTTCTTTGCAGTTCTGTGGCTTGTTCATTCATTACAAATCAACGTTGTGACTTTAAATTCACATAATTTTTAGAATGGGACTTTCTGGAGACTTACGGAATCTATTTAAGTGTTGTGTTGGAATCTTGATATTATGCTGGAATACATTATGATATCTCTGTTTTCTTTCTTTAAAGATCTTTCAGGAAAATAATGTTTGTTCTGTGCTTTGATAAAGACTGCATAACACTATTTGTGGCCCTGCAGCTCAGGAATTGCCTTCTCTGAATAACTTCTGAGACTTGGAAAGTGATGTAGACTTTTGGATTTGTGGTGCAACCATTAAGATGTAAGTGCTTTAGACAAGAAAATGGAAAGATGAGTTTTAACTCATCAATGAAGAAAAATAATAAATTAGTCAGAATGTGTTGAGAAGCAGGATTGTTTTTAAGGAAAACAGACTGAAACCCAGATTTTCCTGTTTAAGTGATCAAACAAACAAAAAAATGACCTTTTTTTTATAGTGTTGCTTTGGTGTTTTATTTGGTTATGTCATGTCCACCCCTTCCTTCCCATAGGATTAAATGCTGTCACAGAGTGTTTTGGGAATCAGTCTGTGTGGAAGGTTTAGTGTATGTGTATTCATTTTCCTTTAAGTCAGTTGAGGGGAAAATGTTTGAGCATGGGCTCGTATTTGCAGACAGAAGGCTTGTTTTTGTCAGCTCTGTGGAAATGTTCTCCTGACTCACTCAGCTTTTTCTAGAAAGTAGTTTCTGAGCCGTCAGATGTGGACTGTCTGAACCTTATCCTATGTTAAAAACAGAGCACTCTATGTTTTGTGGGGAAATTGAGTTGACTTCTTTGTGACTGGGCAGCCTCGATTAAAACTTGTCTGTTCTTCATGTGTAAACAAGGTCACAGAAATCTTGGCACTTTTACTTTCCCTGCCCCTAATATTGTTATGCAAATGGTCAGTTAATATACTAAGTACTCCTTCAAATGACATGGTGGAGAACTTGGATATATATCTCTCAACTCCTTGGTCTTTAACACCGCTGGTTCAAGTTTTATGGAAAATGTAGAATGTCCCGATTTTAAAGGTGCTATTGTCCATAAATTACAGGTGTCAATTTCATCTCTTTGAAAGGTTTAAAAAATTCATGAAACCTCTTCCACCTGATCATAGCCCTTGGTTCCAAAGGTGTTGTAGAAAATACTGTGTAATCCTTTCCTAGTATGTTACAAATAAGAATGTTTTAACAAAAGTACATTGTTTAAATAAATTGGTTTGGAGTATTACTGCTGATACCTATTTCGCATGCACCTGAAATAAGTAAATGCAAACCTGTAGTTTCCATTTTACTCATTTTTGTGAGTAAGTAACAGTAAACATAGCTAGAACTAGATACTATTAATTCAGTTGCTACAGTTTTAAAGAATACCTTTTGAAGGTAATAGTGGAGGACATTGTGTAATTTTCTGCTGCTTAGCTCCCTTGTATTGAACTTTCATCATATCTCATCTAGAGAGATTAGACCAAGGGGGATAAAACTGTGTTGTAGCTGTTTTGCTTTTGACTCCTGCTTTGTTCTGTGGCAGCTGATATTCATAAAGAGAATTGTTTTTTAGCAGCTGTCTGTGTTAGTGATTTGTTTTGGTCATAGAACTCTAGCTAAAAATTTGGATTTCTCGGGAAAAGAATGTTGAAGGGTTAATTAAAAAAAAAGGGATGTTTGAGTACTGTCAACTAGCTCATGCCTGATTTTCTTTATTTATTTTTCTTCAGTGTTCCTTGCTATGAACTCTCATATATTTGATCTAGTTTTACTGCAGTTGCTTTAACATACTTTACTGCAGTTTCATTAGCATACTTTTCCTTTTTTGTCTTTAATTTTGTCCTTTTTTTCTTTTTTTTGTATTCAGCAAATACAAAGGTGACTCCTTTTTTGTCTTTAAATATAAATTACTCTGCGTTCCCCATGTCCCCATTTTCCCGTTGCAGTTAGGAGTGATGGATTAGAATTAGGCTGCAGCACAGATTGGTAGAATCTCCCAGCATCCTCTTCCTGCAGAGGCATCAGCTTCCAGCATTGACTGTAGCTGCTGCCACTCTCACTGACATTTCTTTTGAATTCGGCTATGGAGAGTGCCTCTGTTGCCAGCTGCAGGCATGGAAACTTTTATTCTTTTTGCTTGATAACTCATTAATGAAACCTCGTGGATATTGAGAAATAAAACAGAATCACTTTTCTCTTTATGCTTTTCTTTGTCTTTTTGCCTTTTTTTTTTTTTTGGTGTGTGTGTGTGTGCGCACACGGTGGAAAAGAGTGAAAGAAGCAGCACTTATTTTTACACAAGGACTGTATTTACATACCTGAAGTTAACTGAATTAATCCTGTAAGTATATTATCTCTGCCTAATAGTTCTTGAAATCATGAATGTGGTAGCAAGATTTATGGGATTTTGTCTGTGAAAATTTGCTTTAGAATGTATGTCAAAATACAACATTGTTATTTTTATATAGATTTCCTTGAAGATAAAGGGAAAACTATATATTCACAATGGAATTATGAAATAATTGTTTCTCCTCTGCACTTCACAGTGGTGAACAATGCTTTTAGAGAGCAGAAGCTTCTCTGCTGATGTCAGTGCTTAATCAGCTCAGATACTGTAGGTTGTAGAACACTGCAAGGTGTGTATTTTGGGATGCCATTCTTTAAAATGTGGTAATTTAAGGACAGTATCAGACTTAGAGCTACTTTTTCCGTTTATAGACTATGTATTCTGCTCTTGGTAGCTGTGCTCATTTAACCATTTGAGGTTATATAATTTTTTACTTAAACATAAATAATTAATTTCATGGGATGCAATGCAGTGCTTTCAAAGTATTGCGTGTTAAGTATAATGCAGTGTGCTTTTAGACACTTTAGTTCAGAATATCTCCAGCACAGGCTGTAAGTTCACTATGTAATAAATACAAGTAAATTGGTTTGAAGTTTAGGAAGAGTGTCTTGCTAGGATCATGATGTCCTAATTGTCTCTTTGGATCTAGGCCAATATTTGTGTGACGCAGTGTTAGTCCCATAAACATCTGGCCTGATCTGGTGTCCTACTTGCAGCATGATTTTCTTTTCCCCATAGCAAGATAAGTGAAATTTCTGTTCATTTAATGTAAAACTTGTAGTGAGCTGTCATTATTATTCGTATATGCCAGCTCTCCAAGGAGGTTCCTTCTCAACCTATTTTCTTGTCAGTATGCCTTATTTGGATCTATTTTCTAGCAGAAATGTTCAACAGATCAAAATTGTGTATTTTTTTATGGTGGACATCTACTTGTCTGTATCTACATGCTATATATTAAGTTTTGGCACTATCGCTCTCTGCCATATTCAGATGATCATTTTTGTACATCATATTGCATACAATGACCTCAGCTTGATTATTTGATACAAACTGTTAGTCTGATAAGGAGTATGCAAATACAGTAAATTCTCAGTTTACCTGCAAAGATCTCATGTTAAAACTTACCTCTAAAAATACTGAGTCCCTTTCAATAAATCTGATAATCTTTTATACTGCTGTGTATTCCCATTAGTGTTGAACAGAATAGAAATTTAGAATAGAAATAGTAAATTGGATTTTTCTTCTGCCTGCAAACCAGTACTGACACTTCCTTGATTTTTCTGCTTTCTCAGGTGGACTTGGTCAATTCTAAATGCCTGTGATCTGTTTGTTTTCTTGGCAGTTTTTAAGCTTACATATATTTAGGGTCAAATTTATGCTGGAGTGGCTTGAAAAGACTTAAATAGGCTTATTTTGTAATCATTTTAGTGATCAGACGAACTGTGTATGCCTATTCAGGTGGGTAAATAGTAACCTAAGGAATTGACATGTCTTGCTTTCACAATATGGGTGAGTCCTTATGGTAAATTTGGGTCTCTCTTTCTGTCCATGTGCAATGCAATCTGCTGTTGAACTGAAGAACTTGTTGTCATATAAAACTGCTGACGCTTCTCCGATGATAAAAAACCACCTGACTTGAGGTAAATTGATTATTGGCTTACTGAATCTGGATAATGATCCGTCAAAAACTGGAACATTTGGCTATGCTCATGTTTCTTTTTAAAAATACAGATAAGACACAAAAGTGGCTCAAAGTGTAGCCTGTGTTATTTTCGGAGTAGTAGACTCTGTTGGCAGTGGTGGGTTGATGGTGAGCCAGCAAGATGAGCTTCATCTTGGCACTAGATCCTGTGGCACCTGAGATTCAAGCAGATGGTCAATTTTGCCTAGATTTTCTTCCTTCCTGCTTATTCTGTTGCTTTGTTGCCCCTGTAGAGTAGTATGTGAGGATATACACCAATCAGTATTTTCTTGTGATATTCAGATGCTGTGTTGGTAGAGATATGTTGATAAGGAAAATCCATGTTTTTAATAAGACAGACGACCAGGAAAGTTCCTTGTCTCATCATCTGTCCCCATTCCCTCAGTCATTGAAATATTTGGAGGCTGAACCTCTTGATCGCTTTCTTGTAGTCAGTTGTTAGATTACCATGAGACAGTACTCTGGGTGCTGGGCTGCTTTCTGACTGGAAGACAGTCCAGTGCATGCCCTCTTAAGTTGGAGATTGCAAACAAAACTTACATGCAGAATATAAAGCAAATAAACATTTGTCTCCTGACACATGGTGATCTGACATTAATATTTCAAGATCTGATGAGACTTCTAAGAAGGAAGTTTTTTTGTAGAGAAAGGTTTTGTTTGTTTGGTGGTCTTTTAATGCATTTCATTTGTAAGACAGCATTACTAATCTCAGCCCTACTATGTTTGGAAAGCATAATACTGTCCATATACATTGCCCTAGCCATATGACCTATCCAAGTACAATCATCAGCCTCTACCATCCTACCCATCCTCATACTAACACTTTCCACCTGCAAAGCAGGCACAGGGCTGGCCCTACTAGTAGCCTCAACCCAAACCCATGACTCTAATCACCTACACAACTTCAACCTCCTGCAACGCTAAAAATCATCGCCTCCACTGCAGTACTCCTGTAGTGCATTACTGCTGCTGTGAGCAGTAATAATTCCTAAAATAGAACGTTGTCACTTGTAGGTAAATCTGTTAAGTTTAGAAGGGCTAAGACTGAGACTTCTAGTTCTAAAAAGAAAGAGAGGGCAAACACTTTTCCTAAAATACTAGCAGGTTTTTCCTATGCCCAGCTTCTGGTCTGTAAGACAAAGCTGTATCTGCCATCTTTGCCCTTGCCTTGTTGCTACATTACATGTAACATTATACCTGTTAATGTATAGCAATGGATCAAATAAAGTCCTCTCTTAGTGAAATTCCAGTAGTCTATGAAAAGCTATCAGCCTCACCATTTTTTGACAATGCTAAAGTATAGATAAAAACTGTGAAGTAATTCTCAGCTGATTTCGGTGCATACTATTTTAATAATAATTTGTTTCAATAGGAGCAGCTATCTCCTTTTTTCTCCTTCAGTTATCTCTTCCCTTCTCACTGTTTTTCTGAGAGCTCTCACTCCTTTTCCACAGCTGTTTGTTTTGAAAAATAGTTTTCCATTCTTTCTCTTTATGTATACAAATGTGTAATATCAGCTAGCTGCTGTTTCTTTTTGCTCTGAATCATCTTTTCTGCCACAACTGTAATCTGAGGTAGAAGAAATTATTTAAAAAATCCTAACCCAACAATAAACAAAACCCCCAAGCAATGAAACAAAACCCCCAGTGGTATTAAAGGAAGGAAAATGGCCTAGTGGTGAGCTGGCTTGATCATTCAAAGGATTGTATGGGTAAGTCCGTTAGTATTGCAGCAATGATCCCGAAATTCACTGATAAAGATACAACTAGCTGGCTAAATGGTGCTATCTCATAGTGAGGTAGTGTTGAGGAGGGAGATGCAACAATACTAATCTGAATTGCTTTCTACCATGGTCTTTGCATTGTGCGTATTACCAGCTCTGTGGGCGGATAGTTGTCTCCAAAAATTCAAATGGAAGGTAGTACCAGGGAAGGGCTTGGGTAATAACAATGTTGTTTGTCTCTCTCTGCTATAGAATAAGATTTCAAATACAGTGTAAGGAAGTCCTAAGGGAGGAATAAGTGAAAATAAGTGTGTTACCCTGATGGTTTTGCCTGAATACCAAGCTACATAACCTAATGTAATTTAAACTAAATGACCGTTTAGGGGGTGTTTTGTCAGTTGTGTGTTTGCTGGTGAGATTTTTTATTATTTTTGTTTGTTTCTTTGTTTTCAAATTTGTGTGATGTTGGGTACATTTTTTGTACCAGGCTTTTAAACTAATTTCTTTCTGTTTTCAAATTTGGCTAACACAGTTTTGTATAATTTTGCTGCCAGTTGGGTTTTTTTTAAGTGAGTGGTCAGCATACAGAATATTGCATGCATTGGTGAAGTTCTGGAACTGAAGACTGTGAGCCTTCAAAGGAGTAAAGTCTGCCTGCATTGGCAAGAAATTTTTTTTCAGTGCTTACCATAAATATTTTATTTACCTAAAATTCATGCTTCTCATAAGAAGGAGTGTATACATCATGAATGCAGAATTTGCTGTGGAGGTGTGACTAGTGGATTTAATACCTGGGTAAAATAAGTTACTGTTTACTATACTGACCAGTTGACTGAAGACTTTCTGTATTAATGGTAATAGCCTAGGAGAGGAAATGCTTTATATAAATTGCAAATTGTTTCATATGCCTAGCAGTATGCCTTAAGGCATTTTTCTTACAGTATTTAGCCATTTTTCTGTTGTGTGTTTATAAATGGTGTTGAACACAGAGTTTTAGATTAAATGATAAAAAAGTTTGCAACAATTTTTCTGTTCTCATTTTAAAAATATTGATCACGTGATCTTATATTTCTCCAGAATTATCAGGGACGTAATATACTTTAGTATCTTTGCAGCAAGAAATGTTCAGCTGTGAGACAGGTTACTCAATTTGATTCTGCATTTCTGAATTATTCTCTGGGTGAAAGGTATGCATGCCTATAGGCGAAAGAAGAAAATTTTAGCTTCATGAGGCTTGCCTGATGACCCTTCAGAGGCTGTCCTGTACCTGTCCAACAAGATACTGAAAGACATATGCCAGCTGTAGCATTGTGTGGGATTGAGGGTTGTGTGCAATTTCTTGCATATGTCAGTTGTCCCTCAGAATAATGTGCATTGATGAGAATTCCTTAGGTTCAGACTTGATACAGGAATTATTCCTAAAGGTTGTGCATTTCTGCTTGTATTTGTTTAAAGCAAAGCATACAGAAGTCTCTCACTTGTGAGATATAGAGTAATCCCTTGTATAAGAAAATACAACACAACTAAAAAGCTATTTCCATTTGCTGTTTTGAACGTTTCCTATGTGCGCGGATTGTAATACCTTCAGCCATACTTCACTAAAAACTCTAGAACATAAAATGTAGATCTAACAGACTATCTCAGTAGGATTTTACAACAAGTAATTTTGCTTCATTTCATGATGCTCTTGGTGGGCTTTTGCCATGAGCACTAGTGCAACCCACTGCTCTGTTACAGGAAGGTAGTTCTACAAGTTTCTCACCTTCTGTGTGATGACTTGTGCTGCATCTTTGTCTGTGCAAATGACTAATAAAAGTGATAGCATCTAATGCTGTCCTTTAAGAAGGGATTGAATCTAAATTTTGGTGCAGCACTAGACAGAAAACAAGTATTACTGTTGTTGGGTGTATGAGTGATGCATGAGAGGGATAAGATGCAAAAGCCATTTTTCTTTTAAAATTACAAACTTAGTGGTGAGAAGTCCAGTGCTTTCAAAACATGAAGAAAGTTATTTGAAGAAATATTTCCAGACAGAAATAATATCTGAGTTGTCTGTATGATTGCTCAGGTACAGTGAATACACATGGGTCTATGCTAGTCTTTATGTGAAAGTGGTTCCTGTTGGACATTTCAAATTTTGCAGTTGCTAGCTGTGCATATAAAAACATCAAATGCTGCCTTAAAATAGGTATTTTAAGGACAAATCATCAGAAAAAAAGTGTTCACGAGGAGATAAGCAATCCTGCAAGCTTTTCAGACACAGGAGACTGCCCTCTATTTGGATGAACATTAAAAAGGTACTAAGAGCCATACTTCACTGGTGTTTCCTTAAATAAACATAATAGAGATGTTTCCTATTACTCACAGACACACAGTCTGTTTTCTACTTAAAGTTTATTGAAAGAATGTGAAACCTTACAGAGGAAAGGTGTTAATCACAAGAGGAATTGACACATGTCAAGATAAAATAGTCAAAGAAAATAAAAGATATGGGGTTTGTATAGTATTTTACAGAGCTAGGCAGAAGGAGTCTCTGCCACAGCAAAGGAGGATTCCTCTTTCTCCTTCACGGAGACTGAAGTAACAGTAGACTATGACAGGACTTCCAGTGTTTGCATGTTTGAGGACTGACAGAAATCAACAAAGAACCTGTTCCTTAACAATTACCTTTTTCTTAATGTATGATTTTTAAATGTTACAGAAATAAGGATGTTAGTATTCTTGTCCTAGTGACATGCTTCTAATCTGAAGCATCGTTTAAAATGAAAACACAGCAAAAAGAATTATGCCAGGAACAGACTTTTGCTGCAGTAACACAAGGTGTCTGAGTCATTTCAGTTTAAAAAAAGAGTAGTAATATGGTGGTGACAGTTTTTCAAATGTTTTGGATTTCTGCTGTATAGTAAAACCAGGCAAGAGGACATCAAGTGCATTTTTGCAGTGTGAAGTTATGCCAGACATGAACATGAAGTGATGATTTATTATGTCTGTGACCTGTAAACTGTGATGTTTGATACTGTAATTTTAGTCCAGCTTTTGATGCTGGCTGGGAGAAAGTCTTCCAAGGAGACTGGGAGTGAAGCAGTGTGCTTCAGCAGGCTCTTCTGAGAGCGACCAGCGCTCTTGGGGTCCAGAGCACACTTGCTACAATGGCTGACAAAAGAGGGGAAGGTCTTTGTTTGGAGATCCAAAAGCTGATTATTGCTTTGGAGGGGGTCCAGGGACAAAGATGAACTTGGGCTGAGTGGCACAGAATTTTATGTGGGAAAAAGGGGTTGATCGGAGGGTCAAGGACCAATGGGAACAGGTGGAAGTGGTGCAGAGCAGAGACAGCCAACCAGGGGAATCAGTAGAGTAATAGGAATGGAACACTGCAACAAAGTGGGATCAGGAGAGGGGAGAACATTCTAGCGAATGTACAGATATGGTGAACGAGGGCTGAACTGAGGTGGAACAACTGTACAAACTAATAGAACTCAAGACATTAACATGTGCCGGCAAAGGCCTATGGGAGGGAGGCAGTTCTCACCCTAACTGTAGAGGGGTGTTTCTCCTTGCCTGCTTTGGCATCTCTAGGGCTGGGGCATTTCAGCCCTAGTGGCAGGCCCTGGGCCCTCTGCATGGGAGGGCTGGATTTGAGTTTATTTTATGCTAAGCAGGCATGGAAGTACACAGCTCAGGGTCAGGTGTGTGGAAAAAGCATAGTGTGGTTTGCACATAGTTCCCTTGGTACGTGGAGGGAAGAGAAAAGGATTCCTGTCAAGTAAAAAACTTTAAAATTATCGCTGTTCTTGGACATTACCAGGGATCACTAAAGTTGAAGTAGAGCAGTTTACAAAAATAGTCAGAGCCTTCTAGCCAAGAAAATGAAAGTATGGGATAGATTCTACTGAGGATCAACTGTTAATTCCTGTTAAGAAGTCATGTTGTGGCTGTTTAAGATAGTTACTCTTTTTGATATGGTAAAATATAAGCAGTTCAATATTGAGTTTTCTTGAACCAATTCATTGCTGCAAAGGCAAAGATCTACTTCAGGAAGCATATAAACATTCTGTATAGTGACAGTATCAGATTTTGACAGCATATTATGACTATTTGACTTAACAATCTTCCTCCAGAAGACAAGAACCAACTGAGAGCAATCCGTTTTAAAGCTGTTTTTGTCATCGTTAGTTTGGCAGTAAATACTCCAGCACACACTTGGATAAATGCTATTCAAGAAGAGTACTACATATGGTAGCTTCTTGCTGCCGATACTGTAGTTCACACACGAGGTGATACTTATTTAAGTTTATGAAAGTAAATGCCTCTAAAATACTTTCCTTCTGATTTAGCTCCTCTAAGTGTTAAGGGTCACTTGTTGGCTACAGTATTTATGTCCTGGGAAAATTTTTTCTTAATTGTAATGCATCTTGTTTTCTTGATACTTGTACTCAAAATAGCATTTTCTCCATATTTCCTGCATTTTTAGAAGACCTTATTTTTCCTTTAGTTTGTGTCAGATTTGCATCTTAATATTATTATCTTAAAACAGTTATTGCTAGTTTCACTTTTTTGTGGTCTTTATTACTTAAAATTTTGCTTTATTCTCACTAATCATTACAAACATTTTTAGTAACTGTAGTGAGGCTACCTTTGATTAGAACAGCTGAACGAAACCAATTTGCTGGCAATTCAGTGTTGTTTATCAGATAAGGCTGATTATTTTGGCCGTGTTGTAAAAAAAGCCAACAAAATGTTTTAGAAGTTTAAGAACTAAATTCTTCAATCCCTATTCATGTAAAGTGTTGCTTGAACACTTGAGTCTAGCTGATGTTAAAAAGGTGATGTGGGACCCAGTCCTAAAGATTTAATATAAAAGGTGGAAAGCACTGGTAGATTACAGGTAAATTTTTTTCTGCAGTTCTCCCATTCTGCAGTACCTCCTGAAACCCCTTCTAAGAGAAGAGTTGGTAAATCACTGCACCTGGGGTGATTGTTAAAAGCTTACTAAATCTTCTGCAAATACAAAGACAGCCACATATACCAAGTTAAGGTTCAACTTCAGCTATATAATGGCTTTTCAGGAATACTCTTAGACTAAACCCTGATGTAGAGAGATGCATGTCATTGCCTAACTCATTACTCATGTGTACATAACTTTTAAATACTAATGCACTGACTTTTCCTTTTTTTAGGCTGGTAGTTATGCTCCCTTTTTCTATTAATCTACAGAGGGGGGAAAAAAGGAAAGGAACTTAAGTTGTAAACTGTTCTGATGCTTTAAATTAATAATGTTTTTGTTTTGTGTTCATCTTGAGGACTGTTGTCCTAATAAGTGAGTATTCCGGTATGTCTGGGGTTTTCAGGTTGTATTCTTATGCTTTGTTTCTGTTGTGGTTCCAAGTAGCTTGTTAGAAGAACCTACTTAAAGTTGCTAATAATTAACTTGCTTATGAACAGTATATTCCCACTGAATTAGAATAATTTCATTAGTTTATCATCAAACTTAAAGTACACAAACTATTGCTGGGATTCACAACATTTCCTCTTTTTTCCTGAAAGAAGTTTGAAATAGCAGTGAGAGGAAAACCTAAAAAATGCTATCAAAAATGCTATCTGTTGGGGAAAAAAAAAATCCCTAAAGTGTCAGGACTGTAATACAGTAGCATTTTATTCTCCTTGTAATGTAACGTTATTATCTTGCTGTAACATTCAGTAGAGCACAATTTTCTGATCCTTTTTATTTCATTTGGCTGGGGTAGCATTAACTTTCTTCACAGTGGCTGGTATGGGACTGTGTTTTGGGTTTGTGCTGAACATGGGATTGATAATACAAGGAAGCTTTTGTAACTGGTGAGCAGGGCTCACACACAGCCAAGGCCTTTTCCACCTTCTGTAATGCCACATTGGTGAGGAGGTTGGGAGGGCACGTGAGAGGGGCAGCCAGCATGTATTTCAGAGGTGCAGGTCCTGCCTGACCAACCTGGCTTCTTTTTATGACCAGGTGAATCAACTGGTAGATGTTGTCTGTTTGGACTTCAGCAAGGCCTTTGACACTGTCTCCCACAGCACTCTCCTGGAAAAGCTGGCAGCCCACGGCTTCGACAGGAGCACCCTTCACTGGGTTCAGAACTGGCTGGGCGGCCGGGCCCAGAGAGTGGAGGGGAATGGTGCCACATCCAGCTGGTGGCTGCTCATTGATGGTGTCCCCCAGGGATCAGTGTTGGGCCCAGCCCCATTAAATATCTTTATTGATAGTCTGGATTGGCAGATCAGGTATGTCTGCAGTAAATTCACAGATGCACCAAATTGGGTGCAAGTATCGATGAGCTGTTGGGAAGGTAGGAGGGTTCTGCAGCAGGACCTGGACAGACTGGATCGATGGGTGGAGTGCAACAAAATGAGGTTTAACAAGGTCAAGTGCCAGGTCCTGCACTTTGGCCTCAATAGCCAGTGCCCCAGGCTGGAATAGAGTGGCTGGACAGTGGCCAGGCAGAAATGGACCTCAGGGAAGTGACTGACAGCAGCTGAACATGAGCCAGCAGTGCCCAGGTGGCCAAGAAGGCCAATGGCATCCTGGCCTGTGCCAGCAATGGTGTGGCCAGCAGGAGTAGGGCAGGGATTATCTCCCTGTACTCAGCCCTGGTGAGGCCACATCTCAAGTGCTGTGTCCAGTTCTGGCGCCCTCAGTTTAGGAAGAATGTTGAGATGCTGGAGTGTGTTACGAGAAGGGCAGTGGAGTTGTTGAAAGGTCTGGAGCACAAATGCTATCAGGTGTGGCTGAGGAAGCTGGGGTTGTTTAATCTGAAAAAGAGGAGGCTCAGGGGTGCCCTTATCATTCTCTACAACTGACTGAAAGGAGGCTGTAGCCAGGTGGGGATGAGTCTCTTTTCACAGGCAACCAGTGACATGACAAGAAAACTCAGTCTTAAGCTACACCAGGGGAGGTCCAGGTTGGACATTAGGAAGAATTACTTCACAGAAAGAAAGACTTGGCTTTGGCTACCCAGGAAGGTGCTGGAGTCACCACCCTTGGAGATGTTTAAGAATCAAGAGTGGGTGTGGCATTTAGTGCTATGGCCTAGCTGACACAGTGGTGTTTGGTTGTAGATTGGACTTGATCTCAAAGGCCTTTTCCAATCTAGTTAATTCTATGTGATTCTGCAGTTCAGGTGACCCAAGCTGACCAAAGGGATATTCCAGACCAGAGCATGACATCATGCTCAGTGTATAAAGTGGGGGGAAGAAGGAAGAAGGGGAGGACAGTCACAGTGACAGCATTTGTCTTTTCATGTCACCATTATGTGTGATGGGGCCCTGCTTTCCTGGAGATGGCTGAGCACCTGCCTGCTCATGGGAAGCAGTGAGTTGATTCCTTGTGTTGCTTTGCTTGTTTGTAAAGCTTTTGTTTTCCTAATTGAATTCCCTTTATCTCAACCCACAAATTTTCTAGCTCTTTTACCCTTCCACTTCCTTCCCACCAGTGTGAGAGTGAGTAAGCAACTGCATGGGGCTTGGCTGTCATCTGGGATTAAACCACACGAGTCTCTTTTGGTGCCCAGTGTGGGGCGCAAAGGGTTGAGATCAGGAGATATCTGACTAAAGTGTGTTAAAATAAAATTGTTATAAATATTCATTTTATTGTTTTAATAGTTGCTGGTTACAATATGGATTTATTTGCTCTCATACTTGTCGTATTTTGTCTATATTATCGAAATAATTCCTTACTTGCAGTACGTGTTCTGTGTGTTGTATTTTATGGAATGGGCTTATCACATGATAATGTCGTTGCTCACCAGCATGATGTGTCTGTATGCAAGATTGCAGGCACCTTTGTGCCTTGGGAGTCACCTGCTGGGAGCAATTAATAATCAGGTTTTTTGGTTCCTCAGAGGAACAGCCTATGAGGGAGACACCTTCCTATATCTTTTTCTCCTCCTTTTTTTTCCTTCCTTGTCTTCCAGGCTGGTAGTCAAGATTTTAAAGATTCCTGAATATCCTTTGACTGCCCTTCAAAACAGCCTGGGTTTTTTTGCTAGGAGCCAGCATGTTGTTGCATATGGTTCAGATCTTGTTTAAGGTCAGACTAATAACATGAGATATGCCCAAAAGCTGGATAATTCAGAATGACAGGGTGTTTGGGGTTGTATGGGCCAGTACCTAGGGCAGTGAGCACCTTCAGTGTGCTTGCACCTTTAATCCTGATCAAATGCTGAATCCAGAAAAACTACTAAAATTTTGAAAAAAGTTGTTCTGTCACGATGTTTAACACTGCTTAGTACCTGCAGGAGAAAAAGAAGGTCTCTAAATATGACAGTGAGATGACAACAGGCTCTGCAGCTGCTCCAGCCACCTG
Source organism: Ammospiza caudacuta (assembly GCF_027887145.1). Classification (NCBI taxonomy): domain Eukaryota; kingdom Metazoa; phylum Chordata; class Aves; order Passeriformes; family Passerellidae; genus Ammospiza; species Ammospiza caudacuta. Next base: position 36,992,503 of record NC_080632.1, read on the forward strand.
AAAGACACTGTGACTACTCCACTCCCACCAACTGTGGCGATGGCACTGAAACCACTGAAGGAGAGAATCAGCGTGGGCTGGTGTTGGTGGACCCTGCACAGAAGCAGAAGAAAGATACATCAAAATCACCCAGTCAAAAAGCTTTAGCAAAAAACAGTCAATGACAAGGAGAGTGAGGATGATGAAGCAGAACCATCACAAGGGTGATTTTTCAGACCCATTATCAAGGCCATCACAGGAACCAGAAGTGACATGAATTGATCCCTGTCCCTGAGGGAGCTATGGGAGACATGAGAAGATTTCAGCAGTCATCCATGACTATATTGCTGCCTAGCTAGTGTGCTGGTGGGACAATGGAGCCAACAGTGTGGAATTAGTGGGTATGGAGCCAGGCTAAGATCACTTGCCAAGGACCTAGACACTGACAAAGCAATGGGGGAAAAGACCCCTGGCCGTGATTCTTATCAAGTGTGAGGGGGAGAAGGTATCCCTGTAAAGATGATATTCCATGTAATTTAGACAGATGGACTGCAGTAGAGAAAGTGACTCACTTCCTAAGGGAATTAGCTGTTCAAGAAATGAAGTATTTTCATGTGGTCAACACCCAGGTCCCCACAGAGCCAGACCACATCTTGTGTCAATTACTCATGTTGCAGAAATTTCTATGAAGTGTAGCAAGGGCACATGAAACAGTGCCTTTGACAACAGTAATTTGGAAAGATGATGCACCACCAACAGCAATTGATGCAATTTGGCAGCTCGGGGAATATAAAGACAGTATTTCTTCCTCCATCACAGAATCTGTGGAGAAGCTAACTGATGAACTGATGCAGGAGCTCCAGCAACTCAGAGGGAATATGTGTGAGCCTACATTTCAGTAACTGACAGCAGGCATCCTCTTTCTTTGAGAGAGAGGATATAGAAGATACACACCATGGGGCACCCTACGATTTTACCTGCAGGACCATGGAGAGGAGACAAGGAAGTGGGATGGATGGGAATACCTTGATTGTAGATGCACTGGTGTGGGAATTGCAGGGAAAAACAGCCATAACTTGAAGTTGCTGTTTCAGTCTCCAGTAAACAGTTTTTCAGGCAGATTTTTCAGTCCGATTGTACTACTGACTCTGTGGATGTACACTTGACCTGGGGCCTTTGGGGGCAGTCCAGTCTGGCTAGCTCTGGACCCTCGGGCCCTTCACAGTCTTACAAGTAAAAAGTAAAAGACTGGAGTCAGTCTTTCTCCTCGGGACAAAGGTCCCACATTTATTATGGAACTATTCCAGGGGATGCGGGAGAGAAAAAAAGAGATGGAGAGTCTCATTGTGGGAGCTTCTAAACCCAGGGGAAGGGGGCTGGAGGAGAGGTGTCAAACGAAGCCAATGGGATGGAAGCGATGGGAGGGGTGAGAGGAGGAATGACCTGGGGAGAGACCACCACCACCACCAGGGGCTTTGGGGGAGAGGGGAAAAACAGAACAAACCATGTGATACAAACATACTATTCAGTGCAAAATACCAAACCCATGGCAAAACAACAAATAAATAAACTATTTAATGCAATACAACATATGGAGAGAAGTACAAGTCCATTTCTGCAAGATAATAGTAGGAAACATTGTGACCAGTATTGAAGGGGCCCTGCCTCCACCTAGGGGAGGAGAGAAATAACCAGGTTTATTGGACTGTGTGGGTTTGATGACCTGGCACAGGAGCCCCACAGGAGTATAAGGCTTCAGTAGACAGTGGTGCACAATGTACCCTAATGTCATCAAGCTGCATAGGGATGGATCCATTTGGATTTCTGGGATGACAGAGGGATCCAAAGAGCTTACTGCATTGGAAGCTGAGACTAGCCTGACTGGCATGAGTGGCAGAAATACCCTGTCTTGACGGGAGCAGAGGCTCCCTTCATCCTTGGCATAAACTGTCTCAGGAGAGGATATGTGAAGGATTCAAAACGCTGCTGATGGGCTTTGGTATAACTACCCTGTAGACTGAGGAAATTTCAGACATCCCTTTTGCTCTTGGGCTGAAGAACAGCAGGTGCCAGTTGCCACCACAACTGTGCACTAGAAGCAATGTCTCACAATCTAACTCTCCAATTTCCATTTATAAACTAATTTGTCACCTAGAGAGCCACAGAGTGGTCAGCAAGACCTGCTTACCTTTAACAACCCTGTATGGCCATTCTGAAAGTCCAGTGGAGAGTGGAGGCTGACAGTAAACTGTGGCTTGAATGAAGTTGTACCACCTCTGAGTCCGGGTGTACTGGATCTATAGGAACTTCCATATGAGTTGGAGTCAAAGGAAGTCACATGGTGCCACAATTAATACTGCTGTTGTGTTTTTGTTAGTCCCTTTGGGAGTAGAGTGCAGGCCACAGTTTGCTTTTGTTTGGAGCTGTGTCCATAGTACCTGGAATTGACTGCCAGTCGGAAGGAAACACAGCTGTATCATCTGCCACAGACTGATGAAGGCTGGAACAAGATGAAGCTCTGAAACACCTGCAGTGTGTTAATGATACCATTTTGTGAGAAAATATAGTAAAAGGAGTTTTTGAGAAAAAGAATCAAATAATCCAATCCTTTTAAAAGCTGGTTTTGCCATAAAACAGAATAAGGTAAAGGGACCTACACAGAGATCCGGCTTTTAGGAATCAAAATGGACATTGTCAGATCCCAGTGGTTTTTATTAAGGTAACAGTGATGTCTTCAACAGCTAGCAAAAAAAAGACAAGACTTTCTAGGTGGTGTGGGATTTTGTAGAATGCACATTCCAGCTTGCAGTCTGATTGTAGCCCTGTCAGTCAAGTGACCTGGAAGAAGAATGATTTCAAATTGCCCTCTGAGCAGCAACAAGCCATTGAACAAATCAAGTAGGAAATAGTTCATGCTGTAGCCCTCGAGCCAGTCTGAATAGGGCCAGTCTGAACATATGTAAAAAACAAGTTTTTTATTGCAGCTGGAGAGAGTGGACCTACCTGGAGCCTCTGGCAAAAAGCACCAGGGAAGTTTTGAGGCTGACGTCTATGTTTTTGGAGCTGAGTATACAGAGGATCTGAAGCCCACTATACTCTAACTGAAAAGGAGATACTGGCACCTTTCAGAGATGATTGGTACTGACACACAGCTTCTGGCACCAGTTACCTGTGTTGAGTTGGATGCTCAAAAGGACTAAAGGAGTTGCATTGATCACATAAAGGGTTTGGATAGGAAACCCTTCTTATCCAGGAAACTTGGAATTAATCATGAGCTGGTCAGAAGCAAAGATTTTTGGAATGTCACCAGGCTTGCGCTGAAGAGTCCCAGTACATAATAATTTCCCAGAAACTGAGAAGCAATATGCCTTGTTTACTGATTAATCCTTCTGCTTGTGGGAAAGCAGCTGTATGGAGTCCGCTATGACAAGTCACAGAAATTGCTGGAGGAGAACATGAATTGAGTAAATAAGGAGAGATGAAAGCCATCCAATTGGCCTTAGACTTTACTGAAGGAGAGAAATGGCCAATGCTTTTTTTTTATACCTCTGTACTGATTCATGGGTGGTTGCCCTATGGTGGGGGTGGCAGCAGTGGAAGCAGAATAACTGGCAGCCTAGGGGTAAACCCATCTGGGCTGCTAAACTGTGGCAAAACATTGCTACCTGGTTGGAAAATTGTCTTGGTTTGAAAAGACAGGTGTCTGCTAAGGAAGACAGGAGCCTCTCTTGAAATGGAAAATGTAAACCCCCTCCTTCAGAATTTTTATGATTTTGAAATTAAGGGGCTCTCAGGCAAAGATATGGGAGTAGTAATTACAGTTATTAGGAAAAATAAAAAACCACAAAAATAAAAATGCAGTAATATAAAACAATACTGACAGTGTCAGAATACAACCTGACACCCTGTTGGTCAGGCTGTTGGTAGCAGTCTGATTGAATGGTGGCTGCAGTCCTCTTGCAGTGACAGATGTGGTCCTATTGAAACAATGGTCTTGTAAAAGGGTGCAGGTTTCCTCTGAAGGTCCAGTGGCAGTGTAGATGGGCCTGGTCTTCCTCTGGGAATCCAGTGGAAAAAGCTGCTCCTCTGGGAATCCAGTGGGAAAAGCTGCCTGTGGTGTCCAAATCTCAGATTATGTCCAAGTAGGAATGCTTGGCTCCTCCCCCTGGGTGGAGCATCTCACAATGGGATGATGTAATTTTATCAGTCATACAGTGAGGCTCAATGGCATATTAACAGAAAATATCTTCCTGGAGGGAGGATGGGTTGTGGAAGAGATAAAGAAAACTGCCCCACCTGGTTTTAGCAAGTGGCCCAATTAACAGAAGATAACTGCCCACTTCTGACAGATGGCAATAGAATTTACACCCCCAGCCACATCTTATATTTGCAACTTAAGACAAAAGGCTGTTACCAAGGGTGACGGACAAAGTCATAGACTGCATGGATTCAACAAAAAAAATATTTTTTGGACGTTTTACGAACATTTGACAAAGGTGTTCCACAGACTAGGGGAATGATGTCTTTCTCTATATCTGTCAAAACAGGTAAGTAGGGAAGGTGATAGGGTATTGGAAAGTGTGACATTTGGTGTGACATAAAGGGTATGGAATAAGGGGCGGATAAGTGTTAGTTTGGCTAGGGTAGAGTTAACCTTTTTCACAGCATCTCGTATGGGGCTGTGTTTTGGATTTGTGCTGAACATAGGGTTGATAATATGGAGATATTTTTGTTACTGCTGCTCAGGGACCTCCCTGATCACCACCTCCCACAACTAAGGCCTTTTCTGCTTTTCGTGTAGTCACACAGGCAAGGGAACTGCATGTATGTGGGAGATTGGAAAGAGACACAGCAGGCGCAGGTGACCCAAACTGGGCCCCAAAGGGATATTCTATACCATACGACATCATGCTCAGTATATAAAGTTGGGAGAAGAAGGAGGAAGGGTGGACATTTGTAGTCATGATGTTTGTCTTCTCAAGTCACTGTTATCTGTGATAGGGCCCCCTGCTATCCTGGAGATGGCTGAACACCTTCCTGCCCATGGAAAGCAGTGAGTTAGTTCCTTTTTTGCATTACTTGTGTGTGAGGCTTTTGCTTTCCCTATTAAACTGTCTTTATCTCAGCCCATGAGTTTTCTAGCTTTTACCCTTCAGTTCTCTCCGTCATCCCACTGCTGGGGAAGTGAGTGAGCTGCTGTATGGGGCTTGACTGTCCCCTGGGGTTAAACCATGACACCAGGTGTAAAATCCATAATAAATCACTAGGTGTGAAATCCATAATAACATCATGGAAGTAGTGTTAACTTAATCTGCTCTGGGTTAGATTAAAGAGTATGTTCATCTAATGTACTAAAATGTATAAAGTTCCTGTCCATTTCAGGACGGGAGATAGGGAAAAAAGAAGGAAAACAGCATGAGTCAGAAAGAGAGTGTGAGTCAGCATTACTGACTGAACTGTTCACTAGTCTGGTAACTTGCTGTAGAAATTAGTTTGTGATGTTTCAGGAGTAGAAGAGGAAATGTACTTATTCTGAGCCACTGCATAGAAATGCCAGCAAAGATAACCAGGTTGCTTCTGAGTCAGTGTGCTCCTTTCTTCTGACTATTCCGCTATCAAGTTAGGAATCTGAGTTGCAACAAATCCTTCTGGTTATGTTCTTGTGCTGCAGGATGTAGGAAAACATTAGAAAACATATGTGGAGAGTAATGAAACAGGAATGAGGAAATTTCTGGTAGAGAATATGATTCACTTACCAGAAATGACAGTTTGAGAAAACTGGCTTCCCAAGTTTTATGTCTGAAGTGGCACAGTAACATCATTTGCATGCTTGATGCAGGGAACATTAAATACATTAACTTAAGGAATGCTGTTTGCATTGTCTGCAGACTTTGGTCGCATATAGGCAGCATCAGGGGAACGAGTTTGTAATAAAGGGAAAAAAACACGATAGCCAGGTGCTGGAGAGATAGGTTTCTTACCCATTTAGCTGGGAAAATACAGTTTTGTGTCCTTACACAACTGTGGTTTGTGAGATCAGTTTGCAAATACTGATATATTGTGGTGATGCTCAAGCTGGTGGTGTGATGGGATTTGGGAGCCTGATGGCAAACCATCCATACATGCAGCTAAAATGCTGTCATGTCCATGGGTGTGTTAAATGAAATAAAGATTAGGTTTTCTGTCCAGTGGAAGTTCCAGCAGTTTCTGATTGCAGAGGTGGAAGTGTGCAGATTTACAACATACAAGTACAGAAAATGTATTTCTGTTCATTAAGATGAGGCTTAGTAAAGCAGTTGAAAACAAAACGTTGCCCTTAGATCTTGGTCCTTGCCTTCGGAGAAGTGCTACAATGGTGGAGTACTGTGATATTATTTCTCTGCTCATGCTTCTCATGTGGGAAGCATACTGTTTTGAGGCTGAACACCAGTATATCGAAACTTAGTGTTTTAAGGCTTTCATCAGTTCTTAAATTACCTGTAGTTACCAGTGGTCCATGTTTCTTCAGATTGTTTTATGAACTCTATGATTATACATGCCTTGTTTGCCACTCTCTTCCCTCTCTTGACTTCAGATCACCATTCATATTCTCCATGGTATGTGAAGCAGAAAATTGCCTTACAAGGGGTTTTTCTGTTCCCATGGCTGACAGAGTTCTTGGCCCACCACAAAGTTAGTAACCATGCCTGCAAGGAGGAGAGGACCAAAAGGGCCATTTGTCCTCTGTAATTTTGAAGATTCCACACACCTTAGTACTGATCTTGGCATTTGTTTGGGGACAGACCTGGAACAGGCCACTGCTTCAGTGCTAGTCACAAAATAATTGTAGTGTGCAAGTATGAAGAAATAAAAACTCATTCTTGGTGTCTAGTAGGTATGAACTTCAGTTACTGATGTGGTGGTGGTGGTGTTTTTTATTTTGCCACTAAAGACAACTAGTGCCAATTTGGTATTTAAAGGAAGGAAAAAAATCCCTCCCCACTCTCTTCCCACCTTTTGTTTTTACCTTCTTGAAAAACTTTTGAAAGCAACTAACCCATTCTTCCTAGCAGGAAAGGCAGAGCAAATGGAATGAGTAATCTAACTAGGCATGGACCAAGTGAAAAGAGTTTCATTAGACACAGATGTGAAAAGAAGATACAAAAGCATGGGAATGCACAGAGGGTAGGGATAATGTGTTATTAAGGGACTAACTCAGGTCCTTGCTTGTGTACTAGGAAAAAAATCAGCCTTTAAATGTAGTTAAAAATACTTATTTGGAATGTTTTTGCTAGCAGATGATACTCCTGTAATTATTTAATAAAATTGAACGATTTAAAAAAGTTTTGATCTTTATAAGCCATTTCAACACTGTTCTTTGGAGGTCAAAAAAGTCTAGTCATATTTTCATATTTTCGCCCCACTCTTTGTTTTGTGTGTGTCTTAACTGTTAGAGCAGCTGTACTCCTCTGTTGTTCTTTTCTTAAATTCCTCCTTTACAGTTCTTCACTTCAGTACTTAAATATTTATCTCATTGACATGATCTGTTGCTTACCACTGCTTAACTGTACTTGTAGAAAGCCCATTATCTAGTTTAAACCTGTTGTTTTAAAGCTGTAGAGAGATTATCTTTTCCAGATCCATCTGTGCACATTGATGGCTGTGTAGCCTCTGGCAGTATGTCACTACCATGATTGTCAGTTTGTCCCAGGTTCGGCCCATGGAATAATTTGTGAGTGCCCCTGAGTATTTCAGACAGAACTGGCCAAAGAATGGGTTTGTTGAGATGGGTTCTGCTTAAGCAAGTGCAAGTGCTTTTACTTGAAGTGAATTAGGATGAACAAAAGCTATTGGCATAGCTAGGTTTCTGACAGAACTATTTGTAGTATACATGTTCGCTGTATGTGTCTTTACTGATTTTTTTAGATTAAAATATTGTCTTGTGACCTCTTTTGAGATTCTAATATGAGCACAGAGTCTGGAACAGCATTTCTACTGATGGGAAAGATTGAGAGCTTGGACATGATGATAAATTTTGAGAATTTTTCTGGTAAGATTAGGGGGACGGAGCTATAAACATCACTTAAATAAGCAATGCACCTGTGTAACATAGATAAAGTGTCAGGCATATGCTTTAGTTTTGAAAAATTAAATTACGAAAACAAAATCACCACAAAAGACCTGTGTTACATAACAAAAAGGCATTTTAAATATTTTTGTTTATATTTATAGTTTGAGTAAACTAAGAATCTGTTTTTTAGGGCATCCAAGATGGATCTCAAGTGTGCTCTGGAAGAATGTTCAATGGCACTGAACTTATTTCTAAACAATAAGTTCTCGGAAGCGCTGGAACTACTTCGTCCATGGTGAGATTCTGTTATTTCCTGAAGTTGTTGTAAACAGACAGTATTTAATACCTGAAGGTTAATTTAAAGTGTCTGAACGTAGTAGTTTTAATTTATTCTCTTTTTTCCAAAATTTCTCCATATTTGTGGTTTTTTAAACTTTTTTTTTTGGGTCATTAAAGACATCTGACATTGTTTATGAAGCACTGAATTGTGATGTTATAGAGTTGATCACTCTAGCTGTCTGTCTGTCCTCAAGCAGAGGGGAGAGGCTGGGGAGCAAGACCATATTCAATGCATCTTTGATCAAATAATTTGTAAAATGAAACTGTTTTTGACAATACAGAAAAGCTGGAGCAAAACTCCAGAATAGTCTTTTGGTTATGTTTTATATTATGTTTGAGTCTGGTGCTTATCTTTAAGCTCATCTTTTTATGTTCTGACTATTTTCCTTGTTCCCCTGTTGCCTTTCTTCCACTGAGAAGAAAAGTATGGCAGTGCAGATGTAGGGAATTAAAGAATATGGAGAAGTTCACAGATGAAACCTGTCTTACCTGTGACTTCATCGGGAGGCAGTCTGAGTGGCTGATCTTTAGGACTGGGATCTGAATCCCATCCACCATTCTTCTCTTGTCTGTGTCTGAAAGGAGCGCATGGTATTGAGGGATGTGTTGGCAAGAGGGATATGTAGCCAATGTCAATAGAGTGAAGTAATATTCTCCCTCTGTATGGTGCTAGTAAGAATGGATTAAGAGTGATACGTTGGTTGATGTTGTACAAACAAGCTCAAAGACAGCTTTAAATGAAACATCAGAAGGATGACGCAGCTATCAAGTGTTTGCTTTTAGTGGTCTGGAGAGCTCATGTGAGGAAGGCAGTAGGCCAGGAATATTATCTCTTAGAATTAGTTGCAGTTAAGCTCAGTGGAAGATGATATTACTGTTGGAATACCAGGATCTTTCTTGCTCCAAGGTCAGGGAGAATAAAACTCAGGAGACGTTGTTTTTGAAGTCTCACCCTGAAGTTTATTATCCTTATCTATTATGAACTCATGAGATGTGAGCTCTCTCTAACAAGTCGAGAAAGTGAGCTAAAATGATGTCTATTCAAGGCTATTTAAGTCATAATTATCCAATAAACATTTGTAGATTATATTATCAGATCTGTTACTTTCCTGCTTAATTCTTCCATCTTTTCACAAATTTACACAAGTGTCTCTGCATTTAATTTTGTATTGCAATGTAAAGTGTTGCTTAAATGCACAACATTCATGTTTTCCCTAGGTCCAAAGATAGTATGTACCATGCACTTGGATACAGCACTATTTTAGTTATGCAAGCTGCAATGACCTTTGAACAGCAGGATATACAAGTGGGAATTTCTACAATGAAGGATGCTTTGCAAACCTGCCAAAGGTGAGCCCAAGCAATCCCAACCGTAATGAGATACTAAATCCAAAAAGTATTATTTGTGACATACCCCAGTTCTCTGTATGTTTTAAAAGCAGGCTCTTGTCTGTATGAGAGTGGCCTAAATTTGTTAAGGTGGACTAAGTCCCACTACATTACTGGTGAAGATATTTTTCTACATGGTGTTGTGGCAACAACAGACTTGTCCTGTGTGGGTATTAATAGCTACTACATTTAGTTAAATGATTGTTTCACTGTGTAGACCTACACATAAACTGACATTTTTCAACTGTCTGAGCCATTGGCATCTGTGACTTCTTGTTTTTCCAAAAGTTTCAAGGCCTGTATTTTGAATTGTCCCCTTTCAGCATGCAAACATCTTAAAAAAGTTGTTTCCAAAGGTTGAACCAATAGTCTGATACAATTAAGCTTGTACTAAGGTTTCTGCTGAAAACCAAATAAGTTTTTTTTTGTTGTAGTTACAAATATGTTTAGATTACCTTAAAATTAACAATGTTAAGAGCAATTTCTGTTGCTCACATCAGAAATTATCTGGACTGAACATTTTGCTTCTGGTCTTTCTTTGGACAGCAAAAAAAAACCCTTAGAGAATGGGTTGTGGAAGCTGAAGTTTAAACAAATCTCTTCTTCAATATTGGTTAATCTATTTTATCACAATTATTTCCCAAAAAATGACTGCCAAATATTAGTTTAGACATTTAACATTATCATCATCTTAGCCATGGCAAAAAAGAAATGAGAAAACGTTATCAGATGCTGTCTGAAGAAGAGAAGAAGTCAGCAGTTTCTGCATCTTTTTTGGATGTGCTATCAATTTGCAGTTTCATCTGAACTGTGTTGTTTAGTGTGTCTGAAGATTAGATGTGCCTCTAGTTCTAGACAGCTGCAGTACAGGATTTCATCTCTGCAGGATATAAACTTTAATTCATGAGTACTCTGGTGTAGTCTGTCTCAAAACTCATAAAAATGCAAGAGAAAGTTAATTAAATGTTCGAAGTTGAAGAATTACCATAACTACATGTACCTTAATTGACTCTTTTCTTGTGTGCATTATGTTAATGTGTAGTGTTATAATCTTCTTCTCAGGATCCCACAATTGTCAATGTGTAGTGTAAACAAAAATGATAAGCTAATGGTTAGTATTTATAATCAGTGACTCCTTGGCTTACAGAGTGCATTCATTTTCTGAATATAGCGTTGTTTCTCTAGCTTCTTCATAATGCCGAGTTGTTTGTAATTTTTTTCCAAAAATTAATTTTTGGAATTAAAATGTGAGTTGAGATCTCTTGGAAGTTAAGTGTGTGATTTTATGGCATTTTATCTGGCATAAACCACCATAAAATACTGAAACATATTTGTTGAAAACAGAGCTCCTTTTCATTTTTTCATTCTAATTTTGCGTGCATGTTTAAGAAACAGAAAAACGCAATTCATAAAACTTTGAATTCCAGTTAAAGTGTCTTGCCCAGCATCAGTGACACCTCTGTAGCTAGTGAGTGGCAGTGGGGTTGAAGCTGTCACGCATTTAATGTAGATTAATGGAAATTGCAAGCATGCATTTAATGTTGGATAGGCTCTTTAGCCTAGAGGCATACAAGTCTTTAGACTACTGAAAGAATTTAAACTGTTGACACATGATCGTTTTGCTAAGAATCTGTGTAAATTTTGGTTGGAAGTTTTTAAGAATTCCAGTTATTAAATTCAGGTTTGTGTTGAAATGTATGGCTTTCTTTTCTTCCCTGCACAACCTATTTAGATTCAGGAAAAGAAGCACAGTGGTGGAATCCTTGTCCAATCTAGTTTCTAAACAGACAGTGGATCAGTTGACTGAAGGTAAGTAGTTAAATAACACAGTTAAAATAAAAAAGTGAAAAAAGCTCAAAACTATCCCTACCAATGTATACAAATATGCTTAACTCTGACTTTACTCGTGTCTTACAGTAATAAACATGCAAATCATGTATATAATCTTTTCTAATTTGAATGCAAAGCTTCAGTGGAGAATTCAGGCTAATGGGTTTTTTTTTGTCTCTGAGCATGCATGAATTAAGAAAGGAATGCCTTTCACAACACATTATAGGACTGAAGGGAAACTTCCTTTTTTTGACTTAAGAGAGCTCCCAAAAGTTTAAGAACCATTGATGCGGAGGAGTACATCCTTGTCATTAGTTGCATTGGAATCTGAATATATTAACAAGTTTTGTGCTTGTCTGTTTTGCCTTAAGGTGTTTTGGGAAATGGTATCAGTACATTGTTCATGGCTCTGAAAATGCTGATCTCCTATTTCTGATTCAGGCAGAGTCAAGTATGCATTTTTTTCTAACCTGGCACAAGAATCCTCTTTAATACTTGGACACATCAAACTCACCACGTATGCACTGTACATACAGCAGCCTTGTGCATGTGGCTGGTCTTGCAGCATGGGTGCAGAGCAACTTGTGTCATGTGTGTTAAATCAAATGTACTTTAGTGCTGCATGAAGACAGAAAGTCTGCCTGGGGCTTTCAGTTTGTTAAGCATGACTTGGTGAAAACCTGTTCATAATGTCTCAGTGGATGTAGGAAAAGCCTGAACCTCCATGAGGGTTAATATTCATTTACAGAAATTTCTTGTAAGACATGGAAGGAGGCCAGAAAGACTGAGTTGCAGTGGGCTGTTAAGCTTAGAATCAATGAAAATTGTAGGAGACCCATCTACCAGAATGTCAAGTAGCTTTTGCCATAGACTGAGGTCAGCTCTGACAATGTTTTGTCTGAGAAGAAGGGAAATAGAAGAATTCTGTTGGGATTTGTGTGTTAGAGCTATTACTCAGCAATTACTGAAATGGCAACAGCAGAATTTTGCTTTTTTTTTTTCTTTCTTTTTTTTTTTCTTTCTTGTCTTGGCAGCATTTTGTTTGTTCCATTGACCCCAAGAAGACAGTATTGACAATAACATTGCTGATAGTAAATAACTTTTCTTTCTTATATAGAGGAAATGCATGCTGAAATCTGCTATGCTGAGTGCTTATTACAGAAAGCCGCTCTCACCTTCGTACAGGTAAAGTCCGTTTCTCAACAAAAGATGTGATGTTCAAACAAAATTTTTTTTCTGTTGAATGTTATTTCATGGCAGCAGTTGAAAGTATGGTAAATCTTGTGCTGCTCAGCAAAGTTCTCTCTTTGTTTGTATGAATAACCAAAGATGATATTCAGATATCAAGGTATTACCCTAAGGTATAAACATACCACCTTTTAAACATACCTCCTGTTTTATACAAAATGGTATGTTTAAATGATTTGCACATTGGATCACATTGGACAGTGTCCAGTGCCTGCATAAAAATATTTTCAAGTATGAGGAAGTGTATTGTTTGAAAGTACAAGTCATTTTTTGCATTAATGAGTAGAATGTTTTCCAACTAACAAACTTCAGCTGATACACGTGTAATTTCCAATTCCATCTTGCTCTGTGTGCATATGGTGTCAGGAATAATACAGTAATGAATGCTTATAAAATGGGCATGCTTAGCATTGCTGAGGTAACAATTCAGCTCACAGAAAGATCTGGTATTTTATACTGTGTGGTGCTAGTGATTTAGGTTGTAATTCAGGGACTTCATGCTACAGAGTTTTCAAATTCAATTTGAAACTTGATTCCTGAAAACAGGAGTTGTTCATCATACTTTTTGAAGATATGTGAGTGTTTAACAAGTGTTTATTAAATATGTATTATAGATGATCTTTTCCAGTATAAATTATGAGAACGAAGTGAGGCACATAGGATACACTAAGGTCAGAATAAGTTCCTTTTGCTTATGACTTAGGAACTACTTGATTTGGCCAGAAGTGTCAGGAAATACTATTAGTGGAATGTTAGTCTTTCCTGTAACTAGCTTGCTCCTTTACTAGCCATGTGGAATCAACCCTTCTTTTATTTTTATTCGGTGGGTGAAGTCTGTTTTAACCATGAAAAGAATGTTGTTGGAGGTGGTGAGTTAGGACAGTATAAAATAATAAAAAAACATTAGATGTATATTTTCTCCAAAACACCACATCTGTATTGCTTTTGACTGTAATACCCTACTTTGCTGATTGCTGTGCTGCCTCATATTTTTCATCTTTGGCTGATCATGATTAGTGTTAGGATGATGATGATGATAACAAAAATGTAAACATTCAGAGGGAAATAGAATTCTTGTACTGAAACACTTGCATTTGGGTGTTCAGACTTGCAGAGAAGAGAGATGAAGAGTTTTAAAATGGTAATATTTTTATGAAAGCCAGAATTTCCTTTGGTTGATCATTCTGAGGCCTTTTTTTGTTGCTCTTTTCATTTTCCATGTTGTATATACTGTTCCTAAGTATTTAAATTTGCATTTCTGAAATGCCAGCATCTTCCCCTTTTATTTGAATTCTAGGAGAAAAAAATTCATCCTGTTGAAACAATATTTTGCTTTTCAGGAATTTAGTTTTGATGGCAAGTACATTGTGGCTTTGTTTTGGTTTTCCTAGAGGTTAGTAAGCACATAAATTGAATAACACAGGTAGTAACTTTTGATCAGCAATAGTTTCATCTGTTCGAGGGATTTTTCAGTTTGTCTTCTGCCAGTTTCTGTAGGCTTCCTTGTGTATGTCAGAATCGCCATTTCCAAATATTTGAAACAGTTCCTGCAGCACCATCTGGTGGAGAGCTTTCTTGGTTCATTTATATACATCACAAATTCTGCCATAACTAACACTTCGACTTTCTTTTTCACCTCTCTCTTCAGTTTTAGAATTTGTAATGTGCACTAAAGAAATGTTTCCCTGACAACTTAGAGCAAGTGTTAATGTCAGTCTTAGAGACACATTTAGTGACTGAAAAATGTTTTTAGTGTTTCCTACTATGACATAAGCTTATTAATAAATTTATATGTAGCTGGAGGATTTTTATGTATGTGTTATGTGTAATATGATCACACAATATTTTACAGTTAGATCTTTTTCTTCCAGGATGAAAATATGATCAACTTTATCAAAGGTGGCCTGAAAATTAGGACAAGTTATCAAATATACAAGTAAGCTATTAGAAAACACTTGAATTCAAAAGTAATATAAGCAGTTGGAGTGGCATTAATGCTCCCAAAATACAAAGGAATATTTTTGTATCTATCCTAGTCATCAGTCAGTAATTTCTATGTTGTGTTTCCCCTTCCCTCGTTTTTTTCTCCATCACAAGGGAATGTCATCAGGTGCTACAGACGACTCAGGGGAACAAAAGCAAAAATGAAACATACTACCAGTTTGAAGGAGGAGTGAAACTTGGAATTGGAGCATTCAACTTGGTATGACTTCTTCTTCTACAGAAAGGCCATTGGGTTATTCTGTAGGACTTTCTTTGTATATGTGCTACTGTAACTGATTTAACATTTACACATTTGTAAAATAGAGATATGGGGTTTGAGGTTTTATGCAATGTGAAACTAGCATTAACTTCTGGGTGTGTGCATGCTTTCTGGGATGTTTCTGTTAGTTTATTCTGAACAGTTTAGTTCTCTGGGAGTAACTAATACATCTATTTCTGAAGTGAAAAGGGAGCTGCATCTACCTGTGTGTAGCAGGATTTTTAAAGATGCTTATGCTGTGGTTACAAAATGCCTGGAGTGACTGTTTAATTTTAACTCATGTATCCCATTCTTTTACTTCAGTGACTCTAGATTCTCATAGATAATTATACGTAGAAGAATGAGCAGTAGTTTACTGAGTTTGTGCAAAGGAAAATTGCCTTTTCTTTACAATTTGCTACAGTTACCTTTTCACATCTGTCATGGCAATAGTTAAAGCTGATTTCTGCCAGTATGTTAATTTCTGTATCATTCTAGATTGGAGATGGCCAATTTTAAGTCTGGTCAGAAGAACTCAGGTTTATCTGCACCTGACTTTAAAATTCAAGCAACTGTGTTCATAGGTGTTCTTGCGTCTCCTATTCTTCATGGAGTCCTCTCAGTAGGAGGCTTAACAGAAAAAGTGTCTGATGGGCAAAACGTATTAGGGTGAATGGAGCTTTCTAAAAACTGACCCTCAAGTTGACCTGCTTCTTAATGCTATTGAAAAGGTGGTTATGATGTTTGTACATTTTCTGTTGTGATGTGGAGGATGCAGTAACAGAGGGAACAAAAATGCCTGTGATAGAGGGCTAAAGGATGATAGCAACAGCTAGTATTTCTAAAACCATTATGCTGACTGATCTGCTGATTCAGTACTCCCACAAGAGGAACAAGTAGAGCCTCTGTGAGACTCCCAATAAAATGAAATAATAGTATGGGAACATGGCAGTTGTAGGTTGTGAGTCATACTAAAATAGATAAGACTTTCATTCTAAAAGACCCACAGTTTTCAAGCAATTTTAACCAGCTGAAGATGGAAAAATCTGTCATTCTCTAGAGAAGCACAGGTGGACTCTGTCTATTTTCATGCTGGATGGTCATCAGAATTCTGAGCATGCATGTTTACTTTCAGGTTCTTTCATCTTTTAATTTTTTACTAATGTAAAAAATTTTTACTAAATTTTTACTAATGTCTAATAGCATTTAACATAGTAGCTGGCCTTTTTGGTTCACATTTATAACAATGTAACTTTTTTTTTGAAGTGTACATGTTTACAGTTATCTTTTTATTTTTAAATGTATTTCAGATGCTGTCACTTTTACCAGGAAGGATCCTTCGACTTCTAGAATTTATTGGATTTTCTGGCAATAGGGTATTCAATTTGATACTTGCTTTTTCAAATTAATTTTTTCTCAGATAAAAGACTGGATGGATTTAATGCCATGTATTCCACACTGGAAGTATAATATTGATTGTTTATCAGTATTTTACTGTTGTTAAAAAGAGAAATGGGTTAGATGATACAGGCATAAAAGCACATATGGTGATACTCCACTCTTTAACATGCATGAGAAAGGACCAGTTTACTTAAGAGGAGATTTTGCCAATGCAATATCCTTTCCTTTTGCTGATCCTTAAGTAGGGGATATCAGCTTCTTTTCCTAGTTGATGTAGTCAGAAATTGACATTTCTCACCAGTAACTGAGGGAAGAGTCATATTTCTACATTTTTCCACACAAATCCCTGCCCATTTCTTTGGGAAAAAAAAAATTCTGAATATCATGTGTCATCCTGGACTCTAGGTACATCTTTCTCTCATGGATGACAAAAATATTTGTAACTTGTTTTTTAATTATTTTACAGCTCTTTAAAACTCCTTTTGATGCCCATAAGAAATGAAAAACCTAAAAAAACCTCAAGTAAGAAATTGTAATGAGGGGACCCACAGAACTGCACACAACTGAACTTCAAATTACTATAGCTGCAGTCACCATATGGTCTTATTGCTGTTAGATTGTCCACAATATGGTTCTCCTGCTGTAAAATTAGACTTCAGTAGAGACCAGTTCATTCCATTTCTTCCTCCGTAAAACCTGGTTCTTGCTGAAGCTCTTTCAAAATACCTGTTTTTCCCTGACTAAAAATGCAGTAAAGGCTGGAAGAAAAGAATGATTTTGAAATATCATCACAATTTTTTTTTTGTGTGGTGCTTGAATTCTCCTATAATTCATCAAGTTGCTATGCAATAAAACTGATCTGTTAATATTTGTTTTGAGGCAAAAATATGTTTCTGAGGAGTCATTGCTTTTGATTAGGGAAGCTGTGAGCTCAACACCCCTCAGATAGTCAAGCTGTTATGTAATGGGTCTAAACAGAAACGTAAGGGAAATCTCATGTGTTAAGATCTGCGTAAGGCTCCATGAATCTGGATCTGTCTTTAGACATTGGTGTATCAGCAGAGGTAATATTTTGGTCAGAGCCTCAAAATAGTTGACTTATGGCTGACTTGATGGAAGAGAATTGAGGATAGCCAGGGTTTTCAGTGGAGGAAGTCTCACACCAACAAGTAGCACTGGAACAGTTGAGAGAGTTTCCCACCGAACATAGATTGAAGGATATTATTCTGAAAGGTTGAGTCAGAACACAGTGGGGAAGCGTTGTAGACCTGTGTGTCTGCATGGTTCATGTGGTGTTCCCATTTCACCAGAGCACTGAAATGCATGATTTTATTAAGAGTTAGATTAGTCTTCTTCCTTAGTGCTGTTAGCTGTGACAGAAATATTTTGGTAGAGGGTTTTGTTGGATTTGAGATACGTACTGAATTGTGAAATACTTACATCTGAAGGGAAAATTAAATTTTCATTAGCCAGAAAAAATTGATAGTAACTCTGTATACTTATAGTTAATTCTGCATGTGTTTGTGATATTTCTTAGGAGTTGGGCCTCTGCCAACTACGGGAAGGCGCATCTGGCAGCAGTTTGAGGGCCATTCTGTGTACTTTCACCCTGTTGGTTTATCATACTTACGTCTCCTTAATCCTTGGTGAGACCCACTGTGTAGCTTTTCAGTCATGCTACACCTTATGATAGATATTGTGATTTATTTTTATAACAGAATTTCAAAACTGTGGCCAAATAGGAGTTTGCTGTATATTTAATTATGATCTAAAATTAATATCCATGACAAAGTTGTGTCTGCAGAAATAGTGAGGGTAGATAGCATTATACCAACATCTTGCTCCATTTGCAGGGCTGTCTCAACAGCAAAGTATTGCAAAATATTATTAAGTACAGAAAAATCATTATCCATAAATTTAAATCAGATGTTGTGAAAACTATCTCCAGAAAAAAGCTATACAACCAGAACTAACTATTTTTGCCATTTAGAGCTGGAAGTCGTAATTAATTCTATATGCTTCTTTACCATATATTTTCTCATTCTTTAATATTTAAGTATTTTAGTACTTGTCCCTCAGGCTCATCAGGAAATTAAGGAGAACTTCATTTCTTCCAGTATCACTTGTATTTCATTACTGATGTCAAAATTAGAAGAGGCAGCTGAGGATGTTTTCCTATCTTGCTAAAGCAATTAAAGGGATTTAAAAATATAACTAGGATCAGTGATGGAACAGTCTAAAAAATATTCCTATATTGTCTGTAATTTTTTTCAATTTACAGACATTTAGTATTTTTAAATCACAAAGTATCTTTGAGACAAGAATTTAGTTTATAGAAACACAAGATGATGAAATAATTCTGCTTTCACATAAAGCTATCATCCATTGATCTGTCAAATACAATGTGAAAACTTGGATTCCTTTAAGTACATTGAGGTTGGTTTGTTACGTTTTCTAGGTACAGGGGAAGCCAACCTTCAGGAAGCAGACAGTCTCCTCGAACCCTACCTCCTGAAATTTCCAAATGTGCGTATTTCTAATAAATATTATCACAGAAATGTATTTCCCTATGCTCAAACTCCTAATTGGTTATTTTTCTCATCTCTTTTCAAGGGTTCCATTATTCTATTTTATGCTGCCAGAATAGATATACTGAAAGGAAATTTTGAAAAGGTAAATGATATTTTTTTCTAAAATTTTTTGTTTAGTGTTTAGCCTGAGGAGGAAAAACAATTAATTCATCTATGTATCAGTTTGACTGATAAGTATGCTGTTACCCCTGTTCACATTCACTGTCAATGTTGATTCCAGCCCTCTCTCTAAGTGAGACTGAAAGGGAAGTTTATCTCATTTTACTTGTCAGGTGTTTTTCCACCTGGGTGCTAGGTAAGAGCTTGTTCTGTAATTAGACACTGCTCTCACATGGAGCTATAATTGAGCCAGTTTTCATCATTCTTCCTTAATTACTTACTCATAGGCGCAGTTGAGGTTCCAAGACTGCATAGCAGCCCAGCAAGAGTGGAAACAGATTCATCATCTCTGTTACTGGGAACTGATGTGGTGCTACACCTTCCAGCAGGACTGGCTTCGGGCATATCGATATGCAGACCTGCTCAGCAAAGAGAGCAGGTGGTCTAAGGTAAATGGGCAGGTGGACATTGTTGTGGTATACCAGTGGTCTCTACAGTTAAAGTCACTTTTATTTTTGCACAATAAGTGTAATGTTTGCCTTCCTGGGAAACTCATAAACAGAGACACAATGGGACCAAACTGTTTTAACTGGGTGGTTAAGGATGACTTTTTATTTCACATTTTGAAGCAGCAGAACCATAAGCAGCAATGCTTTGGCCCCGCCAAAAATGGAGCTGCTTACCCAGGTTGGGAGAAAGAAGAGGGATGGGAAAACTGTAAACTTGTGTCTCAAGTCGAATTCTAATATTCACTAGTAAAACTTGGCTGAAGAAACTGTGTTTGGTGTTTATAAACACACACACCTAATCTTCAGATGCTTTGTGGCACAAAATGAGAAAGGCTGCTGGGGACAGGATCTCACAAGAAAAGCTGGGCTATCAGATAACCTTTTCCTTGTAAAAACGTTTTTCACGGTATGAAGCAAGCGCAATGAACCAAGCCAATAACCTTTTATGCATTATTATTATCTGTTCCTCTATAGATTACTCTTTTATTATCTTAATGAAAAAGGGTATACATCTAATTCTTGGCAAAAGTGGAAGAGAATAGTATATTCAGCATGAAATGCAAGTGTCTTTAATAGAATTATGGATGTTTTTCCTGCAAAACCCAGTTATTAAACATTCTTTGAATCAGTACCCAGATATTTCCGTCTGGTTTTTTCATGTCTACAAGTAATAGACCGTATAATAACAGTAATGGACTTTAGAACAGTTAAGTCATTTAACCTCATCTCTTTGACAGTGGTTTGCAAAATAAATTCTCCTGTTTTTTTCAGGGGATACCTTTAACTTTCTGACTGATATAAAAATATAAATACATTAAAAATAAACTTACAGCATAAATTCTGTGACAAAGGGTTTTATAGTTATATCTGCCTGAGAATTATGGGAATACTTTGCTACAGCAATTGGGTGAGAGATTTGAGTCTTTAATGTATTGATTAAACACAGAAAATCAGATGTGGTAATCTGTTGCTGTTTCTTTTTGAAACAGGCAATATATGTATTCCAGAAGGCAGCAATTCTGTGTATGCTTCCAGAGGATGATTTGAAGAGGACTGGTGAGGACATAGTGTCTTTATTCAGGTAAACTTTTATAAAGCAGCTGAATGTGTACTCTCTGTCCTCCCATGTCTTTATCTTGTGTGTTTTACTTCTTGCTTATAACCATAAACTTTCCATTATTTTCTCTTTGCCTTTAGCATTAGAATTGCTTTTATCAGCAAAGATAAATCCTGCAGCTCTGATCTCCATGGTGTAAAAAAATTTTAAGATGTTAAATTTCAGAGGATAACAGTAAGTCTTTCTAACTAAAATGAGATGAAAAAAAATACCAACAAAAAACTCTTTTTTTTCCATTTTCCCTTCTTGTAGACAAGTGGATGGTCTAAAACAGAGAATTGCAGGAAAATCTATCCCGACTGAGAAGTTTGCAGTTAGGAAAGCTCGACGCTATGCATGTCCTCAACCAGTGAAGCTGATATTACCTGCCTTGGTATGTGTTCTTGCTTTGTTTTCATCCTTTTCAAAGAGAAAAGAAATCAGAATAGTTCATTTTACAGGGAAGGAATAATATTGTCAGGTATTATATGTCTGCATTTTAAGTTTTTTAAAGAAGTACTGCATTAATTCAATGTGATTTTGGTGAAAAGTATTAGAGACTGGATCATACTACCAACAAAGCAGCAGTATAAAACAAGTGCCATATTTTTCATGTGAAAAGCTCAGCATACAGAAAACTGCATTAATGTTCTTTAGGTTGGTAGGATTTTAGTCCTTGTCTTCTAGACTCATTAGGAAGTTAAAGAGTACTTTGGTACTTTCTGTTTTTCTTATGAAAATGAAATGTGGTGATTGGTTTTTTCTGTTTTTTTGTTCCCCTTGTATTGAGTCTGATTAAAACAAGCAGAAGCTGAAGTAACTTTATGAATGCTATTCTAATTCCCTCTATTTTAACATCAGTCATTAGTATTGCACAGTCTGCTTCTGTGTGCACAGCACTGATACTTCTCATATGTGTATGCTAAAATCTTTGTATGTGCATAATTTACCAACAACTGTGCATGAAAATCCTAATTCAAGAAGAAATTTCTTATGTTAATGCTCATTGATATAGATGGAGGAGTCTAAATAAAAGTAATCCTCTGGTTCTAAAATTCATTCTGTATTAAATTGCATGTAGAGGATTAAGTAAAATTTGTCTTGGGCTTGTACAGCAGAGTGCTTGTAAGTTGTGAATATATGTATTTGGTCTTGCTGTCAAATTCAGCATTCTGTTTTAATTTAGGAATATTTTCATCATGGACTAAGCATAACCAAACATAATGTATGGTTTATTTCAGTAAATATAAATTAGACAGGACTACAGAATTGAAATAATCTAGCATGATGTAGTTGATGATGTTATTAACATTGTTTCAGACTTTGATACAACCAGATTTTTTCTCTATCTGAAAATGTACATATTTACACTACAAATGCAAGTGGAAATATTTCACCAATGTATTGTATCAGCTTCAGAATGACATTAGGCATCATATTTCAGAGGTGTAATTTCAATTATGGTAGAACAAATGATACTCTAGTTTGTAATGACTGAGTAAAGATCTTGGCAAAGCTCCTTGTTGGTGAGCATTAACCCTTATTCTCCTCAAGTTTTACAATGTAATAATGTATCAAATCAAGCTCATTGCTTACTATTGTACTGAGCCATCTGGGAAGATATGTTTCCAGGATTTGCCTTGATTTTTTTCCAACAAAATTTTGTAGAAATTATAGTAAAATCATGTGTTGGATGTGCCTACTGGAATCACATTTTTATCCAGAAAGTTTTATCTACCTCCGGTTTTGCCCTGAATGGCAGGTAATTGTCTATCGATTAGAGCATTTAGAGCGTGGTTTTGGGTGCATGCTTACATAAGTATGCTGTATATACAAGAACACACTCAAATGCAAATTCCAAATTTACCTATCATCCTTTAGAAAGAACTACTTTTAGCTCCTTCTTTATTTTAGGTGGCAGGGACCACAAGTTTAATCTAAAGCATCCGGTTTTGCTGACATGTTATGTGGGTGATGGTAAACTGTCCTGATAAAATCTGTTCAGTTTAATTTCTGAAGATCTGTGAAAATACATGATAGTAGAATCCGTTAAAAAGGTATCAAAACATTCAACTCTTAAAAACACAAATTACCTTTGTCAGCACACATTCAATGTAATTTTTCCTTTCCTATTCATAGATGTGTTGTACCAAAACAAGCTTTGGTAGTATTTTATATACTCAAAAATGTTCCACAACAGCCTTTTCAGAGGCACTCTTTAGTTAAATATTTATGCAATTCCATGGGTTGTTCTCACCTTTTTGTGTTGGTTGGTTGGTTTTGTTGGTTTTTTTTAATCAGGAAATGATGTATGTCTGGAATGGATTTGCAATTGTGGGCAAAAGAGCAGACCTTACTGAAAACTTACTGGTAACAATTGAGAAAGAAGAAGCTGCTCTACAAAATGAAACTAGTAAGTGATCAATTAAGGTGGAATTAATAATCTTATAAGAAATGCTGACATTTTTCTATGCTTTTGTCTTCTTATATTCTGTGAAGTAAGTGTTGGCTTTGACAATGTTCTAATTAAGTCAAAGTATGGAAGTTTTGGAGCCTCACAAAATTTAGGCATGGTTCTTCAATATGTTCTTTATGCAGTGTGATTGATGCTGCAGAAGAATACAGAAAACTCAGGGACATCAGGTTATTGGTTACATGAACATGACTGGTCTAGCTTAGTTTTTTCTTGTCTTTGAGAGTGTTCTTGGAACATAATCTGCTAATATCTTAAATGTCTGAAAAATATTTTTTCTAAACCAATTCATATCATGCTTTGTTACATAGGACACATGTTGCAGAGAATATGACAAAGTATAAAATATTTGATGAAGTGCTATGCATGAATGAGTTGGGTTTTTTGTTTTGCTTTCTGGCAAAATAAAACACATTTGCTAGTTGTAAAATTAAACATACTTAATGAATAAACTTTGACCATGGTTTTACATCTTGGAGTAATGTTTAGAGAATCAGCCCATAATTTACTCCTAAAAGAATTTAAATTCATTTATTACAACTGGTTTACTGCACAAGTACTTGATTTTTGTCAGATTTTATCAGCATAGTTCTTTTACCTGTCATGTGAATTTTTGGGGAGAATTCTCTTTTGAGTTTTTCTAGAATAAATGTCATTTTTCATGTGAATCTTTTTAAATGATAATTCATTAAAATAATTTTTATTGAACGCAGATTGTACTCACACTTATGAACAATTTAGCAGTTTAGTGGTTGTATGGTTTAGTGGTTATGAACACTAAACCCTAAGTCACACTTGTGAACAATTTTAGTGGTTAAAACAGCAATTCAGAAATGTAATATATACCTAAGTATGATTTATAGTGTAAATTGAGATGATGCATAAGAAATTATCCAGGGACGTGCAAGAAATTTATAATGGTCAAATCTGGATGATATAATAAACCAAATGAGAGTAACCTGTATGGCCATGTTTGAATGGGGTTCCTTTATTTTCTGTGTTGCCCTTCACTTTTCTGCAGGATCAAGTGTGCCTTTTAAATCTCAAGTGTTTTCCTTTTTCTTGTAATATTAAAACAAAAGTGTAGTGACATGCAAGATACTTGCAAATAAAGTAATTCCCATGAGTTCCACATGGAGAGTTCTGACAGAACCTGTTGGAAATCCAGTGCTGTATTGTGCTGTGATTTGTACTAGAAGTGCTCATCTGTTGTAACGGTGAAGTAAATTTTCTATTGAATCTCTGAGGAAAGATGTACAAGGTACCAAAATTAAAGCAATGGAGATAAAATCACTGTGTTTTTTCTTATGGAAATTCACTGTTTGCAAATAGGATATAGTCTGGAAGTGTATATACTTTCTGGGTTCTTTTTTTAGTAATAACTTCTGTCAGATGTTATTTTATTCTGGATTTCATAGATGTGATTTTGATCTGCTTTTAAAGATATGGATTCAGTGAAAATAAAGAGTTGCTACTGAATTCCAAAAAAAAAAAAAAGATTAAGGCTGCTGACAAGGTTACAATAAAATTTTAATAGACCATTTTTAGTGGTAGTAATATCAGATTGCTAAGGTGCTGTGAAAGAAAGGTGTTGATTATACACAAAGGTCATTTTGGGATTGAGACTTCATAGAATTGTTTTTATTTCATTTGTTTCACATGAACAGGCACAGCATGGGATCTCTCAAGGACTGAAAGTAATTTTATGTTGTATAGAGCTGAAAATAGAGATGGTAGAAGGAACAAATGGAGGACATTAGAGATGGTGTTTTTATTTTTTTTTCCCCAGGATTTCTGGGAATCTTTATTTTTTTTTTCATATGCAATATATAAAAACAGATTATTTAACTTCAAGAAAAAATAATTTTTTGCTTGTTTTTTTTAATCCTGGTATTGATACATCCTTTGTTGTAGACCACTGCAGCTGCAAAGATGGTTCTCCCACATTTATTGCAAGGTTATCTGTGTTAAATTGGCCTGTGCATTTAGCGTTAATGTTTTAGCTTCTATATTTTGAGAAATTAGAGTACTAGTTGAAGTTGTTAAAGACTGGTGAGCCCTTACTGACATCAGTGCATGCCCCCAGTTATTTCAATGAATGAGTCCTTCAGGAGACAGTCACAGAGTCCAACACCTTAGCCTAGCAAAACAGGCTAGAGAGAATGCAAAGTACTCCTGTGCTGCACTTCTGCTGTCCCTAAAAGCGCAGTCTGTCAGTTACAATCTATCAAGACTTTCTGGGTTTAAACACAGACAGAAATAAGGCTGAACATGATGGCAAAGCACTTTGCGGAGTCCTAAAATGCATTAGTCTTGCATGTTTCAGAACTGTTTATGTAGGATTTCTTTGGCAGACTATTAAGGAAAAAAAATAATGTGACCTTAGAGAGCTGGTAATTAGTTGTAAACAACATGATCTGAAGGGAGAGTGTTTTGCTTCCTGAATTGTTAATGTATGTGGTGCCATCTGTCTATCCATATGTGTTTTCTTTCATTTCTTTTCCTTCCATGTACCCAGCAAATGCTACAAACTAAGGGAACTAAAAAGGATCACACTTGTTAAGTAAATTTTGAATTGTTTCAAACACCCTCTTTCATCTGGTATTTTTAGCTCTATTGAACATAAGACTTTCAATGAAGTTTTTCAAATATTATACACTATTACTTATTTTCAAATATTTTTCAAATATTATACACTACTTCTGAGGCTTCTCAAACATTAGAGATGATAAAAATACTAGCAAACATTATTTCTTGCATTTGTACCTGAAAATGATGCTTTTGAAGAGTTCTGTAAGAGAGTCATGGCATGGTTTTACAGGTTTTTTTATGCTACTGATGCTACTGGAGGTCTGTCAGTGCTCTGTTACAGGGGGAGATGTTAGGATAATATGATGGTTCCTGTCTCACTGTAGTTTTAGCTATAAAGAAGTAAGAAGTCTTTAAATAAGGCAAGTAAGAAATCTTTATATAATGACTATTTATGTAATGTAATACATTTAATTATTGACTGTTTAATCTTCAGTTAATGAAGTTTATGCCCATTTGTTGGATGTTTCAATTTTTCTTATTTCTTCTTTGCCTGTCTTTTAAGAGAAAGATACAGATGTCATGGGTGCATCTTCTTTAGCAAGCAGTATTTTAAACCATGCCTGAAGGATATGTACATTTTGAGGTATAGAACATAAGAAGCAACATCCTGCATCTGAATACATATTCCCTATTGAAAATCTAATTTTCCTTTTCATGATGTCTTCAAATTGTTTGACATATCTCACTTTCACTGTTAGATCACAATGAATACTATGTGGATGATGTGTGCATGTTACAGCTGCTGAAAGGCCTCTGTCTGAAACACTTGGGAAGACTCATGCAAGCTGAATTATGTTTCAGTAAAGTAATTCAAAGGTAAAAAAAATAACAGAAATAGATTTTCTAGTTTTTGGTGACATTTCTGATACTCCTGTTGCAGCTCTCATGTTAGAATTTTGACTAAATAAACATCATGTTAAGGATCTGAAATTAAAATACCTCTGCAAGTAGTTAGAAAACCAGAAAACTTTGCATGTATTTTTCTGTAGCAATTTAACGCTTACTGTAGCTTTGTATATGCGGTGTTTGAGGCTAAATAAATCAAACTGTCAGGTCGTATCCAAATACATTTGGAATTATATTTGCAGAGCTACCTGTAAGTAATGACAATACAGATAGGTTTACTGTTTGTTTGGCTTAATTTTTTAATTCAATATTTAGTAGTTAATGCTTCAGTTCAGTAATTAATGCTTCCCCATGTAGATGAGAAGTTGTTGTTACATGTTGCAGTTGAAGACTGGTTTCTCCTGTGCTGTGGATTTTCGGGCGTCAGCTCCAAAACAGTTGTGATAGCTTTTCTATATGAAACATGAGTCCAGTACTGGTTGTAGTTGAAAATGTCTTGTAAGTTTTTAGGTATTTGGGCTGAGGAAGCCTATTTACATGTGCAATGTTTCTAACAAATTATTTAGAAAAATTAATAATGGAATTTTTTATTAAGAATTTCTTATTGAGTTATTGTTAATGTGTTTTAGTTCTCTTGCCATCTTGTTTTCTCTTACAGTTTCTAAGGTCCTATATGAGTTTAGTCAAGCACATTGCGAGTTACAGGGCAGAGGGGTTTGGTTGATTGCAAGTTAAAGGAACTTTCTTAAGCATCTTTTTCCAAAGGGAGCTGGCAATGGGCAGGCTTTTGTAGCTGAGGTATTTAAAAAAAAAAACTAAAGACAGCAATTCTTCATAAAGTGTATGTTTTGCATGGGTGAGGGTAAAAGTTTTCTGGTGCATGGAGTACCTACATTTTGTTCAACTTTATTTTCTACATGTTTAGGGCGCTATGATGCTTCAAGACTGTTTATCAATGTGTACAGGATTAACCATTAAAAAAGGGTTCAGAATGTGTTTTCTGGCTATGTGCTGTTACAGGCAGTGATTGCTTTTAAAGTTAACTGGTCACTTAAACAGGGTTGTAAGTAACCATTTTTGTATTTTTCTGTTTTTTTAGTGAGAAGCAAATAAAATATGATAGCTACTTGGTGCCATTCACGCTGTATGAATTGGGTCTTCTGTACAAACAGCAGGATGAGACAGAAAAAGCAATAAGATACATAGAAACTGCAAAGTAAGTGGATTTTTATCACCTTGTAAATTAAGAATAACTGTGTATTTGCAGCATTGAGGACACTTGTTTTTTCTTCCTGACAGCTTCCTTTCAAAATCCAAGTAATTATAAATCTCTGTTCTTGATTTGCAGGACTTGTCCAATATAGTTGAATTTTGCAGTTTCATGAAACTGCAAAATTCATACACAGTGGAGTAGACAGATTGAAATAAGACACAGTATGAAGGGAAAATGTTTACTTCTTGTATGGGCTTCAGAGATGCTGAGGGTCCACTGCATGCATGGGATGAAGCTGGAGAGTCCAGGGAAGGGATATGTACCATTCTGTCCCAGAGGGCAGCTGTGGGAATTAAATCTGTTCCACTAAAGGTGTTCATAAGAGAGGTCAAAGGCCACTACACCTGTCTGATCGCAGCCCTTTTTCCTTTCACATGGTGTCGCAGAACACCAGTTGAGAGTTTAATTAAGTACTGTAGAGCAGCATATTTGCATTATCTGTAGATTGTAGTATAAGATAGAATGTCCCTTGTGTTAACAGAGAAGTAGCCCAGTCTTGTAATAGTGTCCCCTCATAGTTTTTTTTTTTTTTTTTGCTTATTTGTTTGTTTTGGGGGGATGGGATTTACAGAATATGATTTCTGTACATATGATGTTTATTACTCTGGCTTAATTGTGTTCTGAGTCAAAGCCTACATTTTCTGCTAATATGCTTTTCTGTAGTTAGAAAAGGCTTTGGCTTGTCTTTTCACAGCAAATTTTAGTATTTGGGAGGGCTGTTAAAAGAATCAAAATAAGTGAAAGAGATGCTAAGACATGGATTCAGTTTATGAGGACATTTAATTTTAGTATTGGTCTATGTTTTCTTCACTCAATTTGTGTATGTAGTTTTAAATGTCTCTTAACTCATCTGTGTGTCAGTCTCCGCTTCCTGTTGAGGGAATAAAGATTGTTAACTTACAAACATAGGAAGTATAAACAATTCAATCCAAACATCTTTTTCTTAAAATAAGTTGTCTGTTTTGCAGAAACAACTACAAGGAATACTCTATGGAGTCCAGGTTGCACTTCAGAATTCATGCAGCACTTGACAGCTTGAAGGTGTCGCCTGCTTCAACACCTTGAATGAGAAAGGATGCTTTTCATGCATACAATAGATAGCCTACACAATCTTTTTTTAATCATAGAGAAGAACATAATGATTGTTTTCTGTCACTTCTGATTTGATGTCATTCTTTTAGACTTTTCTGTATGGCGCCTATACTGTATCTACATGCTGTTAAAGAAGACCTTATATTTTGTTGATAAAAATAATTTAATATTTGACTTGAATGAAAGGGGGATATTTTTAAAAAAAAAGGTGATGGTGCAATAAAGTTTAATGAAAATACTTTATTTTTTTTATATAAGAACAGATGCAGGTTATGCAGTGAAACTGGTGATAATTTCTGCATTTTTTAAAAGTTTTATTTTCTGCAGTGCACTTGAGACTTTTTTCTCCTCTGGAACAAAAATGCAATGTCTGCAGATAACCTTACCCACATTTTTTTGCATACTATATTCTGAAATTTGTGTTCCAGAGGAAAGAATTAGTAATTTTTGACTAAATTTTATTTTGGGAACAAAATTAAACTGTGTGAAGTGCAATATTTTTACTCTGTCAGATGAAGCTAAGCAGGGCTACAGTTTTAATGTCTTTGCAGGTCTGTTTCATTCAAAAGAAACATATATTAGGAGATATTTTTCACTTGTAGAAAAGCAGAGCTATAAAGGATGTTATGTCCTTGTTCTCAAGTAGTCTTAAGTTGATCCTGACAGATTTATTTCACCTGTTTAACAAAAAACAAAAAAGCACTGAGAACAGTCATTTTGAAACTTACACAGGATGTCTTTCCCAGTGAGAAAAGACTGGGAAGTTTTGCCTGATGTCTACCCCAAATAGTTCTTGACACAACTGAAACTGATTGTTTCCCATCTTCCCTGTCATGGATCTGGAGACAGGATTGTTCTTTCCATTTTTAAAGCAATCGTTTGTTGGTGGATTTATGTATTTTCCTAATAACAAGTTAGAATTCATACTAACAGAAGTTGATTGTGCATCAAGAAATGAATCCACTTTTAATCTTGCTGTTAAGAAAATGTGCGTATTCTAGTCTAATTTCTACCAAAAATGAGCAGTAAAATTGAGATACTTATAAGTGCATTTTTCCTTTCATGCTTCTGTGCAAACAGCAGTATGAAATTGAATTTCCCATTCATTTAGACACGCAGATTCTAGCTGTCTGTTCTTAAAAATAAAAATATATATCTTTTTTATTTAAGTATACACCAAATAACTCTTCTTTCACTAGCTATTGCAAAACTTGCCATTTCCATATTTTATCCATGTTTGGTATGTTTACTTCTGCACAGTAAATTCATAGTACCTGTGCTCATGTATGTGATTTGCTGCCCTCAACTACCACCTAAACAAAATCAGGACGAAAGAAATAGGTGAAGAATGTGTCCTCAGTAAATGAATAACTGAAGTTTCAAATTAAACATTCAATATGATTTGTAGAAGTTCTTCTCAGGTTACTGAGAACGCAGCTTTCTTCTATGACTTATAAATAATGGGGTCATTTAATTGCTTATAATTCTGTAATAGAGTGGTATATTTACAGGAGAATTAAGAGTTTAAAAATATTAGCTAAATAAACATAATGAGTCTTTCAAAATGGAAACCTGATCCAAAGTATTTCTTTGTTGGTTGGAATTTGTGCCTATTGTAAATGTGTAACTTAAGTTATTATGTAAAATTATACACATGTGAATTTGAAGCTTAAATACCCAAGACACTGAATTACTGATAAAGTATGCATGTTTATTTTCAAATATATTCAGTTGACTGTAGCTAAACCTCAAAACAGAGATTAGCTGTCAAATGACTTCTCTAAAGATTTACTCATTTATATATATCTGGTTGTAGTGAGCATAAACTCATGTATTTTCAGAAAATACTTTTGATGCATCTGTGGGCATTATATGTTCAGTTTAGGATTATTTTGGTTTAATCTGATTATTGGATTGGGGTCTGATTTATTTTTCTGTAGAAGGTGGTGGGAACAATTACCAGTAAAACTTCTGTAATTTGTGTTGCAAACAGTACTTCGTTTCAGGAGAGTTGTAACTGGGACTACAGACTCTCAGGGCGGAGCATGATGTAGTCTCTGATCTCTTGTTTTTGTGGGGAGTGTCTTACAGCTAATATTTTAGGGGTGATTTGAGATAGAAATCAAAACTAACAAAAAATGAACAGTGATCTCCCTTAGAAACTGATTTTTTCAAAATTTAGTACAAAGCTTCAAGAAGCAGTGTACTTTTTCCATGGGTGATATTACTGACTGAAGAGACACGCTTATCCACAAAAATTTCCAGTACCCTCTGTAGTGTTTTGAGCACCCAATATGAAGTGCTATTTAGAGCTTGCCTCCTTTCTGTGCTGCTGTTCCCGGCTTGGCTGGAAAGATTGACTGATCAGATTTGTTACTTTAAGCTTTATTCTGAACGGCTTTTTTCCAAGTTGTTTACAGTGGACATAAATATGTGTGAGAGTGATTTGTTACCCTTCAGTTAAGGTGGGTCTCCACAGAGCTGCAAGAGATGCTTAGTTTTCCAAATGCTGCAGAAAAGTGCATGTCTCCTTGACACAATGCATCTGTGATGCAGTATTATTTAGGACATTATGCCCGAGTTAAGTGATTCCTGTCTAAGAGTTCATACAAAGGGTCTGTGGCTTTTTGAATTTTTTTTTTTAAATCTGCTATATTCTGTACTGGGCCTTAAATACAGCTCTGATTTAGTCTTAACTGCTGTTTATAATATTCACCACACACGCTCGTCCTCCACGGGAATTTTGACTATTGTGCTGAGACTTAACTAAGCAAAGCTGATCATTTACCTATGATGCTATAGCCTCTCTTGATAATAGTAGGAATTATAATATATACAAGAGCAAATTTAACTTTTTAGTTTAAGCAAGAAAGGCTGAGCTTACAGTTACATTATGACAAAATGTTGTTTATAGTTCTTTCCGATAATAGATTTTTTTTTTAAGATAAGCAATAATAAATTGGCCTGCTTATAGGACAAAGCTTCTCTTTGATTAAGAATTGCCTACTTAGAAACTATTACAAAAACCTTCATGTCTGTGCATATCAATCAAATATTAATCTGTTGAAACATCATTGTACTACAGTTTGTAAGTCTTTATTCATCAGAATAAAGAATGAATTTCTGTTTTTAAAAAAAATTGAAAGCAAATATATGTTAAAAGAAAGCTGGTGCAAGATTGTTATATATTTGTTCTAATACACATGGGGTAGCAGCTGTATGTAGCACTTTATGGCCATAGAAATGTATAACAATCTGATCTTTTTGCGTTTCTAAAACACCTTGCAATGTAATGTGTAAAACAAGTAATTTCTTGTGACAAATTCCACTTAGACTTTGCGGTTATTTTATTACTAATCCTAATGTCTCATGTATTTTGTTTCTGTATATTCTTACACTGCCTAGTGCAACAAAGAATGTTTATATTTCCCCTGGTGCTGCAGTCTCTTTGCTTGTAATCTACTGAGGTTTTCACATGTTCTTATCTGGTACTTGATGAGTAAACAATGAGGGAAGAAAAACAGAAAATGAGGAATGAAGCATCTTCTGGTTTAAAGAGTATGTAGAAATGTTCATTATTATGGACTGTATTTACTCTTCAGAGGAATAAATCACATATGCTTGTGCTACCAAGTGCTGAATTTGGCACTGTATTTTAGTTGTATGTCAGGAACCTCTAGATGAGATTTACCAAAGCATTATCATCATAAGGTCTGATCTCTAATTTATAAATGCTACCTTAAGCATAGAGTTCTTATACAACCAGTCCAGACTGAGTGGTTGTATAAAGCTGTCAAGGACAGCTTCTGACCTCTTGTCAAGGTCTGTTGAGTGAATAAAGGGTCTTTTGAATGTAGATAGCAAATACAAAATAAGCTGCAGGGTTTCTCGGTTTTTTGGGAAGGTTTTGTGGTGCTACTCGTGTTTTGGGATTTTTTTAAAATTGTGTTCTGGGTTTTGATTTGTATTTTTCCCTGTAATCTGGTAATAAATGCTATAGGACAGCTTCATAAAGAAACAGTGTGGCTCTTAACTTTGCAATTTGTAGAAGAGTACCTTCTGGGAAAAAAAGTCAAGTGTTCATGGTTAGCATAACAAATTTAATGCTTAGTGATTGCAAGATTAAATACTTTCCTTTTTGTAGTAGTGTAAGCATGTACTTCCAATGTGTAGAGAAGCACATGTCAGCTGTAATCCCAGGTAGGAGCACCTTCCTAGATTTAGTCACTTATCTAAAGAGAGAACTTCTTCAAACACATAAGCAGGAGGAGATGTTTCTGTCTTTCTGTGTCAGGTCTTCTGTTCCATGAAAATTGCAGTGGTTGAGATTCAGTATCTGTGCCATTGAAGCATGGAAAATACTTAGTGTTCACATCATGTGACTGGGAAAAGTTAAGGTATTACTAAAATCCTGCCTGAGAGGTTAATGGTCTTACCTGCTTGAGCATGTAAATGTGGACCTCAAAACTCAATATTCTGACTATACAGTGGATATAAGAGTATATAAGGATAATTTTACTGATACGCTTAAATGACATGTTACGTCAGTATTTGCAGTCAGAGTGGAAGGATGTGTAAAATTAGGTTAATGCTATTTATATAGCATATGTTAGGCTTAACTTGCTCCAGAGCATTAGGTGATCTTCAGAATTAAACTTGGTTGTAGAAAAAAGGGCAGTATGAATTTAAGTATGGTTTTATTTTCATTACAGATTTGCTCAAGATCATGGGACTTAGATCCAGGCAAAACACATTGCCTACATATGTTCAGTACAGATATAAAACTTTCATTTGTAATACCCCACCCACCTTGATGAGATTGTTTCTCTTTTAAGAGAGGTTCTGTATTGCATGCATTGATGAACTTCCATAAGCAGTATTCTACAAAGGAATCTAGCTGTAGTTATAATTTCATGTGGTGTAGAATATGCATGCTCAAGCTTTACTTAAAAAAGGTGCATGGCTCTAATCTGCAAATTCTAGTCATACCAGTCGCTTCAAATCCATCTGTATTAGTTTTACATAGGAACATTGAAAACTTTTGACAATGAAAAAATGTCAGATGTTCTTTCACCTACTATTAATTGGTTTTGCACTTTGAAGAAAGTTTAGACTTTTTTTTTCTATAATATGCATAAAATTCAAGATAGGTTGCTTTTCACAACCCAAAAGGAAAGTACTCCTCCTATAGTTTACAGTAATTTCATTAGACTGTTCATATGCTGTGGAAGCAACTTACTTCATTTATTGCAAGCAATAATACTAACAATACTGTAATCATTGTGCCTGCTTCATAAATAATTTTTGGAGTGGGAGATGCTTTAAATCAGACTTTTGTGAGTTGGAAGAAAAGGGAAAAAGGTGAAAGTGAAATGTGTTATGGAGAGTTCTGAGTGGCCACAGAAGATGAACAGTAATATCAGGATGTTACTTTAAATGCAGTGTACTCTGGAGGCCTATGAGAATACATCTAATGAATATCAAATTACAGACTGTTTTTCTACAAGCTAAGATTTTAATAGTTTAGGCAGAAAAAAAATAAGCCTTGCCTGAAAAATGAAACCTGCAACCCAAAATACTGTATGCTGTTGAGTAATAACAGTTCTTACTGAACAAGTCAGTTTTTAAGGAAATCTGTGGAAGATCCGGATAAGCTAATTGAAGATGTTGGATATGTGCTGTATGTGAAAAGTTACTTACAGAATGTTACATATTGAAAAGGACCTTAAAGATCATCTGGTCTAAGCCCACTGCCTGCCATGGGCAGGGGCACCTCACCCTAAACCAGGCTGCTCAAGGCTGTGTCCATCCAGGCCTTCAGCGCTACCAGGGATGGGCATCCACAGCTTCTCTGGGCAGCCTGTTCCAGTGCCTCACCGCCATCACAGTAAAGAATTTCTTCCTAATCTCTAACCTAAATTTACCCCCCTCCTTTGATTAGTACTCATTCCTCTCTGTTGTGTCACTTGCAGGTCCTGAATCCCCTCCCTTGCCCTGCAGGCCAGGCAGTTTTTTTTGATGCAGCCAGGGTTGGTTTGGTTTCTGGGCTACAGTTCATGCTAAGTTGTTCATCAACCATCCCCTCATGTCTTTTGCCCTAGGAGATCTCTCTCTCCTTTGATAACCTGTGGGAGTTTGAAGTCAAGCAATCTGTTTAAAATCAAGTTACATATTTTCTTGTCCACTTCTGGTTTTCAGTGCTACTTGGTAAATTGGTGGGCCTTACATTATGAATAGTCTATTTTCTATTTTTTTTTCCTTTTTGTTGTTAGTTTTTATTAAAGCTTCTCTGTTTATTTGATATATTACCCAAAGGACATGTTGCAAGAAAGATACTGGTTTCAGTACTGCAGAATTGAATTCAAATTTTACTGACTGAAATTGGCAGGACAAAAAATGGAATTCTGGTTTCTGAAACAAGCAAGTTTCCTTAACTTCAGGAATCTTACTTATGCAGCTAAATGAGATGAGGTCCACCAAGCTGAATATCCTATAATGTGTCATCTGGAAATTTTGTCTTGATGGACTTTGGAAACTGTTACACGCCCAATGTTTCTGGTGTATGAAACCCCGATGAGAATTTGTCAGCATCTGTTTTCCTTCTGGAGAATTCTGCAGCTGAAGAAGGAACTTTCCTTTAATTTTATTTTCCTTGAATTTTTTTACTGCTTTCCTAGGACAGCAAAGTTGAAGTCTCACCTCTTTGCTAGATTGTCTGAAATTGGTGTGAGTCTTCAAAGAAAAATCTTTTCTTTTTCATGAGTGTCTAGCTCCATGCTTCCCTGGAATAATGTGCAGCTGAGATACCTGCTTGTCTTTGCTGGCTGTGGCAGTTGGCCCCACTGATGGGAAAGAGGATAGCCACTAGGAAAGGGAGGAAATGCAAGAGAAATTCATGTGTGAAGGATAAGTAGGAGTTTCTGTGGCACATGAACAATTGATGTCACCTTAGACTATGGAACCAAATAAAATAATATGAAATGATGAGGACTTCTATCACAAGGATTGACGGAAAGGTGTCTAGGAAGAGAAATTATAGTGCAGAGTACTCACTTGCTAACTAAATGGAGGCAATGTAATCCAGAGGTGGTGGTGTCCTAAACAAACAAAAAATCAAAAAACCCACAAACAAAAACCAAAAAGAAAACCCAACCAACCAACAAAATCCCCCAGACCGCTCACTTTGCAACAAGGAGAACCTGTGGGGGTGTTACACAATTTCAGAAATAGCTCTTCCATCTGGAAGTTCTTAAGTTACAGTGTTGTTTTTGTAGCATGGCTCTGACAATAGATGAAAATTTATAGCAATTGTATTGTTAACTATTAAAAACATTGCTTGTCAGAAAATAGATCAGTGTAGCTGTAGGCTCTGTCTCCCAGCTATTTCTTTGGGAACATTTAAGGAGCACTTAAACTGTCTTAACTAAATATTGGCAACTACAATACTGCTACCCAAATTGCGTAGTAGTAGCCTGGTCAGTGGCCCTGCTAGATCTCACAGAAAAGACCCTGCATTGTAACTCCTGGTCTATATGTGCCAAACAATCCACCATTATCAACCCAGTGTGTCCGTATGGATTTCAGTGTGCTTGGTGCAACCTGGCTATCTGATCCTGTTAACTGGTCTTCTGTGACCAGCTGTACTGTATCACTGCACAGCATACATGTGGCTTTGGTTACCAAAGTGGCCTTGGAAGTATCCTGCAAGGTCTTGTGAAGAAACCAGGAGGTCCCATTTCGTTGCTGGCATCGTATGGACTTCCATAGTACCCTGCTGTGCCATTTAGCAGTTTGTTGGTGTAAGATTTTTTTCTCCTCCCTTAGTACCCTGCTGGCAGTCAGGCCCTAGGAAACAATATACCATCAGCAAAAGCTTGCTTATATTGGATTGATTCCAACAGTGTTTGTGGAAACAGCTGTTTATTAACTATCATGATACTGTGTCTGAGCTTTTTTTGGGGCCAAAGTAGGACTGTTTTAAGGACCAAATTCAAGTCTCAGCTATATGCACTTTGATTCCTTTAAAACCACTAAAATTGTCTCTCATAGATGAGAGAAAGGCATGTATGTTCTAAACAAAGTAAGATAAAACAGCAGTGGAAATAGTGTTCATTGCTTCTCTTTTATTTACAGTGTGAGGCTATCTTTGTGGTAGCTGACCATGAGTGCATGCCCTTCTTTTTGAGACTCGAGGCAGAAGTTTGAGCACTATGCAATTCAATCCAACCAGAATGCATGGAGGGTAGAAGTATTTGGCAGGAAAATAATTGTTATAGAACAAAATTTTGTTTACTCAATCTTATTTTGTAGGCATCTTGTCCATCTTCTGTAGCAGACAAGAGGCCCTTCATCACTTGTAGATTTCATCCTCCTTTTGTGACTGGTGCCTTTTATGGATCTTCCAGCGTTCAGATCTGGTAAAAGGAACTCGGAGGGGTGGTGGTCTTGCTCAAAGAAAATTTCCTGCTCCCCTGCTCCACTGTCTTTGCCTGCCCTTAGCAGGACCTAGTTTATCTTCTCTCTCCTCTCCTGACTCCATGAAGGCTCAGGGCTTCATCTGCAGGTTTCTGCCTGGCTCTCCCTCTGTGCCAGGTGAATGGGGGGAGCAGACAGAGTGGCACGGTCCAGCAGCTCGCAGAGCAGGGAACTGGCACCATGTATTGAATACAGATTCACCAGGGGTACTGTGTAGAGCCAGGGGAGCAGCCCATATCCTGGCACCTGGCTTTGCCTGCCAGTGGCTCACATTGCCTCTGGCTTGGCTATGTGCGGAAGTGACCCTAGTTAATGGCAGCTGTACGTGGCGAACATGAGCAGGGACAAGTGAAATGACAAAGATGCCAAACATTGCAAGGTGCCCTTGTAAAAGAAAAAAAAACCCAGCAAACAAGAACCCTGTGTTGTCTATCACAGACCTGGTTTTGGCAGCAACACGTGCAAGAGACTGCAGACTCACCAGGCCTTGGGCTGATCTGTCAGGGAGGTTGCTGCAAACCTTAGAATGGAGTGACCCTTCTAGCAGCTGGGGATCACAGTCACTTTTGCTGGCCAGAAGTGCACTTTGGGAACTGGGCTAAGTAGCTTCTGTGGGAAAACTTTCCTCTAAGCAGAGCACCCCAGGATAGCAGTCTCTCCAGTCTTGAGCTGCTGTTTTGGCACCTGCCTGGAGGTGAGGTGCGTCACATAAGCCATTTCTCAGACTCACATGAGAAAGCATTAGCAAAATGAGAATGCAATAGCAAAAAATGACACTGTGAACTTGCTCAACTGCAGAGTATGAGATACAGGATGGCCAGAACCATAGGTCAGCAGAGAAAAGCAGCTTTTCTGCTGAGTGTGGGACAAGCCACCGTCAGTGAAAATAACCTAGTCACATCCCACAGCTCTGTGTTCAGGACAGTGAGACAGCAGCAGAACATGGAATGACCCAGTTTCAGCATCCTCAATGACAAAATGTTCATCCTTGCTAATCCCTGTTCACAATTTGCAGGGGGAGCTGGTTGTTATCAGAATATTTACTGATGGTCATGTGAAAGTAATGAGCATGTTCATGTGTGTAAAAGCAGAGCCTTGAGCTTGAGATGTTCCAGACCTCTTCACATGCTTCTCAATATGAGTACAGCAGAAACTGCAGGCTTATTGTGCTGTCCCAGAATTGCAGTGACTATCCAGGGACTGTGAAATAGCACCTGTCATGGGATCTTTCAACCTCTTGATTTTTCTTCCCCTCTACTATCTTTATATTGTTCCAAGAAAATAACTTAAATAAGCAGATCAGCACTTGGAAGGGAAAGACTATTCCTCAGGGAGGGCATTGGCTGCCAGAAGCTAACCTAACCCTTGACAACACAAACAACAAAGGATTCTGAAATTACACAATTAAAAAGGGTTTGCTCTTCACAGGAGCTAATTGAAATTGGGAATACAAAATGCTGTGGGAGTTATTTTCCAGGATATGAAAGAAATAGCTGTAGCTATAATAAGATTAGCAGAAGCTGAGAAATGTGTGCAATGTTACTGAGGACAATCTTCTAATTGCTGGAGAATCAGTTGGAGGACTGAATACAGACATCTGAAGGTTGTAGAGAAAGGTTATTCACAGAGAAAACAGTAGTCTCAAAGGCAGAAAGCAAGATTTGAAGACTGAAAAAATGCTATTGGTATCACCAAAGTAAAACTTCTTTAAAAACTGATGATGTGGATTTGGGGCTCCAGAAACAGGTAAATTGGTCATTGCCTTTTTGGCTGCGTTGCCTGCAGGTGCATGAGTACATGACAGTGAAAATGCCAGCTGAGAGGACACTTTGGATTGGAGATCCATAGGTACAGTACGTGACACATCCAAAGCAGGGAGCTGCTCTGGGGGGCTGGACAGCCTTCCTTGGACATTTAGGGTGGGAGGGGTAAAGAAGTATCTGAAATAACATCGGAGGGGGTTGTTGAGACAGATGGATGTTAATTGTGGTCAGACCTGTCTGAGTCTTGTGCATTGCCCGTTTGGATCTCATGCATTTCACATCTGGGGTCTGTTCCCATTTTGGAGAAAAGCAGGAACGCGACTGTGGTGGACACATAGAGACTGAGCCTGGTGCTGTCACTGGGCTTAAGGTTCCTGGTGCATGGATGTCTTGCTCCACACACAGAAGAGAAAACAAGCATTGCAAAGCTTCAAATCTGCAATTTTCCTGCTAGGGGATTGAAGATAGATGTTGAAAATGAGAAAGGAATGTGAAGCCGGGGCTACTGAGAAAAGAGCTGTGTGTGCTGTGAACATGGAGGGCAGCATAGCAGTAATCAGAGAGGTGGTATCTCCTGACAGCTCCTTGCTGCTCTTGCTATGAGAACCAAACTGTGTGGCTTGGAAGAAATAAAGAAGATCTACAAGAAATATTAGCTAATAAAGCACTACAGCCAGATGGGCATGAAGCTGATTTTATGGGACATTCTGCTGCAAATTAATTCCAATTTTACATAAAGATTTTAATGTACTTGAAAACTAAAATATTCTCCTCTAACTTAACTATCCCACCAGAAAGAAACCCAAAGAAATGTAGCGTGCACAAATCTATATTATAATCTTGCACTGACAACAATAATTTTAAATTAATTACTTTTATATTAGGGGCCAATGTTATAAGATTTTCTTAAAGCAACTTTTCCAGAAGCCACTGCTATCTTCTTCACTGAAGAGGAGTATGAGAGGACTGAGTATGCCAGCTTTGCTCTGGCATTACAATTTGATTGACTAGGAACATCTCAGCAGGAGATTTAGTTTGCCTCCTGAAAAGGTAAGGCATTCACTCAACCAGTCATTTTCTCAGCCTACAGTCTGGAAGACCAGCAATTATGCTTTTCTGATTGCTCTTGCCCTGCGTGTGTCAGAGCCCCATGTGCAGCCCTGATGAGTGCCCTGATGACTGCGGGGCTCTGAGAGCGCTGGCACACAGGTTGACAGCAGTGGACACCAGCTCAGTGCGTACTGAATTAGCCTTTGTGTGGGGCTAGAAGCACATGGACTGTTGCATATGCCGTTCCTGGAGCCTTGCAGTAGTAACATTTTTTTGTCAAGAAGTATTTCTGAGTTTTAAGTTGCACCAGCCAAACACAGATTTTCTATCTGCATATGATGAAATATATATCCATATTTATCCATGTGGATATTATTCTGCAGAATCGTTTCTGTCAGAGGTGAAGACTTTGAATGACGTTACTCATTAACCAGAACCTGGGACTTTGTTCAGCATCTTTGTTTTATTGTACGTGTATTTCATGTAGATCTCTATTAAAATGTATTTGTTTGACATTGGTTGCCATGGTGTATATATATAGACATTCTTGCAGCTTTAGACATACATATGAAAATGCGTGCATAAATATATATGCTATTTAAACATGTATTTAAAATACTTCACCCTGACAAAGCTTACCTACTTGGCCTGGAATCTGGTCAAAAGATACAACAATATAAACTATTTGTGGTGAACTAGTGGAGGTGCCAGTATTTTTTGGTGTTGGATATCCTAAAAGCCCTACTTGGCTTGCCATCTTCAAACCCTTTGAAGTAAGGTTTGACAGATAAGATGCTGAGCTGACCTGAAGGCGTATGTCTTGTAGCCAAATCCTTTATGTTATGGAAGTCCAGAACACCTTCATTCACTTAGATTCTTCCTTGTGAAGTATATGGGGTTTCTCCCATGGATTGGGATGCCTCTTCATGGTTGCTTCCCAGGGATTTATATAAAGAGGAAGAAATATTCCATGAAAAGAACTGTGGCAAGATACATCAGAACTTCTACTTAAAGTTTCTTTTGCTAACTTTAATAAAAAATTGCTTTAATATAGTGCATTTTTCCATTTTACATCATAGATGACTAGTTTTTTAGCTTTTGTACTGTAATTAATTTTGATACAGATCTTCTGGCTGTTAATTTCTTTTAATAGATAACTCATATTTTATTAATATATCTGATTTGCCATCTTTAAAACTTGTGGGACATAGTTATGAAAAAAAAAAACTGTTGAGAGGCTAAATTGAGATCCAGCTGCCCCAATACTCCTCTCTCTGAGATGGAGTTAATACAGCAGGGGGGTTTTCTTGGCACCTTGTGACTCAGTGGCAGGGCTTCTTTAATAGATTTTGTCTGAAGCTCCCACTTCACCTACAGCACTCTCCTGTGAGCAGGCAGGGCCAATGATTTATGCTCCAACAGGAGGCAGATGAAATCTGCTGTGGAGCTGTTGCTTTCTGCTATGCCAGGCAGCAAACTCATCTGTTAGCAGGGAGGTAATATTTACATGAGGCTTTATTTGTACCCTCATAACCAGGTGCTAAGGGAAAACTAAGATGGACTCTGAGTCTTCTGCACCTTTTACTTTCTCGTTTTTTGGGTTTTGGTTTTTTTTTTTCCATGGCTCCATTAAGGTTATTAATGTTATTTTTGTATTTATATGTATTTTACCTAAGTGAATGTGAAATGAAAGCAACCCTGTCACGCTCAGTGATGTCTCCACATCCTGTATGAGCACCCTCTGCCTTCCTCCAGGGCCGTGTTGTGTTCTATGTGTTTCACACTAAAGTATGGTGAGAGATCTTTGCAAACCACAACAGATCTTTCTGGACTTGCTAGCAGGCTATATTTCTCAATGCTCCTGCTATAAAGGCAGACTCTTCGTTTCTTAAGAGTACTTCTCCTAATGGGCCTGTGAGGCAAATACAAATTACCAATATAATTCTAGAAATGGCTACAGCAGGACTTTTTATTACCTAGCAGTTTGTGAGTTAGAACATCTCATCACCTCAGATTTCTGGGAAATTATGTTCCTTGTTGAAGCTGGGAGTATTTTTTTTCACT
This sequence comes from Ammospiza caudacuta, assembly GCF_027887145.1. Lineage (NCBI taxonomy): Eukaryota > Metazoa > Chordata > Aves > Passeriformes > Passerellidae > Ammospiza > Ammospiza caudacuta. Next base: position 37,034,904 of record NC_080632.1, read on the forward strand.
TTATTCCAGGTTTATAAGGCAAAATCTAGGACTGATTCAGGGTAAAACACTGCCTTTAAAACTTTATGTATCAAGGAGAAGGAGGAGAAGTATTTCTGTTGTTTATTTGGTCCTTTGGAAGCTGTATAGAGGTACGAGAAGTCTTTATGAATAGTCTATGAGAGTAAATATGTCTATAACATCTAATAGCTTCAGCACAATAAATTTTTTTTTTCACCTGTTTTTTCTGTTATTGCTGTGCTGTGCTTTCCTCAGTAGGTGGCAAACTTCACAAGCTGTAGCTGGGTGGATTTTTTTTTTTTTTTTTTGCAGGCCTTTGACCTCAGATAAAATAACATGTGCTGGGAAAGCTTTGCTTGGACCTCATCCAAATAATATTTGCCCTCTTTCCCTTGCCAAAAAGCTGCCATTTTTGCTCCTAATTCAAACATTTTGTTTCCTGAACTGATCTGTGAAAAAGCGTATAGCTGCTGCAATGGAGTATTTACTCTCTGTCTGTACTGCTTTTTGAGATTAGTGAATGAGCAACTGCAAAAATGTTCCCTTTTTGCTATTTAAAAGGAAAAACAATGTATCCATGAAACACAGGCGGAGTTTGTTGCTTTGTTGATATGACAGATCAACAATTAGTTAAAATAAGAACAAAGCACTGCTTTTTTTTTTTTTAATAATAAGTATCCTCTGTTGCTACCATTTTTTTTAGTATCGTTAAGTGTGAGGGAGCCCATGAAATTCTTCATATTACAGAAACGGGGATCATCTTCAAGAAACTTAAGAGGTCCCTCTGGCACATAACAAAAATGACTCCTTGGTTTCAGAAACCATGGAATCCAATTCAAGCAGTGACACAGAGTAAGTGAACACATATCCTGTTTCACACAGGTGAAATAGAGAACAGGCTATGCCTTGGGACAGACCAGTGACATTTGTGCTAACCATCCATGGGTTTTGCAGAGGAACTTATGTCTCAGGAGCATTTGGAAAGAAAAAGGTGGGTATCTGATGCACAGGGGCACTAAGTAAAAAGCTGAAAGCATAAGGGGCTGTGACCTGGCTCTTTCCAAACATCCTGGAAATATTTGTCATCGCATTCACAGTATAAGACATTGTGCATGTAATGCATGCATTTTTCTGTGGCAAATTTTTCTCTGGTGTTTCATCACTAGAAAGAGGTAGTGAAGAAAACTGTGGAAAGAAACAAGAAGCAATAGAGAGATTTTAATGAAGATCTGAAAAGGACTAGGGAGGTTCAGTCCCTGGGATGACTGTTTGGTTGAAACTGTTGTTGCAGCTGTTTGGCTTGTTTTTAACGACATTGAATTTAGACAAAGAACAAAGGCCCTCTATTCCTCTGCAAGCAAGTCCTCTGTGGGAATGTTTCTGGGTCTGTGAAAAGAGATTGCTTCCTCATTAGCAAGAATGAAGTGTGTTGGGGGGGGGGAAACTGAAAACAGTCAGATTGGAAAGGAGCTGTGGTCTGAACTGGAATTTGCTCTTCTGAGTGGTAATGATGACAAGCCATGCATCCAGTGGCAGATAATTTCATTACGCTGTGTGCGTTTATTTGTGTTTCCAGCCATGAGATCCTGAAGCAATGATGGGAGTTGTTTTAAAGCCTAACATCTGCTTTTTGAACTGGAGGACCTAAACTTACAGCATACATTTAAACTGAGCAAAACATATTGGCTTGCTGTGGGAGAACTCTGTTAATACTTTTGATCCAAGGATGAGAAGTCTTTACTTTCCTTTGCAGCCCTCGCCTGGCCCTTCCTTTTCCCTCACCATGTATTTCTTCATCCTTTAACCAGCAGGCTCAGGAGATCTAATAACATAATCACCTGGTGTGATCATATTCACAATGTAATACCCTGTTTTGTGCTTCTCTGTACGCTGCATATTCCCCACATAACCTCTTGATCCTGTCTGAATTTGTGTTCATCTTAATCATGTTACCTCCTAAAGTTTAAGGTAAGATTTTTCTCTCCATATTCTGGCTCTATTCTTTCCTCCTCTTTTTCCCCATGAACTTTCTGCATGCAACTAACTCCTCATTTTTTCACCCATACCCTCAGTTTAGGATGTGGCAGTTACATGTCCTGGGGGAAAACCAGCCCCTAACAAACATGAAAACCAGCCCCTAGAAAGCAAATCAAAATAGTAGGAGCTCATAGCCTTCCTGAGGAGGCACAGGGATCTGTGCTAGCACACTAGCTCTGCTGGGGCTAAAATGGAAGACTAAGATGCATTCTGGTAAGGAATAAACAGTATTGTATGTGAAATACAAGCGCAGGATACTACTGTAAAGGAAAATGTTCCTCTCCTAATCAATAAGAAAGACTCAAAGCTCAGAAATGGGGAAAGGTTCTGCAATCATGGTCCTTAAGGTCTGCCTCTGACTGTTGTTATAAGAATGAGAAAGCTTGAGCTTTGTAACTCACCACCTGGGGAAAAGGAGGAAAGCAGAGATGATGCCTGGATATCAAGGCTTGACATGTCCGCAAGCTTCTGGGGCACCAAGCCAGAGGGGAAACTGTGTCCTTTCAGGGCAATCCCTCGTAGCCAGCTCTAGAAGAAGAAAGAAGGAGGCCCATCTGGCTCCAACTTAGCTCATGCAGTCAGTTGGTCAGGCAAGATGAAGCGGATGCTTAAGAGGCATGAGGAAAACGGGCATCAGAACCAAAGAGTTGGAAAAATATTTGGGGTAAATTCCAGGGAAGGGTGGAAGAAGATTGAGGTACATATGTCAAACTGAATGCTGAGAAAGATGATGGTGAGGAGGAACATCTATTGTGGAGCTCATGCTGAAGAGAACCATGTCCCATGGGAAGCCCAGCTGTGAGTGTCTTGGGAAATACAATATGATTTAGAGGGTGGAAGGAGATGGTGGGACCATGGGCAGTAGAGAACATTTTCCTGAGGATTTAGCTGAAGTATACTCACCTGCCCATTGATATCCAACCAAAAGTAATTGGTTTCTCTGCTCCTCTGGTCCCTTCAGGCACAAGCCAAGGTCCCTCAGAGGGCTGGGCTGAGGGCTGTGCTGACTAGAGGTTTATCCAAGCTCAGCCACCATCACCACATGTGCCTGCCCTGAGCTGCACACAGACCAGCTGTGGGGCAGTGGAGGGGCAAGGGGAGGTGCACAGTGCCAAGGCTGCAGCCCCAGCTCCTCACGGCACAGTCCTGTGGCTGCAGGAGCCATCAGCCCACCCAGTGCTGTATTCCCTGCCATGTGAGAAGCCATATCAGGCTTCAAGGGTCTAGGGGTGTCTCCTGTCACACTGACCATGGTCTGCTCTACTGCTCAAGACAACCAGAGATTCACAAAGGGCTGGCTTGGCTGTCTCTCCCTTTACCCTGGCATGTTGTGGTGTGTGTGTGTTAAGTTTATTGTATTACTCCCCCATTTTATGTATTGTTTCCCCCTGTTTAATGTAAATGGTTCTGCCCTCCCCCAGTTTAGCCCTGCCAGTTATGTTATTCCTATGGCAACTCCCGCCATTGGGGTTGTCAGTTCTTTTGGCTATATAATTTCTCTTCCCTCTCCTCCCCTTATACGTATATTGACTCCTCCTCCCTGGGCCCAGTCAATCACCCCCCACTCCTCCCAGCTTTCCAGAATCTTCTTTTCTCTGGGGGTTGTGGTTGGCTGAGGTCCCGGGGCCCCTCCTTTACTCTGTATCTATTGGTTTCCCCCTTATGTCAGTTAAGTTCATCCTTTCACCCTTCCCTATTGGTTCCCTGTAAATCCCTCCCATATACACCCCCCTTTCTTTAAAACCTCACTTCTCCCTCCCCTCGGTACCATTCCTTGGTTGGTTTCTCTGGTTCATCAATAAACTGACTTCACCCCCAGTGAGTGTGCGGCTCCTTGTCTCGTCCCATCCGCAGCGAGTTCTGTCCGCAAGCCAGCTCAGCCGAAGCCTACAGCTCAGCCGAGGCCTACAGAGTGGGGCTGGCAGTTTATGCAGCTGGGTGTCGGCCTCTACCTTCTGCTAGCCGGACGTTGACCTTATTGGCCACATACACCTCGCGGCACTGGCACAGGCTTTGGGCTGGTATTTACAGCTGACATCAGCAGTGCGGTTCCTGCCCATGCAACCTGTGCCTGCTGGTGGGAGAAATTGAAGCAATATACACTGCCATCACAGGCCAGGATCTCCTTCCTCTGCATGTTGTCCCGGTGAAGCCAATGTGCTTACTGAAGGAAGGAACCATTCAGAAATGCTGATTGGGTGTTTAGTGACATCCTGTGAAATCTGACAGGGTCCATGCTGGAGAAAGGGAATGCTTAGCCCTGGCTCCATGGGGGTTGAACACAGAGAATGCAACTAACAGCACAGTGAGAACTTTTTCTGCCTTATTGTGGCCTTGTGATTGGCAGTGTGTAATGTCACACACAGCTGAATGAATGTTGGCTGCGATACAAATAGTTTTTTCATGTATGTCTCAGTGATCTCCCAGGTATTTAAGTCTTCTTTTCCACTCAGTGTATTACTGTATGAGAGAAACAGTGGAAATTAATATGTTCATATACCTGTGACTGCCTTTTACTATCTATGGTGCTTCTTCAAACACATTTCAAAGTAGTATTTTTAATTTATATGATTTTCAGAAGCTCTGATATATTTTGTCTGGCTTGTTGTGTTTGGTGTTATTTGTGTATTTTTAATAGATAATCCTCATCCTTCAGTTTATCTATTAGCTGTGCAGTATCAGAGCTCTGTAAATTCAGAGTAGCAAGTAACTGATTGCCAATTTTCCTTCTGAATTTCAACCATGCTTCCTGTCCTTTGCTGTGGCATTCTTGGGTTTTCATGATCCTGTTTCCTCTCCCACTTGGAAATCTGATCTGACTACATTGTTGGAATTTAAAGCACGAAAGCACAATTGCAAGTAACTTATTGCTAGTCTGATCATAATTTCTCTTGTGAGTTTTAGTTATTATCCATGGCTCAATTGATTGCTCTTCATCCGTTAGTGATAGAGATGCATCATTCAAGTAATGAAGCTATTCACAAGGCACCTGTCTGGTCATTTATAAGACAGAAGATTCGTAAGCAACATTCCTAGCCGCCTGTGGGATTTCATTATTTCATTCACTCATACAAAGAGCAGAAAAAGTCACTTTGCAGAAAATCAGTACAGGAATTAGGAATTAGATAGAAGTTCAGAAAAAACTTAATTAAATGTCTTCCCATGAATACCAGTAATTTCTTCACTGGGAAGGGGTTTTCTAGCAACTTAATTTCTCTGGAATAGCTTTGTTTAGCACACATTTGGTAAAAAGCTACAGTTTTCCAGTGTTGCATTCTTTGCTGTTAACCTTTGTGTGAATTCTCTGCATCAGTTCTTGTGACCCTCCCTAGGATTATTTCGATAATTTGAAAAAAATTTATAATTAGTGATTATTCAAATTAGTAGTTCTTCAATATATGCAGGTTTGAATGGAAAGACCTGAGGAATAGAGTGAATGTTACCCTTATAACTAGAAGTGTATCAGGGGTGAAATATATCAGGGATCACTACTCAAAAGGCAGACTTGTACAGGTGCTTTTTAGGGACAAAAGTCCCTAAAGCTAAACTAGTGTTGGTGCACTATGGTGTTAATTTGATTGGCCTAGCTGCATTTACCATTTGGGAAGTTACTGCAAGAAATAACTTCAGAATCATAGTTTCACAAATTAACACTCCATATATGAACACTTTTTTGGAGCATTTAACCTGTGGATCTTGGTGAGATGAAATGTTTCAGTGTCGTACATCTTTCTGATTTTGACCATTATATTTCAAGTAAAATATACTGGTCAAAATCAGAAAGATGAATAACACTGAATAACACTGAATAACCAAATCAGAAAGATTAATAACACTGGTCTTCATTTGCTATGAAGAAAAACATGCACCCAGTTTGCCATAATAAAATGCAGGATAATGACTTTGTGAGGTTTGACTGCTCCTGCCATTGTGTATACCTTAACACTGATATGAGAACAAAACTTATAGCCAACAAGCCTTGTGTTTGCCAGAGTTCAACTTGTTTACCCATAAGTCTTTAATTCCTTTTAATCAGAATTCCAGTTCCTATTGAGCAGTCAAGCTCAGTCATCCAGGAAGACTGGCAATGTAATTTTGCAGCTTTTACTCCCTCAGTTCCCACTGGCTAGAGGTCTTGCTGATTAGCTAATAAAGTGCTTTCTGGTCTGCAGAGTGGAGGAGGAGGAAGTCTTGCTGGTATTGTTCTTTCATTACAACCTGGAGATGTTATTCTCTCACACGTTTTCCCAATTCCGGGGTAAGGTGGGAATCACTGCCCTCTCTGTGGGAGTTCTTGCTTTGTTCACTGCATGCCTCTAGGAAGTGCTGCAACTGCACCGTAATTTTGTTTGGATTTGTTCATCAGTTGATGAAGTCTGTGCTACATAGTGAGCTTTGCCCTGCAATGAGGTGCTTTTACAGAAGCTGTTATTTGGCCTATCAAAATTTATGGTATCAAGTAAAACACTTCCAAGGTCTGTCATCAATGGTTGCTCTTTATTAATGCCAGATATTTCACTGTTAACAAATGACTTCAGAAGATAAAGTGGCAACTGGAGTTTTCATGCAGAAATTTTCAGGACACCAAGATTTTTCAGTGGCAATTTCTTAGTTGTCTCTGAGCAAGCTTGAGATTGGGGTTTTCAAGGTATTTGCATAGTACCTGTAATTCAGAGCTTGGCCAATGATACCCATCTGGAAAAGCTGAGAAATACTTAAGGCAATAACATTGAATCTTTTTACATACATCGGGGTTATTCAAACCTATTATAGTAAAAATATTACCCTTAACTAGTACTGGAATCTATCTACCACTGAGTCTGGCTGTGTCCACAAAACAGAGAACAGGAGTGGTGGGGTGGGGTTGAGATTCCAAGAATCTTCTCTTGCATTTTCTTCCTGCATCCTTCATGTTTAGGAGCAGTTTTAGTCACATGTAGCTGGCAAATGTACGTGTCCTCACAGTGGTGAAATAATAGTGAGAGACAAGAAATGGTACTCAGGTTGGCATGTAAAAGTAGTTTTTTCTTTAGTTTTCTGTAGTTACAGTTTAGCAATTTTCTGTCAGTTTGATTTCGCTTGTGATTACTCTCAATAGATACTTTTTGAAATGAAATAGGGCTTGGAGAATGGAGGCAAATAGATTATCAAGAAATTGAGAAAAAATTGTTGTTTTTTTTCTAAAAGCATCTTGAAAATAAGCATAATCAGTTAAACACTGCCAAGAGCAGTGTTTTTGATAACTCAGTTGCAATTTACTTGAGTTGTGAGGGTATTTTTGGTGGTGTTGTTTTGGTTTTTGGTTTTTTTTTTTTAAACTGTTTATTTGTTAGTTTGGGTTTATTTTTTGGTTGGTTTTTGTTTTGTTTCATTTGTTTGTTTGTTTTAAATATTTTTGTTTCAGAGAGTAAAATAGTTTTAAAGTTCTGTATTGGATAACTACTGCAACTGAACAATGTTTATGTGACTTTGCAGCTACGTCTCCAGATGTAAAGTATCTCCATAAAAATAGGAAGACTTATTCAGAAGACACAGGCTGAAGTTCCTCTTTCTACAACAGAACAAACACTGACTCTAATAAAATAGGAACTGAATTTTTGTTAATAATGTTATTATTGGGAGCTGTTTTTATTCTCATTCTCATCTTAAATGTGTCTTTTCCAGAAGATTGCAAAAATATAATGAATCTGCAGTGGATCTCTGAAGGGTTTCATCCTCAGCCAAGGAAAAAGGGGTTGAAAAGAGAGGCAAATATACATTTTTGTTCCTCTTCCTGCCCTCTGTTCTGTCCAAGCTTTCCATGGACAATTGACAACTGCAAATTCTGTCTTATACTTAGCAGCTCCTGAAGGCAGTGTGGCCATATACTTTTGCTAAACATATGATCATTTTACACCTGGGTTCACCAGGTTGGGAAGGTGTGAAAACCCACCACAGGGTTAGAGGCTTTTTTCTGCCAACTCTATGACTTTGGAAGATTTTTTCCCCTAGTGGGAATGTGTGGCCCCCTGCAACATTATATTTCCATTATCTGTAATTTTCAGTTTCCATATCTAGTAAGAATTTTTGGTGTTGTTTTAGCTCTTGCCAGCTAAGATACTGCACTTCCCTCCCTTTGCCCTTCACCAAATGTAGCTGATTGAGTTCAATATTCCCTTCTCTGAGATGCTTTTAAAAAATCTCTTTTTAAAGTGTGAAAGCCATATGTTCCTTATCACACAGACGATCATTAACCAGGCCAAGCCTTTTGGCAAGTGCCCTGGAGCCTGTGAGGTACTGTGTCTCTGGAGATGCTTTCCTTTTTCATCTTTTCAGTATCTCTCTGCCTTTTGCAGGGATCTGGCTGTAATTTACAGCTGGCTTAACTCAGAGAATGTAACACAGCTGGAATTTCATCTTCAGCTGCTCTAGGAATAAATCACATCCTAGGTTTCCTTATCAGCCATGAATGCTGTTACTGACACAGAACAAATTGCTTTACCCCTGTACCAGACAAGTTATGCGCAGAGATGTCAACCTGAAATGCTTTTGTACAGTCCATGTTTGAAATACCTCATGTATGGATGTAGATTCTCATGAAAGGGGATGAAAATATAACTGCCTTTGATAATTCAGTACTGTTACCTTTGGTTCACTCTTGTATTCCTAAGGGTTTTTTTTTTTAATTATAAATTTGAGTGAAAGATAAAAAAATGCATCCGTTCACAGGATTTATTTAGTGGCCTTCAGGATCATTAAACATAGAATGTGGTAGGATGCTTACTCAGGATTTTTTGCTATTAATGAGAAGCCTGTGCCAACTCTTTTTTTTTTTTTTTTGTAGCAGTGCTGCATTTTAGTATTAGAATGGATACTGGTTTTTATCATCCATTGTAGAAGAAAGTAAATTTGGGTCAGAATGAACTGGACTACTAAAACTGGCAACATTCCATCTAATTTCTTTAAAGAAAAGTTGAATTTCTCTACAAGTATAAACTCTGTAAGAAATCTATGTAGCACTACATAAAACGCTAGAATAGGAGATCCAGTGAAGACTGAAATTCCACATGAGCAAAGTAGATTAGCAGCTTTTGATGGCAGAATATAGCCCTTGTGCTTGCCCCTGTGTGGTGATCTCCTCAGGGCAGGAACATATCAGCTCCTTAAAAACACAGCTCAGGTTCTGGTGCAGCCATATTTTACAAATACATTCCCCAATAAGTGGATAAGTAAGTGGTTTCTCTTGTATTTCTTTCCTCCCCTTTAAAGCTTTAATGGATAAAAATGTCATGCGTGGAGGTAAATAGCAAATCTTTGCATGTGAATAGATTTCTCTGTTGGCATGGAAAGCAGCTGTCTCCTCTGGAACAGATATGAAGCTCTGAATAATTTTGTGGTTTATTTTCATTTGTGTTGGGCCTTATTTTAGCTTTTTTATTTCTGTATGCACAAAGCTGTGAACAAATACTGTTAAGTCTTAGAGAATGTGGAATATTTTTACAGCATGCTGAAATGCTTGCCTGGGACAAACGATTATTAATAAAATGTAATGCACTGAAAATTATTAAAGGCGCCTTTACTTATTACGTTTTCTGACCGTCTTGGGAGTTTTAGTGTCTGTTAGAAGAAACAAAGGATCTGGAGTTTTTCCACTCCTTTCAATATGCTGAGTTACCCCGGAAGTGGTAGGGCTGTTTCTTTGTCACTCTTACCAACACGCGCCTTTGCTTCCACCTGTGGAGAACAGGGTGAGTGAGCAGCGTGTTAAAAACTATGCAGGGAAGCTGTATGTGCTCAGTCACACTGAGAAAACTGCCAGTTCTGACTAAAACAATTAAAGTAGATTAATGTATGGTCTGAGGGAGATGTTCTTGATGTTTTATGGCTATCTGTATTTCATGGAATTGTCTGGGAAACACTAAAATGATGCTTAACTGGCTGCCTATTGAGAGAGCAGGTCTCCGTGCAGTTTGTTCAGCTCCAGCTGTCTCTGGCTGTGCTAATCACAGACAAATTTCAGTGGCTCGGGGTACATAGGGTGACTTTTCACTGTTTTATCTTTGGGCAAGGTAAGTCATGGTCTGCGTTGAGACTGCTAAAACTTTCTAAGACTTTCTAGGAAGACATTTCTCCAGATGGGGATATTTCAAGCAGTACAATGAGAGAGACAGTACAATGTCCTGAGAGACGGATCGTGGTCCTGGGGAGGACTACATCCATCACACAAACTGGGCATGATTGGAAAAAATGGGAGGAGCCTTTTTCTTCAAGAGAAACTGAAATTTCCAGTCGCAGGAAAGTGAATCAAGATGAAACTATTAATAGCATTGCTGGAAGTGAAATACGAGTGTTTTTACCACCGACATGTAGGTTTGTCCTCCTGCTTATTTTGCTCAAACTTCCAGGGTTACTATAGAAATAATTAATTGAACATGATGACTTCTTCAACTTACTCATGGTTTTGAAAAAAAAAACACATGTACCATGCAGGTACAACACTTAAACTCTGGATATCTTATTAGCAAGTGTTTTGGTGGTTTTTTGATTTTTTTTGTTTGGTTTGTTTTGGTTTGGTTTGGGGTTTTTTTTGTGGATTTTTTTTGTGTTTTTTTTTCCTTTTCTCTTCAAGAGGGTACACTACACATTTGTGTTGAATTAACACAACCGCTCTTCCTATTCTATGGGAAAAGAGACCCCTCCACTGTTCAGGAACACAAAGGAGATATGTTTACTTTATCATGCCATGTTATCAACATGCCACTTTATCAACCTACAATTCTTCTTTCTGCAAAACAAGCATCTTTCAGTCAAGTGAATTTTTGTGTGTTTAAACACAAAAAGCACTGAGGTTATACAGTGAAATCTGACTAGTAAATATTTAATTGTTTTTAACGGGAAACAAAAAGTTTGACACTACAATTATTATTTTATTTTGTGGTGGACCAAAATATAACCCATAAAAGAAATTTCAAATCTGCTTTTTTGACTTTCCTGGGTCTTATAAAGAGCTAGCCTTTTCTACTCAACCTTAAAATCTCTGATTTTAAGAATAGTCTCTTTGCTTGTTTTCTTTCCTGATAAGCATCAGAAATAGCTGCTCTGCTCAGTGCTGGTTCAGGTGAAGGATGTCCTGACACAGAAAAAGGCTCACATATGTGTTTTCTGTGTGTATTCTTTGACTGATGGGAAGATATCTCAAAGTATTAGCCAAACTGCTATTAAAATCAGGATAAAAAGCTGTGAACAAAAGCTTAGAAGAGCCCCAACCTTAGAATTTCCCCAGGCTCTCTGTATCTTTTGCCTTCAAGATCCTTTTCTTGACTCCAGTGGGAAAACAATTTTCACAGTTTCCCCTATAACTTATATTTGAAGTGATCAAAATTTAATGTTCTGACCTAATTAGTAAAGAGTTTCAGCAGCAATAGACCTACTTCTCTCTCATACACTTGCACCTTTGCACTATTAGTTAAAGGATATCCAAAAACTCCTTCTTTTTTTTTTTGGCTTCCTATTTTTATCCCCTGCATTCCCCTAAAGGAAATTTGAGTGAAAAGATGAGAAGAAAGAGACAGGGAAAATAAGGTTGTAAGCTAGCAGGCAAAATACTACTTAGCTTTTCCTACAAAAATATTCTGGATGGGCCCCTGACCCCTGAGCTCCCTCTGCTCACTGCAAAAATTATAGGAAACATTTTTCTCATGGGTAAGGAGCAAATTTCTTCCAAAGTAAGCAAATGCTTCAGTGATGTAGCCAGCAGGAGGTTACAAAGCAGCATTAGCAAAGAAATGTGTTTGCAGTAAGTAGCATTATGTTTAATTTCCTAAACAAACAGTTCATTTTGCTGTTAAACTGTAAATGATGTAACAGGTGTCAGCTATGTTGATTCTTGCCATTATTAACGGTTTGTTATTTTTTGGGAACGTTCCTGTCCAGCTCCTCCTGCCTCCCATCTTTCAGAAATGTGCTTTTCATTATCTTAGTATCCTGTTTTAGCAAGGCTGAAAATGGCATGCTAAGTATGGGTGTAACACAGGCCTCCTGATTTTAACAATGTTTGGTATAGTTAGTGAAGAGAGAGTGTTCTCATTACAGAATTAAATTATATAGTGCAAAGACAGTATGAATAGTAACTCTGGCATTTACTTTGTTTATGAAGGGTGATATATTTGCTCCATATGCTGTTGTCTCCAGCATTTGGCAGTGTTCTTAGCAAGAGCTGGTTTGGCTATTACAGCAGAACACAAACTTGGGGCCCCTTGGACTGTAGATATTCAGGAAGTCATGGTCTTGGTTTCAGAGAGGAATGCTGAAATAGCAGTAGTCCCTTTAAATACATTTAAAGATATTTCTTATATGCAATTTATTTCTGTTTACATGAGATGTTATCTAGAGGATGCTAAGAATTTAAACATCATTCTTCATTTGTGCTTACTGGGAAAAGCTGATTGTAACCATCTGTTGTAACAAAAACTCAGAAAGGGGTGACCTTTCCAGTTTCAAGTTACTGCCTCCCTGGTCTCACAGCCCAGCAAAATGAGAGCAGTGAACACACTGTTGCATTGCTGGGCCCTGGCTGAGTCCTAGGTAGGATAGAGGGGATTCTTCAACACTCTGTGAAAATGAAAGTAGACATTTCTGTTTTACAGTGCTATGTGGTTGCATCCAATTTTTAAATGCAATCAACAATCCATTTGGCAGGGTTTTTGGCACTGGGAGTATTTCTGCTTTGTTTGCTAATAGTACTTCTACTGAATTGTTGATAAATGATGAATTTTGGATCCCCTGATAAACTCTGAATAGGGAGAACAAGATTTATATCAGTGAGGCTCCATGGGAGCTCAAAGATCCACCTAGGCAATGATAATTTTTCATAGGATTACAGGTTGGATACTAGGCCTGCAGGGTAAGCAGTTTGTTGACTAGTGCTTAAAATCAAGACAACTGAAGTTTCCTGGTTTTGAAGCACATTGATAGGATATGGTTGAAATGAATATGCTGTTAAAAATACTGCATCTGATCTCACTGTCAGGCCTCTGATGGTGTGCTGCTGTCACCTGAAATCCTCAACAGCTGGCACCAGCAAGGGGGGGATGCCAGATGCTCAGCACCTCTGCAGATCAGTGCATTGCAGGAGGACATCCAAACACAGGGCAGCCGATTGCCACATCCAAGGGAATTTCCTGGCCCTGTCTGGTACCGACACAACTGAGAGGGATTTACTATGACAGGCTCTTGCAAAGAGGAAGATGTTAAAAATTGTCAGGACACAGCTTCAGGATTGAGAGGAATGAGGCTCCAGAGGGTTTTATCCATGACTTGAATGAAGACTGGGAGGGAGAAACATGTGCTGAACACATTACCACAGAAGACACAGGACATCAATTTGGATTAAGAATTTTTTATTTTTTAAAATTATTATAACTTCAGTAAGAACTTCGCCTTCTCTTTTTGGTTTGAAACACGGTGATTTTCTGGTTTTGGTACAACATGTTTCATCTACTCAAATAAATACTTTAAAAATAGAGGTCTAAAATGAGATTTGGCTCAGACTGTTGGCTTATTTAGAGACTTTAAAAAAACATTGGTTAAGGTTAAAAGGTACTTTTTCTATTTGCATGATTATCTTCTCGATGCTCAATAAAATCTGTGGATTCTAAGGAGTAAATCCTGGTCCTAAAGGAAAAAATAAGTCAAAAAATTATCAGGTCTTAGTGATTTTAGCAGAGATGGTCTTCCATCTCAAAGCTGACCAGAATTCTGTGGTTTTGTAGCTTTCCTGCACCCCCATTTATAACAGTCCTGATAAGGTCAGCTTTGGGAATAAAGGCACAGTATTAGAGGCAAGATAATGTTTTCTCTCAGACACATGATTCCTTTTGTCAGTTGTTTTGTTGGTCAGTATCCTGCATCATGCTGGAGAAAAAAGGGAAAGGCAGGAAAAAGGAAAAGACATGTGAGGGAAGTGAGGGGTGTCTGCTGGCCAACATGAACTTACTTTGAATATTGAAGTCAACATAGAGTTTACATTAAACACTGAAGTCTGGTCAAGAACTTGCCCTTAATCTTCAAGAACTGCCCTTAAACATTGCATATAAATGTAATTGGCTATGCTTCCCTGAAGGCTAGAAAAGCTGGACTAAGCAATTCCCTGCTCAGGCAAGTCCCTCTTTTGGGAAGGAAGTCAGCTGTATTAGGAAGATGCAGCAGTAGAGAGAGATCAAAGATATAAAGAATAAACTTTTTGTTAAAAATATGGAAACTATCCACAATTTGCTAATATACAGTTATTACCAGTTTATCAATGCATCCCTCAGTTGTACTAATGACCCCCCCTTTCCATCCAGTAGTTTTGGTATTTGGTTCTAAATACCATGCTGTTTTACACTATTTTTTCAGACCATAGCACAAGGTAGTTAACAGCATATGTAAGTCATTGCCTTCTTTGGCCACAAGCAATATATAATTTCATGGCTTGTACATCTGAGCTAAGTGTTTGTAGGATGAAGTCTCTCTGACACCTCAGTTTTTTGTAGAAGTGCTATGGCAGTATTGTTAACGGAGGGAATAGGCTTGGTGAAAGGGAAGAAATGTGCACTGTTAGCTGTTTCCTTACATTCCACTCTCATCCCAGTGAGACCTGCCAGTTCACAAGAGAATGTTTTCCTGTCAGACTGGGGGGACAGAGCAGCCCAAGCCGTGCCTGAGGAAGGAAAGCTGTTTGCAGTCATTCACAGGAGCCGGGTCTGCCGCAGCTGGGATTTCTGCAAGCATCCTGCTCCTGCACCTTGAGCTCCTCCAGGTCCCATCTAGCAGGCACCGTGTCTGTATTTGTCACGAGGCTCCAGCTCTCCCTGTGCCCAAGCTGGTGAGCACAGAGGCAGTGAATTTCCCACTTTGGTCTGGAGCCAATGCAGCACATGTGGGAGGAGTAGTTCTGTCCGATTTGTTTGAAGTGTTGTTTGAAGGGCTTTCCCAGGACACAAGCAGTGCACGAAATGTCTCCCAACAGTGGACCCAACAGGGCTACTTCCCTCTGAAGTCAGAGCTGGAGGGTGTACACTATGGATGTGCTCTAAACAGTCAGTAAGAGAAGGATCTTGAACAGTGTTTGCATGGCTTCTTCCTGCAAACTTAACAGTGTATGCATGGCCATGCAAGTGGCTTCAACTGAGGAACCCCCTCACATACTTCTCCTCTCCTCATCATAGCAACCAGGCTCAAATTTCTCATGTTGCATGCATGGAAAGAGAGATAAGAGCGTGCTTGTTTATTTAAAAAACAGGGCAAACTTACCTTATGATTTCAAACTCTTTTACATCAATAAAACTTTTTGAAACCATTCTTTCTACCTTTTCTTAGGATGAAAGAGTAAATAGCAGAATACAATAGCCTCAACATAATGAAATTCATTAAAGACTGTGAGTCAAGATCATATCTGCCACCACAGGTCAGAGGTCTTTGATACTGCCTGTATAATTCCCTTCTGTGTGATTACAGATGTGACCTGAGTACATGTCTTAAAAGGATCAAGCTACAGGTTTTGGCTAGGTTTTTTTGTTGATGTGTGCACTGGCTTGTTATAATAAAGCTATTTGCTGCAAGACTGAACAGCTCATAAGTGCCACTGGTGAGTCTTTTGTTGTCCTGGTTCAAACTTTGAACATTAGTGATGAGAAGTTTGGTACGCTTTTTAAATGATGCACATTTAAATACGTCTCTTTACAATTTGAAATTGTGTAATTGTCCCAGACAATTTGACGTGCAGTCTACAGATTTGTGACATTAAAACTTTTATTTTTTTAAACCAAGATGTATTTTAAAAAATGTCTTTTTCAGGTTTTGACGTCTCCTTAAGTATCCAGTTGCTGCATGTAGTGATGGGCTAAACTGCTAAGGAAGTATGTCTTGTCAGTTCTTACATCTGCAGAGGACAGGATTATCTCGCCTCAAAAGCTATAAAAAAATTCAGTTCAGAAATTCCATCTCACTAGAAAATGAACAAATATTCACCTCCTGAAAAACTCTGGTGTAAAGTGAGCCCCTTCTGCACCAGCCAGGCAGAGTTTGCTCAGCATGGTGGTGTCCCACAGGACAAGCTTCCTTTGGGCTTGCAGCCACGCATGTCTTCAAAGAACTTAGTATTCTTGAATTCAAGGTAGATTACTTTTTCAGATCGTTCAGTGTGACATTTAATTCAGTCTGGAAAAAGCCATTTTCCAAAGCTGTGGGCAACTGAGACATGCAATGCAAATACAGGTGCATGCATCACTAATTTTCCTAATTACAGCCATGCACACTGTAATGCTGTTAAGGCTGAGTAGGTTTCTAATCACTCTGCCCAGGCTCTCTTTGGCTTTCTATTCTGTCTGCACTAATAAAGTTATTGTAAATTTCAGTCTAACAACACTTGAAGTGTGCCCCAATCCATCCTATGAGATGAGGTTTAATGAGACTTTCAGCAACGTGGTCCTGTAAAGGACACTTCTGTCCATGGCAGGGGGTTTTGGATACATGATCTTTAAGGTCCCTTCCAAACCAGAACACTCTGTCATTCTAGAATTCTATGAGGCTTGTTGGTGGCCTGGAAGTTCTGCAGCTGATTCAACATATGTGATGTAGTGCTCTCACTTTGGATCTAACCTTGGCTACCTTTGGCTTGGGAAAGGCAGAAAATGGGACAACTTTGTCCCTCATTCGTATTTCTGTTCTTTCACAATATCCCAGCTCTTTATGCAAGCATCTGTTTTTCTGACCAACACCCTACACTCCTCAAGAGACTTTGTGCTTTTTCACTCAGACTTAGGCTGGCTAATTTAAAATTCTGTTTGGACAAACTGCCAAGAGAAAAGACACCTCACATTATCATTCACTGTCACTCTGTAAAGAACCTCAGCTGGAAAGAGGTTTTAAATGAAGTATATTTACTTCCTTCAGTTTTTTTTTTTAACTTGGCTTGTCCTCTGACCAGTGCAAGAAGGATGGTTCAAGAAAGAAACAGACGCTGTGAATAAAAACTAGGCACTTCCAGGTGAAACTGAAATGGACCTACATTTGGTCATTTGCAGACTTAGAAAAGAAAGACAGCAAAAAATAGTGCAAATAGTGAAAGAGGAAGAGAAGGTAGAATAGATTTTTTTTTTAAAGAGTACCAACTACAGTGGCTAGGTGCTGAATTTTTAGAAAGTCTCTGTTCCTCATAGCATGTCTAGTGTTTTGTGATGTCTTTTGCCATTTCCTTTTTCATATATGGACGCTTATGAAATTAATACAACTCAAAACACCTATTCAAGATTCTTTCTCAGACATTAGAGGTCCTTACTTAAGAATTTTCTTCTTCTCTTTGTACTATCTACTGTAATCCTGAGTTCTTGAAAAGAAAACCTTGCTTCCAGTGACCAAACTTTATTGCATTACATGCATAGTTTCTTATAAAATTCTTGCTGATCTCCATCTGCTTGTACACATAAAGATACAGATCTGTGTCAGCATGGGGAAACATTTCTTTGGTCTCAACAGACCATGTCTTATCACAAATGTGCTGTTGAGTAGAATGTTGAAACAAAGGTGTGTGAGATGATGCTGCTGGCCACAGCTGGCATCTGGGTTTCAAGCTCTCCTTTCCAAGCCAGTCTTTGTTCTGCTCTCCTCTCCTTTTCTTTTTGGCTTTGTCTCTCAAACCTCTCATGTTGCCCTTTCTGTTCTACCTTCCTTAGGTCTGCATCTGCCCAGATAACAGAGGGTACTGCTTGTGCCACAGCTGGGCTTTGATAATAAAGTAGAAAGATGACAGGAGTAACCAACTGTAGAGTGGAGATATTCTGGAGGAGTATCCATTTTTCCAGTTGCTGTGTTTCATTCATTACAAGCAAGAGTCAGATCTGGTGCTGTTAGAATTAAAATAACACATCTTCCTAGAATTCCCTAAGCTGTCCTCAGCAGGTGCAAACTAGTGTGGTTTCTTTTCTTCTCCTATCTCAGAAGGCTCCTTCAATTTTCTTTAATTACCCTCTCATCTTAATAATACCTTAGTTGAATGCCAAGAAATGAAAATTCTTCAGAAGTAATCTTTTTAGAGGATTATTGCAGCTTAAAGCACTTTTTGTGCTTAAAGACTTCTGCATGCCTTTGGAGCAGTTAGGGATTGCAGAGGTTTTGGGAATGTGTTGTCACACTTAAAGCGCTGCTGTAGGTAAAAATGTACACTCCAGAGGCAAGGGAGGTTCTTTATGAGAATCAGCATTCCTGGATTTTAGCCTGCATGCTCTGCATAGAATGATTTCAATATTGTAAAAAGTATGGGTTTTCTGGAACTACTGTTTAAGGTCAGGAGCAGTATCTGCTATGCCTTAGACCTACCATATTATGCTTCTGAGCATAATGTACTCTGCATTTGCAGAACTTACACCCTGCTGTAGAATACAAAAATAAAATCTGTGACATTGTTTGGAAAGCTCTTTTTGCAGATCTTTCATAGTCAGTGGCAGAGCGAGCTAAATAAGGAAAGCCAGTGAAACTTTGGAAACATGAACTGTGACGGAAATCCATTTGTAACAGCTGTGGTCTAAATCCATATGTGGTTTAAAGCCAAAATAAAGGCCCTGCCCCACAAAAGGCTCAATTTTCAAAGACTGGATAAAAATCTCCAGAGTCTCATTAAATTCACTTGATTGATCTCAATTAAAACAACTAAGTAACCTTTCCTGAGTGCAAATTACCTTAATAACAATAACGTAATATTCCTAAAAATCTTTCAGTTTTAAGTAAATTGCAATTGAAACAATTGCCCCTTTGCATTAATGAGGACACACGGTCTGTGAGATTTGGTTGAATGCTTGGACATGTAACAACAGACTTTAAAGAAAGAGAGGGAAAACATGGGCATTTTTAACATGCATTTTGAAGCCCAGTTGTGAGCACTGTTACAAGAAGTGGGCAGCATGAACCAATCCTTCATGTGTTTTGGGATTATTTTTAACCATTTTTAGCCTACATTTTGAACACATAGTGTTTACCGTTTCCCTCCTATGCATCTTGATGTGTGAAAAAATGCTTTTTCTATCCCTTATTAGGTACATTAAAGAACAGGCCAGCTCTTTTCTAGTGGGAATATAATTATTTCCTCTACCACAGGGATATTGCCATTCTTCCTAGGTCTTCATTAAGTGCTACTCTACAATGGTGCCAAATTAAATATTTTCATGGTGCTCAACTTGTCTAGGAACTCTGTGCTCCATGTAAGACATTGATGTATTAGAATATTTTCTTTAAAAGTTGTATGAAGAATGGACCGCTGCTATCAGGTATTGTTGCTCACACAATAAAATTTATGTCATGTAGTAGATACCTGGAAAATAATTGTATTTTTTCCCTCACAATATAGCAGATCTTCTTGTACAGCCTTCAGATTAGGATAAGAACAATTCTTTTTTGTTCCTTTGAGAACCTCATCCTCCTTACAGGACCGTTGACTGAATGTGCAGATATCAAACAATGTGGGTTTAGGCCTTTATTATCAATGTAAGTCAAAATGAAAAAGCAGAGATGGGGCTGTGTGTGAGGTGTCTTGTGTGTGTGTGTGTACTCTTGCCTACCTTGTGCCTCAAGTAAGGTCTTTAATTTTTCAAATAAAAGCCTGTAAAGAAAGTGGCTGATTTTGACTGTATCTTGTTAACAAAAGCTTGCAGAAAACTTTTAACTTATTACCTTCATATCAACAATCTGGACCGCATGATTTTACTAATAATTGATAAAAAATATATACTGTGCCTAAGTTTTGTCTATGGGAAACATACCTACACTATTTCCTGTGTGGGCAAACATTGAAGTGGAAAGACTGAGTGTTTTACAAAAGGCTTGTCTTCTCTTCAGTGCTCTGGCATTTATCAAGAAAAGCTTGGATAATTTTGTTCTATCCTTTAGGTAATGTGACCTTGATAGATTGCAAAAATTAATTGTAGTTAAGGAGTACAATAAAAAATGGAATGCTAAGTTCATTGCTGCAGTAATAAAACCAGTTTGAAGACAGCTTCTGCAATGATATTATTGATTAATGTGTCACAGGCTTTAAAATAAGCTGCCACTGTTTTAATCAGCCTGTAAGGACAGTTATGCTGATGCTCCCAATCAGACCATGGTACAGTACAGACAGGCCATTCATCACAGTGAATTAGAAGTTACGTTTCAGCAAGCAAAACCAGAAACATACAGGCTAACCCACAGCCATCTACACAACTCAGAGGAGACAAATACTTATAACAAGTTTTTCTGAAGCCTGATAAATGTGTGGTCTGAAATCCAGGACAGTACATTACTCTAATAAGAACAATGTAACTCAAGGAAAATTTTGTGCATGGTGGTTTTTTCCCTAGGGAAATATAGGCCAGATTGTATCATATTACACATTGTGTAGCTTTGAGTTAATTTTAATTTTTAACAGTCATCTGTTTTCTTCATCTGTACATAAGCCATGCCACAGGAACATCTGCTGGTTCTTTTCTTTCTTCCCACTGACTTCAGTTTTGCATTTTTATATTGTGGTTTTGTCTCCATAGGAGGGTCAAAGTCAGCTTGCTGATTCAAAGAGGCACAAGGGCCGACAATGTTGCAGCACTACAGCTGTGCTGGATTTGACTCCTGCAAAACAACCTGGAAGTCAGTAGCTCTTCTGCATGCTGTTCCTCTTGCCCTTGTCCCAGTGCCCTGTTGCTGGGCTGAAAATGTTTTTGTTCTATATACTTAAAAAACTCTTTAGGTCCCTGTGCTGAGATGGATTAGGGTAGTCTGTCCCTGTATTGGCGCTTTGCAATTCACTTTCTGTGCTCTGAAAATTAGGGCTGTCAGGTTTACTCCTCAGGGTGCACCCATGACCCACTGTATTATAGCAAATTTTACTTAGAATCTCATCAGCCAGTTAAATCTGATGTGAATCTCATAACAGAAAGCTGGAGAGACATCTTAAATCCTATTAGATATTTAATAATTGGTAGGATTTTGCCTATACTCTTTGTCTTTTTTGCTGTTCTGAATGGGAAAAAATAAAATTATAATTTGAATACTACTGTAGTGGTGTGTTTGTGTGCATTTCAAAGGAAATAAAGTAGCAAAAATGGGGACAAAAAAAAAAAAAAGAAAAAAAAAAAAAAGAAAAAAGAGAACAACAAAGAGCAAACATTAGTAACAGCAGCTTAGTTTCTGGTCCCAACAGACTTAACTGGGAGAAGGGGAAAAGAAGATCTGGAGCTGACTGGCAGAGAAACATTGCTGAGTGTAAACACTACAAGGCATCTGTGAGTGCTTTTATCATACGAAGCCTGAAAGTATTTGTAATTTGTGACTCTGCAGTCAGGAGCAGTCTTGCAAGCAAGGAGTGTTTATTGTGGATTTTCAGTACAGAGAAAACTACAGCCAAGCTGACCAGAAAGACTGGAATTTCATCTATCTATCTCCCCTCCCCCTCTCTGCTTTCTCTCTGTCGCTCACTCGTTGGGTTTCTTTCTCTGCCAGCCTTTTAAAACAGAAATTACTGGGTCAGTGACATACATTTTTCCACTTTTTCTAGAATGATCTCATGTTCAGCCTCCAGCAGAAACGCTGCTACCTGTAAGTATCTTATTCAAGTTTGTTGTACAAACTGAATGCTGTGGGGTTTGTGGTTGTAATAGTGCTTAGCAGCTTGCAGAGTTCAGTTTGTTGCTGAATGCTGCAGCAGAGCAGCCAGACAGTAATTTTTGAGCTCGAGATGGATGAAAGCTCAGTTCTAACTTTGAGGAAAGCAGGCACTGGGTTTTGCCAGTGCTTTAGTAGAAGCTAACTTGAAAGTTGGGATTCCAAACAGCTTACTTTATCCTAATTTGATATAAATTTCTTAACCATGCTGGCTTTTTTTCATCAGACATAATGAAACTTTGTGGCTTTAAAAGCTTGGAAGACCTAAATAAGATTTATTTGCTTAGAATTGTCTTATTAATGAGAGACACAAATGTGATAAAAAGCTCTGAAACATATGCTAAAACCTTTTGATACTAGTAAGTCATTAAAAAGGATGTATTTCATTTAGTTGGGATAACTTATTTTTTAAATGCATGTTTTAAAATCGTACACTTATTTTGCAATAGGGAACTGTCAGCATTTTTACATTTTCATCTTCATTCAGACAACTGATTAATCTAAAACAGGAAGAGGTTTATTAGTCATATGCATGCATAAAAGTTTATGTGTGTCCCTTAATGTATGTGCTTACAAAGATTTTACATTTCCTGCTGATTTCTATGTATTTGTCTGGAATCATCACCTTTTAAAAACAAGTTGCTTTTACTGTGTTTTGCTGAGATATTCCAGCAAATTCTGCAGACAATTATACACTGTTTCTTCAAATGGTTATTAGAAGGGTATTTTTAAAGTAATGTATTTCCTAGTTAGAGAATTCTGCTAGTCACAATCTCAGCTAACTGAGGATTGCACTTTACCTTAGGCAAAATGCATCTCTGCCGTTGGCATGGGTCCAAGGTGTAACTACTTACAGGGTGTTATCTGCCATTCCTTAACTCAGCAAATACCTTGCCAGATACTTAGCTTCTTGGTGACCTGTAATTCTTGTTTGTGTGCATGGAACAGAACCATTAAATAGCAAACAGTCCAAGGGGTGCATGTGTTAAGTGCACATTCTCCTAATTTAATACCTCACAATCCTTTCATTGCCCCGTGCCAGATTTTAATTACTATAATAACATTAATCTTGTTTCCTAGAAATCATGGAAAGCTCTTACTTGTTTTCTTTAAATGTGTCCTCAAGAATTTTTGTATGTTCTTTCTGTTTCTTGCAAACCTTTTCTGGTATTAATTAAAACAAATCAATCCAACTTCCAACCTACAACAATCATTCTCCATTATGCCCTTCCAGCTTTGCGAAAGATTAGGGCAATTGTGATCCATGTGCTGAGGGAAATACCCCAGGAAACCAGAGATTTTGTCACATGCAGAGAAACTCTTGAAGTCTCATTCAAATCCCAATGAAGGCTTTAGGTGTCATTGAGACTTGGCTCAAAGCCACTTGTGATTACAGGTATTTTTGTCAAGTTTTAGTTACTAAAGCTGAGACTTACTGGTGCTGTGTCAGATTTTACTTTCAGTTCTTTTGTGTTGGTCTAAATAATTTGTATTAATCTTTTACTTACATCAATGTAGCTCTGCTCACAATCAGACTCACTTGTTATGTTTGCAATTAACCATCTTAGATCTTAGCAGTCAGATGGCTCTGCTTTTTCAGCTTAGAGTCAGCGTATGATTCAGGGTGAAAAGGACCTCTGCAGGTAACTGTGCCTACCTCTTTTCCCAAGAAAAGCCAGTTTTATGGAAAATTTTGCTCCAAAGTTACATCAAGCAGCTTGGGCCTTGATTAGTTGTTTATTAAATAAACCTTGCTGTTTTAGTGTGTTTGTATGTCTCTTCCTTGCGCTCCAGGCACTCTTCTGTCAGAAGTCTAAAAATAAGCAATAAGGCTTCTCTTCTTCAGGCTGAACAAATCCAGCTGTGTTGGCCCCTCCTCATAAATTAAACCTTCCATCCCCACTGAGGAATAACACCTATACATGATATATTACAGAACTGACTGTTTTGCTTCTGGGACCAAAGCTGGTATCTTTCTGTGAGCTTGTACGCACACAGTGCACCTGGAGTTGCTCAGTTGTTTCAGTTGTTTTGGCATATAGACAGACCCTTAGAAAGAGAAAACAGCTTAATTTCACCTTAATTTCCTTCTATGTTGTTTGTGAATACCATTATTTCATTATGACACTACGTAATATGAAATATTTTGGTGCACTTGGAATTAAACAGTCCCTTAGTTGTACGTCCCTTCTGGAGACACAGGTGACGTGGCAATGAGTAGCAGAGGAGAATCAGGTTCAGCTGTGATATTAAGGGCAGAGAAGTAAGGAGATTGTAAGGAAGTTCAAAGCAGCCACAAAATGTGACAGTGGCATCACCAGCAGCTGTGTATCTGCTGAAGAGCAGAAGACTGTCAATCAGTATAAGTACCATGTAGCACACACATAACTTCATTGAAGCAATGACCTTCTTTACAGATAGGGAGGATGTTAATGCCTTGGCATTCACCCCAAAGCCTTCTCATTTTTGTTGTCATTATGTGTTGAAAGAATCTCTTGCCATTTCGTCTTGCTACGATTTTTTGTGTAAGTAATTGAGAAAGTGAGGTTCTACTTCCCAACGTCTTCACTTGGCCACCTCAGGAGACAGTCCTACGGCATCCAAGCAGAGGCCAGTGGCTGCAACATGTGGGGCAAACCTACAGTGATACAGGAGCTCTGTCTGCACCTTAAAGTAGTCAAAGCAAGACTGTAATACACAGTGACAAAGGGGCCAAATTTGTAGCAGAGAATATCTCATGCATCCACCATGAAATTGATCAAAATGCTCCTGATTCCTCTTGAACACTTTCTGTTCTGTTTTAGATGCAGGAAAGGGCAGCATAGAAGCCACTGCCTGCACCCAAGGTTTAGAGCTGTATTCCATGCTGGGATTTATGGGGCAGGCACCAGAAACAAATGAAGCAGAGCAAAGATGCAGATGTCTCTGCATGAGTGTCATTTTCAAACTGGTGATGAAGCTATCTCTCAACTTTGACATCATTTTATGATTGCTATCCACATTGGAGTGGAGAAAGTCAAAATTATCCAGGCTTTAATTTTATAATTTCTGATGAGGCGCCGTGTAAGAAAATGCCTGTGAATAAAGCTATTTTGCACCATATTTCTGTGCCTCAGCCTGCTATTATGGAGCAGAGAACAAATGGCATTGTCATGAGATGCAAACCACCAGGTCTATGTATCAGAGTCATTAACTGTCTGTTAGCACTTTGCCAGGTCCTAGTCTGAAACTAAAATTTCTAAATGTTTTCTTATCTGAATTTTCTACAATGGATTTCATTCCTCTTCCACTGGCTAGAATTCTACATTGTCTCTCAGATTTACTTCAGACTGGTATGGTTTCAACATTTTAAACCAAAATGGAAAGACTTTCAGATAAATACCTAGAAAACTAGAGTAAAAATTTGCATTCCAGACTACATAGTCAACATACATCTAACTTTATATGTATGTGAGACTCATTATCTTCAATCTTAAACATGTGATGAAGTGAGTGGATCTGTCTTGTTTAACTTCTGGAAGTGAATAATTTTACAGAACTTCTGAACTGTTAGTTATTTTAAAGTGAAATTTAAATCTGGGTGGATACCTATATTCAGTTACAGGCTGCTCAGAAATTCATTCTGCCAGAAACAGTAGAGTGAACATTTACCTATTAACAACAACAAAGAAAATAAAGACATACAAGAACTTGGTTTTTAATTCACTTTCAGGAAACTTCCCTGTTGGTTGTAAGGTTGTGGCAAACAATTAGTCAGGGCATCAAAATTTTACAAAAAGGAATGTTGACACTTTTCTGTCTTGGAATTCTTATGATCTTCTCAAATTTAATTAAATCAATATCACTTCCTGTTCTTTGTGCTGTAGCTTCAGTTACTTTGGAGGATTGTAGAAATTAGGCTTTTAAAAGGATTTCAGTGCTTGTTTAATGCCAGAAAAAAAAAAAAAAAAATTCTTATGAGGTTATAAACATGAAAGATGAAGATTCACTGTAATTAGGGGCATGAGAAACTTGTATAATTTATTTTCTATATTATCTTGTCTTCTTTATCTCCATTGATTTTTTCTCAGACTTAGGGGTTGTCTGCTATTTTCTGATCATGTGTGCACTGAACGATATTGAAATGAACTGCATTTGTCAGAAACAGTGGAAGTATTTTTTATGTTAGTTGTTTTGGTTTTATCCCTATAGTTGCCTGGTTCCTTATAGAAATTTCTTTCTCTTGTTTTTTTTCAGGATTAACAAACCTTGAGAACACATTCATCATTTTGTCAGGCTTGACCACTCAATTTTATAAAAACCTAAGGATATTTTGAAAATATCTGCCCAATAACTGCCCAAATTTCAGTCAAGGAGAGCCTATTAATAGAAAACATGCCATACATTTTTAATCTGTGACTAATAATGCCCTAATTACATGGTGAAAGTCTGCTGGTGGAGGAAGAAGACTCCTTTTGTTAAGAAATTTTTTCACTGAAGAAGGCTGGCACCCCCCAGTAATATGAAGCCCTCTGAGAAAGGCTGGCTGCTTCTACTGTTGCCTGTCGTGTTAAGAGTTGTGTGCTCCTCCTTTATTAGCGTGAACCTTGGGGTGAAAGTGATGAAGGGACAGTCTGTCTTCCTGTCAGAAGAGGACCTCAACTTTTCCATCCCCAGAGAGAAAGATGTCTGCAAAGTAGAAGTGATCAGTGAGCCAATAACACAGAGGGTTGGGAAACTTACTCCACAGGTAATTGGGCTCTGTTTTTCTGCCTTGAGTATTGGTGTGTGCAGGTCTGGGAGAAACTACAAGAGGCTGCTTGATTGATTTTTGTTCTTCTTTTGGGTAGCGACTAAAAGGCACGAAACTGAATGGTGTGTGGGATTCAGCCTTTTGCTTAAGTGGACAGCCGGCAGAGAACTGCAACCCTGAAATCCAAAAGCTGAGATCAGTAGCATGAGTGCACAGAAGTGAGTCTGGTCAGAGTCTCCTTTCACAAGTGAAGAATGGGTATTTCAAAACTTCCAGTTAGGAGATATCCTCCAGTCTCTCAGCTGCTTATTTTTCTCCCATGAGGGTAGCCAGTGCCCCTTGAAAAATGCACATCCCACTACAGCATTTTGAATTTTAGTCACGGAGCCACTACTTAAGGACCAATTAAGAAAAAATAATCACATACAATAAGCACGTTGTGTGCAACATTGTTTGTTCTGCTCTGCAACAGCCAAATTGTTAGCAGATGGCAAATACATTAAAACTCCCCTGTTTTCTTTTCAAATGTTGAGCTTGTAGAAATAATGAAATATATTTCACATATGACTTTTCTGCTACTCATCTGCTTTACAAATTGCCCACCTGAGTTATAGCAGGAAGGAGCTGAACACAGTTGTCATGAAGATGTAATGTTATAGACAGAAGATAAATGGTTTTAATGTCATAACTAAGAAGGTTTTGGAGTTTGAAAAATTCTGGTTTGTGCCACAGCATACATTTTCATGTGCTTGTATATGAATATAGTTTTTAACCTCCTTTCCTGGGTTTTTGGTGTCTTCTGTGAAGATAGGTGAAGAAGCACCAATCTCAATAGATTTTTCAAAACTTCTGGCTTGGTCATCAGTATTATTTTTGCAAACCACTGACAAGTACTTCAGCTGAGTCAGCCCTCCTAAGGAGCAGAAGCATACTAGGGAAACCAGGAAGACAATGTGTGATCTTCTCTAGAGACTGCCTTAAGTAGTGTAGTGCTTCTGCAGAAACTACCCAGGGCTTGTTTTCTGCCAGTCAGGGACACTGACCTCAGTACCCCACCTCTACTTCCCCAGTGCAGGCTGGTCCTTGGCTCCTACAAACATAGAATCATTGAGGCTGGAAAGACCTCGAAGAGCAATGAGTCCAACCATTAACCCAACACTGCCAGGTGCACTACAAACCACGTCCCTAAGACCTACTTATATTTAATTTTTTAATGTTTCCAAGTATGGTGATTCCACCATTTCCTTGGGGAACCTGTTTTAATGCCTGTTTTAATTTCTTCAGTAAAGAAATTTTTCATAATATACAACCTAAAGGAGAGGAAGAAAAGAGGGACTTACATAGTGAACCTCTTCTGTAGGCAATCTGTCTGGCTGAGGAGTAATTTTGCTTTTAACTCCTGCCTCAGCTTCTATGTGCAGTAGGACCCAGGAATTTTGAAATAGCCACTTTGTCCTGTGTAACCCAACATCTTCCAAGCACATAGCTTTACAAGAGGTCCCAGGAGATGTGCATTCACTGCACCTTATTTTCCAAACAACCTCCCCTCTCCCAGCCTCACATCTGTTAAGCACCTGCTCTTTCATGGCCCTGCATATCTGCCCAGGCAGCTGAGTGTGGCAGCTGGAGGCACACACGTAGAGGGAAGAGCTCTGTTGGGCTGGTGGCCCCAGGGCACCAGGCTGGACAAGGACTGTGCCTGCTAGTGGTGCCTGAGCTTTCACCGTTCCTGAAAAAAGGTGCCAGAGACCAGATCTCCTTGTGCCACTCATGGTCTTTCTGCAGGAAATTCTGCAGCCGGAAAATGTCTCTGGTATGATTTGGTTTGCTTCCATTAGATTGGGTAATGTTCTAGGAATGTATGACAATTTAATTATAAATTGTAATTGAAAAGCAGTTGAAGTGGAAAAATCCAAAGCCCAACAGTAATTAGGAAAATATTTAGATTTCCTTTGTCTTACCCAGTGAATTTATAGACAGAGTTGCCTGTTCATACAAAAGGAAAATATATCAGGAAACATAAACCACATGTTTCTTTTTTGCAAAGCAGATTGTGTCTAAATACATATATAAACTGACTGTCAGTCAGTGGTAACAAACCTTTGTAGAAAGGTTCTAAATTTTCCAATCTCTTGTTACCAATTAAGATGTGCAACTAATGATGTCTTAAAAATAAGGACATTAATTCTTTGATATGATTTGACCCAGTAAGATGCATTCCTGAGTCCTGAGGGAACTAGTTGATGTAGCTGTGAAGCCACATTCCATAATATTTGAAAAGTCATGGCAGCCAGGTGAGGATGGCTACAGTAACCATCCTATAAAAAGGTAGATCTTTCCTGGGAATTATTGACCTGTCCGCCTCTGCTCTGTTCCTAGGAAAATCATGGAACAGATGCTACTAGAAGCTGTGCTAAGGCACATGGAGGACAAGGAGGTGATTCAAGCCAGCCAGCATGGCTTCACCAAGGGCAGGTCCTGCCTGACCCCCCCTTGGCTTTCTGTGATGGAGTGACTCCATCAGGGGGCAAGGGAAGGGCTCGGGTGTCTTTTATCTGGAATTCTGTAAACCCTTTGGCCTTGTCCCCCACAACACCCTTATGAAACCAAAATCCTACTGACTTTGAGGGCTCTACACTGATTTATGTCAGTGAAGAATCTTACTTTCAGTGTACAACATTAAGCTTCTCAATCTACCATATGAGTGTGTTTTGTATATAATATGCATTTTTTTCTTTCTTCAAGATAGCATACCACATAACTACTTCTTAATTTTATTTTCCAGTTTTGTAGACTATCACATAAGACTATCCATTTTATTACTTAAATATCATGTTCCTTTATATTAGTTTGTATTAAGAAAGAAAGGACATTAAGTAAGAAAAAGGAATATTTTTTGGTTTTGTTTGAAAAATAAAGCAGAGTACATATTCCTACAGAATTTGAAAATAATGCACAACAGAACAGCCACAACATAGTCAAAATTTTAATCATATGAGAGTAATTTTGTTTTCCACATATTGGTCTTGTCCTTCCTTTCTAAGCAGACCCAACAAATAAAACCAAGTATGCTTTCCATAAAACCACAGATTATTCCAAGAGGTTAATCCACATATATATATGTCTGAAAAGCAACTACTTCATCACTTAAAAAAACCCCAAAAGACAACTAAAAAAAAGAAAGACTTTGTACAATGAACTTCTTGATGAAAGTTAAAAGCAGGCAATAAATTTTAAAATTGCTTGGAGTATAGAAAAATTATCACATTGCTTGAGCACCTGAGAATGACTTCAGTGGAAGTAGACCCTTTCACTAATAATGAAAGCTGAGAAACTCCAACTATTCTTCTGTTAAAGAAGGATGTAAGTTATATTTCTCTGTAATGGTTAGAAAGAAACAAAGTTCAATAATTCTTAAATTCTTGAATGTAAATGTCATGAGGTGCTTCAGTTAAGCATATATTAACAATTAATTTAGAATTAAATTATTACATAAATTTTACACTTAAAGTCAGAGCATCCTAAGATTTTCTCTATGAGTTACAATTTCCGTCAAAATTTTAGAACCTTACTAAAGTCTCTCAGCCATTTCACCATCGTCTAAAGTGGTTAGGGAATGAACACAATTCATGCAAGGCATTTGCACGAATTGGCTCAAAGAATAATTTTCATGATTCTTTTGTCATATTTTAAAAAATTACTGTCATTAAGAAATTGCCTCTTCTTTTTTGAAAAAAAGAAAAGGTGGCTAGTCAGTCAGCCATATACATATATTAACTGCTATTAGTTATGGCCTTATTATGTCTGTTAGTAAGTGTTGAACAAATTTCACTTTAGTCTGTGGAAGTCCATATAATCATTTGTGAATACTGCCCCAAATAATGCAATGAAAACTATGTTTAGATTCACAGTGAAGATTCACTTAAGAAATGCAGTGATTTTGGTTTCTTGCTGGCTAGAATATGCCTTTTCTCTCTGTAGATATGAAACAAGAGCATGTCCCATCCTCCATGGACTGTGTAGGGATTCCCTTTTATCACAACACAGTCTACCAATGCTAGGAGCTTTCAGTAAAGAAACTGGTGATTCAGTAAAGAAACAATACTGCAAGGGAATTTTAAATTGCCAGTGTTGCCGATTGCAGTATTTGAGAACATGGAAATTGTATTCCTCAGAATCCAAATCCCTTTTCCAAACAACGGGTGTGTCAAAGCAATCTTTTTTCTATTTGCATCAGGCATATTTCCTCATTGCCTTGGTTTCACAAACCAACCAACCATTAAATAAATCAATCTGCCTGAAAGAAGTGTCTGCCTTAGATGGCTAAACTGTGGCCAGACAGACTCCCAGATTTTGCTTATATCAGGTATGTTGTCAGAATTAGTCCGTTTTGAATTAGCTGGTAGGAAAGCATAGGTATCTGCTTGCTTTTGTGCTGTGGATTACATTGATTTTGGGGATGGATGTTTGTATGGCACAAAGATGATGTCTGATCTAGAAAAGAGCTACTGGTACAAAGTCAGTATCACAAAAACTAGGAACAATTCTAAGTTAGCTGTGTCGTACTTTTTTGTTATAATTGTGGTGGACATAAAGCAAGATTTACTATATAATCAAGCTATTGTCAGTAGCAACTTTAAAAGTCAATAAGTCTCAAATTATAATGCTGGAACTGCTGGCTTTTCAGCTCCACTGCAGTTGTATATACTGCTGGATGTATCCACAGTCTTAACTCCACAGGCTGCAGTGGTAAAGAAGGTGAGGTCAAACTCTTTGTTGTACTGGGGAGGGACTTGGCGGCCTGAAACAATCACATACAACCTTTGCCCTTCTAATTGTGGCATGCAGGCAGCCCCAGGTCATGTGGTTGCTCTGGCTCTCACTGAGGGATCACAGTACAGGTGAATAGCCATTCACAGAAATGAACTACATATCAAACATTCTGCTAGTCTGGTTCCAGGCACTCAGAGAGAAGTGGAACAGGGGCTGTGAAGTTAACTTCTTTGGCAGTGTGGTACCAGAATATTCTTTCTCCTTCATAGGTTTTTGACTGCCACTTCCTTCCTAATGAAGTCAAATATACCCACAATGGATGTCCGATTTTAGATGAAGACATGGTCATGCTTAGGCTGTACAGGTAAGCAGCACCAGCAGGTCACACTTCACTGTTACCAGAAGCCCAGCTGACCTTAGGAAGAACAAGCAGTCCATTTTTTACAGTTAAAGCATGTTCTGCTGTACATGGTGTAACCACTTAGATCCACTAGCTGCATCATTAGTCAACAAGTGACCATCTGTTTACAGAAACATTTCTCACCATGTATTGCAGATATGCTCATTTAACGTGTATTATGTATTGCTGGCTTATTACACACAACCAGTGATTTTTCATTATGCTGTGGAAAGTGGCAATAGCACTTTCAGAATACTGCATGTTTGTTCTCTGTTGTCCTGCTGATAGGGAGAGGTACTCTCATATACACACAGAGAGTAACATCTTCACACACACTCCCTTATAAGAAGGGGAATTTGGGCACCAGGATCTATGTTATGGTGATTCAAGGCTTGAGCACACAAGAGAGAAATCAGTTCAAGTAATTCCGTTTCAAAGATGAGGACAATGCCCAGATCACAAAGCAACAGAAGATGCCATGAAGCATAACTGATTTTCTTCTGTCCTTTGCAGGTTTACAGAAACAGAAACGTTTGTAGAAACATTCACCCTTCATGTGCAGTTACTTGAGCCAGACTGTAACATCATAAAAATGCGCTCCCATGCGTTGGAGGTCCCTGAATACTACGGTCTGTCCAGGGTGATTGACAAGAACATCCTCACCTTTGATTACGACAGGAAGATAAACTTGGACTGCACCATTTCCATAATCTCTTCGGAAACTCACCTGCCTGCTCATGGCCAGCTTATTGCCGGGAAAGTGCAGCAAGGGCAGTTTGGTGGAGATCAGCCATGGAGCCTCTTCTCTGGCACTAGTATGACTTGCTTTTGTTGTTTGCATTAGCACCTCCAGAGAGGTGCAGCAGATTAAGTCTGGAGCAGTGGGCTGTTTCAGACGTGTTGTGTAACAGTGGGTTGTGTGAAATTTAATGAATGGTTTGAGCTATTGTGGCACATGAAAGGCACATGAATTTTTTGTGAGGCACCATGCAGATCAAGATCTGGGTCAATAATTCCTTGACTGGATTCTGGCCATGTTTCTGGCCCATAGATGTGCGTAGGACCAATGTGACAACTTTGTGTGTGCCAAGACTCAGTAGAAACAGCACAGGTCGTTGCTGGAGGCAGCACCTAACCAAAACACCAAGGTAGGATGGAGTTGGAAGACATCAGAGGAAAACAAAATCCTGTAGGAGAAATTAGGGAAAGGAGTCCTACTTTTCATCACACTGTCTCTCTCAGGGTTGCTTTAGCTACATGGGCAGGTTCCCCATGGTGGTTTCTGCTCTGGTAACTTTCACTATTGCTTTTGGGTTACAGAGCACAACCAGGGCCAGCAGTGCAGAAACAGGAGCTGTGCACAGGGACTAGGCGACATTACCAACAAAAAGATGAGCTGTGAAGAATTTCTGAGGATGGGAATTCAGTATCGACACCTTGATCCCCCCTCACCTGACACTGATTATATTCCTGTGAGGTTGGATCTCTCAGACAGCAGAAGCAAAACTCTGCACAAGGTAGGTTTATAATGTCTGACTGTCATCCTGTGGTTTCTGTTGTTGTTTCTTTTTTAATAATTTTTTGCTCCTTGTCACATTTGAAGAGAGATAGGGAGCCTTTAAATCTTTTCAGTTGTTAGAAATTTGCCAGCTAAGTTAATGAAAGGCATTATCTCCATGCCTCTATGATTAGATCACTATGGCTAGAGAGAAACACCTCTGATTGATTACTGTCAGACATAAGTAGTTTATCCTGAGAGAAAAATTAATTCTGGCATAATTCCACAACTTCTGTACAGCATGATCTGCACTGACTTCAGCATACACAATAATTATAAGTTAAGAGCTCTGTGAACATATTCAGTTAATAATAATTAATAGCTTGTGCATGTTTCTGTCAGATAAAGTTATTCATTAAACTCACATCAAATTAAGTAAGTCATTTCAGCTCAAATTAAGGACACAAATAAGACTAGTGAACCTGAAAGTCATATTCTTGATGTCTCAATATTTACCCTAGGCATTTTCTAATTAAAATATTTTAATTTTTCTTTTCAAAATAATTATTGCTTTAACATGTACCCTGATTTGCTATGTGAAGCTAGAAGAAATTGGATTTATTTTTTCACTTTACTTTGCCTTTTCAGTTGTCTCATTTTTTTCTGTTGTAGACGGAGTATGCATGGCTCCCTGTTCAGATTAGAGGTGCTGTTCCCAACCAAAGACCCAAAGCTGCCCCAATGGCAAAGTTCATCCTGGAAGTAGATCAATTTATTTTAACCCCTATTACAACCACAACCATTGATGCTGAAGACAATGAAACTCCAAAGTCCCTGCTTATATTCAACATCACCAAGCCACCTCCACGAGGCTTTTTCACTCACCTCTCTGACCACACCAAACCTATTGGCTCCTTCACGTGGAAGGATCTCAGCAACATGCTCATTGCTTATCAGCCTCCAAATAACAGCCACACAGAGAGGAGGAATTATGAGGTAACAGGGGGATGTGTGAACATTTACTGGTTTTCACCTCCTTAAGATTATGTAAAATGGAAATAAATGTAATCACATGTAATGAACATTTTTCAGGGGAAAAACGTTTTTAAAACTATATTGCATATAAATACAATAAATACAGGAGCAGAGGCAAAATCTTTTACCACTTTCTTCTATGACACATCATCTTAACTAACACAAAATAGATGTTTATTGCTCATTCCATAAGAATTTCTTTGTACTGAAAACGTTTTATCCCCTCTGACTGAGAAATACCTAAACAGTTTTGGTTTTTTTTTAGTAGGAGGAATAGTGAAATAACAGTGCTTTTACTTCTACCCAAGAGGCTTTGGAAAGATCAATGGTGCCTTTTCCATACAGCTTTTATCCCTGCATGATGTTACTGATCTCTGTGACCTGTGCAGAGGTGACATATTTAAAGTCGTGAAAGATAGACCAGGTAAAGGCCAGGATTGCTCTTTGGCCTGACAGCCTACCTGCTGTGATAATGAGGGTTTAGGGATAACAAAAAAGGGCTCCCAACAGTTCCTGCTGGGAGTAGTAAAAGCATGTCACTAACACAGAGAGCATGATGGAAATGATGAATGAGGTCAGACTTCTGTCTGCAGGTTCTTGAGTGAGTTATGAAATACTGTCTGGTAAGTTACTTAAGGAATTATCCAATCAAAGCAAAATGGTTGGTACTAAAGCAATAAAACTGAACAAACAAGAAACCAGAGCAAGATAACTGAGGAAATAGTTGCCTGGAAAGCAGAGCAAGCAACAGCAACAGTATCTGGCAATTGATGCTGACAAGACTTGTCTCACCTATTTTTTCTTGGCTCTCACAGGAGCCCCATTTCCCTGTTTCCTTAAAGTGAGGACCAGACATCCTACCAAAACATCTGCTCCTTAAGTGCCTCATCTCTGTTCTGCTTTCAGCATTGTCTGATTGCAGGTTCAAGAATTTGACAGTTCTGGAATCTGAAAGCTCAAGAGTTTGATTTTTTTTTAATTATTTTTTCTGCACTAGTGCATATATTTTCTGTCATACCTATTTCGGTCCTACACATCTTAAAAAAGCAGGAAATGTCTCCCTCACTTTTTATTAGTACTACTTTAAAAAAGCTGTATATTAATTGATGATTTAACTACCCCAAAAAAAAAAAAAAGAAAATTACACACACTATAAACTAAGTTTCACAGAATTCACTGCAAAGAGCAAAGAAGGTTCAGTTTTGTGCAGAACTTCTGTGGCTCTTTTTAGAAGCTAAATCAAGTTTTGTTTATTAACATATTATCAGATAATAACCTCTAAGATCTCTCAGAAGAGAATGCACTATATGTGTTTTGGAGTATATGTGTTTTTGTTTCCAGTTTTCAATAAGCATTTTATCTGTTTTCACAACAGGTGGAGTTTGAGGTGCATGACTTCTACTTTGAAAGGAGTTCACCAATCACTGTGCATCTTTCTATCAGAACAACAGATACAAATGCCCCACGGGTTTCGTGGAATACAGGTGAGATCTCTTATGCTAAGTTAATTTTGCTTCAGAATCAACAACATTTTGGCACAAATATTTGACAAAGCTCTAAAAATCAGATTTACACCTGGAGTCTAAGGATCATTAAAGTGAAGGAGCAGAAATCTATTTTCCCCTGCATCCATTTTGGAGGGAACATGTTACAACAACTTCAAAAAGATCTAATGTCTTAACTGGAATGAAAAATAAAGAAAAAATAGAGTTACAGGAAAACTGTGATTTATTCACATAGCATTTACTTGAAGAATTGACTGTACATAAAAAGGTATGAATATTAAGGGCTACTCCTATGGAATAGGAAGAATGGGGTAGCACGTAGGAAAGACCAATGCTTGTTGGTGTTGTTTAAAGTGGAAGTGTGCAAAAATTAACAAATAGGAAAAAGGGCATGATATACCACCAGCATTTAAAGCCTGGAAACCTTACAGGGTTAGGTCTAATTCAAACAGATTTATAATGCCTGCACTGGAAAGGGAACAGAGTCTCCCATCTAGAGTGCATTGATATTTAATCATCAAAAGGAAAAAATATAAGATCAAACACGTCTAGAAGTTAACACCAGGGAAAGTGCAGTTTTCCTATGGTAGAAAAGGAAAGGATCTGAGCAGAAGGTGCCTCATGTCTTCCAGAGAAACCTCACCTGAAATGACTGTCTAATTAAGAAGGAGCACCTGTCCTCTCTCAGGAAGATCAACATATGTTTTTAACTCACTAAAAAATCTAAATGCCCAGTTTCAGACATTGTGAGATTTCAAGCACAATGCTCCTGTCAGTGCGAATGTCCAGAAATGTGCCTCATTAGATTATCAGATAATTAGAAACCAGATGTCAAGGAAATTTCCTGCCTTACCTTTCAGATACCCCTCCCTGTGAGCCACAATTGCACTAGCCATGACTGAAGCCATTGCACTGCTGGGACTGAAGCTATCCCACAGCAGGTGGCTCCAGTGACCCGATGGATGTCCTGCTTGACTTCCCATACTCACCACACACATACAAACAGACAAGTTTCTGTTACTGGCTCAGTCTGGGTTTCCCATATTGGAATCCTTGCAGTCTGTTTATGTAATTTAACTGTGCTGCAGCAGCACAAAATTATCTCAAACTGGGTGTCTGCAGGGAGGAACCCCAAACACAGGAATCCCTGTCTTTTATACCCCCAGTCTGTGTGTACTTGTTCCAGTGGTGATATTTGTTCTTGTTGCAATCTCTGGGTGACCAGACAGACCCCATACCCATTGATGGTTCTTTGCCTGGGGCTCCTGATGTTTCCCTTCCCCCAGGACACAATGTGCAACTTACACGTGAAGCTACCTGCAACATCAGAATTGGTTATTTCTCTGAAAAAGATTCCTTAAAGACAATGAAAAAATTCAAGTATGTCAGAAGCTGTTATCAGACTTTTAGGTGGCCTTAAAATCATAGCATTATAGAAGTATTAAGGTTGAAAAGAACCTCCAAAATTATCTTCATCTGAATATCACCACGCCCACTAAACTATATCATGAAGTGCCTTGTCTGCTTATTTTCTGAACACTTCCAGTGATGGTGACACCACTACTGCCCTGGGGAGCTTGTTGCAAAGCTAAATTACTCTTTCAGTGTAGAAATTTTTCCTAATATCTAAACCTCCACTGGAATGCCTTTCACACATAGATGTGCAGATATAATTAAATATTCTGAGTTTTTTCCTCTGGTTGGAAACACTTTTAGAAGTGTTAGACGCTGACAGTGACGTAACTCTCTGCTGTTTGTAGGACTCAACCTGCTAGAGGGGCAATCCCGACCCATCACATGGCAGCACTTCCAAATTGTAGACAACGATGACATCCAAAATGTTCGCTTGGTCACAGTCGATGGCTTACAGCACGGGCAGCTCTCAGTCAGAGGTAGGTAATTTCAACTGCAGAGACTAGAAAAATCTCCTCTGTGATAAAACAACAGCTCTGCTCCCTCTGCTGACCACCTTCCCCTACAATCACACTAGGCATGCGTATTAAAGCAGGAATGTTCAAAAAAGTCAGTATTTAAACCTTCATTTTCTTAATGTATGTTTACACTCCAAAGGCAAAATTTTAAAGAAATCAGCTATGCTTTCATTGAGAAACATGACTTTGGAGAAACACAGTCAATACATTTTCAGTTCTTACATTTTTGCTTGCAGATGTTAAGGAATGCCAAGTGATTTTGTTTTGTTGGCAAATACAGACAGCATTTGGATATAGTTGTTACTGGTAGCTTTAAGGTTTATTTCAAAAAGTTGAAATTAAATTAGATTTCTAACTCATTAACCTTCTGCATTATCAATATCACTAGTTCTACTCTCCAGCATATCTGTCATCACAGTGCTTGGGGAAAAGGTTATGTAATGGAAATCACACTGCTGTTGGCAGGGTGGGAACATGTTGCCACTATCAATGCTGAGATTTTTTGATAGTTGAATGTGTTCATGTAAAATGCATATACCTAAAGATGTAAAGAAGCTATTTAAAGGAAGAGAAGGGTGGTGTTTTGAATATAGCAGATGCAGACACTACTCAGAAGTAAACTTAACTCCAGGGAATTCCGGACAAGTAGTCCAGTGTGGGAATCTATAAAACATCAGGAAGTTTTAAGAAGGCAGTGAAAAGGCAGTGTCTGCAAGATCATCCTCCTGCAGCGCTGCAGGCAGGGACCGTGTGCTGGCAGCAGTGCTGGGTGGGTTGCAGCAGGGCTAGCAGTGCTGTCTCTCCCCAGAGACAGTGCTAGGGAGGCTGTGCAGCCAGCCAGGGCCCATCTCCTATGGCAATCCTGCCTGTGCATACTGAGCTTGAGGGTTTCTCAGGCTACCATGCAGCAGCCAGAGGTGGGTATTTTATCTCCAGTGACTGTGCCTTATTCTCTTTTGGCTCTCCTCATGCCAAGGAAAACATTACCACATATTCTGGGAATTGTCTTTTTTTTGGCAAAACCTTAGAGGAAAGCCTGGCTTGTTTTCTTGGTGGCCCTGGGGAGATCATACCTTTTAGTGCCAGCTTGCAGTTCATGAATCCTTTAGCTTGCCTGAATATTTGTCTGTATGCATAACATTTCTAGAGAAGCAGAGGTATAAAACTGTCTTATGACAGACCATAACCTCAATATACCAAAATTCCTACATCATTATATTTTACTTGAAATGAAGTCCTGATCTTTAATTATAAAAATATATATTTGATATATTCTTTGATGCTTAAAATGCCTGTAAAATGCTCTGATAAGAAAGTAGAAATTAAAGTGGAAACAATCACAGTTAAAAATCCTTGATGTCTCCACATACCTTTAGTGACATTTGGAGGATTTTCTCTGCTGTCACAGTTACAAATTTTGCATTCTTATTAGCTATTCCAACTCCTACAACCTTTTTTTTTAATAGGTGAAATTGCGTTTGATTTTTCTAGTTAGCAACATGCTGTTCATCTCTCTCCCTCAATAATCTTCATATTAGTGGAAAGATACTTTTCTGGGCTGAACCACACATTTTTGATGCTTTTTCTTCCACTGTTTTAACAGGAGGGAAAGGATTCATGTTCAGTGTCTCTGACATTCAGGATGGAGTTGTCCACTACCATCATGATGACAGTGATTCTACTAAGGACTTTGTGGTATTTAGAATTTTTGATGGCTCCCACAGTATTCGCCATAAGTTTCCAATAAATATCCTCCCTAAAGATGACAGCCCTCCATTTCTGATCAGCAATGTGGTCATTGAAGTTCATGAGGGACAGACAATCCTGATTCAGCGCTCCATGCTCCATGCTTCGGACATGGATTCCAGTGATCACTACATACTATTCAATATTACCAAGCCACCACAAGCAGGAGAAGTCTTGAAGAAACCAGGACCAAACTTGCTAGGTAATGAAGCACATCCACGAATTTTTCTTTGTCATTTCCTTTTAAAAATACAGCACATGTTACAGTCAGACACCTTATTTTGGCTCAGGACAAATAGTGGCAATTTTGAACTTATTTTATTGTAGTGTAAAACCCCAACACTAATTAATGTTGATCTCTGCACTAGCATAACTGTTCCTATGTACACAATTTATCCTGTAATTTTTCCATTTTGAGTCCATTTTCCTGCAGTCCTTTACTCTGGAAAAAGTATTGGTGTGAGTTAGTTTACATGCAAGGATCTGTGACAAAGTCAGAGCTAAGACATGATCCTAATTATGCTAAATGATGAGAAAACTCCTCTTCCATGTAATAACCCATAAATTCCTGTGCTAGGCTGTAGAGGCTGCTAGTCCTGCAAATTCTGTTCTGACTTTTGAACAGGGCTTTTGGCCTGTTTGCTTCATTTTTGAATGATCTTTAACTGACACAGAAAAGAACTTGATGGTGATCTTCAGAGAATATGGAAGACAATGAGAGAACATTTTGAAGGACTTGCTCCAGTTAGGGTGAAAAAGAAGATATTATACTTCTCCAGTTACTTGGACAACTAACTGCATAACTTTAATGTAGTATTAAAATCATGGAGTATTCAATAGAAGATGAATTTTTCATTTCAACAGGGTATTTTGTCAACAGTTTTCTTCAGAGGGATCTATTTAATGGAATGATTTATTATCATCATTTGGGAGGAGAAGTATTTGAAGATTCCCTTGAGTTTGTGCTATGCGATAGTCGTGACCCTCCAAATCTCTCAGAGCCACAGGTATGGAAAGGAAGCATCTTTGCAGTCTCCTGAATTTTTTCTTGAAATGGCTAATATCTTACATGTTCTGACAGGCTTTCAAATAAGACTTGTATAGATTTTTTCTGATGACAGTCGTCACCAAAACCCGTGTTCTTTAGGGCTATTTCTTGTTCTTGCTTTCAATGGGGTAATTCTCCCTGGCTGATTAAAGTTCATAAAAAAGACTTCTTCCTGTGCTATAAAACAAAATGTTGAATGCAAATCATATTTGGGGATAGTACAAACAAATTAAACAACCATCCTGAAGTCAACTGAGAATAGACTATTTTTTTATGCAAAAGTCCAACATACTAAATTTAACTTTGCATTTAATTTAAAGGGAAACCTCTAAGATTCAAAAGCTTTGCCTTTAACTGTTAAACACCTCCATTAATCATGTGTTGATGATATGACATGACAGCCACATTCTGTATCTCACAGTCCAGTGATCCAGTTCTGTGTGCTTGTTGGTTAACAGCTGCTTGGGACACTCTCTTACTGAGAGCAATGGCTGATGACTCTGCTGTCTCCCCAATTGCAGGTGATGATGGTACACATTATCCCTGTGGATGACCAGCTGCCCAGAGAAGCTCCAGGAGTGACCCGCCACCTGGTTGTTAAGGAGACTGAGATTTCTCACCTAACTAAGAAACATCTCCACTTCATAGATGTGGAAGAGCAAGACAGGGAGCTCACATACACCATAACCACTTCCCCATTTTTCTCTTGCACCCATGGGTAGGTGCAACCTGATAAACCTTTCAGATGGGACTGGGGAATAACCCATGTAAGAGCAGCAGCCTCAGTGACAGTAACATACTGGTGCCTCAAGTTCTTCCTCTGTTTGTTGAAAGTGCAGGTGACAATAGTTGGATGCAGTTCTCCTGCTGATGATTAAGGGTAAGCTAGAGCCTGAAGCAAGAGAGTAATACTCAGAGTAATAAAAAATAGGTAATTCATAGCTGAACAAGAAACAAGAAGGAGTAAACCTTGTGAAATACTTTCCTTTTGTTTGATATAAATTTTACACTGACTTTTGGGATTTTGTACAGCCTCAAGCACAAGACACAGCACCTCTTCTAACAGTTAGAATGGGGCTGACCTGTGCCTCCCCCAGACTGAGACCAGGAGGTGCTGCAGCTTTTTCAAAAATATGTATCAGACACTCCCGAATGTGGACTAGGAAGACGTGGAGCAGAAAACAGGCAAAACACACTATGGGAGCAAGGGAGGTATGGAATGAATGAGTGCAGTAGCAGTTTACATCACTGGTGATGTAATCTCATTAGAACATCAGCAACAATTTGCTAAACAAAAAGATTAAAATCCAGAAATTGCATGGTTTAAGCTGAAGATTAACACTTTCAATTTGACCTCAAGCAGCAAAGGATCATTACGTAACTGGGACAACAGGCTATTTTCCTAATCAGTCAAATAGCCACATGGTTATCCAGTTTGCTAGTTACAGCTGTTGGAAAGCTGGGTTGCTGGAAACCAGTTAATTTCAGAGTTTATAAGATGCATGAAACTAGAAATAATTAATTTTTCCACTTAAAGATAAATGCAGGTGTGCGAGTAATAATAATAATAATACTGTGATAGACTAGACTTGCAGGTGGTGTAAATAGTATCTGGGGTGTGTAGAGACACACTCACAGTAATTTTTGCTTATGAGATGATTTTTCATGATCATCCTGAAAAGTATTTCTTTTGGTCAGTTTTCTGTGGTAATGTTAAAATGGATAGCAAGGATGGAAGAAAGGAAAATATTTTTCCTTTCAATGCAGGTGGAAGTTTGAAGCTAATTTGAAATGCAAGATTGAGCTACATGGCTATTTTCCTTGTTCTTTGGTATTGCTAGCCAAGATGTGACGCACATGTTTTTGTGTAGCTACTCAGATGCTGGGAAGCTGTTTATGGTGGACACCATCCCCAAACTGGTCAAGGATCCTACTGCTCTTGCACTGCGGTCATTTACTCAGGTTTGTTATGCTACCTGATACCGTAATGAGTTCTAAACAATTTTAAAAAGTTACAAGTGTATAGCTTTTATTTGACAGGAAAACGAGAGGTGAAAACTGAGGAGCAGTACTATCACAATCTTTGCTTAAGAAGCTCGAAACTCTGCTATTCCAGTACCAGATTTTAAAACAAATTTCTATCATGTTTCAGTTTTTCAATATGTAAACACAAATATCCTAAAAGCAGCAGGGGCTACAGTTGCTTGGTAGGCTGAATTTGGCTTCACATGATGAAAGAGGAATTAAAAAGTATGAAAAGTGTGGAAATGAGATCTTGAACACTTTCTTGCTTCATCTCAGTGTCTCCTCTAGTAGATACCAGTAGTGCTGGATAGAACAGGTTGGAACAGACTTTTTCAGGATTTTGTAATTCAGTTTTAATGCATTTGTAGTTTGACAAATAAGTATTACTAAAGTGACCTGTTTTATATCCTGCTGTATGGTTAAAGTGGCATAATGATCATTGCAGAACCATAATGAGAGTTCTGACCCTACAGAGGGTGCCTAATATGGGTGTCTGGATGCAAGATTTTAATGTTCCTATCACTGGCCTGTCCTTGCCATGAAAGAGAGGGCATGCACTTACTATTCATACTAATGAGGGCAAATTCAGCTGCTATGGGAGATGTTAGTTTTTATGAATTGTTTATTTTAAAGTCACAGTTAGAAAAGGTCCTTGGACCACCATTTTGACAGGGACCCGTAAAGAAGTTTAGGCCATGACCT
Organism: Ammospiza caudacuta; assembly: GCF_027887145.1. Taxonomy (NCBI): domain Eukaryota; kingdom Metazoa; phylum Chordata; class Aves; order Passeriformes; family Passerellidae; genus Ammospiza; species Ammospiza caudacuta. Next base: position 37,077,980 of record NC_080632.1, read on the forward strand.
CTGCTATCACTTCTAAACCATATCAGTATTTCTTTGCTAGAAGTTTGAGTACTTGAACGTGTACTCACCTAATTTATATTTAAAGATGCATTTAATCAAGGTATGGCTAGTAGCTAAAGCATACAAAATTTCTAAAGTTTATTTTAATGGCTGGATAGCACCTAAAGAGAGGAGGATAAAGATCCCTAATGTCATGGATTATGAATATCCCCCCATCATCTTCTCTTACATGTACCCTTCTTCTCTTTTTGTAGCATGCTGTGAACTATATGAAAGTTGCTTACATGCCACCCCTGCAGGACATTGGACCCGAACCTCAGCAAGTCCAGTTTGTTTTTTCTGTCAGCAATCATCATGGAGGCACTTTGTATGGGATTTGCTTCAATATTACAATTCTTCCTGTGGACAATCAAGCCCCAGAGGTAGGGTAGTGTGTAGGGTAGGAAAGTGAGAAGGAAGGACTTGGAAATTGCTTTGGGTACAAACAAAATAAAATGTTCTGATTTTACTGAGTTAAAAAAAGAATTTTCCATGGTATCAGGGTTTCAGAGTCTTGCACACAGCTTGCATTGGGATAGAAGCACCAGGTGAGTGCTTCTCTAGTGAAGTCTAGCGAGTGTGCAATGTCATTTTCCTTGATAAGCAGAGGACTACCTTTGGCATCTATGTATCTGTACAAAAACATATATGTTTTGCATCTTGGTTAGCAAAACTGCATCCCTATATTTTGTGTTGCTTATGGCCTTAGGAGGTCCGAAGCCTCCAGAAATGGGATGAGAACTATGATGCACATGTTATAGCCCACTGTTGGTAATTTCATTAGCTTTTTCTAACACAGCAGAAAAGAGATATCCTTTGGCATATTTTTTTTATTGTGTCACACATCCTTATAGCACAGCAAATGGGAATAACCCTGTTTGGTGTGTGTTTAGAGGTGCAGCAGCACGGAAAGCTCAGCATTTCTCCTCCCTGCAGGTTTTAGCAACCCCTTTGAGAGTGCAAGAGGGTGGCACGACCCCTATTACAGAGGGACACATTCTCATCTCTGATTCTGACACGAAAGGAGAGCATCTCTTCCTGCTCCTGCAGAGGCAGCCGCAGCATGGGGTGGTGGAGCTGGATAACATTCCCATGAATGGAGGTGACAGGCTTTCCTGTGAGGACCTGCGTACCCTGGCAGTGAGGTTAGAAGAGTGGTGGCTGTCTTTTGTGGTAGCTGAGGCTCTCCCTTGAATGAGCTAAAGCCTGATGTGGTGCAGAGCTCACCATAGCAGTGCTCACCATAGCTCTGGCAGAGCTTCTCCAGAAGATTGCTGGCAGAACTGTGGGATTGCAATGTCACCATGAAATGAGCACTGAGTGGCCAGGAAATGGGAGTCAGCATGTCTGCTGTAAATAGATTTCTCTATAAAAGCACTGCTTCATGCAGGTGAGGAGACAAATTCTGTATTCAGCCATGAAGTTCCTGTGAAGAAGACACTTGTGCTAGCTTTTTTCTTTTAAGAAAGTTGTGTGTTTATTAAGCTTGGTTTGTTTACAAGAAAACTTTTTTTAACATTAATTAATGTAGAGAAGAAAATTTTGCTTCTTTATTTGTGGCAAGAAGAAGACATGACACATGCATGCAGAGTTAGAGCTCCCTGGATCTATTTCCATCTTTTAGAAAGTAGGGACTCACCACAGTCCTGAAATACATGTTTTACTAAACACCTCACAAGCAGCCAGGACATAGATGACAAATCCTTAGGGAAATCTTTTTCCTGACTGATGGATGGTTTATTTTGGGAGTTTTCTTCTTGTAAGAGACCCCAAAAACCCTTTGGAGAAACTCTGATTCAGAATCAGCAGGGTTAGGTGTACACCCTTACACAGAGAGGGATACACATTGTAAGGCATGACCAGAAAGCATGGATTCTTTTTATCTGTGAAAAATTTGTGTAGCTCTGTAATCTTTTTTCCGCAGATATCGTCATGACAGCTCTGAGACTCTCACTGATGAAATTTTCTTTGCAGCCTCAGATGGCATCCATTTTGTAGAGTTCATCCTGCAGGTCAAGGTCAGTGTGTGGCGTGTTTCTGAGAGCGATTGTCTGTGTGGAGGCAAATGGTTCAAAGCTTGATTTTTGGAAGTGCTTGCATTACCTTGGAAACTGGAAGATAAGGCATATGTTAGGCTTCCATTTCAACCGTAGGTTTCAGGTTAATGTGGCAAAATTAAGAGGAGCTTTGACTTGCACTTTGTACTTTAACTGGGTTTTTTTTTTTACTTCAGCTGGTTTCTTTTTGCTTATAGAGAAAGCTCAGTGTACTCTGACAGTGGCATCAAACTGTTAGCTTGAGCTGCAAAGCAGTGTCCTGAAACAAGTGGCTTCCACTGAAATGAACAGTAAGAAAACCTTAAATTATTTTTCTGATTAGGTGTTGCCTGTGAATGATGAGCTACCTGTTATGCAAACAGGCCTTGTTCCCGTGCTCCACTGCCTGGAGGGTGAAGAAGTTGTCCTCTCCTCAGAGTACATTTACGCCACAGATGTGGACAGCGACGACATGGAGCTGGTGTTTGTGCTGGCCCGCCAGCCCCACCACGGGCTAGTGAGGAGAGCTGGCTCTGCCGTGGATCGTTTCTCCCAGGCTGATGTCATCGCTGGTTTAGTCACCTACACGCACACCAGTAAGTGAGCTAAGGACACAATTAGAATGAAAGGCGGTCAGACAAGTGTTAGTAAAAAGTATCTTAACATTTTTGCAGAATTCCAGTAGGAACTTCTTAGAAACCGTGCTTTGTGACTAGGGAAAAAAATAAACTGGCTTTAAAAAAGAGCTGTCTGATAGACAACCAACAAATGTTTTAATATGTTATCCAAATCCCTGCTTGAACTGAAAATTATATTTGAACAAGTATATGAAAGCACCACAATCCAGGAGGAACACTTTCACTGTTGCTGACAAAATGTCTTGGGCTTTTTTGACAAAATTATTATTAAGTACAAACTACAGTATTTTGATGTGCTTTATGACAGTAAAACCCCCCATTTTTACTTCTTCCTTGCCTCTCCAATCTAGAATGCTATCTACTTTGGACAGCTCATAGTCTTTCCATGCCACAAGATAAGTTCTGAGTTTCATAAAGACAAAGAAATGTTTAAAATGCTTTATTTTGTGGTTTTATTGTTAGTACCTTTTTTTTTTTTTTAATTACTGGCAGAAATCAAGGGCTGGTAAACTTCCTTTCTTACTGAAATTTATTCTTTCATTGTGATTGATTTATCCTTTCTACATCTCTGAATAGCAGCTTTAGTGGTTTTTTTCCCCTGAAATACTCTGGTTTTCTCTTTAATGATTCTGTAATTCTGTGTTAGCATGGAGAATAGATGTGGTATTTTCAAGCCTGGCACTGTCTAAAATGAGCAGCTGGTATTTGAAAAGGAAGTACTTAATTGTGGCCACCACCAACAAACTTTTCTTCTGCATTCCAAAGACATCACAAACTGTATTTCAATGACAATATTTTTCAGGGGCAATGAAGTTTTAATTTCAAGGATGTAGCGTTTGTGGCTTTCATTTCCAAATTTCTAACAATAAATGTGGTGTCAGTAGGTATTACAAGAGAAGTCGGGGAGTCACTTTCCTTTCAGGCTGCTTATTAATGGTATCTTGCAGCAATGCAAGACACAGGCTGCCAGAAGTGCTGACAGCTGGAATGCTCTGAGCCCACAGATGCTTCTTGCAAGGGGTAGCAGTTCCCAGTGCTGTATCAGCCCACATTTTAAATGTAACTGCATATAGGCATAATATACAGTACTGTAATAAAGTACAGCCCTTGTTATAGTCCATTTTGTAAGGATAAGAAGCACATAAGAACATATACATTACTTGCTATATTAATATTTTTCTTTTGGAAGAGCATGGATATTACCATTTGTCATAGAGGAAAACATATATAAAATAAAGATTTTCCTACATTCCTTGAGAAGAAGTGCAGAAAAAACACTTTTCCCACACAATATAAATTTTGTACATACATTAGTGCACAAAGAACAGAATCTTGAGGACAATTAGCTGTGTTATTACAATATAACATAATATCATAACATTACAATTATAACATTATAATTACTATAGCAATACTAAGACTTTTCTACACCCTCTTATTATATCATAGAAGAGAGCTGGTTAAAATTAATTATTAACAACAAACCAAATCTCTAACCAAGCAGCACCTCACCACTCAGAATTAAGAATTCCAGTAATTTTGCTGCTGCTTTCTTTTTCTTCGGACTTGATGTTGAAGACTGTCCTTGCAGGATAAAAATTAGTCTTCAGGAAGTTTTGATAAATAATTTCTTCTAAATATTTTTTCACAGGTGGTGAGATTGGCCTGACTCCTTGCATTGAGATCCTAACCTTGATTGTCTCTGATGGCGAGGCTGGCCTAGATGTGACAGACTGCTGTTATGATGGACTTCCTTCCCCCCCAGTTTCACGTGATGATCCCGTTCCTGTCTATGACCTTAACATCACTGTGCTTCCAGTGGACAACCAGCCTCCATCAATTTTAACTGGTGAAAGCTTCTTCTCAATACAGCAGTACAAAGGGGGCTACCCCGCGCTGTAATGGCTACAGACTCAGAGTGGCTTTTTTTGTTTTTGATTTTTAGCATTAGAAATAGTTAGTTGAATCAGCATACAAAAGTTTTGTATCAGAATTTTCATCAATTTTGTTTTCATTTCCTTGTACAGTCCAAACACCCAATCCAGCTGCCAGTGCAAGTCTGAGCTGGCTGTTCTTCAGCTGCATGCTTAAAGCATGCAGTTAGAGATAAGAGCACTCAGATCTGCTCCCTACCATGTCTACATGCTAATTGCTGCATATGTAAGCTATGATCTAAAAGTGATCTATATCTTGTCCTTGAACTGAACTCGTGGCTCAACAATTATCAGGTTTATACAGGGCAAAAGCATAATCATAAATAACCATAAATAGAGATATTTATTTACCTTTGTGTGTAGAGCACAAAACAGAAATTTGGGACAGAATCATTATATTTAATTATTTTAGCAAATAAAGACAAAAGCTATACATTAATAGATATGAAGCCACATTTTCACAACTACACTTCAGAATCTAAGAAATTCAGTTAAAATGGAAATAGAGTTCATAATGTACATCTAGTCCAACTGCAGCCCATTATGTGAAATTTCCATCAATTTCCTGGGCTTTTTAGTGTGGTCTGTGGTGTACATATTAAAAGTATGTTTTCTATATGCTTGTGTCTTTCAATGTCATTTGTTTGTAAATATCAGGTATATGTTATGTATCTCAGAGACTATTTAAGCATATGTATGAGTAGTTTTGTAATTTGCAGGCACTCACCCAAGTAATGTTCTGGAAATTAAGCATTGTCCCAGCAGGGAAATTAAGCAGTGATGCATGAAAAATTGTTCATTACGAGCAATTCTTAACAGCTCTCATGTAATTAATGCTCTGACAAACAGGAGTAACAATTGTTCTTGAGCAGTATATAAACCTTAGCTAATAACTTAATCAGTAAAATAATTTCATGATCCTCTTCTCTACTTCTATGATGGCAAAAGCAGAGATGTCAGTGAAAGCGGAGAAGAAAACATTAAAACAAAACCCCTCAGTAATTCAGTATTTGTTGTGTTTCCGCCCTTTGTTATTATTTCCATTCTTATTACCAAAAACAACAGTAAAATCAGCTCATGACCAATAATGCTTAACATGTTTTTTGTGTGCAGGTGCAAGCTTTGTGGTGGAGGAGGGCTCCTCAGCAGCCCTTACTACCAAACATTTGTTTGCCACTGACCCTGACACCACTGCAGATGACTTACAGTTTGTGCTGGTTTCTCCTCCCCAGTTTGGTTACATTGAAAACATACTGCCTTCTCCTGGCTTTGAGAAGAGCAACATTGGGATAAGCATAGGTAAGTCTTAACAATTTAGGATAATCAAGCAGATTAGATGTGGAGGGCTTGTGGAAAGCTCTGCAGTGGGCTCTGGTGGTGCAGATGCAGGTGTGGGCATTCATACAGACTTATGAGGAACGCAGGTGCTGACAAATGAAGAGCAGTGGGACTTTGTGTAGGAGTTCAAAGGGAGACTAAAGCAATGCAAGTGTGAAGAATCGGCCCTTGAAGCAAACAAGGCAACAGTTGTTTTATGCATCCTGCTGAGATCTATTAGAAGTCACGATATGAGATACAAATCTGCTCTCCCTGCCTTCCTCTTCAGTCCCCCATGAAAGACTCCAGTGTCCCTTCACCTACACCTCTGCCAATTAAATGCAGTAGCCTGGGTCCCACATTTGTTTCCAAGACAAAGTTGCAGAAGTGCTAGAGGTGGTGTTTGACTTAGATAACGACTTCCCTTGTCCACTTTCAAACTGTGAAAGGCAGTTTCACCCTCAGCAGAACACATTGTAACATGATTTGTAATGCTATCAGCTTTTACCAGGCATCTTCAGCTGGAAACCTGTAATCACTGAGTCTTTAAGTTCTCATTTTTGTGGTCTGTCAGTCAAAATGTAATTAGAATAATATAATCATAGAATCGTTAAGCTTGGCAAAAGCATCTAGTCCAGCGATTAACCTAGCACTATCAAGGAATCTTGGACCTTGGACCTCAGATATTTTCCTACCTGTTTTTTGAGTTGGTTTCATGTGGGCTCAGTTGTGCAGTCTTAGCTGAAAAGTGACAAGCTTCAGAATCCCGCCTGAAGGAAAATTATGCATTTTTGGGGGTAAAGGGCTTGTTTCCTGGAGTAACATTAGCAATGTAACTCTTACCATCAAAAAAATGACAAAGAACTTAAAAATTCAAATTACTTATTCTTTGAAAAAAGACATAGTTTCAATTATTTTGATGCTGGATAAGACTAGGAGACATGAAAGTATTGTGCTAACTCATTTTCTTTTTAAAATCTGTAGGTTCATTTCAGCTGAAGCATCTGAAAGCCATGAATATAAACTACGTTCAAGCCAGGCACGTGCGAATGGAGCCAACAGAAGACAAATTTGTACTTTATGTCACTGATGGGCTGCATCGCTCAGCAGAGACTCCATTTTTTGTGCTAATCAGTCCAACCAATGATGAAGTTCCAGAATTCATAGCCAGAAATATTACTGTAAGGAAATAAGCAATATGTTTGTCATAGAACTCCTTTAACCAGAAACCACTCTTTAATATAAATAAGAACATTGTCCTTCTGTTCCTCTGCATATTTCCCTTACTTTTTGTTGTTCAGCCTACTTCAGGAAACAGTCCAGTGAAATCCCATGTAAACCTATAAGACAGAACTTCAGTGGGATAGGAGCAGTGCATAGATCTTGGAAACTTGCACTTACGTAAAAAGAAGTGATCAAATCTTTAAACAAATATGTGATCTAGAAAACAGTGAGATCTTTCATCTCCTTCTGAATTCCTAAGAGCTTTCACATTTTTACTAGAGTATTTTTAAATATTTCTTGCATAGCTTCTCCCCTCTGTAGACTGTCATTAATATAAATAATTCCATGAACAGAGTGTAAACTTACTGCAAAGTAAAAAGTGGATGTATAAATCTATATGCATCGACATTTTTAGATACATTTATATATTGAAAGGCTTTCCCCTTTTTGAGCACTAGATTTGGCACTGATTTAATGCATTTTCTATTAATCTGGGCAAAATGATCTCCTTATTGCAACTTCTCTCTTTGTCACTATAACCACTAGAGTCTCTTAAACTGGTTGAAATCAGAGGTTGGTTAAAAATCTCCTTGGTAAGGGTGGATGAATCAAGAGATACACTTATACACAAAAATACTCATGAAACCATGCTAGAATTCTATGATTTCTTTTTATGTAAAAGAATTGGATGTTTTTTCTCTCATGTTCAGGTTCAAGAAGGGGAGATGAAAGAGCTGGATCTGTCTGTTATCAATGCAGTTGATCTGGATGTGCCTCAAGACCCTCTGGTATTTGGGGTTGTGCAGATGCCCTCGCACGGGTTCCTTATTAACGGTGTTCACGGCAGTGATGTTCTGCACTATAAAGAGTTAATTAACCATGATCACCACAGCCATGGGTTGCTTGTTCATGCCTTTTCCCTGGAACTACTGCGGAATGGTAGGTGCAGCATTCTTCTTACAATGGTCTTTCATTATTTTGATGAGGCAAGTGGCACACCAAAGAAATCTTCATAATTTATTTACTCGCTTGCCTTATGTTTATTTTCAAGACAATCTTTAGGAATGGAAGTGTCCATATTTAATGCTGTCCTTATCTATTGATTTTAGGAACTGTCTATAAAATCATCCTGAGAGACCTCTGTATTGAAAAGGGTAGTAATATGAGTAGGAAAATCATCTGTTCTGAAAAGAAATAAAAGGAATAATGTAACATAATTTAACATCATCAAATAGATTTGTAAATGTTTTACAGTACCTAGAATAGAGAGACAGCAAGACTGATTTAAAAATACATTAACTGATCATGAGGTTTCTTCAAATAATCACAGAATTGTAAAACATTTTAGGTTGCAAGGGACCTTTTAGGGGTCAACTAGTCCACCTCCCCTGCCATGGCCAGGCACAAATTGCACTGGACCAAGTTGCCTAAAGCCCCATTCAACCTGACCTTGAACACTTCCAGTGTTGCACAACCTCTCTGGACAAACTGTTCCAGCATCTCACCACTCTCACTGTAAAACTTTTTGTCCTTATGTCCAACCTAAACCTACTCCTGCCCCTTATTATGTCTACAGGCATTGGTAATAAATCTCTCTATCTCTCCTATAAGCCTTCTTTAGACATTGAAAGGCTGCAATATACCATATGTCTAGCAATAAACATACAAATTGGGATTCCACAGCTTAGCATGAGCAGTCAGCCTGCTTTAAAGCAGCAAATCTGTTTCAAGTACATGTAATGAAAAAGTGTATTTAACAGTGCACGGAATATGGTGGATCCCTCCTGACTGTGGCTATTTAGTAAAAGATGGAATCTATCACTATAGAGGAGCATGAATTCAGTAGCGTCACTCAAATTTCAGTTCAGCCCTCAAAAACCAAGGAAAGATTTTTTTGTCTCTCTATCTAACATGAGCCTCCAGAAATATCAGGACTCCACCCCAAATTCTTCTGCCTTCCCAAGTCTTGGTTTTGACTTTCTTTTTTGGCTTTTGCCTGTTATCCACAATGGTGATTGAGCCATCTTTAGCCTATAACATCTGATTGTCCATGGTCATAGATACAAAGCCAGCTGTCCTTCCAAAGGCTTCTTCAAAGTTCCCTGAGGATTATTTAAAGCACAGGAAAGTGTTGCCTGGCAGTTTCATCCTCTCTATAGTTCCATAGAATAAGGAGAGGAGAAGAAATGCACCTTTTTCAGATTGTCAGAGACTCCTTTTTTGGACAGTCACTCCTTACTTAGGTCAGGCTGGTGACCCTGAGTCAATAGTATGTTGCTAGATCGCTGATCAGCAATGGCTCATCAAACTCATCTTCTGATAGCTAAGGCAAATTTGTTGTTACCCTAGCATATGGAGGGAGGAGATGGAAGAAAGGTGACTGAAGCAGAGTGAAGTGATGAGAGGGATTTTGCAGGAAAACTAAATCTTTCCATTTATCTCACCCATTGTCCCTCTTCCTCTCTCTCTCCCGTTTTTACCCTCTTCCTGCCTCATGTAGGAATGAAGCTGATGTACATGCATGACAACTCTGAAAATCTCACTGACAGTTTTAAAATTCAGCTATCAGATGGAAAACATAAAGTCCTCAGAACCATTTCAGTAAACATCATTCCAGTTAATGATGAGAAACCAGCGCTGAGCAAGTAAGTCACATGTTTCTGTTCCTGACAGTGGGATGTTTAGACAAAATGATGGAAAAGAGAACAAAACACCAAATCATAGAATCGTGCCATTGTTAAGGTTGGAAAAAGCCTTTAAGATAATCAAATCCAGCCACCAGTCGAGCATCCCACCATGTTTACCATTAAACAATGTCTGGTGTCTGATGCAAAGAAGAAGCCATAACAATCAACAGAATAATGTCAATAAAAACGTTTCTGTATAGGTCTCTTTCTATCAGCCTATTTAACAAAAAAATTTTTGCTGAAAGGAGAGCTTTAGTGTTGCTTAGTGTTGCTCTACATTAAGCAAATAGAGGAAAAATAAAAGTATGGGGGGAAAAATTTTGGTTGTTTCTTTCATAAGTTGCTTCAAGGTGTTTGCCAGCTGTTGTACCTCTGCTGAACACTGACCACCATGGTACTGCTTTTCTCTTCCCTAAGACAAAGACCTGCCTAAAATACCTCTCTGAAAGCAGCTCTGGATTTTGGAATGGGAGGATCCACAAGGCTGAAGCAGGGGAAGGGCTTTCCGAATATAATTCCCTTCTTTTATATTCTAAAACTTTTCTCTGCCATAATTCAACTGCTGCAAAAGTACACACTAATTTCCCTTACACTTCAAAGCTAGGAGTCATAAATGAATTAGACATGATAAGAAATTGCCTGGCAGACCATATAGATAGATAGGCAGCTGGCTGCAAGAGAGCCAAACCTCCTGGACATTTTAAAAAGAAGTTTATCCCTTGGGATCTCCAGCTGATGACTTGTCATAGAGCATCAGGACCTCCATACTTGTGACTGTTATCCAGCCCCAGACTGACAGACAGGAAGCTAAGAGTCCAAAGGTTTTGTGGGAATAGCTCTGAAACTCTAAAGATTGCATTTCAGAATCACAACTGCTTCTAAGGAGGGAATTTCTGATCTGTCAGGGTATTTGTCTACTTTCAGATCAGAGTGATTATTATTTTTTTACCAGGTAGAGCTTCCTGCAATAACAAATGTCAGTTTCTTAGTTAAAAGATTTTCAATGACCACATAATGCTAACATTTGAGAATTTTCAGTTAGAATAAAGAGTATAATTTATGTATGCATATATTATATACAGATAATTATTGATAATTACCTACTTGTTCCTGACATGCTATAGCTTGTTCATATGCCATTTTCCACCCCCTCTCTGTGAAAGAAGATGATGAAGTGCAAGAAGTCAAGTGTTTTTAGCTTTGCCCAGCTAGATCCAGAAACTGTTGCTTCCTTGTCTAGCAATATTAGGTCTCACCACTTGCCATTCCTGTGGTGAACAATTTCATAGATTGAAAAATTTACTCCCAAAATAGCTATTCCTTTATAAGAAGGAATAGCTGTTACCCCTCCACTTAGATGAGATGTGTGGCCAGTGTTTAAGCAGTATGCTTTAGGAAAATGTTCAATTTGACACTGAGGTGATTTAGCCTGCCACATTCAGTCACTACATGTTCACTATAGGTTCACAGAGTTCCTTATACTAGTGCAGTTTTACAGCTGAATATTGGGCAGTACTTGAAAGCTTTTCTTAACCTTTTGATCTTGGGGCATTGTCCACCCCAGGGATTTTCAGCTCTCATCTCCATTAGTTATGGTCAACAGACTGAAGAACCTGTGATGGGATGTTTTTGCCTGGCAAACAGTGCCTCTTATTCAGAGTGATTGCCAAAACCTCAATCTGTCACCTCTTGGATTGCATCCTGTAGCAGAGAGTGCCCTTGGGGAATGTAAAGCCTTCACACATTCCTCTTGAGAGCTTCTTCCCAAAATGAGATGTGGGTGCTAGAAGGAATACAGAGAAGAAGCCACTTAGATATGGTTGTGTCTCCTACAGATAAAGGTGAGCCTTGAAGACTAGTTGTTTGAAAGACAGTCATTTCTTAAATAAGCAACCAGTCCATTAGAACCTCTATTGCTGTGCTCTATATTGGCAGTAATAATGCCATCTACTGGTTTACATTGTCTTATTCCTATAAATTGTATAAAGGTGAGCAGAATAGGGTACAGGGGAATAAGAGATGTGTTAAATCAGTGTTTTAGGTATCTTTGTTGTTTCTTACCATTGTAAGGAGAAACTTGTCTGCACTGCTTGCTTTTTTTACTCTTTTGAACTGAAAAAGGCACCCTTCTTCTCTCTGAAATCGTCATTTCTCTCAGCATTTGGTTAATCCATATTTCTGGCAGAGAAATTACATGTTGAAAAGGTTCCTTTATTGCATCAATACATGACTTTTAATTTTTTCAGGAAGAATGACATAGAGGTGAACATAGGTGAAACACATATAATTTCTAGTGCTGTTCTGTCAGCAGAAGATAAAGATACCCCCAGGGAGAGAATTTACTACTTATTTGAAAGACTTCCAGAAAATGGTCAGCTTCAGCTCAAGGTTAGTCTTTGTACTTCAACAAAAAGCAGGCATGCAAAGAACTCTCTCTTTTTAGGGCAAAATGAAGTTCATTTTCCTTTTCTCCCAAATGCCTGTCATATTCTGAAGTAGACAGCTTGGCCAGTTTAATTGTTGAAGGAGCAACAACAATGGTTCTGTCCCAGAGGCTTTGGCATTAAAAGCCAGATCCTGAACAGGAGAAGATGGAAGGCAAAAAACATGGCAGACCAACTGAGGTGAAAATTGAGATAGATTCTGGGATAATAATCCCACAAAGGGGGAAAATCAAGCTGGGGGGAATGGGGGAAAGTCTCTGGTTAAAAAAATCCAACCCTTACTTCAGTTACTTCAGGGTTCAGAAAGCATGGAAGGAGTTGCATGTTAAAGAGTGAGTAATACCCCACCAACTAGAAGAAAAGCACAGGGAGAAAGAAGGGAAAAGGAAGATGATAGAAAGGATGTGTCAAGAGGAATCACAAAAATTAAGATTAGAAATGGAAGGCGAGATGATAATCTGTTGACCTAAAATAAGAAAAAGGAACAAAGATTGAAAAAAATGCCACTTTTAAATAGTGTGCCTATGTGATAGAAATAAAATTCTGTTTCTAAATCTTTTGAACTTGGAAAGCATTTTGATGCTGCATCTCAACATCAATCTGTGGATCACATGAGACGAACTTCATGGATCAGTTTAATTTAGGGTACTAGGCTATCTTCAGAAAGGCACAGAATTTTATGGTGTAAGTCGGGGTTTTTTAGGTTTTTTGTTTTGTTTTCTTTTGTGGGGTTTTTTTGTTTGGTTGGTTTTTTGTTGGGTTTTTTTTGTTGGTTGGTTGGTTGGTTGGTTGGCTGGTTGGTTGGTTGGTTGGTTGGTTGGTCCAAAAAACAACCCCAAAAGGTTTTCCTTTTTGCAGCTGAGGACCTCTGGGGCTTAAAACTCCCATGCTCCCTGAAGCTATTTCTCATACTGTTTTCGTTATGATTTCAGATAGGATCAAGAGCAGACTTGTGAAATTAAGAAATAGAAAACATAAGCTGGGTCAGGAACTATTTAATTTTCATCTTGGTGTCTGACTGAGAAGTGTGCATAAAATGATTTCCTAGAGTAAAAGTGGCTAAACTCCATATTCCTATATTATTAATGATCATTGTATCTTCTCCAGCCTTATATCTGCTGGAAAAAAACCTCCAGTGATTTGCTGCCCTTTAAAACATACTATGAGGAAAGAACCTATAGAAGGAAAGCCAGGTAGCTGCCACTAACAGCCTATATAACTACAAAGAAATACAATTAACTGAGAAGGATGCATGGGTGATTATCAGTTAATGAAGGATGCTTGTGTTTTCTAGGTAGGACAAGGATGGGTTACTCTCCTAGCTGGAATGAAGTGCACTCAGGAAGAGCTGGATATGAACCTTGTGAGATATGTCCACACAGGAACTGCGGGGTCCAAGAAAAAAGACAGCTTCACATTTTACCTCTGGGATGGGTACAACAGATCTCCAGCTGTGGACTTCTACATAAATATCAAGGACTTGGAAAAGGGTAAAGATCCACTAAACTTGATGTTTTACAGTGCCTGTTTCTGAAACCAAGATATTTGAGTATATGTCCTGATCCTTTCCTTATATAGGCTCTGGCCTGCAGATCCTGTAAATTTAACTGCTTGGACTTCACAGTTGGCCAGGTCCTGGGATTTGAAAAGGCTCCACTGAATACAATGTGTTCCACCTTGCCTCCCAGGACTACTGGCTGCTTTGCAAATACAGCTAAACACATCTTTCTGAAACTAGCTTTATGTCTGAGTAAAGCAGCACAGAAAAATGGCAAGAAAATAAAAAGTAGGCAAAAGACTTCAGAAACAGGTCTGTCTTCCAGGTTATTCTACAGTCTTAGGGTCTCTCTTTTTTTTATTTCCTCTCTATTAGAAACATAAAGGTTTACCTGACAATGCTAAGATTGGAAGACGTGTCAAAAGAGTCTGTGGTCTCTTCCTCCTTGGCCTCAAAAGGGTAATAGTTTTTAGGTTCCAACAGGATAAAACCCAAGCATTGTGGCAATGGCTGATCTCATGGCTGACCCGGCTTTGAGCAGAAGGTCAAATAAAAATATCCTGAAGTCACTTCCATGCTGAATTTCTCTATAATCTTAAAGTCTTTTAGTTTTTCTTACCAGTGATGGCTTTCCTGTGGCTTAAAAATGCAGAAGAGATCATCCAGTTCAACATGACTACTTTAGTGTTGTTTTGTCTATTCTGCAGGAGACATTGCTGTTTTTACAAAACTCCTTAGAGTGCCAAAAGGAGACCACAGCTACATTACAACTGATGTCCTCCTTGCATTGGATGGTACTGGCAGGCCAGAGGAGCTCCTTTATGTGATAACCTCCCCACCCCAGTATGGACAAATAGAGTATGTCAGCTATCCTGGCATTCCCATTACGAGCTTCAGTCAAATGGATGTAGCACGACAGATTGTCTGCTATGTTCACAAAGCCAAGGCAGTTGTTCGTGAAGATACATTCAGGTAAGGGGTAGTACCCCACCCCCTAAGCTCTTCCCCTTGAATTTTTGAGGTATTTAAAAAACCTGCACTACGCAACTCCCAAAAAAACACCCAAACCTCCCCAAAATAATTTATTAAAAGAGCTGGAGGCTCTGTGTGAATTCCCAATGTTTATATAGCACATCTATTTCTACAGTAATAAATATAGTTGGGAATGCTTTGGAAATAAATGAATTTTCTCATTGACTTTGAAAACATAATCAGAGACACATTTACTCGATACCAGCTTCAACATTATTACAGCACCCGGACATACACAGCTGTTAAGATTTGAGTGAGAGAGAAGGATTGAGAACATAGTTGGTGGAATTTTCCTTTGGTTTCTTGCTACAGCTGGATGTGGTAAAGCTGGTCCATTCAGGTATTAAATAAAAGCTTTCTTATCTGTGAGGTTATAATTCATCATATTAATTTGATTATGGGTTTTTGAATCCCTAAGTATTCTGGAATATAATGAAAACCAGTGCACTTAATCTATTGTGACATTATCATTGGCATGCTATTTTGACATAGAAATTCATGTAGACTCTTGAAATTTTGAGGTAAATCCGTAGGTTTACCTACAGGCCCAGTTCAGTAGCCTAATGATAATTATTTTCACCTATTTCTGAAATTTTCTACTTAGAACAGTTTCGACTAGGTGCATTCATTTTGTTCTTAAATGAAGCTCTCTTGGTTATAAAGTAGAATGATGCAATGAATTATCATCAGATAAAGAGCAGATGTTCTGTGGACAGTTTTGTAAAAAGTTCAAAAACAGGGAAAAGGAAAAGCTCAAAAACAAAGAAAATGTTTCTAAAAGAAGAATGCTTACTTTTTGCTAATATTGGTAATTTTCTCTGAAAACAGCTTTTGACAGAAGATGGACTTACTGTAAAATTCAAAATTAATAGATTATTATTTTTCATTTGTGACTACTAAAAATTGAAGAATTGACTCCTTAGAGCTGAAATTCAGAAAAGACTTCTTTTTAAACTCTCCTAGAATAGACTTCTGATCTGAATGGCTTTTTCTGTGAGGCATGATGAATTACAAGAACATGTTGCATCATCCAATTTGAGAACTTTTTTGCAGACAAGTCAAGCAACTTGGGCATGGAGACATCAAATAAATCTCCCTATGATACTGGGTCAGGTAACATTGTCCAGACTTAGCCCAAAAGTAATTCTGAAACTTTCCTCAGATTAAGTATTTTTAAGCATCCCTTCCACTGCATTCAGTGTGGTGGAAATTCTAGTTAGGAGATTTGTCTGATTCATTTGTACTCACTACAGAAAAAGTGAGAAAATATTCCCTGGTTTTATGTTTCTTAATTGTGAAACATGTTCACCAAAACTAGAATTAGATTATTCAAGTAAGATCACAGTCATGCAAGCCCTAGTTTGGGCAGTGTAGTATAGTGGCTTGTGTCAGTATGACTCCCATATCACACTATTAAAAACAGATCGAGCAATTCTAGGCAAATTGCAAGTGTGAATAAACCAAATGTTTTCTGTTTAGACCAATGGCTAAGAAACAAACCAGAAAGTCAGTCTTATTAAAGTGAGGTTATGATGCTTTAATAAATATTGATATTTGATAACTATTTTAATCCAAATAATTAAGTTCCTTGATGTTATCATTTGGAAAATAATTTGGTTTTGTCTACACATATAAATATTCTGTCAGAACAGTATTATTATTTCAACAAGGAATTAATTATATGGGTAATTGTGGGAGGAGGAGGAATTAACTGACCAGATTTTTACTTCCCACTAAAGTACTTCCTTCAGACATAAATTTACCTGTATTGTTTGGTGCTGTTGGCCTGGAAGAAAGATTTGGCAGTGCTTGTTTGGACAGATGACTTCAAGTGATTAGCAACCTGACATCAGATGCTGGCAGCAGAATGCTAAGAGAACATGCTAATGTCCTCCATTTTGACATGCTGGCTCGATTTTGTAATGAGTTGGCACTATTTATGATTCCATTTTTATCCTTTAAATGCCATGACAGATGGCAGGTCCTGTAGCCAACTCTATTGCCATCAAACTGCAGAAAGCATGAAATGTTGGTAGTTGTGAAATCAAACCATGCAACATGTCCTCCAAACTTTGTCTGAGAATTGTATCATAAATTTTATCAGAGTGAGAATATTGGCTGCTCTCCATTCCCGAGGAAATTACAAAGCAGAGATAAACTAGAAATAAACAAATAACCAAAATATCCCAAAGTGCAGAAGGACATCTTGGACACAGGCAGTTTCATCACCTGTGAAACTGAGCAGTGAATGAAATTCATGGTAAATTTCAGTCTGATGTATCCATGCAGGAGCTTTGTTCCTATCTGGCATTCTGGAGAAGGCTGGATAAATATTCAGATTAATTAACTGAATTATCTAAGTCTTTCACGAAATATTGTTTGAGACATCAACCAAACGTTTTTTACACCATCGAAAGAATGAAAGAAAATTCACTTCTGCTGCAATGCTCCAGGCGTTTTGAGAGAAGGTTAAGGTTTTGACTGAAGGTGTTTTACCTTTTTTCTCCTATCACAGTATTTATCATCATTATTTTAGTTCTATATTTGATTTCAGATAGTTTACAAATAGCACAATGCTTTTACCATTGGCACAATAGCATTTGGTCAGTGTAGGCAGATGTCTCTGGGTTCCCAGCTGGGAATACCATCCTCAGTAAACATATTTCAAACTGCTACATAGTCCCTGGTCTGCCTATGCTCATTCCCATCTGTTTCACGGCACAGTGCCAGCTTACAAGTGATCAAGCTCTAATCATCCAATGTTGGTGAAGGCAATGAGGAGTTTTAGATGGACAGTCTCGGTGACACAGTAAGCTGCTCCATGACCTACCGAAAGTCACTCCCATTCAAGTAATGCAGCAATACACTAGGTGTTTACCCTGTAATTTTAAAAGTACATATTCAAGGTTTGCAGTCAAGAGACCAGGGGGAAACAGATAACCCACTAAATGTCAGCCACTCCCCATTTCACTTAAGTATGGTAGAAGAGTGTTACATGGAAAGCAGCCAGTGAGACTGGCCCTCATACTGGCTGAAACAACTGTCCCATTCTAGTAGAGACAAATTTCTTTGCACACTAGACTCTGTTCTGACTCAGGCAGAACCAACCTGGGTGAAAAATCACCTTACAAAATATTTTTGCATGTACTGTGCAGCATAACCACTGAAACTTACGTAGAAAGAGTAACTCACACATGCTATAAGTTGATGGGACATGAAGGATGGTGAAACATTTTCAGAGCAATTTTTAGTTTCATATATCCTCAAAAGTTTTTGTTACAGGCATGAAAATGTTCCATGTAATTATTTTCAGAAGAAAATACATAAATAATTATCTTGCCTGTGAAATCAAAGATGAATTTTAAAGGCTAAAAGATTGGCTTTCTCCTTGTTTTTCTCCACAACTAAATTTAGTAATAAATTTCTGCAGACCATGCTGTCACACGTATGGCAGAAGCCCATACCCAGCTGGTAGGCTTCTGTCGTGGTTTTACTGCAGCCGGCAACTAAGCACCAGGCAGCTGCTTGCTCCCTCCCCACCTGGTAGCACTGGGGAGAGAATTGGAAAGGTGAAAGTGAAAAACTCATGGGTTTAGATACAGACAGTTTAATAGGTAAATTGAAAGCTGTGCACACAAGCAAAGCAAAACAAAGAATTCATTCACTGCTTCCTGTGGGCAGGCAGGTGTTCAGCCATCCCCAGGAAGGCAGAGTTCCATCACGCACAGAGTGACTTGAGAAGACAAATGTCAGCATTCCAAACGTCTCCCTCCCTCCCTCCCTCCCTCCCTCCCTCCCTCCCTCCCTCCCTCCCTCCCTCCCTCCCTCCCTCCCTCCCTCCCTCCCTCCCTCCCTCCCTCTTCTTCCCCCAGCTCTATATACTGAGCATGCCACTAGATTTTCTGGGATATCCTTTGGGTCAGCTGTCCTGTGCCCCTTCCCAACTCCTTATGCACTCCCATCCCAATCACTGGCTGTGCAGTGTAAGAGGCAGAAAAAGCCTTGATGCTGTATGAGCACTGCTCAGCAGTAAACAAATCATCCTTATATTATCAACACTATTTAACTGTATTTAGCACAAATCAAAACCATAGTTCCATACAAATGACTATGAAGAAAATTAACTATACCCCCATCAAAACTAGCAGAGCTTCCAACAGATTTTCCCTACAGCTTTTCTCTTAGTTTTGAAAGGAAAACTATCTGTAGTGAATAATCAAATCTTTAGTGTATCTAAAGAAACATCACTACTTGACATCACTACTTGAGAGAGAACAACAAGAAATTATGTGGCTATTGATAGAAATTCCCAGCATGGAAGAAGAGCTGTATGACCATTTGATAAATTTATGCTATGGATATCTACGTTATTAAAATTATCCTATCAACTTGTACAGTTCTGCCCAATATCTTAGCATTTCAGTGAAATTTTGCTTGACTTCTGTACAGAAACATAAATCATATTCTACTGAATGGATGAAAATTTAAACATAGAGTTAGTGCCTAAACAAACCCATGAAGTGAGATAAGGCTGAATCTTTCTCCAGTTTGGTTTTTCAGATAGCTTTGGGGGCATTGGGTAGAAAAGATTTGTAACAGTGAACAGAAAGACACCCAAACTAAACAAAACCTGGCAGGTCATGCACTTAACATACATCTTTCTGTAAGCTGTAGGTGCTACTGCCAGGTAACCAAGTGAAGATAAATTTTAAGGATTTATAAAATATGTACACCAGAAGCTACAATAAGCCCCCCTGACAGCCTTTCCTCTTAGATCTGTTCCACCTGTACCTCAGCTTCCAGCTGAGATCAGCTCCGCTATGACTGTTGATGTTCAAGGCCTTTCCTCTGGCATCTGCTCAAACCCTGCCAGTGCATTGTAACTCCCGTCATAGTACCCGGCTGTCTGCTCTCATGGTTTTATGTTTTACATCCACTCCACTCAGTGTCTGGGGTTGTGCTTCACCCAGCTCTTCTACTTTTGCAGTATCAACACAGGCAAGTCCTGTAGTAAAGGTCTGCATTATCATTTCATTTCAGTACATGCTGAATCAAGAACAGATGCTGAAGACTGCCTTGCCTCTCTTTGCCAGATTCATCATCAGCAATGGACTGAGGACTAAGCATGGGACATTCAAGATTGCCTTGGAGGCAGCTGACCAGGCTTTGCCCACTCTATCTAGGAACATGGGGTTAAGATTAACTGAAGGAGCTATGGCACTTCTTACTCCTGATGTACTGCAGCTTTCAGACCCAGATACTGCGAAAGAAAACCTTACCTTCCTCTTGGCTCAGCTCCCCCAGTACGGTCATCTCTATTATAATGGGACTGTGCTACTGCAGTACAATTTCACACAGCAAGATGTGGACAACAGGGATGTTGCATACAAGCACCGAGGTGGGAATTCCCAGACTGACAGATTTACATTTGTTGCCTCGGATAGGACTAACCAAGGCTTCATCGTGAATGGGAGGGTGCAGAGCGAGCCGGTGACATTCACCATTCAGGCAAGTGTGATCACAGACCTACTTAAGAGAGACAAATAGGATGATAAAGCCAAAACTGTAGCAGTTTTGATGACAGCTGGTACTTGCTGTAGTCTCTGATTTAAATGTGTAGCTTGTATGTTTGCTTCCTGTGTTCCACAAATAATTAACCTGGGGAACTAACTACTTACCAAAATGCATAAAGATAAGCAAGTAAATACTTAATACTTGCACGCTAAAATTTTTACATAGGAATCTCCACTATGGGAAGGATAGAACTTTCTGCTGCTCTGCTTTCCCACTTGGTGCCTGATCCTGTGATTTGCACATATGGGGGTGTGAGTATGATTGCTGATCTTCATGTCACAGGAATCCTGAATTACAGCCACTTTGCTTCCCCACCTAGACATCCTGTCCTCTCTGAGCTTTCCTCTCTGTGTAAGATGCTCTGATTCTTCTTTCTTTGCTAGAATCTTTCTGTTCACTTCCCGTTTCCTGTGCTTTCAACTCCTTTATACTTTGTCATAGGCTCAGATTTGTTTGCTGTGATTTTTTGTATCTATTTATGTGGCATGGTTCAGTACACAAAGTACGTCTGGTTGCACTGCATGTCAGAATTCTGTGTTTCAAAACCCTGATGCTAATGAAGAGACTATTAATATTTCCTGATGACAAAGTTTCAAGTTATACAACCAGTGAGGAATACTATTTCAGCAGAGGGTGATATATGGGAACAGCAACAACCATTGTGGACTGCTAGAAGGTTCACCAGAATTTGTGAAAGATGGAATTGTTATTACAAAAAAGAGGTGACAAACCTTTGTCGCAGTTATCTTTTGCTGTGAAGAAAATTACATAAAAAAAGAGGGCTATGGAGAATGGGACATAAGGGGAGAGGTATATAGAATTTGTGTTTCACTCCCCAGAGTGTACTATACCCTGCTACATGTGGCAAGTGATGGGTAATCTGGACCTGGAAACTTTTCAGGTGAAGTACAACTTACCTAGAACTCAGGGGTCTGCAGCAGACTGTGAGCCAAAGTGGCTATTGCCACCCTGATCTGGCTACTGCTCTTTTAGCAAAAGCAGGACAGAGAATATCCTGATGTTACAAAATGAATGTCTAACTTTGATTTAGGTGGATCATTTGGACAAAATGGCACCAAAAATTACTCATCTCCATTGTTTTTCTGACGTGGAACTGCTGAAGAATGGCAATTATGGTATCTATATTACTGCCAGGTCCCTGAGGGCATCTGACCCCGATACAGAAGATGACAAAATAATTTTTAAGATTTTGCGAGGTCCTCATTATGGCTTCCTGGAAAATATAACAACAGGTGATTTCTTTTATAATCTCTATTATGGGCCATACCAGACCAGACTTCAAACCCTACCCTATTAATGTTTGCTTGATAGAATCAAAATTTCTTGGCAAACTTTGGGCAAAGTTTGACTGTAATAACAAAACTTTGACAATGAAACCTGAGTCTTAAGTTTGTTATGAATCCTCAAAGAGTTTGAGATAATTTTTAATAACTATTGAGAAACTTTTTTATTTTTATTAAAAAAAAAGATTAATATTGAACTTGGCCTTTTGATAAACAGGTTACACATAAAGAAATTGGCAGGGGCTTATAATGAACAGATATTGCTGTTTAGCTGTAAACATACATGTCTCAAAGTTCAGATACTCAACTAAAAGAAAAGTTGAAAAGAGTCTATATGATCTACATGGTTCTTATTAGCAGGATTTTCGTTCACCTGCATACCATTTGTCTTTCCTAGGTGTATTCATTCAGGATGGATTTAGCCAAAAGGATTTAAACAGCAAAATCATACTTTATGTCATCAACAAATCACGAGAAGTGAATTCAGACAGCTTGGAGTTTCGAGTGACAGATGCCAGTGGAAACTCTGCAGCACCCCAAAGGTAGCTCCAGTCCTTGGTGACATGGGCTGTGCTGCACTGTGCTTGCCACCCCTTGGGGCAAATGAACAGGTGCTGGGCTTGAAGCCACGCAGACATGGACATAGCTACAATTCAACCTGCCATTGCTTTTGAAAGAGTAGAGAAGATTTCTCCTCCTCAAGAAGGTGAAGCCTTCTTGAAGCCTTCTTGAAGCTCAACAAGGGTTGAGCTGCAGGTTAGACTGTGTCACAGCTCTCAAGGGCCTTCAGGGCTTCACCAGGAAACATAATGCATTTAGTAGAGTTGGGCATTTGGATATCTGAGATGCTGCATGCTGAAGAATGGAACTACCGCTTCATGAACATGGTCCTGCAGCTGCAGGTCACTCTTGCCCTTAGCTGATGGCAGTGCATTTTTCACAAGCTTGACATTACAGTGGATGGGATGCTCTCAAATGACAAAGCTGAGTGCCATATTTCTGCTAAAGAGCACTGAAAGAAGGTGGAGAACACACAACACCTTTGTCATCCACTGCATGTATTAGGCACACCATCCAATATATCCTTGTGACATACGATAAGCCTCATGTAGAAAAATTAGAATATCATCTGAACTGGGCTTTGATGATAAAAGCCAGAAGTGCAAGTAGCTCTTCAGTAGAGGCAATGCTTCTTTTTATTCCTGAAAATAGGGCTAAGTGTTCAACCAACTTATTTAATCAGAAAAAATTGAAAAAAAAAAAACCCCAACAAAAAGCCCAACATGCTTTTTCTGGGCTAAAATGGCTGCTCACAAACCAGGACTCATGGTGAAGAAAGAGAAGCAGAGAGCTGTACCCAGGGGCAGAGCACTTCTCTGCACACTGGAGAGAGGACAGGGACTGAGCTGAGCTAGAGGCAGCTTTTAGGCAGTTATGTGCTGTGCCAAAAGATGTCCCCATACACAAACACATCTGAGCATGGACAGCCAAGCTGCTCTGTGCTGGCTTGCAGATGAAAAATCACCATTATGTGATGCCACTTCATGGAAAATGCAACTCCTTTTAAATGAATGACAGTGCATAGCACAGCTTTAAGAGAAGAGCAAAGAAAAAACTCTTTTGCAGAAAATAAGTGTTTCAGTGAAGTTATCTGCCAGTAGATCAAAGGGGAAGTTTAGTGAAAAATAGCATTTTAATATTGGATTTAAAAGCTTATGAGGTATTTTTTCAATTTAAAGTAAGTTATCACCTAATGATAACTGTTTCAAAATGCACAATTTATTGTTCATGTCCCAGCTTTTATTTGAATGCTGCTGGACTACATCTGGCACATCCATCCTCTTTAGCAAAAATAAAGCAAATCAGCTTCCAAATGGGTTTCCCACAAAATCAGAATCAGAGGGTAGAGGAGGACAGGAGAGAACTTCCACTGGTGATAGAGCTAGTCAGCTGTGAAAGGCCTAGAATTTTGTATTAGTAAAGTACAAATTGTAAGTATCTCAGCTTATTTTCCTTCTTTGCAATCTCATTCATCCTTCTCTGAATCTTACTAATTTTTATTACAGCTTTAAACAAAGAAAGATCTTTATTGGTAATCCTGTGCAGCACACAGTCTTCTGAGGTTCACTGCCCCCATCCTCCATAAAAAATTCTAAAATTCAGTGCATAAGACACCTGGAATCAGATAGGGTAAAGGTTGAAGAGTGAAGTGTGCCAAGTACTAAAGTAAGGGAAGAAGAGAAGTCCCTTGCACAGAGGCAGAAAAGTCCTAGAGCATACTCTGTGTGCTTCAGGATGAGAGATGGCAGATGGGTGGAAAGGAGGATATTGCTGAGGAAAGACTGGGGAGTGAGAGTATAATAAAACTGCAAGGCTAAAGGGAACCAGGATAAACAGTGATTAACTTGTCTAGGCCTACTGTTGTAATGGACAAACTGCTCTTCTCAAAGTTACTGCAGAATCCCTCTGGCTGTAAAATAAGGCTCAAGTTTGGCTTAGGGTACATCAGGGCTAGTCTGGAAGATTTATTACTGCCTCTTCCTAATCAGTTAAATCACACAAATATGTTAATTTGGAGACAAAGACTCAGTATGTGTATTGGCTAAATCAGCAGTCGGCAGAGAAGACTCCTCACACAGCCCTTGAGCAGCAGGGGCTGGGGGCAGCTGGCCAGGTGGCTTTGCTCTAAACTCACATTCCTTTCTCTCCCACAGGCTGGAGCTACGGTGGTCTCGAATTGAAATGCTACAGACTGAATATGAGGTGTGTGAAAACACAGGAGTGGTGTCTCTGAAAATCACCAGGGCAGGACACCTGGGGGAGTCTGCCTTTATAACCATGAAGGTAAAGCCAAAAGCCAACAACCTAATTTAATAATAATAAGTGCTGCCTGTTATTTTATTCCTCAGATGTAAATATAATTCAATAATCATCAAAGAGGCCATGTGATTCAATGCATACTTACTGGGACATTGTCCCTGCTACTACAGATGGCTGAAATACTTCTGACAAAATTTCTTGAGTCTTAAGTAGAAATGCTAATTAACCAAACCTGGAATGTTTTGGAGCAGCATTTCAGTTTTGATGAAAAAGCAGAGCAGGCAGCTTCCTCTGGCAGTGTGCTCAGAAGCTTGGTTTCCAGGATCTGCCACTTTAAAATCCAGGTTCGGAGCAATCTGGGGCCTTGGGGCTTTTGTTTTGCCTTCTCAGGCTGGAGGAGCCCAGGAAGTGAAGGTACTTCAACTACACAGCCATGGCAGCCTTCTCCATTTCACCCCCTACTGCCCACAGCCAAGGGAAATTCCCCTGTACCTTCAATGACTGCCTCTGTCTAATGTCAAAAAGACTAGACTGAAAGCTGCTGGTTATAATTTTGTAAAGCAGGTTTTGTGCAACTTGCCTTCACAAATTTTATCTTTCCTCATAAAATGGAAATTCCAGTATTTTATCAGCTCCCCTTGCTAGAGAAATACCATTTTTCCCCCTCAGAGCTTCTCAGGATTATAGCCCTAATAAGAAACATAATTTTGATTTTTCTTCTACTGAAATGAGTGTGAATTTTGCTAATGATGCCCTTGGGGAACATCTTGTCCTACCCTTCACAGACCTTGGTGATTCTACTCCAGCAGTCACTTGAAGCAGTGAAACTGATTCCAGCATCAAGAGCAGGAAACATACACAGTATGGAAACTGGTGTGCTCTGGTGCCTCCTGTGAAATTTCAGGGAGTTGCTGGAATCCCTATATTTACATATGTAGGGTTCACATCTGTCCTAATGAGTCTTTGGGAGTGACAGAAGGCTCTGTGCAAAAAAGCTTATTTCAAGATATCACAAAGGGCCAAATAGGGGAAACATGGCCAAGTTGTTGCTGCTTTTCTGAGATGGCAGGATGTGCTTTTCCAGGAGCCAGGTATGGCAGGGTCCCCAGGCATGGTGAACAGCAGTGTTACCTGGTGTTGTCAAATAGCAATCTCAGAGGGGAATTAGCAAAACTTTAAGATAGGGATTTTTTTTTATGATTAATTTTTTAAGCCATAAGCAAGAACAGAATGACAGTTGCACATAAGAAGGTTTATTCTTCAGCTCTTTATCTTTTTCCCCAGCCTAAGTATATGTATGGGTTGGCCTGTCTATTTGAGACATCCAAAGTACCTTCTGGATGCAGCAGAGTGCAGTGGTTTGGTGAAAAGAGTCACAGCGTAGTATTTACTGTTTGATTTCTTCTCAGGTCAATGAAATATCTGCTAGGCTGGGAAAGGACTTCACAGTGACTCCATCCAAGCTTGTTCAGTTTGATCCAGGTATGAAGTAGTGTACTGAGTAATTCTATAATTAATTCACTGATTTTAGAAGAGCAACCTCTTGCTTTGGAGAATGAAATCTATTACATATCTACAGCTAGAGAAGCTGAATAGTATTTAAGACTTGAGCTCATTTTTTGGGAGTGCTGTGGGCTTCTTTAGTGAATTGGTATCCTAATTATTTGGCATGAGATTGCCCACAGTCTTTTACTTTTTTTAAAATATCAAAAGTGCTGATGTGATGTCTCCTGATCTCCCAACAACTAGGCTGGATAGGACTCACCCTGAGCTGATCTGTGGGATGCTTTAAGGACTTCAGTCATTATAGGTAAAGTCCCGGACACAGGTCAAATTTAGACAAAACTGAGAACAACTTAGGGTATTCAAGATGTCCAAGGCCCTATTTCATTCACATACAATACTGAAGTTACCCAGTAAAGACAAGGAAACAAGAAAAAACAATGGTAAGATTTGCCTAAATGGTTGCACTTCAATCTAACATGGTTTTTGATCCATTTGCAGATATTTTAAATAAGTGCTCCATCTTTAAAGTTAAACTTTTCAGATACAAACTCTATGATACATTTTCTCTTGAAAATCAGTGGAAGTCCTAAATCAATGTATTACAGTGCAATTTTGCACATCTACAGCAGCATTTTGTTACAGTGTATGCACTTGAACTGAATCATCATTGCCCAGGAACGAATTCAAACCTAATGTTATTTGGAAGAACAGCAGGAGTCCAGTCAGTCAGTAGGAGCACAATAGCATACTCAATCTACTCCACTCTAGCTGCAGACATGTTAATTAATCTATTTCTTTGACACCCTGATTGATTGAAATAGCACTTAAAGAGTAATTAAAATGTTTATTTCTGTTAGGAGTATCAACCAAGATGTGGAATATAGCAATTACCTATGACGGATTAGAGGAAGATGATGAAGTCTTTGAAGTAGTTCTGAACTCCCCTGTGAATGCTGTTCTTGGCACACGGACAAAAGCTGTAGTGAAAATTTTGGACTCAAAAGGAGGTATTCTCTTTTGATCTTTGTGACTAAAAAGGTGGGACAATCTTGGCTGAATAGCTACCTATTTTCAACCATGAGTTGTTCCTAACATTCACCATTAGACCAAACTGCCTAATTTATTTTTAGAGAAAACAGGCTTGACACTTGCAGGCCCTTTATTCTCTCACAAAATCATATGCATCCTCACAGGATGAGAAAAGCAACGAGTACAAAATGAGAAAAATGCCAGGAAAGAAACCACTTTTCATAACAACATGAGTTCAGTTTGCATTTTCTAAAGTGGGGAAAATTGGGTTTAGATTCATTAGGTTTTTTTCCCCCCAGTTATTATTTAGTGGTTACACACCCTCTAAAAGAGATTTACTTTTCTCTCAAAAAGAAATGTAGCAAATTAATCTATCTCTTAACAATATATTTTCCAATACTTAAAAAGCACAGTCCATAACTTCACAGCAAATAGTTTAGTCTTTGAAGACTGCATGATCATTATGTTTTTCAGCAATCAAATGTGGAGTGCCTGAAATCAGACCAAAAAGGAGGCAATTGTAGAAAGAGAATCACAGGAAAATGGTAGAAAAATAGAAATAATTAGAAAAGCAGTTGCAGCCTCTGACTGCTGAAGAGTGTCTCTTCTTCTGGTGTTTAGTGAAACAATATTTAAAATATCCAATGCAATGCAAAATATCCATATTGCAATGAATTAGGATTCATGTTACAAGAAGCCCCTTTAAAATTTCAGATTTGTCTTCTAACTATTCCTAGTGTAAATCAGGACTTAATCAATGCAGCGACTTCTTTGAAACAACAGTATCCTGGATTTCCAAGAAGAAGCTTCTCTGGAGATGATGAAATATCATCAATGGTATTTAAAGATACCTGTATATTCATGACCAAAAACCCCAGCACTTCAAAGCGCAGTATAAGAATGAAAGCAGGTGTTTTCAGCAGATGCTTGGTTGAATTCTGACCTGTGGGTAGACAGATGCATCACATATAAAATCTTATAGAGATAGTAGTTGCGGTTATAGTCATAGATAACCCCAAAAATGAGGAGTAGTTGCGGTTATAGTCATAGATAACCCCAAAAATGAGGGTGACTGAACAAAGAGCAAATCAACTACTTCAAGTGAAAGAATCATCCAACTTTCAAGGAAAAGCTGTTTATGTGCCCATGTGAACATGACCAGTTATTTGCTCATGCAGTTAAAGCTGACCATCTGCCATTTTCTATGCTTTCAGGTCAATGCAGCTATTCCCATTCTTCTGGCCAAAGCAAGCATGACTTCTTGGGGAGAGGCACGCTGTTTCCAGTTTCCTCAGGCTCCTCATCACCTTCCAGGCCTGGCAATGTTTCCTTGGAAAGGATCCCACTGCTTTCTTCCAGAGGGATGAGAGGGCATGGAGGGGATCTGTGGCAGGAGCACAGCTTGTCGAATCGGTCAAGGACCAGGCTGAGAGTAACTGGAAATGGCAGAATAGTAAGACACTTCTGTAGTTTAGTGATGAACTGATTTGTGAATTTATTGTGATGTGACATCTTCATTTAACTGTCATTTTTGTAGCAATTCTATCTGATCACACAATAACTATAAACTACATGAGTTTGCTATGAGTCGGACCTGGGGCTATTTAAAAAAAACTGTAAGGAAAAAGCCAAAAAACAAACCAAACATTTTGAGGATCCATGTATGCAAGAGAGGAATAAAATCAAGACTTGGGGGAGGAAACAGGCATGAAGCAACTTAAGCAATTATGAAAATCCCAATCTTATAAAAATTATGGGTAAGTTAGAAGTTGGTGGAACCAGGCAAAGCTGTGCATCTGGTACTGAAGTTATAAAGCTGAAAATACTGTTAGTTTAAACATGGAATATTAATTTAAACCCTTTCCACTGATTCTCCTTCTTAAGCTATATTAATTTAGTTAGGTATTCAGTAACTTTCTGCTATTGTGACCTTAAAGATTACTGGAATCTATTTTTATGAACACTGAGCATTACACTTGTAATTTGTGCTTTTTAATGGCTCCTTTCAGAAATGATATGCTTCTATATTAAAAGAGAAAGAACTAAACCAAGACATGCTCTGCATGACGTATAACCTAGTAATAAATGTTGCATAAAGTCTTCTTGTTTCTATAATCCCATCTCATGCTGCTGTTCTACGTTTTTCAGGTTCCTCCTTCATCTGTATTTAGAAATGAAACAGATGTGATTTTCAAAGTAAGAGTATTATGGGTGTTGGTTGGATATTTCCATGATTTCTTTCTGATTCTGCTCTTTCTAGGCTTTATCACTCCTAATAATTTGTTATGTCTAATACTTTATTTTTCTATCTTTCTTTTTCTTTGGTGTAATTTCCCTTTATTTGTGATAATTTTTATAATAATTATTTTTTATTATTTTAAATTTAGTTTAAATAAACTAAATTAAAGAGCTGCTTGTATGTACTAACCCTTTTTCTCTCCTGTTCTTGTGTGATACTGTAAAATGAAGTATCATGGGATTGTATCACTCAAAATAGAGGATGACACCTCCTCAGCTGAAACCAACAAGAAAGCACAACCACAGATAAATGTAATCTCCTCTAGGAAGACAGAAATCCCACTGGCTAATAAGGCAGAACTTGCAGCTGAACCAAGATCAAGACATAAGGTATGAAATCTTTTTTCCATGGGCATTTTCACCATCTGTTTTCAGTCGTGTTGTTTTCCAAAATGATTTAACACCTAGAAGAGTTTTCATGGCATACAATTTTAATATAAGACCTAATTAATCTGTTTCATTTCACTTGCTTTGTGTAATTATTTTCCTTCAAATACTCAAATGACATTTTCTCTTTCCAGGACTTTAACACTTTTCAAAAGCCTTGTACACCAGATTTAAAGGGTCTCTTGCATTATGAAGAAAGAACACAGAAATTATTTCAGTGTGATGGGATATCATGGAAATTCTGGAATTCCCAAGGCAAGGTAAAAAAGTAGCCATGTGTAGGTATCTACATCAGAGCATGGAGTCTACGATTGGTGATACCCTATAGCAGAGGACCCGTTATTTACTTGAACAGGGCATAAATGTTAACCAGATTCAGGTTTGCTTTCAGCGGAAACAAAAGTTTCCCAGGAATACGATGAGGACTTGACTGCTGTGGTTGCCTTTTCTTTCTGTCATCCACAGGTGCTCCTGGACAAACCACATGAGCACTAGTGTTGTGGTGCTTGGGACAATGGGGACATAACACAGTCAGTGAATGAAGTCGGTGGGAGAATAGGTGGAATTTAGTAAAATAAGCTTACTTAGGTATTATGTAAACATACTTTCCCCCCACCACTTAAGATGTCATGCTAAATTTTGTTGCACTGCTTTCCTGTACAGAGCACAGGAGACAGAAAATGGTGTCCAAACTAATAGAAAGTCTTTAGAAGATTTTTGGAAGTGAATCCTACTGTCACCATCAAAATTACTAATTATAAACTGTAGGATCCTCTGTCAGGCATTATTTGTTTAATCTTTTAAGCAATGCTCTATTTTTATTTATAGACACCAAAGTTCATGCTTGGTTTAATTCTGGACACTAGTGCACAGACTATCTGTGCATAGACAGAAGTCTGCTTTACCTCTTCCTCTTTTATTTTAGGAGGTAACTATGAAGAAATGTCCCTCTGGATGGACTTATCATGAGGGCAGCTGCTACTTCCTGGTAGTGAATCACAAGGTCACCTGGAACATCGCTGCTCAGGCTTGCAGAGATCAGTAAGAGACCATCATGCATTTGCTGTACAGCGCTGGTGCCCTGAGACAAATGCTGCTCTTGAGACCAAATTTATTTGGATAAGCCAAGCTTTGGCTGCTCTACACAGCTCCCCCCAAAATTGCACAAATCCTGGGATTCAAACACAGTGGACGATAGAAATATTAGTCTCATAATGCTTCAGGTGATTGTTTCCCAAAGCTGTCCATCTGCAGTGAGGATATTTTTCTAATGGGAGAGTTAGTTCAGGAGAAGTGAAAGTGGGAGTCAGTAGAGACTCAGAATTTAATCCTCTCTTACCCACCACTTCCTTGGCACTACCTCCTCTTTATATAGCAATGGTAAAATATTGCCAGCTCCTGTGTGCCTCGCTGTATTCTTCTGAAGATGCAGATTTGAAGATTCTGTAACTATTTGAAAACTTTTACATTCAATTTAACAGTGTATTTCTGACTTTTTAGGGATATAACAACAACAACAGTAACGATAACAATAGTAATAATAATAATAGCTGTCTCAAAGTAGGAGACAAAAAACCTGTCAGTTTTGTTTTCTGGATACATGTTCGAGATTTTGGCTTTAGGGGTATTAGGTTAGCACTAGAAAAAAATGTTAGCCATGATATCATGAAGCTTGTCCAAGGATAGGCATGCTCTGTACCTTGTCCTGAATTGTGAGCACCAGGTTGAAAACCAATCTGAAAAATAGGAAGGGCTTAAACAGACCTCTCCATTACTCCAAAGGAAAATTGAAACAGGGAAGAGTGAGAAATGATAGAAACAGCTTATGTTCCTAAAGTAATGGAAGGACATACTGAACAGTGAATCATGGCCAAGCATGCATAACAAGCATTGATTCATTCCACTTAGTTATGCCAGATTATGTTGTCTTGGTAACAGTCAAAAGAAAAGTCTTGATACTACTACCTCCCAGCTGATGGAAGATATTCTTTACTAAAGTGTAAAAGTCATGTCCTCTTGTGAGCCAACCCTAAATATTGTGTTAACACTTGGTTTACTTACTATTTCAGCTCCTGAAATTTTTTGTTATTATCTGCTTTTATTATGCTACTTTTTAACAAACAACGCTATAAATTGTGATTTTTTTTTTTCCTGAAGGCTTCAATAGTGAATTGATCTCTTGGAACCATATGTCACTCTTCTGGGAGGTGTATCCTATCATCTAAAAGAGTGTAGTCTTTGTGACCCATATTTTTTGTAGGTGGGAGCTTCTTGATAGTGCAATGTAGATACTAAACTGAATAAAAGTAAATAAATGTAAACAACAGTAACTAAAGTACAGTGTTAAAAAAGCTACACAGAAAATCAAGGCATATCACTGAATCCACAAGGAAATGAATCCTACGGCAGTGCTAATTCAATTAATGTCATATTAGCATAGACTAAGGAAGATTTATCCTAGTAAATGGAGTACTCCTTGCCTCCATCTGGAACTAATTTACAAGAGTACCGCTCCAGGAACATGCTAAAATGTGGTAAAAGAACATAACTTATTAAATTTTATTTTGTGCTTTTCCCCAGCTTCTCCAGCAATCATCACCACCACTAATTGTGGTGTTTCTGTTATTAATATGCATTCTATTGACATTTAAATGTTTCCAACAGGGAAATAAAACTACCATGGAGGTCAGCCCTCAATTTTCAATAGATCAACAAACTAGATATCAAATGAAAATATTAGAATTGACTTTTAGTAAATCAGCCAACTTTCATGAAAAAAAGAATAATTTTTTGACTACTATAAAAAATGGCATAATTTTAAGCCCTATTCATTTGTCTTGCTAGAATTTTTCTATTATGCAGGAAAAAGAGCCCAAGCATTTTTGAAGTTGATTCACTAACAGTCTCCTGCCCTACCCTTTTTGAGACAATCTTGCAATTGTGAAATGATGGACTTGGGAATAGGCTATACAAAAAGTATACAGAAGTAGGCTAAAAAGTGTCTGGACAAGGGCCACAAAGTTGATCAAAGCACAGTAGAGCCTGCCATGTGAAGAAAGAAGACATGGATGAGCCCTTTTCACTGTATTTCAATATTTAGAGGGTAGCTAAGAAGAGGATAGTGACTCCCTTTTTACAAGGAGTCATATAGAAAAGATCAACAGCTAGGAGAACAAGTTATTCCTGGGAAGATTCCAAGTACACACAAGGGATTTTTTTTTTTTTACTGTGAGATCAGCCGTTAGAAGATTCTCCCCAGGGAGATAGCAGATTCCCCAACATCAGACACTTTCAAGGTTTAGCTAGACTGAGTGCTGGCCCATCTTGTCTGGACTGTCCTTTTGCCAGATGATCCTTAGAGTTCCTTTCAACATGATAGTTTATGATTCTATTCCATCACAGTAACGTATTTGTTGTGAAAGCAGTTGTTGTCTAGACATAAGTACATATACATGGGCTAATGCAGGCCTGTTTGAGTTTATATTGATGTACATTGTATGCATTTGTTGCAGGTGGTATACAACCCTTTTCTTTAGTTTTCATGTTCAAGGGTAGAAGCAGACAAAAATAAGTGCTTGTCTTGATGCAAGTTTCTATAAATCAGTGTTAAATGGGAGGGGGGGACAGGGAAATCTCAGTTAATTTCTGTGAAAATCTTGCACTATTTCTAACCCTTCTCCAATTCAATGGAGAGCAAGGTGGTTTAAGAACTCATTTCTCTAGCTTTGTTTGTATGCATGAAGAGACTCTTGGCAACCTGAAGAGAAGCATCTGGGGGATATTATGGCTGAGTGATGCCACAGCAGTCTGATTTAGAAGCAATTTCGATGATTTATGCCACAGCTCTTGTTTATCCAATAGGAACATGTCCTCCCCAAGGGTCAGTACAGCAGGACTCACTTGTGTGTGAGATGGTTTCACTGCTGCCACTGAAGGGATAGGAGAACTGCATAGATAGAACCCACAGTTGTGTCTTTTGCCTTGTTAGTCATATTATACCTTCATCTTTTTTGAAGTTGAACATTTAATTAAAGCTCAAATATTAGGTTTCAGATCCTGTACTGCTAGCTGTGTAAGGCAGGACATGTTATTTTGTTTGAATAGCTACATGTGGCCCCAGTCCTTCGGAATTACAGGCAGAACCACATCTAAAGTAATACATTAGTTACTTCATGATGGCTCAGTGTTCCCTAGGAACATCAGTCCTCTTCTAGTACTGGTTTTCTAAATGGTTAACTCATATGTGTGTGACTCCAGCAGAGGAATCCAGGTACCTAGAGTAATTTTAAAGGCCTTGTGTATGCTGTCTGGCTTTCAACTGCCAGTCTGGAAGTGCAGGGCTTCTGCAAGCTCTGCATCATGTCTGCCACTCTCATCTGAATGTTCTGAATGATAGGAGGTGTTGTAAGCAACACGAGACACCTATTTCAAGGCATCAGGATAACTCCCTAGGTGACCAAACAAAAGACTGAGATAAGCACAGTCTTTCAGTCACCCCCCACACCCTTCAATATCAATATAGGACTCAGATTTACTGCAGCAATTCAAATAAAATGTTGTGTCCCATGGAGACCTTCATACTTAGTTAAGTGTGCTTTTGCCATTGTTAAATTTGCCAAAATGGTACAAGACTCTTAAATGCATCAGGCAATTCAATAGAAAATCAGTAAAGTCTTTGTGCTAAGTATTTCCATATAATATTTCAAGGTCAATAGCTACCTAGAATGTTTCCTTAATTTGTGCAACTGCTCTAAGATAAAGGATGCTCTTAACTCAATAACAAAAATTATAAAGCATGCAGGAACAATTTTAAATAGATGGTTTAGCACAGAAAAAAGTGATGTGTGTGTGGGTTTGTTGTGGCTTCTTTTGGTTGGTGTTTGTTTTTTGTTTTGTTTGGGTTCTTTCCCTAATAAGGCATAATAACTCTTTATCTTGACTAATTTACATGAGGAAGTGTTAGATGCACACTCCATAAATAACATTATCTTGTAATTTCCAGTGTCTGATCCTATGCCTCAAGGTTCAGTGAGTAACATTATGGAAGTGCTATGTTCTTTCAGGATGGTTTGCATTTCCCTAAAATACACAACCCCCCTAAACAGGTATAACAATTAGAACAGTTGCTCTCTCTTCAGTAATTTTGTGTGTTTGTGAAGCTGTACTTAGAAAACACTCCTACAGAGAAAATATTAGGTTAAATTGTAATTATTGTAGTGCTTTCCTTTCACAGTGATGAAGTCTCTCCCTGGTACGTGGATTGAAGTCTGAAACTGTTATTGCTCAGACTACGCCTCTATGTCATAAATAATAGAGCAGTTACTGACACATATTGATGCTTTTTGGTGCATAATGCTTTATGCTCACCTAAAGTAAATTACTTAGTTCCTGGGTTTTGAGTGTCCTTAAGCAGAACCCAGATAAAATGCTCTATTTTTGTTCTTGTTCACCTAGTAATGATACCACAAACTGCTGTGCAAACCTCTTCTCAGGTCCATTTGGTCAGTGCAACCACAGCCCCTGGCAGTCAGAATGGAATCCTGCTGCTGAAGCAGTTAGCCTGAGAGGACAACCTGAATTAGCTATGTTTGCTTTCCTGGACTCTGTCTGTAGGAGAAGATGGAGTATGAAAATTCCCGACAGTGTTTGTCAGAGTAACAGCTTTGCTCCTAGCTCACCAGAGATTCTATGCCTGGCAGACTGGCCCAGAAGGGTGGAAGTCTGTCCCAAGGGTGGAACAGGCACATCTTACCCTGATGAGAGGCAGAGCTAAGCTCAGCTGATACCTTCACTGGGTGCAGTTTTGGGGGCCTCTACCACAGTGGGTGTACAATCCTGACTGCTACCAGACAGTTTTGAGGCTGTTCTGCCACACCTTTAGTTGAGGAGAGTGTACACAGGTGTCAGTGTGAACCTTTACATGCTGTTCTCTGGTGTGCCCCTGATGGGCCTGTTGTTACTGCACAGTGCTTGCCCCAGGGCAGCTGTGATGGCACAGGCAAGGGCTAACACCCAGCTGACCTGCTGGCCTTGGCAGATCCACTGTGCAGCACGGAGCAGAGGGCAGCTCCATCCCCTCCTGCTTTGGTTGGCCTGCAGGGATAATGGAGGATGACTTTGCAGCAGGAGCATCCCCCCTCAGAAAAAAACAATTAATTTATTTCATATTCTGGCCCTGTGGGCCCAGATTAAGGAATGGTCCAGATTTTGTGCAGTATGGACTGTGCAGAATATTGTGGACTACTACTTTGAATTATTCTCATGTAAATTTTTCCTGCTCCCTTTGTGTGGCATCATATGAAATCCATGGGATCAGTACTCTTAGAAGACATACAGGGCAATAATGGGAATGGAGCTCCAGGCATGGATCTTTAACTAGGTGGCATGCTTAATGGTGGGCTTTTACTCTAACATCTGCTCATGGTCTCCATAGTGAGCTCAAGTCTGCCATGCCATTCTTCAGGCCTGGTTGCTGCCCCAGCTCCTAAAGAAGAGAGTTATCACTTCATCTGAAGCAATAGTGATCTTCTGTCTCTGTTATCTGGCAAAAGAAATGAAATTAGTAAAATATCCTTACAATACCATTTACTTATTCTAATGTTAGAAAAGTGGTTTTTTTCCTCTGTTAAAATGTTTTTATGAACAGTGTTGTTTGCTCTGGCCCTATCAACTGTCATCCAGGATATTCTGGGAGGCTGAAGGGGTTGGCATCGCTTTTAGACTGAGCAGCAGTCAGAAACAGAAAATATGGGACAAAATAAATGTCAGCACCAGATGTTCAGCATCAGAGGGATGGCACCACCAGGTGTGACATGTAAAAAGGTGATATACCAATGCAGACACAAAGATGGATAAATAGGAAAGTGGAGCCACTGATGGCTGACAGTTCCCAGCAAATGTGAAGAATGACATTTGTCTCTTAATGCCTAAAGATTTAGCCCGATCTCTAAATGGCTTAAGAACAGCCTGCTGGTGCTTGTATGTTTGGTACTGGTCGGAAGACTTCTCAGTGGCAAGGCCACTCAGTGGCTAAACTTTGCAAATCCTCCTTTGGAGCTGGCAAACTATAAGCACAAATGCAGAACAGAGCTTATGTGTTGACTTAATTCAGAAATTAGTCTGCTTAATACAAACCAAAACTTATCTCCGATTTGAACTAAATGCATAGCCACTGCAGATAATCCTCTGAAGAATGTGTTGCTTTCCAGATACCAAATTTCTTGTGATGAACAACTGGGGGAACCCATGGGATACCTGCATTTACTGAGTGCAGGTTCACAGGAGGATGGAGAAACAGAACATCTCAGCTTGTTGAGGATGTTCTGTTTGAAAAGGACGAAAATGCAAAAAATAAAGGGTTGGGATAGAGGCAGAGGAAGGAAATGGAGGGGGGGGGAAAGATGCAACAACCCGAATGTTGATTTTAGAGGATGTGTGTGTAACTTTGACAGGGGAGATTTAGATTAGATATAGTGAGAAGGTTCTTCACTCAGAGGGTGGTTGGGCATAGGAACAGCCTCCCCGGGGAGGTGGTCACAGCACCAACCTGACAGAGTTCAAGAAGTGTTAGGGCAATGCTCTCAGGCTCATTTTGTGGTTCTTGGGGCTGTCATGTGCAGGGCCAATAGCTAGACTTTGATGGTCTTTTCAGTCTTTTCCTACTCAGGACATTCTATGATTTTCTGATTCTATCATTACTTCTCAGAACCAAATTACCACTTAAATGTATTATTCAAGGCTTCAGTATTGTCAAAATATGATTTTAAAAAGATATCTCCTGCTCTACTACCAGATAGATGAAGTTGTATCTTTCAGTGGCTTGGATTTCAGTGTAGGATGTTTATTATTTTATGGAAAATAAGGTATCAATAATTGTGCCAATAGTTTAAAACACAGTTTGTGAGTATGAGGCACATATTTCCTGTATACATTTCCTTCAGTTGCCAAACTGATTTAATTTTTCTGTTAGAGAAACCAGATTAGGACTTTGGTTCCTCCCCAGGTAATCCACAATTTTAAGACTTCATCTTCATGTAATTATTCCTTCATGCCAGTAAGTTGTGGTTTTTCTGTGACTCATTATTTATATGCTTTATAGTAGAATCAACACCCATTGTTGATAAGTTGATGGGAGCTGTCTGTCACTCTGTGGAATGCTAATTACTCTGCCCTCTCTCGTTGAGCTTAGGTACCTGGGGAGTCTAACAAGTGTAGCTAATGAACAACACATGCAGTGGCTGTGGGACTTCAGTGGGAAGACGCCCTTTTGGATAGGCAAGTATATTGGCTGCAAGTTCTCTCTGCAGATTGCAGTTACTGTGCATGTTGAAAAGCAGAAACTGCTGTAGCAGTTCAAGCCCAGATTTCAAACACTGTATTGTTCTCATATTTCTGCTGCTTTATTATTTCAGTGCAAGGCATAAACCAAAAAGCCATAATTTACCTGGCTACTTTTATAAGTCTTTATCAAAAAGATGTGTTTAATGATGTCTGTTGCTGGACTGTTTTTGCCTTGAAACCTTTCCTATTTTGACACAAGCTGAAGAAAATAGTTCCAGCTCCTACAATTTTGTTTATCTTGTCTTTCTTTCAACTGTTATTTTATTTATCCCTAATTTAGCTTTTTCTTTTATTTTGTTTTAACTTAGATAATTATTTGTGTTACTCCTAATTTAATGGTGTTGTCTTGTGTTAGAAATCTTATTAATTAATTAGATGATAAGCTAAAGAACATTTCATCATATCATTTCAGATTTAGCTACTTCTTATTAGGCACTTAATATTTAATGAGAAATTGAAAGAATTTGGATGGGTCTTAGTACATCCTTTCTGTGAATGACTGCCTTAGCTCATATACTAGTGGTACTGCTTTTTTCTAACCTTGTTTCTGCTACACTGTCCTCAGTGTTGTTCTTTCTCTCTGATTCTGGACTGTGATTATCAGCTCTTAGTAATTTGCTGAGATGGACCTACTAGGTATACTAAATTAACTTAGAAAAATACAGTTAGTTTTGGATCAGGTTTAATGGTATCATAATTCTGCTAACTTGAAAGAAATAAATTTATTTGACAAAGATAAAGAGTACAAGATTGTTATGCCAATTATGGTCTCTCACAAGAAGACAAGTCATGTCTGAAATTATGCCATGCCTATTGGTCTTAGAGGCTAGGGGAAAAGATATGTTTTCTTTTGTACTAATTAACACAAACTAGTTTTACAAGTGTTAATTTAAACAGTGTAAATCATGTCCATAAAGATCTGCAGAATTTTATATTCAGAAGAAATCTGAAGGCATCTGATGCTGCCCAGACTCCTTGCTATTTCAAGTATCGAAAGAGAAGCCTACGAGGTCGTAGACATGCAATAGATCAAAGGAGAAAAAAACATTTTAGAGACGCACTATTGCAGAGAAGCGCACTTTCTTTTATTCATACAGCACTAACTGTGATTCAAGTGAACTAATTAAATCATAAATTGTGTTTTGCTTGTGTTCTATCAGATGTTTTCTCTCAGCATGCAACTGTATGCATTTTTTAATAAAGAACAACTTATAGAACAGCATAATTCTCTTGGCATCTGGCTCCAGTGACAATAAACACCACTGATTTGTCTTACTGATTTCACACAGGTTTGAATGACCAAGTCAATCCTGGGCACTGGGAGTGGAATGGAGGAGAGCCTGTAACCTACATAAACTGGAGAAGAGGCTCCTACCACTTTTCAGTGAGAGGAAGAAATTGTGTATTTGTGCAGAAGCGAGGAAAATGGCAAGCAACTGACTGCAAGAAGGTCAAACCAAACAGCTATATATGTTCAAGAAAGTTGTAATGGATGGAGGATGCCTCTGAAAGAATATGGACATTCATGCTATTTCAGTATGTTAGCTGTGTTAGAAAACCATTCTAATCATCAGCAGGGCTTATTTTATATGCTGCCAGACGTGCAGATGCACTGGCAACTAACGAAGGTATAGAGATCAGATGCAAAAACTAAGCCCAGGTTAAGGTTTTGAAATCTCCCCAAAGACTTTGATCTGCCACTTACCTATGATTATTTTTATACCAAAGAGCTGGGTCTCAAGGCTTTCATCACACTTCTGTGCAAAAGTACTTTTTCTTTAAAGAAAGTACCATGTCAATTGATTTGCTTGCCTCTTAAAGGAAGAGTTGTGAACTGCAGTCACACAAAGAGGAATGCTGCTGGGGCTGGAAATAAGGGTAGACAGTTGCCTAAAACCAAATCTTTTGGGTGATGATGTGAGTGATGTCATGTAAGTACTGGAGTTTGCTTGGTGGATACCCAAGTACATCTTACAAAAGTACCAATGGCTGGACACTGCCTGGTGACAGAGTACTAACAGGAGCAAGGCCTTGTATTTCTTCTACCTCCCCAGGCCAGCTTCAGAACCTAATGGATCTGCCCACACCGAGTTGCATCTGTTTCACATTCCTAAGCAAAAATTTTCTTTTTTTTTTTTCCTGGAACTGCAGGATGGTGTTGTAATTTTTAGTGTAATTAAATAATGGGACATCTTTAAATCAAATCTTACAGCAAATGATGATTTATTAAAAAAACCCCACAACTTAATCCTAGGATATTATTTGGGGATATTCACTGATACATGAACATCAATAGGATTTATATGTGTGTATAAACCAATGTAATCATGAGACACATTTCATAGTAAAGCAGCTATGGCTTTTGAAAAGTATTAATCTAAGTCCTTATTAGGGATTTTGAGGCTTTTAAAAATAATTTTTAAAAATCCAGATTTAATTGTAAGAATGGCTTAAAACTCAGCAATTAATAGGAAAAAAACCAGCTGGCCAAACTTATTATTTTAGAAAAATACGGTTGCACTATAACCATTTTGTAACAATATAGTAGATTTATATTTTACCTGTCAAAAGCTTGCTTTTTGAATTTTTTACTGCCAGCCTTAAAATTACAAAAAAAAAACCCCAACCAACCAACCAACCAACCCCAAAAAAACCAACCAAACAAATAAAAAAATCCAAACCAAACCAAATCAAAACAACAAAAACAAATCAAAACAAACAAACAAACAAAAACAATGAAAAACCCAAACAAAAATGAAATGAGGATCCAAGCATAGGCTTCCTAAAAAACAAATATTAAATCTCCTCTTAATAGGAGCCAGTGTGTGGCAGCTGGTTTGGAAGTGAGTAGGGTGAATTTGCCCCGCACCTATGAACCCTATCCTTCCCATCTGCCTGCCTGCTGCTGGCAGTTGATCCCCCTTGCTCATCTGTTCAGCCAGCCTCTGGATCAGTTTTGCAACAGAGCTGCAAAACCTCCTTCTTGCGCTGCTCATAGCAATTTCTCAGTCCTGCAAGAGACAGACAGAGTAGAATCACCTCTGCTCTCTGAGCTAAAGGACACTTTCAGGGGTTTTATCTTCCTCCTCTTTGCCTTTGTCATGCATGGGTTACTCATCCTTCCTCCTTGCCTGTGACAAGTTATATCAACACGTGAGCAGCTGAACAGTCTTTGTATACAGGAAAGAGCCTCCCTGAAAATACTGCTGCCAATAAATATGGGTGCATTGCAGAATCAGAGAAAAAACATACTGGGGACAGAAACTCCTCACCTTTTCTCTTGCTATCAACAGATGCAGACAAAAATATTTCCAGGATTTTAATTTTTTTTTTAATTTTTCTTAATTTTTTTTTAATTCTTTTAAAATTTTTTTAAGGTAATAGTTATGAGAAGTTTTTAGACACTTTTGCTAGACAGAAACTCTTTTGTTTAAGGAGTTTTCTAGGTCAACATAGATATGCTACTTGTCTCCAAACCAAGTACTCCTGAATATCTAGTTTTAGACCTGATTTTATTCCTGAAATTTTTCATTACAGAAAAAAACAAAGCATCTAAAAAAGCACTCTCAGTATCTTTTAGTGGTGTATTCTGGAATTCCAGGGAAAATTGACTAACATAAACTTTTATTTTTAGGGCCTTTTTAAAATAAAAGATGTAGAATTTATTGGTGCTAATTTGATAAAACCTATTGAGATTATTCAAATACCTCTCCCAATTATTTAATAAATTAATGATATCAACAGAGTGGGGATTTTGACACAGGTGCTTGTTACTTGATCAGTAACTAATAAATGACCCATGCCATCTGACACAACAGTGACCTCAGGTTTGCTTTTGAGAGTAGGGGAAGTTTTCTGTACATCATTTGAACTACTTTATAGTGACTTCTGCGCATGAAGATTTTACCACACAACAGATTTTTAGTTGTGCGAACTGCATGAGTTTACTGGCTTAGTTTTGTCTGAAACAATACACTAATGAAACTAAAATTCTTATATTGCAGAGCAAGTATATTTCTGCCCTGAGAGGGCAGCTGATTTTTTTTCCAATACAATTAACTGCTCCAAACATTTAATTAATAAATTTCATTTTTCCTGTCCTTAAACAGGTATTTTTTCACAGATCTTTACATCTTTTATTGTCATTGTTAGATACTAGAGTTCAAAGAACAAAACACACTCAAATCAGGGAAAGCACAAATATTTTTTTCTGTTGACATAGGAAATTATGGCTTCTAAGAAGTTTAGAAATGGATGGGCCTACAGTTCTGAGGAGCTTTGGGGATTTTTTAATCTTCAGCATTTTTGAATTAGATGCTGAGTAAACTCCACGAAAAATCAGTATTTAGGGGATCAGCACTATGAGGAGTGATATGAGGAGTATTTCAAAAGGCTGAAAATAAGAAAAAGGAGCATGAAATTCTGGTGTTCACATATGGATGCCACACTTTCTGGATAAACAAAGGATTTATTTCACCAGAGCTATCCATAAATGCATACCCAAGAGCAACAGAACCAAGGTGCTAAGTGAAAATCTAGCAGTTATATTAGATTTATATACAGGGATGGGCTGTGTGAGCACTGTGGGTGCTTGTCACTTTTAACCACTTTCACTCCCTGTCAAATATCTTTTAAATATGTCAATATTTCAAACAAATTTTACAGGGAGGTAGTTAACTCAAAAACAATGATTGTGGAAAAAATGGATAGGCAACAGGTCACAGGAGCATTTGCTCTGAACCAAAGTATTCTAAAACACTTGAGTTTTTATTAACTTTATATATATATCAAGTATTTAGTATGAAAAATATCAGAAAAGTTTTCCAGATCTTCTTCCTACATATGGATACTTCAAGCCTTTATTCATTCAAATTATCAAAATAACTTTGAGAGAATTATGCATAAGATTCAGTGACTACTGCTGATTCTGCATTATTTACATCACAAGATTGGTGCTATGGTAATTTTTCTATTCAAAACACTATATATATTGTCATGTTTAACTCTGTAATGTGTGTTAATAAAAACCCAAAAACATACTTTATTGAATATGAATTTCTTAATTTCAAAATTGCACAAAAACTTTCTAGTGATAATGACTTTAGTTATTAATAGAAATAATATAAATATATAATATAAATATATAATTATAGATATTTATACATCATATAAGATTTTATAATTTAGATTTATTTATATTTATTTATATTTTATATATCATATACAGACATAAATAAATTATATTTTTATATTATATATATTATATTTTATATATAAATAATATAAATTTATAATATAAATGCCCTTATAGTTAAGCATAATACAGCTACTGTTTACTCTGATCAGCTTCTGATCAGTTTTTTCTTCTGTTTGGGCCAATTATTGAGTGAATGCTATAAGGACATTTGTACCATAAGTTAACCCCACATAAAAGACAAAATGCTGCTTATTTTGAGAAATAAATCTAAGAAAAGGTATAGGTCTGCAAGCAGGATATACAAGAAGAAGAATGAATTCAAGCAAGACTGCCAGTCTATAAAAATTATTTAAATATGATTCTTGATTTAAATAAGGATGTGAAAAAAGTCCTTGTCCCTCAGAAACCTCAGTCTTCTTCAGAGGAAGTTCTCCTCCCTCGTTGCCCTTTAAGAAGCTATGCTAACTGTAGTATGGACAACTCTGTGTTACTTAAATACTGTTCTCAGTGTCAGTACACTTAAATGATATGAACAAAATAGCTCTTGTTCCCAAGACTTTTTTTTTTTTTTTTTTGCATAGAGGTAATGTCTTTTTTTCAATCAGAAGTAGTCCTGATCAACAGGTTCTAATAGAAGGAATCCCATGGTTTAGAGGTACAAGGGAGTCCAGGATAGCTGGTCAGTATTCAGCATTCCTCCCAGCTCAAGACAAATGGATCCCCATGAGCAAGAAATCAAACAATGGTGGCAGGTGACCTACAGGGATGAGCAGAAAGCTTCTAGCAAATCTCAAACAGGAAATTTATGGAACATGGAAAAAGAGAGAGGCTATATGGGAGACCTATAGGAGTATTGTGGGCATTCTGGTGATAGAAGATATAGAGAAGGCAGAGTAATTGAATTCCTTTTTTGCCTCAGACTTCACTGCTGCAGCCATCCTTCAGGAATCCCAGACCCTCGAGGCAAGAGAGGAAGGTTGGAGAAAAGAATACTTGCCCTTGGCCACTGAAGGTTTGTTTAGAGATTGGCTAGGCAGACAAAACCACAAATCCATGGGCCTGATGGGTTGCACGCACAGGTGCTGAGAGAGCTGGCAGATGTTGTTGCTAAGCCCACTCTGCATCTTCTTTGAAAAATAATGGAGGAGAGGTGCCTGATGACTAGAGTAAAGCCAGTGTCACTTCCATCTTCAGAAAAGGCAACAAAGAGGACCTGAGAAGCTACTGGCCAGTCAGCCCCACCTCCATCCCTGGAAAGGTGTTGGCACAGATCACTCTGGAAGCTGTGATCCAGCACATAAAAGAAGAGAAGGTCATCAGGAGTAGTCAAGATGGACTCACCAAAGGCAAATCATGTTTGAGCAATGTGATGGCCTTCTGTGATGGCATGGCAGGATGGTTGATGAGGGGAGAGCAGTGGATGTTGCCTACATGAGCTTCAGCAAGGCTTTTGACACTGTCTTCCATAAAATCCTCATAGGTAAGCTTAGGAAATTGTGGGTTAGAGGAATGGACAGTGAGGTGGATCAGGAACTGGCTGAAGGCAGAGCTCAGAGAGTCATGATCAGTGCAGCAGAGTCCAGCAAGAGGCTTGCACATAGTGATATTCCCAAGGGATCAATATTGGGACCAAACTTATTCAACTTACT
This sequence comes from Ammospiza caudacuta, assembly GCF_027887145.1. Taxonomy (NCBI): domain Eukaryota; kingdom Metazoa; phylum Chordata; class Aves; order Passeriformes; family Passerellidae; genus Ammospiza; species Ammospiza caudacuta. The sequence goes on from NC_080632.1 coordinate 37,122,933, forward strand.
TGTCAATGATCTGGAGAAAGGGATCAAAGGCACCCTCAACAGGTCTGCTGGTGACTCCAAACAGGGGCAGTGGCTGATGCACCTGAAAGCTCTGCTGCCATTCAATGGGACCTTGATCAGCTGGAGGGTTGGGCAGAGAGAAACCTGGTGAGGCTCAACAAGGGCAAGTGCCAGGTCCTGCACCTGGGCAGGAACAGCCCCAAGTGCCAGCACAGCCTGGGGCTGACCTCCTACAGAGCAGCTCTGTGGAAAAGGACCTGGGACTCCTGGTGCATCACAAGCTGCCCATGAGCCACCAGTGCCCCTGTGGCCAGGAGGGCCAATGTCATCCTGGGCTGCATTGGCAAGAGTGTGGCCAGCAGGTCAGGGAGGTGATCCTCCCCCTCCACTCAGCCCTGGTGAGGCCATTCCTGGAGTGCTGTGTCCAGTTCTGGGCTCCTCAGCACAAGGGAGACAAGGAGCTACTGGAGAGGGTCCAGTGGAGAGCCACAAGGATGATCAGGGGTCTGGAGCTTCTCTCTCATGAGGAGACACTCTGGGAGCTGGGATTGTTTGGTCTGGAGAAGAGAAGACTGAGAGGGGATCTCACCAATACACAGAAATATCTCAAAGGTGGGTGTCAGGAGGATGGTGCCAGACTCTTTTCAATGGTGCCCAGAAACTGGTTTAAGTACAGTGACCATAAACTAAAGCATAAGACATTCTATCTCAACATGAAGCAGAACCTTACAGTGAGGGTGACAGAACACTGGAACAGCTGCCTGGGGAGGCTGCAGAGTCTCCCTCTCTGGTGACACTCCAAATCCACCCGGATGCACTCTTTTGTCACCTGCTCTAGGTGACCCTGCTTTGGCAGGAGGTTTGGGCTGGATGATCTTTAGATGTTCCTTTCAACCCTAATGACTGAAAGGGTGATTCTGTGATTAAGAATCTGGTATCTGAAGAATTGCATATAATCAGAGTGAGCAAAAGAATATCCTTTTATGCATATAGAAGAAATTTTAAGATAAGTTTGTATCTATTTTTGTATTAACTAAAAATATCTTGTGTGCATCTTCCTTGGACCATATTTTGGTGGTGGTGTCAAATTCTTCAGTGAATAACCTGTGTCTCTCAAATTATTCACAACAATCTAGGAAGTTGCATCTTCCTGACACTGATTGTCTTTGCCCAAACTCTTTTTCCCTGTCCCACAGGTTTTCCCAGTGTCTTTCTCTCGGTCCCATGCCTTAGCAATCTGCTGCAATCAGTTACAGACCCAGGAGAACTCATCAGGCTGGGTCTGGAACTGGATACAATGTCAGTTTGGCAGCACATAGTGCCTGTACCATTCAGAGACAGAATCACCCATTGTGTTCTCTGTATGTACCTACAGCCAGGGGAACATGGTCCAATACATGTGAAAGGACTAGTCCCACTGAAGCCATAAAAAAATGTTCTAAAGTAAGAGCACCTTCATTTTGGCTGCCGTAGGAAAACTTAATGCTGTTCTTAGTTCTGTTGCCAGAACACAGAAAAGAAACAGAGAAATGTTAACAAGGAAATATAAATGAGTGGAGAAAGAAACAGTGCAACAGAGGACTTGAAACATAGGGGAGTTCATGATGTAGAGTAACTAAGGCTGGAAGTACAAAACTAAACAAACCTATTGCCTGTTCTTTCATCTCATACCTTGTTAAGAGACTCTTGCTTTCATAATTAAAAATTTCCCATGTGGCCTGTATGTGATCTGCTTCCCTGAAACTCAGTAAAACAAAGACCACAGATGGCCTTCTTTGATAAGTACAATTATTGGAGAATAAACTGCATAGTGATAATTCATTAGTTCTGAGGTCTTCATATGGGGTCTGTGAAAGACATATCTGGATACAAGTTTGTCTACATCAGATGTGCTTCAAAAATTACAAGATATTGAATTGGACTGTATACATATAATCCATTTTAATGATTTTATCATCAATCATGGTATGATGAGACTATTTAGTTCAACAGAAGGCAAGTAATTCAAGCACTGCCCAAGAATTATTTTTAGGCATCAACTAGCAGCGCAGATAATGTCCATTAATGACTGAATAAACTCCAGCTTTGAAACAAATTAATAATACCATTTTGCATTTGCATAGCACTCATCATCTATAGACCTGACAATTTTAAAAGGATGGGCAAACATTCACAGTGACTATTTCTAGTGAAAACAGAATGTCCTGAATAAATTGCTACTATGAAGGTAAACTAAAGCCTGCTTGAAAGACACTGCTGCATATAGCTGTAAGATTTAATAACTAGAAAACAGTGAAAACATGTTATGCTTGTATGAAAGGGCAATCAGGCAGGAAAACAAGTTTTTAGAAAAGAAACAGCATTTTTTTTTGTAGAAAGCTGAGATTAGGTCTATTTGGAACATAATGACTATGTACCCAGTCAAATGCCAGTAGTCAATTACTGGTCTATGCAGTCAATGTCACCACAAAGAGACTTGCAAATGCTTGCTATTTTTAACTTCAGAATGACTATCTGAGCTTGCTGTGTGAACTGGGATGCCTTCCTGAGAGCCTAAGCAGAGAGGCTAAGAAGAGACCTGCTGCCTCTACACAGTTATATAGGCAGCTGACTTCAAAACAGATTATGGTAGTACTTAGATATTGAAAACCACGCCCAGATGTACCATGTCCCATATCTTACCACTTTTGTCTCGTGGAAAGCAGCCATAGATATTATAGGCATGAAGGAACAGTGTTAGACTTTCTTAGCAGAACTAGAGCTGGCATGCTGCTTTTTGGTCTCATCAGATCTTAAGTAACACCATCCCAACCCCAGGAACTAGAACTGGCCTGACCTAGTAGTGAAGAGAGCTCTTTTATCAGCCTTTGGGCTGCAGACCAGCTTGCAGAGTGACTTGCTGACACCATTTTGCTTCGGTCTTCTTCCCTACCCTTCTGTAAATAATAATTTTTACATTTACATCTGAAGGTCTCAAAGGCTTCTCTTCTTGCTGTATGTTACAGGACAGGAGTGGATTCTGATCTTGAAGAGGCTTTTTTCATTGCCATTGCACTATAATGTAACATTAGCAGCAAAACATTTCTATATATATGTCAATACTAAGATTTTTATACATTCTTTGTTAACAGTTACACTGCACCCAGGCCAGTTTAGTTTAGGTAGTCTGGGAAGCCAAATCATTCCAGTTCTACAATTGACTTAATTTTTATCTGTGCATCATCAGAGACATCCTTAGATGACCTGCAAATATGTATTTTGCTTCAAAAATTTCATGTTTGAAAGACATTGCTGGATAGTTTTGTGTGACTGTTATCAATACACATCAGATAAAAGGTATTTTAGCTACAAAAATCAACTGCTTCAGTTCAAATTGTTGGCAAACACAAATATGATATGTGGAATCAAAATGCAGTTCTAGGCAAGAAATTAATTCCCTGAAAATCAAAGTAAAGTAACATCATACATCTAGTACACACAATTTTTCAAGAATAATACAAACTTTAGAGTCTTCTGATAGAGTTTCGTAGAAACAGGAGCTGTGAAGATTAGCATACCTAAATGGCAAATTATCTGAAGCAGAATTTCTTTTTTATATTTTAATATTGGCATCACTGTTTGCAATGTTTATTGAAAATAACTTTTCTTTCTCCCAAAGCTTTTCTCTATATGCTGTTCTAGCAGATTATTTTTTCTTACATGTTGCATAACATGGTAATTATGCAAAAGATGCCTCTGTTTTAACATCTAATAGTCTTTAGGCAATTCTGTTGAGACTTTGAAAGCTAGAATCATAAATACCTATTTTTAACACATTTTATTTAAATATTCATTTATCATTATCACTTGACAGGATGTCTGGAGTGGCTTTGGTGCCTGAACAGGATGTAAGAGAATCTTTGAAAACGCAGGAAGCAGAGTTTCTTCACCTTAAGATCTTTTGCTCTGTGCTAGTGACATGTCTGTACTCCAGCAGCTGCAAACCTGCTGTGAGGAAGATGAAGTGAGGACTAGTGCTTCCTGACAGATTCCTCTGACTGTCTGAGCAGCAGTCTGTTAGTCATGCAGACCTTGGGTCATATCCTAAACCTGAAAGTCCAAAGTTAGACTTAACTTTTGAAAACAGTCTCCAGATTGAGCTTACTGTTTCAGCAACTGTTTTGCCTTTTCCTATCGTAATGAAATAACACTCCCTGTTTTGACAGTCTCTGGCTGTATGGAATAGAAAGTCAAAATAAACAATGGAGACCACACTGAACATTCTAATACACAACCTCAAATGTTTACTTAATTCCTCAGCCTAAACTAGACACCTTATCCAAACATTTCCCCCTGTTGACTCCTTCTGTCCTCCACAACATCCTGGGTTACTAGATTTCAGATAGGAGCTTCTAATACACATAACTCAGATTGAAAGCAGAGTTTCATTAGCACAAACTTCACTATCATAATTGTAATCTACAGTAAATGAATGCAATTAGCCCCACCAGGGTCTCTCCTGAGCCCTCCTCTCCTCTGCCATAACCTCTTGTATAAAGCTAGCATACTGCATTCATTGCAAAAGCAGCAGCTCTACAAGGTTGCCCTTCCCAGGATCATGTCACTGCTTCTGCTTCAGATGTTAGTGCTCTCATGTCTTGGAGCCACAGAGCTACAGAGAAATTCACAGCAAAGGAAAAGCAGAGCGCCATTTCAGCACTTTCTCTACCTGAACAAAAATCTGTTTGAAAGCCAAAGTTCTCCTGAGCGGACAAGTGAGAACCCAGTAGGAGTTGAAGAGACCCTGAAAGTACCAAGCTTTTTTGTATCAATTCCACAGACAGCATCTGGAAGTGAGAAGAAAGAAGAGAAAAAAATGTCCAGATTCATACTTCCCAGTGCAGGACTCCATGCAGACCAAAACCCAAGAACCTGGGTTGCATCCAGAGAGACCTCTCCTGTGGAAAACCTCTCTCCATTCCATTATTCCAGCAAGAGAGAATCTGAAGTTCCCTACAGAAAAGATGCCAAGAAATTCTGGGACCATTTCATGTTAAAGAAAAATTCAGCATCTGAAGAGGTTGTCCTGCCAATCAAGATCAATGAAATGCACCAAGAAAACTGCAGAACCCTGCCTTTTGCCCAGGTAAGAACAAGTATCCAAGATCAACAAATATGCCTTTCCCCTGTCTCTTGTAATCAGCAACTAAAGGGACATGGGTTATTTAAGTAACTTAGTCAAAGGCCTTCAGAACACTTGATCAAAAGTGGCTGAAAGACTCTGATGAAAAAGTTTAGTCTGATGAGGCAAACTGTTGAACTGCAGCACTGGAAAGCTGCAGACTCAATTTTTATAGAGTTATTTATTATTTTTATGCACAGATATTCAACATGGTCTAAGAAGGAAAGAAACTGACGAGTAATTATCCATTCAATAAATATATATCTCAACTGTTTGTACATCTGAATTATGACCTCTCTTTTAATATATACATATATGTATAGATATATGTGTGTGTGTGTGTGTGTGTGTGTGTGTGCATGCGTGCGTGCATATAGAAACTCTCAGAACAAGTATTTACAGGAAAAGCTGGTTGTTCTCTTACACCTAAGCAAGGATTGTTTTCTTCTGTATTAATTAGAAAACCAATACTTATGTCTAACTCTATGCTAAGAATTTCAGAGAACTGGTAAATTATCCCATGCATAGATGAAGCCATTCTGTCACATTGTAACATTAAGACAAGCAAACAGTATACGTAAAAGTGCTGTATTCCTTGTAAATCACCATCAATTCTCAGTGTTTCTGTAACCATGTAACCAATTCTCTGTCCTTTCTGTCAAGGACTATGTCTTTTCACATCCAAAACTAAATTTATTTCACACAGACATACATACATACAGATGTTGCCTAGAAACCTGTACTATTTGTTCTGAGAAGGAAAATGTGCAGTAGCTTTTTTGGGTTTTTTGTCCCTTTTTTTTTTTTTTTTTTTTTTTTTTTTTTTTTTTTTTTTTTTTTTTTGCTCATGCCTTCTAGCAAAGTCCATGGAGTAATTTCTGCATCAGAAACATTAAACTGCTTTCTGTTTCAGGGTGTTACTCATAACAACTGTGAGAAGGTGACAGTGCAGAATAATCTGTGTTTTGGAAAATGTAGTTCTTTTCATGTTCCTGGTTCAGAAGATCATCTTTATACCTTCTGTTCACGTTGCTTGCCCAGCAAGTTCTCCATGAAGCGCCTGGATCTCAACTGCACTGATTCTGTTCCAGTGGTGAAAGAAATCATGATTGTAGAAGAGTGTAAATGTGAAAGTCGGAAGATTAAAGACCCTGTGATTGGGACTCTACTGTCAGACTTTTATGAAAATATACATGAGCACAATTAACTTGCGCAAAGAACCTCTTAACTTGATCATAAGAATTTGCCAATGAAAAACAAGTTGACATCACTCCAGTACAAATAAACATTAAAAATGTAGACTTTCTACATGATTTCTGTTTCAACAATACCTTCACCTAAAGTGTAACAAATGTTTCCTTGCAGCTGTTAAGGAAAATGAGGTGAAATTACTGGGCATATATGTAAAGGTCTTTAACAAGGGAAAACTAAAAATTTTCCACCCTTCCTATCATTGTTTGTTGGATGCTAGTCAACAAAGACTGAATTAACATGATTTATCTGTGCAAAACCTGAATGTTGACTTGTTTTCTTTGCCTTTCCTTGTGAGGAGTGCCAATATAGCTCCATTGGCAACAAAGATGAGATTTTAGTCTATTCCCTACAAAAACGGGTCTACTTTTGCAGCAAGATAATGGCTGGAGAGTGTAAAACATAAATGGACATGAGGTACATAGAAAGCTGCAACTAGTTAATGTCATGCTGATTGAGCTCAATTGGAGTTCAGTTCTCATTGAACTAATATACCACACAATTTACACCAATAGATAATGGCAAGGGGTATTTTGCCATAGAAACCATTTGCTCTCTTTTCCACATGCCTGCATTCACTCTGTACCTTTATTTTTACTTAAAGTGTTCAACTGCAGAAAGAGAAAAAAAAGCCATACTCCTACAGAAAACATCACAGATAAATACAGTGTTGTTATGATTTAAATTCATTGTGGAAAGACAATGCACATTTTCCAGTCTGATGAATTTTTACATTGTTACTGAATCTAAGATAAAATTTAAATAATGTTCTCAACTCTTAGACTAAAGCAGAAAAGGCATTTATGTGATTGAAAATCTGAGGAGGGCTTTATCATTATAGCAATACCTTAACAACTTTACAGGAAGAGCTGAGAGAGCCCTGCTAGGAAGCACTAGAGTCTACTGCTAGGCAACACAGCAATAGTGATTATTAGCTGAACGACTGGCTTTCTTGCTCTCTCCAGCTGCTTCACCCTGGATTTCTCTTGCAGACCTGGCACACCAGACAGAGATCAACTTCCAGCAGAAGAGTTCAGCATATTTCTATGCCAGTTTTTTCAGTCCTCTGGAAATCTGCTCTCAGATCTGCGCTGCAGTTGTTAAACTGTCCAAGCTCTTTTTTAGGGTATTGGAAATCACTACTAACTTAGCTTATTCAAGGTCAAATTCTGTGACCCAAGGGCTGGGGTAAATGATTCCTTGTATTTGAACTGCAATGGAATTAGAAATAACTTAATGTTCTTTCAGAAAACATGTGCAGCATGGCTTTGAAGTTCAAGGCCCAAGTTGAATATTTACTAAAAATTTCATCTGAATTATATTCTGATACTGGATGTGAAGCTGTTTCCTTTTGCAGGTCACTTGCAGTGAATGAACTAAAGATTAGTATACAGCTACCTTTTATTACATATAAACCTGTTTTTAAATAATAAAAATTGTGTACTAAAACTCAAGCAAGTCTTCTCTCTATTCTTTTATATGAAGGACTGATGTGAAAACTATATATGGCTGTTTATATTCTATATATGATGCCATTCCAAGTAACTAGATATCAAGGTTTTATAATCCCTGAATTGTGTGTGAAAATTGGTGTACATTTTTAATCAAGCCTAAGGAAGAAACCCACAGCATTAAAGTTCACAAACCTTTTCTCTTTATTGATGATTTTCTTTAATCTGAAAAAAACTTGTGTTCTGAGATGTTTTACTCAGAATTTTTGACACATGTTTTAAAGCTGTCTGAATATATAAGAATGTTCATCCACTTTTTTTTTTTTGTTTTCTGAAATGCAAGTATGCATTTAGATTTGCAGGATACACCTGAAGGTAGGATCTACAAACACTCCCAGTAAAATCACGTCAATTAAAAAGAAAAATCTTCCAATCTTGTAATTTTGACAAAACTGATGGATATAGTATAAGTTTATCATGATGATGTCTGAATTGAAGCTATATTGTGGACTGCAAAGTATTCAGCCCAATTTTTAAAGCTTCTTCTCTGCGCTGAAGCATTACAGCAGTCAAAGAAAGCTATTCATGTAAGGAGTTTGCAGGATGAGATTCTTAGTGTGAATTTGCACAGCTTAAAAGTAGGTGAAAAGAGGTACTGACAGCTGTAGTAATTGCTAATTAGATTAGAGCTGTAGATTTTTTGGATGCATGTTTAATTAACTCAGCAATGACTGGTTGCATGTAATTAGCACAGTATTTTGCAAAATCAATCAATGTGTTAATTGGATCAGATTTCTCAGCGTTTAAAAAATCCAAATTAGGAATATAGTTTATCGAGGACCTAAAGAGATTTTGCTCTCTGGGCATAATGATTACCTCTACAAGCAGAACACTGCGGATTAGAAAGGTGAGGGGTGTGATCCGTATCACTATATGGATGCTTTCAGTAGTAACACAATAGCAACAGACCCTAGTTGTGTCTGCTCAGAGCTTGCATGCGTTCTGTAACGAAAGCTTTTCCAATGCAGCTATGCCGATAAGTGCTGCTAAGGTGATCTATTTTAGAGCACTTGTGCAAACCTACTTACAGAACAAGACCATAGTTGCAGAGCTCTCTGAAAATTCTAATCAGTTCCAAGCACAGTTTCTACACTTCTGCTCTTTTATTTGTCCCACTGTCTCTTTTTCAAATGGGTGTGCTTTGTGTAGAAAGTAAGTGAAGTGCTGTTTTTTTCCTACTCCTTTAGCAAAAGAAATCTTCAATCCATGCTATTCCTTTAAGTGTCAATTTAACACAACCAGCTTTAATGCCTGTAAATACATCAAATACCAGGTTTACATCAACTTTTATTGAATTCTGCACAACCATATATTCTAGGGAAAAGTCTCTGAAGCTGCACTTCACACTGTGCTTGGTACTTTTTTCACCGCCTATGAAACATTCACAACTAACCTCATGGCTCTCAGCTGACTAGCTTTTACTGGCAGGTGGTTAAATTGCTTGCAGTGCTTTCTCCTAAATTTACTCACTTGCTCCTTGCTGCAAGAGCAAAACAAGACTCCTTACTCAGGCAGAAGCTCTCTGCCAGCTGCATAATCATGTCTGGAATCATAATATGCTGAGCTTGAAGGGACACCCAAGGATCATTGAGTCCAACTCCTGAGCCTGCACAGGATATCCCCAAGAGTCACACCACGTGCCTGAGAGTGTTGTCCAAACACTTCTGGATCTGTCAGGCTGCTGCTGTGACCACTTCCCTGGGGAGCTGTCCCAGTGCCCATCCACCCTCTGGGGGAAGAAACTTTTCCTAATATCCAACTTCAACCTCTTCTCACACAGCTTCAGGCCATTCCCTTGGATCCTGTCAATGGTTACCACAGAGATGAATGTCTACCCCTCTCCCTTCCTTCACAAGGAAGTTGTCTTTCAAAATGAGGTCTCCGTCAGTCTCCTCAGTCAGGCTGAACAGACAAGTGACCTCAGCTGTTTCTCATAACGGCTCCTTCCCTCCAAGACCCTTCACTATTTTCACTGGCTTCTTTTGGATGATCTCTAATAACTTAGTATTTTTCTCATATTCAGCCAAGCAAACCAGCCCTCAGCACTGAAGGTGAGGCTGTCCCAGCTCAGGGCAGAGCAGGACAATCCCCTCCCTTGCCTGGCTGGCCATGCTGTCCCTGGTGCCCCTCAGGACAGGGTTGGCCCTCCTGGCTGCCAGGGCACTGCTGACTCAGGTTCAGCTTTTCATTGACCAGGACCCCCAGGCCCCCTTTCCATGGCACTGCTTTCTCTTGTTGAACTTCATATGGTTGGTGATTGCCCAGACCCCTGATTTGTCAAGGCCTCCCTGCAGGGCCTCCCTGCCTTCAAGGGCATCAACTCCTCTTGGTTTTGTATCACCTGGGAACTTGCTTAGTACCCCTTCCAGTCCTACGTCCAAGTTATTTATGAAGATGCTGAAGAGCACTGGGCTGAGGATGCAGCCCTGTGGAACCCCACCAGTGACAGGTCCCCAGCCTGATGTCACCCCATTCACTGTAACCCCTTGTGCCTGTGAGTCAGGTGCTCACCCATCCCATGAAGTGTTTATCCAGCTGTGTGCTGGACATTTTGTCCAGAAGGATCCTGTGAGAGACAGCATCAATAGCTTTGCTGAAGCCAAAAAAGATTACATCAACTGTCTCTCCTTGGTCACCTGTGTGTGTTACCTTGTCATAAAAAGAAATCAGGTTTGATAAGCAGCACTGTCTCCTCATGAAGCCATGCTGGCTGTGACCAATGACTGTGTTGTCCTTCAGGAGTATTCCAATGCCCCTCAGAAAAATCACCATAACTTTACCAGGCACTGAAGTGAGATCGACAGGACCCTGAGGTTTCTGTCTTCTGCAAGGTAAGTTCTTTGTCTTGCCCTTCTTAAAAACCAGACAATGTTCTCCAGCTTCCAGTCAGTTGGGACTGCTCTGGATTCCCAAGACCACTCAAAAATCATTGAGAGAGGCTCTGCAATGACATCGGCTACCTCTGTGAGGATTTTCAAATGAATCCCATCTCATAGATTTGCAGGGCTCCATCTGGAGCAGCAGATCCTGCACAATGTACTCAGAAGTATCTGCTGTGCCAGATGGTGCATTTCTAAGAGGTGTGGAACTGGGGCTACTTCGGGTCCTCCATCAGACACTTTACCAGTAGAAACAGGAAACACTGGTAATGAATTATAAATATTTTGCATTTTTGGTTGTCCTAAACCTAATTCCTTGAATATCTGGTATGTAACCACCAACTTCAGCTCACCTGAAATCATTCCCTGACAGCTGTGCACAATCCTTCTGCTCAAGTGAGAAAGAATAGGGATGAAAAGACTCTGTAGATGGCCCCAATGCAAGAATATTGAAAAAAGGTTAACTATCCTTATTGAGAACAAAATTGTCCTGTTTAGAGCACCTCAGGCTCCATGGCATCAGCAAACTCTATTTTCACTTGAAAATTAAAATTTAACCAGAAGGTAAATACTACTACTACTACTGATTTAACAATTATAATGGCAATGATAATAACAATAATAATAACAATTATAAAAATAATTATGATAATTACAGCAATAAGAAATAAAAAAGGACAAGCCCGATGCTTCTCTAAGGGTTTTTCTGAGGCATTTTCATTTTTCCTTGTTTAACTACTGCTTTTACCAGTCATTTAATCTGACATTCTGCTGGTGGCTGCAGCCCACAGTCAGAGTGTTCAAACTGAGCTGGCATGTACCTAAGCTGCCTTCTGAACAAGGCAGTATCTGCTGAAGCTTTTTCAAACTCACCTCACTGAGGATATGTGGAACATTCAAGCAGTCTGTTGCCCTGCCTGGTGCTTAGACAGCAACTCTTGGAGGAAGAGAGTCATTAGAAGAACTAATACTAGGACATCTGCAGATGGACACTATCTAAGCAGAACTCCTACACCACTGAAGATGAAAATTAACCCCCTAAATCAGAGTGCCTGTCTACCTTAGCGCTCCCTTAATCTATCTGGGCTGCAGGATCAGGAGATTTCACCATGTCTACAATTGAGGCAGGCAGATTAGAAAACATACCTTGTCTTTGATTTTTCTGGCTATTAAGTAAAAGAGAAAATGGAGCCTGAGACACATTTTCCTTTAACATCAACAGCCTCATCCTCAATATGTCACATAGTGATATGTGGGCCACAACAGGTTTTGTTTCAGTATGCTGTTTCTCTGACACAGACTTTTTTCTACATGATGTAGATCTTCATGACTTCAAGAATTCTGCTCCCATTTTAGAGTTTACAACTGTATTCTATGTATGTTACCAAGGTTTACAAGTGAGCAGCGCAGTGCTGCTGCAGAAATGTGGAAGCAACAAATTTTTGAAGGACCCAGGAAACTGAGTACTGCTGAGAAGGCTGACTTCTCAGTTCAGTATGTATCTATGCACAAAAAATGTCCTTCCTGCATGTGGTCAAGGGGCACAGTTGGGCTAAAAATGAATCCTGGATAACAGCCTCAAGAAGGCAAGGGGCTTGTAATCTGTAAGAATCGTGGGAGTCACAGTGCACACCTCTTTCTTGCATGTGTTCCCCATAACAGAGCCTCAGCTGTTACTGCACATGGCTTGATTTTAGCAGGCTGATTTAATATTTACAGAGTGCCAATAAAATTTATAGGATGACAGCTGGTGGCTCCTGTGCTAATTTATAAACAGCAACAACAACACAACACCGACATCAGAAAATCCAAGAGGAATTCTATGCCATTGTGCAATATTCAGCATTGAAGAAGGTGAATAATTTTGCATACTTCTAATGATCTTTCTGTAATGCATCTATATTGGATTTTATTTAAATCCATATTATGCAAAGCTAGGACTCCCATAGGTATGTTTTCCCACACAGAATGTAGTTAATCACAAAGACTCATTATCTATCTATCTAGATTTGATAACCTGGCAAAAGAGTCAGATAATATCTCCAGGTCAAGACTTTTCAGTTGGGAAGTCCAGCACACAACTGCCTGCTTTTCCTCCTGCAAAGTGCTTTCTCAAAAAAAAAAAAAAAAAAAATTAACAAAAGGGGAATGCTGTGCTATGACTAAAAGAAAAGACCACTACCCTTGTTCCATAACCTAGGTTTACATCCCATTCCTGAATAGAAAAAAATATAACCTGCCTGGCAGGACTACAGGTCTAAAGACTGGCCATTATCAGTGTACCACAGCCAAAATGCAAATGCTTGGTATTCAAAGGGAAGACAATATTACTGACTGATTCTTTTTCATTCCATATGAAATCACACTATTATTCTTTTCTTATATTTCCATTTTACTTCCCAAGAACATGGTTTTCTTTAAATTTCTTGATTGTTTTGTTTCGGGTTTTTTTCCCCATTGAAATGAATTCTTCAGTGAAAAATTTTCACAGCTTATTAGGTCTTTTATATATAGACATAAATATATATATATATGAAATTTGTCATTGAATAGAGCCAGAGGCTGTTTTTTGTTATTTTTAAATATTTATAAAAGAACAACTTCAGTTTTTCTTTTCCCCTTTATAACAGACATATTAACAGTCCAATTAATAAGTCTATTATTTTCAGTGTTACCTGCTCCTACTGACATATACAGATTGTTCTGAAAGAATTGATTTTTTCTGACCTGATCTTCTCTGAACCTGGAACATGCTTCTTCCTTCTTCCAGACAACCTCCAGTTTCTGCTACAAATAGAGCAATTTTAGATTGAAATGTTAACAATTGCCCTGTGTAATATTTTTTTAATTTTTATTTGTCTTGTTGTTGTTGGGTTTTATTTGTTTTTTTTTCCCCCCGGAATAATCGTGTTATGATTAAGTTTTAGGAAGAATCTGATCAGTAATAAAGGTGAGTTTTCGGCATTGGTAGTCTTCACAACATTACTCTTCATCTATTTCATCCATCATTGTGAAGGAAAACTGCTCCAGGGTAAGAGCCCATCAATTTACAGTGGGAACTATGCCATTCAGACAGATGGGGTACCTTTAGATAGCCCAAAGATCATATATGTTCATCAGCAATGGGTGCTCGAGGCATGATTCCCAGCTGGGAACACTGAAAATTTTGTATGTTACAAGCTGTCGGTGGCTCTTACCCAAAGGTAATCCTTTGCAGGTCTGAATTATCTTTTTAAAATGTTGACTGGCTTCTGCGGACAGGTAAGGGTTCTATGTGAGCAAGGGGCACAGCACAGCAGGCGACCTGAATGTCATAAAATGTTCCAGCTGGTCTGAGCTGATTGAGGGGAGAGGCAAGGATGCAAAGCACAGAATTACAAGAGTAGTTCTTCCTTCATGAGCATGAAGAAGTTGTGTTTAACAAATGGTTGTGTTTAACAAATGGTTCTTATCACTTTCATGCATTTATACACAACATGATTTGACCACGCACCACATTCATGCCGCTATTCTGGAAAACAGCAATAAATCTGCGGTGTCACCATCCAGCAGACTCTTTCTTGATTTAGGTGTCCCGGGAGTTGGTCTTGCTACAACCACCAATGCCAGATAACAGCAGGGTTTTGCTAGAGGTGTTGAAACTACTGGGATTCTGACGTTATCTTCATAGTCCAGAGGCATTTTTCTTCTTCATGGGTGGCTTTATGATTCTGAGAGACGAGACAGAATATAAGAGGTCCTTATCTGCAAGGTGGGGGTGTCCTCCTCCTTGCAGTGGGCTGGGGCCTTTCACTTACCCCGTGAAACCAAGGTTATGTGCTATACAAGGTAATGCAAGTCTCTCTTAATAAAGCTACTGTTATTTTATACTATTAGCTTCAAGCTATGAGGCCTAGCTGGGGCAGCTGCCAGATTCTCCCAGGAGCAGCCTGGAGACTGAGGAAGAGGCCTTGTCTGCAGGGCTCATTTTTCACAGGGATTGCAAAGGGACGCTGCAAAAATGAAAAACGGAAAAGGCTCCTGCTGACTGAAGTCTTTGCTCAGGAACGAGCAAGTGACAGCGAGCTCCAACCTTGGGGAAATGCGGCTCGTCGGGTTTCCCACCGGGCTGGGCAGACCACCCCTCCAGAGCGGCTCCTCCGGCGCTGCACACGCTCAGCACACAGACCCCTGCCGTGCCGGCCGTGCGCCCGCCCCCCGCACAAGAGACCAGACGCCCACGCCCCTCGGCCGTGAGGGGGGCAGCCGGTTCGGCTCGGGCGGGTTCGAAGGGCGGCTCTGCCGGCGCCGCACCCTCCCTGAGGGGCGCGGTCCCGCCCGCCGAGGCGCTCCGAGCGCGCACGCGCGGCTGGAGCGGCGGAAGCCCACGGTTGGTTCCGCCGCGTGCCCGGGCGGGGGGCGGCGCGCGCGACCCCCGCTGGCCCGGGAGCGGCGCCGCGGGCGGGCCGGGCCGGGCCGGGCCGGGCCGGGCGGGAGGGAGGGGCGGGGGCGGAGGCACTGGCACCCCCTCGGGCACGGCCCCGCCACGGCGGGCATGCTCCGGCGGGGCTTCCTCCGTCGCTGCACCTCCCCTCCAGCGTTGCTGTTGTCTGTGCCGGGAGTTGGGTAGGGAAGCCCTGGGCAGAACTGCCGGGTGTCTCCCCAGCTGTGAAGTCAGGAAGTGGTGCTGTCGCTTTTATGCCGGTGCAGGGTGCTGGTTGCCCTGTAAAGCAGGAGGAGGGTGTTCGGTGATACTGAGGTGGTAGTAGGAGAGGCACGAGGTTTGATTAGCTGTGTGTTCAGCGGCGCGGCACAAGGAAATGCAATAGTCTTGGCGTCCCTTGGTTTCGCACTTTCATTTCCCGGCTCTCGCAGTTAAGTGAGGTGATACAGCAGGTCTTCGCCTCAGACTGATGATCCAAACAGTAATGGTCTTACAGTAACGTGCATTATCTGTCTACAAGTGGCTGTTTGGTCAGCAGTGGGTGAAGATAGATTTGATGGGCTTGTGATAAAGAGGGTTAGGTGTGCGTATGTGAATGTCAAGCCACATCCCTGTCCAAGCCCAAGTGACATTTTTTATAAATGAAGTAGTTGTTTACAGGTATGCTTTGCTAGATCCTGTCTATGAAAAGTAACTGGGTGGGAATGTCTTGCCTATCTCAACAAACCTGTCAACAGCCACCTAGCAACTGCTTTGTGCCAAGGTCTCTGCTGCAACCATCCATTCTATAAACACGAGAAATGCCAGGTGTGTGGGGGTTTGTCATAGCACAAATATGCTGTTGCTTATGTTAACTGGCCATTCAGATACCTATTTTGTTTTGTTAAACGTAAGTGTTGCAAGAAGCTTAATGGCAGTTCTACTCTGACACGTGACATCCTTAAAATCTGGTTTGTAAAATAAATTCAGTTGATTGGTTCAAGTCCACCTTGTTTATTCCCATTAAAGTGTATTTTTTGTTTTAGTGTCACTAATCTTTGGCAGTAATTATTTAGATTTCAGGAAGGTCACTGGTGTGAAAATGCAGCGGGATCCAGAAATTAGGGAGGTCTGTTGATTGTTGTTGTCTTGCCCTAGTTATCACAAATATTATGAGAAGTGGGCTCTCTTGTGTTTCTACTCTCTGTTCTTTTTTCTGACTTGCTTAGGATACAGCCTTTTTAGAAAGTAGTGTTTCTTCCACTCTCAAAATATGTATTATGGTGCATAGTATTGTTAAGTTTGTGTGGAGTCTTAAAATTGTCTTTCATGGCAAGCAATACGATGTTACTGATCTGTGTTGTTCTCTACTTGTTTAAAGACTTGTGAAAAAAGTCCTTAAAAGAAGTCCTTGACTTCTGCAAGTCAAATTTCAGAAGTCATACTTTTCTTAAGAAGCAGGGCTACAGTGAGGCACAGTTTCTAGTTGCATATCAGTGCAACTCCCATGAATGTGCGAGAAACAGGATGTCCCCAGAGCTGACTGTTGTGCTTCTTAGGCTGAGAAATTGAGTACTGCTCTTGTTGGGTGTGTTTATGAAATACAGTTTCTAAAAATGTTTTGGGACATTCTTGATGCAAAATGGTATACTTTTTATTTTTCTAAAGTTGCATTCAAATGAGTCTATTAAAGCAATTTATATTTTACCTTAACATTTCTGGTTAGCACAAAACTTTCTCATTTCTTGCAACTGACTTTTCACCTGCCTTACTCATTCTGTGGTCTTAGTATTCTGTGGATGTCACATGAAGAGTCATATTGCAGGTGATTGTAGTGAACAAAATACTGAGTTTATGATATCATTGATGGAACTGTGCAGAAAGAAAAGGGTTAGGGAAAAATGCTGCCCACGCATCCTGTAATAAAGGTATTTTTTTTGGAAAGGCAAGAAAATTCCCCATAATGTAGGAAAGACAGTCATGTTTTAGTGCAGCTGAAGCTTTTCATAGGCACAGCTCCTGTTGGCTTTCAAATTATTTGTATTTGAGTTATTTATTTAGAAGAAATAGCTATAAGTTAGGGCACAAGGGAAGAAAACCACAAAAGCTCTAACATTAGTGCTCTGTATTTTTTCCTAAACTATTTAATTGGAAAATTACTTTGCTTGGAGAATTTCATTGCTTGTGTGAATCCTGAATGTATGCAGATATAAATCACTTAATTGTTTCTCTCCATTTATTTGTTGTTAACCTTCTCATAGAGTTTTTTCTTTGCATATTGTAGTTTTTCTGATCAGAAACTATGAATTTTGAAGAACAAAATTATATGAGATCAGTCATCTCTTTCTTTTGGCACTGTATTTGAAAGAGTAATACATTCACTTTGTTTGTGATTTAAATTTTAATCTAGTACTTCCTTCCTCGTTATGAGATTTTGAAGCTCGTACTTTTTCTTTATTCCTCACACTTTATATATTTATGCATGGTACATAAACCAAGGGAAAGAGGGGAAAAAAATCACTTTGCCAGAGTAAGTCAATATATTGACATAATTTATTTGCTATTGCTGCTGAAGTATAATGAAAAATATAAAACTTAATTTACGATTATAGGAAACAGGAAACAAATGTGTTTAACTGAAACAGATTGGCAGTACTGCTGTTTTACACAGACATTTCTCTTTTAAAAAAATATTAGACTTTTGAAATGGCCTAGAACTGAGATTTGAGAAATTCTAGTTAGAAGTAACGTGTTTGTTTGGAGACAGCTCTACTCAGCAAGGTGGGGTTTGAAAACCAAAATAGAAAGTAACCTGTTACATGCTGCCTTTCAAACAAATGATAATGGTTGTTTGCATATCACACTTTCAGGAGATAGAGAAGACAGATGAAAAATCACCCTGTCTTGAGAGTGATGTCTGCATTTGTGTAGTTCTTGCTTAATTCTGGATTTTGCCATCCAAGGTATGGTATTGAGCATGGCTGAGGTTTGTTTTGGTTTTCTAATTATAAAAGTGAATATGGTCATGCAGGCAAAAGTAAGTTACTTAGAGATAAAAATTTGGGATGTATTTTCTTGATAGGCATTCTTACTGTTTGCTCCTGAATCCCTCTCACTGCTTATTGCTCACACATGGTACAAGTAGGTCACTCAGGAGCAAGTATTTAATTAATTATATCTCTGTTTTGTTTGTTGTGCTGTTATTCTGAGGAAGTGCTGTGAAGTCATGGAATCTCTGCTGCTCTAGTAAGATGGAAAACAGATGGATTCCTCAGTGGTCAGCAGTGTTTCTAGCTGCATTTGGTTTTTTGGCATCTATATTTCTGTTAGTCTGCATGATTTTCCCTTTGCAAATTCATGGTGGTTACTCCCAGTCCCCTTCTTGTCCTTCATGTGTTTGAAAGTAGTTTCCAGGATTGTTTCCTTCACCTTCCCAGGGACCAGCGTGAGGCTAGTAGGCCTTTAGTTGCCTGGCTCCTCCTTCTTGTCCTTGAAAACAGGATTTTCATTGACACTTGTTTTCTTGAGTCTTCTGGAATGTTACCCATCAGCATAAAACTTCCAAACTTAGTTGAGAATGACTTCACAATTACAAAACCAGCTCTCTCAGCGCTCAGATTGGCACCTCAGCAGGTCACATGGAAGTGACAGGTCCAGTTCACTTACAAATTTGTTAATCTGATCCTCCCTCACTCAGAGTAAGTGTTTTGTTTTCTACACTTTCCCATAGGTCTCAGGGACCTGGAATTCCAGAAGGCAGGTCTTAACCATGAAAGAGCAAAATAAACAAGGTGCTTTGACATTTTTGTATGATTTTGATACTTTTGGCAGCAGGCTGGCGTTTCCTCTCTAGCCTTCGTTATGCTGCTCATGAACCTGTACAAATCTCTCTTGGAATTTCATATCTCTCACCAGATTCAGCTCTAGGAGGACCTTGGTTTTCCCAACTCTATCCTTGTGCACCTAAGTGGTGTTCCTGTGTCAGTTGTGCACGCACACTTGGTGCAGTCCCACTTCGCCTTGGTTTGGTTGGTTATAAGATCTCTGTTTTCCCCATCATCCTGCATCCTTTGCTTGTGAAATGTGACCACCAGCTTCCTCTATCATCATTCTTTGTTTAAGCGTTCGCCAAGCTGATTAACCAGCCTCTTGGCAAAGATGCTCTCACCCATGTAATTTCAGGTGGGTCTTGTTCCCCTTCACCCTAAGTGTTTGAGCTTTATAGGAGGTTCTATGGATGTAAATGCTGCACAACCACTTGCTCATTTGCAGGATCTGTCTGCTTCTCCTCAAGTTCTTCCCCTTCATCAGCAGCATGAATGAGATACCACTTGTCCACTAGACTTTGGCCAACATCCTGTTAACTGTGTAGTCATGCTTGGTGAACTCCTGGTCTCCCCTGGCTGTGTCCATGGTGCCCGAATGGAAGAGCAGCTAAGGGTAATAGACTGAGGGCCAGACTGCTACCAGCCTCAGTAGCAGTCAGTCTATGGTATCCAGGACCCGTGCCCCTGGCAAGCAGCATACTTTGCCAGGTGACACGTTGGGCCAGCAGAGGTGTCTTTGTCCCAGAAGCAGGGACCCGTTGCTGTTCCTTACCCCATGCTGTTCCTCATACCCAGTATGGGTGTTGCTGCAGGACTCAGGCACAGATGGCTCAGAGGATTTCTTGGAGAGAGCTTGCTGTCCATGTGTGCTGCCAGGGCTCAGAACCTGCTCTGTAGATCCGAGCTGCGGGCAGAACAGGAGCTGTCCTCCTGGTGCTGGAGCTCAGAGGCTTGACATGTCTGGCTTGACAAGCTGAGACTCTATTTGCTTCTCCTCTTGTGGTGGGGGTTTCTGTGGCTGCAAGAACTTGGTAGGGATCTGTATGATACTTGAATGGGAACACTGTTACGTTAGAAAATAACCAGCAAAGGGTGATTGTAAATAACACAAAGGAGAAGTGTGGAAAAATGGCAGCTTGTTTGAGCCTGAATTTGATTAGACATCTAAAAGAAGAAGAAAGGAAGACAATGAAATTTGTGAATAGTATTAAGTAAATTTTGAATGCATTTGAGGACAGTCAAACGTGAAACAAGTAAGCAAAACCCTTGGAAACAGAGATGTTTGATAAACAAAATTTTAGTGGAACAAGTAGGAGCTGAAAGGAATGGAAGGAAACCATCAGAAATGGAACAAGATTCCTGAAGCCCAGAAACTGGGCAAATTAACGGGTAAGAGAGTAGATTGGGATTATGTGTGCATTGCAGTAATAAAATATGTGTATGAAAGTAGTCTGACAAAAAAATAACAGTAATAATCCCTTCCATCATAGTTGTGCTGGATAGTGGTTAGGACTTAGTGCTGTGTTATTGAGATTGGTTTATGAAGTTCAGAAGTTCACATTGTAGGACTTGGTGAGGTTTCTGCAGTCTAAAACCAAAAGGAAATCAGCCCACTAAAGTGTAAAGATGGAAACCTTGATGTTTTAAATGTGATTAATAGAAAATGTTCTATTGTGTGATGTTTTTAATAATCTGTGTGAAAGATGTCAGGGTAATTACTCCTTTCTCCTTTGGTTTGCTGTTAATGTCACGAAGGACGTTTTTTAAGCGACGAAACCCTGAATTCTTAGTGATACTTTTGACTATTTTAGCATAAAATCTTTAAGAAAACAATCATGAAATACAGGGGAGACTGCAATAGATAGGTGGGGTGAATCTTTGTGGAACATAAATACTTCCCTATATTTTTTACTTGCTTTACAGCCTTTTTACTTAGATGGAAGAGTTTTCTTTGCTGCTGCCACCTGACTGACAGTTGCTGTTTTACCTATTGCTTAATAGTTTTCCCAGGTAGTGGTTTGACTTGCATCTTGGTGATAAATGTTGCTTCTTGGCCAGATATATCTAATTAATGAATTCGTAAAATGTTTTGCATGGTGCTCAAAAAATGTATGTGAAATGTTTTTTAAGTTTTTATGTAATTCCTTAAATCAACAGTTGATAGGTTTTTTTCTTTCTTACTTGAATGTACAAATTTGAATGTATGAACTGTATAGGTTGCACTATACTACTTAATTTGCTCTTTTTTAAAAAAAATATTTTTTATTTATCTCTAGGATTATTGTCTTGGGTCGTGACAATTTATTATCTGTTTATGTTCAATGGGGCTACGGATTCACTTTGTGGTTGACCCTCAGGGTTGGTGCTGCATGGGCCTAATTATCTTTGTCTGGCTGTACAATACAATCTTCATCCCAAAAGCCATCCTTTTTCCTCATTATGAAGAGGGAAATATTTCAGTTGTGGCAGTTTTGTGTAAGTAATTTTAACTTTTTTCTACTACTAAAATAATGCTTCTACTTAATGTACATTAAAAAAATCCTATCAGAAAATAAAAATTAGGGTGAAAGTAAAGACAAAAGGTAAGATAAAGGGTAAATGTAGTGGATGTGTCTTATGTTTTTGTGTTCTGAGAAGCTGCAGCACTTTATTTTGGGGGTGTTGTTGTAGAACTTGTTTTTGTGGAAACTGGTGAAAAGGCTGAATGTAGCTTTCAGGTCCTATACTTAGAACTTGTTGACAGGATTTCAGGTTCACATCTGTGAGTGCCTGTCAGAATTTGGTGCGATAGTAGTGATGACTGGCAACAAGCTAAGTTTTGTTAATTTTGTCATATGTCCCTGTGTGGGTTAGCTCGTACAGGTTTGGCTCATAGGTTTGCTGGGGAAAAGTCTTGAATTATGGCTGGAAGAAACTTCAAGGTGAAGATGCACTGTTGGGAATATCTTCCATATGGGGGCTTTGAGGTGTGATATGATTGGTGTTTGTGTGGTAAGATGATGGAGGAATTTCTGAAAAACAGTAGTATGGTCAAAGTAGCACCTGCTGGTGCTGTCAGAACTGTTTACTACTTTTTTCACTCTATTTATTGGGGAGTTCCTAATGTTGTGTACTTAATATCAAAAATATATCTGGAATTGAATGAGGAGATTGAGTGTTTTCCAGCTCAATTCTGGAGCATCTGTATTTTTTGATACAGTGTACTTTGCATGTATGAAAAAGTCTAACAAATGCTTATTTATTTTTTTAGGTTATTACTTCTGCTCAGTGTTTTGTATAGCTTCATTATTTAGAGCCTCAGTAGCAGATCCAGGAAAACTACCTGAAAATCCAGAAATACCAATTACAGGTACATTAACTTGATTCTATATAATTGAATGAAAGTTATTTTAATAGCCTCAAAATAATTAGGAATACATTTGTGTTTGTGAGACTTATTGCAAACCATGATCTGTCCTTGCTGAATAAAGTTAATATGTCACTGTTTTAAAGTTGTAAATTTCTAGCACTTTTCCTTGTGTAGTTTCAAAACTTCTTTTTCTTAAACTTGTATTCTACCAGAAATTCTACCATTCTTCAGTTATGTAGGACCTTCTGCTAGAAAATTTTTCCACAGGCAGATTTTTTTTTTGCATTCTAGACTTTCAAACATTATGCATATACTACTAACTTGATAATATTTAATGAAAAATGTTTATAGATAGCTAGCTATTTTAATTCTATATCTTTGGTCTTAGTAAATTTATATGATGTTGAAAATGGTGTTGGAAGGTAGTCCTATGCTGGTTTTTACCTGTGTATTTTTTGCTGTTTTTTTTCCAGAGTCTTATGATTGTATGGACTGTTAACAAAAAACCTAAACCATGGTGCTAGTTACACTGCATTTGTATAAAGTAGTGACTTAAAATTTCTGTCCTTGCAAATTTATCCCACAATTCCTGTATGGTATCCAGTGCTCCAGAAGTTGGAGGAAATTTAAAACCTTAATGATTCTCCACAGAAAAGTACAGTATTTTTATGAACTGTTGGGAGCTACTATCTAATGCATAGAGCTTTTACTTAGGAGTTTAGAATGGAGTAGGGCTGTTAAACGGCATGAGCTTTGTCACATTAACAGATAACACTTCATGAATGAAGAAAATGTGTCCCATCCAGTGAGGCTGAATGCTTCAGTCTTGTCTTCAGATATGGTGAATGCCCAGAATAAAATTTTGTTCTCTT
This sequence comes from Ammospiza caudacuta, assembly GCF_027887145.1. Classification (NCBI taxonomy): domain Eukaryota; kingdom Metazoa; phylum Chordata; class Aves; order Passeriformes; family Passerellidae; genus Ammospiza; species Ammospiza caudacuta. The sequence goes on from NC_080632.1 coordinate 37,146,185, forward strand.
TTCCTGATGTTACTGAAAATCTAGGATGATGTGTTTGGAGACATGATCGTTTTAGCCTTAGTGCTGATGATATGATGTGCATGAAGTAGACAGTTTATTGTAGAAAGGAGTGTATCTCCCTGGGATTCAGATGTGTCACCACTAATTGCAAAAAATCTCATCCCAGTGTTCTTTCTGCTTCTGGCAGCTGATCCTTTGATCCAGTAAAACATCAGGTGTTTCAGACTTGAGTTCTGGAGTCAGCAGTTTTGCTGCAGGGGGAGCAACATGGATTTTGCAACCTGAGCTGGAGAATGGAGATCCTCACTAGTTACAGACAGTTACATTTATACTGGAGTTTTCATTTACTATCAAAGTACCAGGAGCAGTGAAAATTCCCTTTGTATACAAAGAGTTTTTTCTAATGTAAGGTGTCTCTTTGCATAGATCCCCAAACTTTTGATGCTCCATTCAGTCCATACGGCAGTCATACTTAATAAGTACTTCTGAAGGTGAAATGTTTAGGCTAGGTCACGACTTTTATATTTTGATTTGGTGCCTGATATATCAGAGTATTGTAGTTTTGGAGGTAGTGCTTCAATTGTCTGGTGTGCGCTAGGCTGACAGGAGGATACATTTTTACACAGTGTAAATTGTGTTAAAAATGAGTTGGGGTGTTTCTGAACTCTTCTGGTATCTACCCTATTAGTGAGTGACACCTTTGTGACACTGGATTTATGCAAACAGATTGTAAATCAGTTTCCATCTGTCATTATTACTTGGTTAATGATCTCAGATATTGGGTTTCTTTACTTCCAGTGTCCAAATGTTATTTTGCAGGTAGAAAGACCAGATTAGAGCTGCCTGGAGGTGTCTCAGAAGTGCTAAATATAACTTTATTTTGTTTACATTGGGACAGTGTTTTACAGTATAAAATTTCAGAATGTCCTACTGTAAATATGAAGCTTTTTTTCCCTTTTTTTCCCTCTGTCCCTGAGATATGAGAAATTTTTGTGCCTCAAAAAAGATTGTTTAGGTAGAAACAATTTGAACAGTCAAAGTATTTCTCAGTCATCCACCTGTTTTCCTTAAAGACAGAAAATATATGCTTTTGTGACTGGAAGTATTTCAGTGTTAATCTTACTGTTTCCCATGTGAAGATGAAATTTTTGAACATATAATTTGAATTCTGCTTTTCAAAGAATTCCTCTAATTTGGATGGTGCATTTGAGATAAATAATAGCCAAGCTGAGCAATCGTACTCCTGGTAGCTTCAGCTACTCAGTATCTCTGGATATTAGCTTTTAAAGAATCTCACATTAGTAATTTAAAAATAGTATATATTTGTATATACAACCCTAATCTCTATCTCTTTCTTTGCATGTCTTATATGTAAAATTGCATGTGGTGATATGCATGTTATTAAAATGCTTTGAGATGGAAGATGCTCCTGAAGTGTTCACTGTGTGTCATCTTTTAGTTAGCTAGCAGTATTTCCTCAGGGGGTACTGGAACAGCAGTGAGATTGTATCCTGATTGTGTCTAGCAGATAATTTTTTTCACAGTAGAAATGTAAGGAAATAATTGAGTTACAGTCTTCCTTGTCTGAGTAACAGGTTTGTTCTGTAATAATTACTTTGTAGAAATTTATAGGAAGAGAGGGCATTTTGGAGATGGAAACTGGCATAGAGTAGCAGTAATATCTTCCAGTTTAATTAAGGTCACAGTGGGAAAAAGCTTTTTATGTGGTGCTTATCCTTCTCAGATCATAGTAAGATTTGTTTTTTTAATTAGAGTTACAAACATACAGATTTATTATGAGTACGCATTGATTAACTGAGTTTAAAATCTCTCTAATGTGTCTTTACATTTTCACCTAGAGCGAGAGCATTGGGAGTTATGTAACAAGTGCAATATGATGAGACCAAAGCGTTCACACCATTGCAGTCGCTGTGGACATTGTGTGAGGAGGATGGATCACCACTGTCCATGGTAAAATCAGGACATTTCTTCTAATTATCTACTGTTTTAGTGAATAATTCTGAAATTTGTGGTCTTGACTGCTGCTCATTTTTCCTGTGTTTTTCCCCGTAGTGCTTAATCATTTAGGCATATAAAGCAAGGAAGTAATACATTTGAACTTTCCTATACCTACCAGTAAAAATCAGAGTAAGTGAAAATAAACATTTTTGAAAGAAATTCTGAGTTATAATTTTTACAAGACAAACCGCAGAGTACAGAAATGACGCCAGGATTCTCTTACATTGGTTTAGCCATTGTTCAAACTACCTTTTTTTGTCAAGTTTTTCTACTTCAGAGAATACCACTAGTATAGTGCTTTTGTCACTCTGGTTTAGCTTGTTGTCTGTGCCAATGCTTGTATGAATTTGCATCCATGTAACTTTTGATCTTGTACTTAATACAGATAGAATCCTTGTGTTTCCTTTACACTTTTCATGTTGGAATATGCAGGAGTTTCTGAGTATGGATGCCTCTATTGTCTTCTGTGCCTTTGGTTAATTTTTAAGTCATATTTCTTTGTTACTGGGTTAGCCTGTGATCACATTTATTTTAAAACATTTGTTTGTGTTTTTGCACTCTTGTAGTTTACAACCTCTGAAATGTATTGAGTAGCAGAAGATAAGACATATTACTGTGAAATTTCACTGACTTTCAAAAAATAATTTTATTACTAGATTTTTACTTCAAGTTGCAGCAGTATCTTTGCTGTATAAAAATACAGAGAACTGTGTCTCCTGTTCTAAGTGATCTCAGTAGTGCAATCTGTGCTTTAAGTTGTGGTGCAAGGGATCCAGTAGTTTGCTCCTTAAGAAATCATAAAGTTTTCTATTCACAGTATCATAACTTTAGTATTTGTATTTCTGTTTTTATATATGCATGCTTTGTTTCTCTACAGGATTAATAATTGTGTTGGTGAAGACAATCACTGGCTGTTTTTGCAGCTGTGTTTCTACACCCAGATCCTTAGTTCCTATACACTGATACTTGAATTCTGCCATTACTACTACTTTTTGCCTCTGAAAAAAGAAAACTCGGTAAGAACCTGTTTTCTCTGTGAAGGGAACAAGTAGTATTGCAATGTAGTTTGTGTTGGCTTTTAGTTACTGCACATTTTTGGTAGCTCAGTTTCACTCTTAGTGAAGAGAGTTCAACTAGCTGAATGTTATTAAGTAAGCAAACTGATTTACAGTAAGTAACAAAATATTTTTATGAAAGGGCATATGAGTTCTTTGTGTTAAAAGCACAACATTAGTTCTCTTAGGAATATAGGAAAGGAGGGAAGAACCAATTAGCTTTCTTTGGAAGTGCTTATCAGTACTGGAAAGAGTTAAGGTAACTACTTTACTTTAGATGTATTAAATTCTCCTTTTACTTTTTCCAAAGTAGATTTATGCAGAATATATAGCTATCCTAATATCATGTTTTAAATAGCTGATACTGCTTTTTTAAGAAAGAAGAACACGTGATCATTCTGCTAGGGGAAAAATATACATTGGTTTTGTAGCAGTATTTTCTGTTGCTTTGAAAAGGTTGTGTGGGTTAAGGGAGAATTAACTTTGGTTTGTTTCATGTGGTCTAACCAACTGAAGTAGAGTAAAAAATCAAGGACTTCCTTCCCCTATGAAACTTACATTGTAGAGCTGCTATCTGGTGCTCATTTATGCCTATTATCTGTAGTATTCAGAATATTGAAGATGGTTGCTTGAAATTTGCTCAGTACTTGAAAGTTCTTTCTTTATAAGAAAACTGTTATACTATCTTGCTTATGAAGAACCATAAGAACTTCAAGCTTAAATCTGAAATGAACTTTGTATTAGTAGTGGACTATAACAAATTCAAGTACACGAAAGAGAAAAACCTAGAAAACAAGTTTAAAACATTTTCAAAATTAGGTAATGTTCCAAATGTCATACGAGAATAAGATTATCTCAGATATTACACTCTAAATTTTGGTGAGATTTTTTCCAAATAGTGAAGTGCAGAAGATTTTTAAATTCTGTGTTGATGTGACACCCCAGCATGCTCTCTGCTGGCGATGTCATACTCATCTTTCCAGGCTACTGGAACCTGACCCTTCACTGTGGGTAAGGCACAAAAAAAATTTCCATTTTTTTGAACAACTAAAGTTTGTCATATCATTGTGTATTCTATGTTATATGAGAATTTCACTTTGTGAAAAATGCTGCTTCTGGAAAAAGATGCGACATAGTCTTCCAAGCTTCTTACTTGTTCCTGTGTCAGTCTGAACTGGGTGTGATGTTCCCATAAAAGTGTATGTGAAGATGATGTGGTAAAGGAGAGCTGAAAGTGTAGGAAGACACTTTAAAATTAATCCAAAACTGATAAAAGTGCTATATTCAAATTCATAAATACCAAGTTTTTATTATGTAAAACGTTCCAAAGTTGAGGATTTTTGTAACTTGTTCTTGAAAGAAATTGTATTCTAAAGGAATTTAATTGTTTTTTCCATCTACATCAATACTTCCATTTAAATCATTAAAGGGATTTTATAAATATGGAACAGAAAATAATTTGCTGTCTGCTTGGAGCACCTTTCCATAGGCACTGAAACAGACTTGTTGGCCTCTAATAGTATTATGTCATTTTAGGGTATTTCCTTTTTATTGTGAATATTCCCTGAATGCATTGTTTCCTGTAATTACACGGTATTAGGTAACATGCCAAAGTTCTGTCTGTTAGCCTTGCTTTTTAAAAGTAGTGTGAAAAGTAACCAAATTATTTGATTGAGGGTGGTCTGTGCAAGAGAGGGAAATGGAAATCATGTTTACTTCAGATACTTTACAATACCTAAGGAGGTGATGATAAATAATTATTAATAATGACAGTTCAAAAAAACAAGTGTGAATATGTATACAACTTGTACTTGCCAGTATTTGAAGTTGTTTGGAGAGAGGCCTAATTTTAATGCTCCTGCTCCTTTGACAGGTGATAGGTTAGAAGGCAGAACACATAGGCAACAATTATTTTAACCCATTGTAATGTGTTTCCATGAAGGGGGGCTCAGGTTCTTGTATTTGGCTGCCTAAGTTTACAGAGAACTGTGGAAGAAATTGCTTACTTTGCTCTGTTTTGTTACTTTCCATATGTGAACACTTCAAATGGCACTCTTCCTTTTACAAAGTGGATCTGTGCTATAGTATACAGTATTCTGTGCCCCAGAGAGGAAAAATACAATATAGAAAAACAGTAGACACAGCAGGTCTGGGCTGTTAAGACCTTTGTTAAGTATAGTGTAACACTAAATAGTATTTAGCTTTCTCAGTTTTTCAGCTGTAGAATAGGAGAGCACACAGCGAAGTAGAGAAAACTGAAATAGTTGTCATGCTTAGTCAACATATCTGCCTGGAAAACAACACCAGAGCTCCATGAGGCGTTTTTTTTTTAAGTGCTGCTGAGGATGTGATGCTGTATAGATTTGTGCCATGGAATGATTTGTCAGAACTATGTCTTTTTGACAACAAAGGAACAGGACTGGTGAAAAGATAGGCTTAATAGTAGTTAGGGTTTTAGGCAAGCATTCTGCAAGATTCTTTTATCTCCTTTATATCAATTAAAGCTGAGATACCACAGCATTCCAGAGAGCATGGTACCTTCAGCCTTTCACAAAAGCACAGTTCTTTGTTGAAATTTTGGCTGTAACTGGGAGCTTACATTTTCTGAATTTGCAGGGGCTAGTGTTTAGAACAGATTCAAAGAACTGGATGATTTTTTTTTCCAAAAAGCCATCTGGAATAAGCTTATTCTTGCTCATTAAAATACTTGTGAATTTTTTGGCAGTGTGCCTTCATCTACATTTTTATTCTTCAGATATAAAGTAGTACAAAACACAGAAGTTGTAGAATTAAAATTGCTTTTAGTGTTGTTGTGAAATGATAATTTTATTACAGTACTGATTAAGGCATTATGCAAATTTGGCCAGCATGTTAGTAGCTCTTTCCTAATTCGAATTTGTGGATTTTTTTTTTTTAAAGGGTCAAGAAAGAAAACCCCAAAAATTTTAAATTAACTATTCTGAGTTAAGGGTGAAAGCTCTAAAGGTAATGGAGGAAGCTGTTTCTGTAGAGATGCAATCTTTCAGCTTCACCTCTTACTGCAGAAAATTGCTTCATAGTAGTCTTAGTTCTTGTAACATACACTGCCAGAAATTTAGGTTATGGTTGTTACCTCTGTTTGTCCAGTAGGAGGAGTGCAATTACAGCTAGAAATAAAGGAGATGATAGTTAAATTGATTATGTGGGGTGATAGTTCAAGACAAAATATATTGTTCGAATAAAATCAGCATATTAGTTCTTCTGCAGGCATTGGTGATTTCCAGAGGTTAACACAGGAATATTCTTACATCTTCATGAAAAAATGTCAGGAAGTCTGTATATTTTAGGAAGTAGTCGGTCTTCTGAATAGTGAGATGAGAAGAATAAATACTAGACTTACCACTACATAGTTGCTCTCTCTGCTGGCACAGATTCTAGATACAGGTGGTCAAATTGCAAAAGTAAATGCTTTGGCAGTATATTTTACCTTATTTATAGAAGGCTTTTAATATTTTAAGCAAAAGGAATTCTGCTGATACATTCTGTTTGCTAGAAATTTTGCTACAATAATTGTCATAGCCAAACCTCTTAACATATAAAAACCTGGGTCCCTTTGCTCTGATTTAGTTTTATTTTGTTCCTGTTTCTGCAATTACAAATCATTGTCTTTGCTTTGGAAAAGGATTTTTTGCAGTAATATTAATATTATGCATTGACTAATATTAATGAAAATCTGGAAATATATATCATCCAAAGTCCATTTATACTGTAAAGAGAGTCTAAAGGAAACTTTTTCTCTTTTTAAAAATGAAAAACAACAAAATTTTTCTTCTCAGCATTCTGCAAAACCAACCCAACCCTGATGTCCTTCACTATGGTTGTAAGGACAGTACATGAATATTGAATTAAATCCTTCCTCTTTCTTTCTACAAAACCTGCAGTCTATATTTTTTAATTTGCTTTCTGGAAAGCCTGGCCTTCTTTTGTATTATACACTATTTTTGTGATACCCTGGTTGATAGACTGACTTCATTTACCACTGAGCACAGACAACCAGGTTATCATGTGTTACACAAAATATTGTTCACAAAGAAAAAAAGAGGGCTTCATATGTATTTTCTTGTATATTAATCTCTGTGTGTGTCATATTTCAGTAAAGAATAAAGATTGAATAAATTAATCTTCCATTGTAAATGAAAAATTATGACGATGATCTCTTCTGGAACAGATACAATAGTCCTGTCTTTCCTGCCAAAAGCTCTGTCCTCAGGACAGTATGCTGCTTTAAAGGAACTATAAATCCTTGAAAACAGTAACAGTAATGCACATAGCAGGGACTTGTTATATGTTTTTAAGGGTTTTTTTGTTGTTATTGTTGGTAGGGGACAAAGAGAGTTGAATTTGGAAGTGATGGACTACAGTCTAGGTTTTTGACCTCTCTCCTGTATGATAGCATAAAGCCATGGTAGCTGTTGTTCTACTCAGTGGTAGCATTGATTCTAGGGGTCATCTATAGTGGTTGATGCTCACAAATGAATATGAGGCATGTTTTCTGCTGTGGGGTTGAGGAAGTCCCTTGTTTATCTGTCCCAGAGACTTTCTGTAGAATGTTTTGGTATTGTCTGTTGAGATAAAGATACCAGATCTTGTGGTTTGTGTCCATTTTTCAACATAATCCTATAAACCTACACATGTTTTGTGACAAGTTCTTATTGTTCACATTTCTGTGCATTTTTATGGGTAACTAAGAATCCTTGCAGTTTTACTGGATGGATAGAAGTAGCAGCTAAATGGAATTTAGAAACCTTTGGAACAGGCAGGAGCCAATGGGGAGTGCTGTGTGGTGTGGTGTAGGAGAAGTAGAAAGGCAGTGGCAGCAACCCATGTGAACATGAAGTTTTGGCAGACCACTTAGGCTGTGGAGCTGACATAAAGAAGATTAGAAAGAGGCTATGTGAAGGAAAGCTCTCATGTTGTTAAGAATATGCTTTTTAGCATCTTTGCCAAGGCCATATATGAGAGCCAGCCTGGCGCAATGTGGAAAAAAGCTGCTGTGGAGCAAAACCCTGTTGTGCTATGATAGTTGAATGTTCATGCACTGGTGATGTCAGCTATCTGTGTGTGTGCTTGATGGCTCAGTCTGTACAGTTCTTTCTGTTAGCAGAAGTAGCCTGCACCTCAGACTCCAAAATCACGCTAAGTCAGTACTCGCACTGCACTGATATTGGTGAATACTGTTGAACAAGAGGATCTGTTCAAAACACATTGAAAGAGGGATTGGTTGATTATTGACTAGTTTTGATTAGTTATAGTTTTGATTGGCTTTCTTATCTGAAAAAGAGTTACTGTCTAAGTTTTAAAAAGGGATAATAAAACCAACTTGCATTGAGCTTTCATGCAAAGCTGCAGCATCCTGAGTACATTATTATTACTACTATTATTATTATTATTACTTTTTTAAATGGTCTTTTCTTCTGTTCTCATGGAGGTAAATATTTCTGTTCCCATGTAGAATTGTGTAATTCATTCTATTATTAAAGTCTGATTATCCAAAAGCTCAGTTACTGCATATACTTTGGTTTTCTGTAGAAAAATGTTGTTCTGTCTGTAGAGATTTGAGTGCCCAGTATTGATTTCCAGTTCATAATTGCTTAGGAATTAATTTGCTCGGGATGTGGAAGAAGAGAGAGGGCCTATGGGAGGATAATAGGAGTATGGAAGGGAATGCAGGGATACAACAAGGAAAGACAAGGCCTGTTGGAATGAAGTCTGTTGAGGGATATCAAGGACCACAAGAAAAGCATCTACAAGTATATCAGCAACAAAACAAGGATTAGAAAGATCCCCACCAATGTGGAGATGCTGCTGAATTTAGATGGGTAACCTGGTGACAGAAGACACAAAGAGGGCAAAGTGAATTACTGCTTTGCCTCAGACTTCACTGCTGCGGCCATCCTTCAGGAATCCCAGACCCTGGAGGCAAGAGAGGAAGGTTGGAGAAAAGAATACTTGCCCTTGGCCACTGCAGGTTTGTTTAGAGATTGGCTAGGCAGACAAAACCACAAATCCATGGGCCTGATGGGTTGCACGCACAGGTGCTGAGGGGGCTGGCAGATGTTGTTGCTAAGCCCACACTGCATCTTCTTTGAAAAATAATGAAGAAGTACAACTAGTAGAAGTTGTGTCTTACCTTGCTTTTCTTTAAAGCTTTCATTAGCTAATGGAAAGAGAAATAAAGAATAGTGTGACTGCTTTTATTTTGAGTTGATTTATCTTTGAATTAACTCATTCAATGAGTAAGAAGCATTAAAAGAAATGGAAATTAGTCTATTTTCTACAGCAGCAAGAAAGGCCAGTATAAACAAGTGAGGGGGGAGGGGATGAACCATTACCATAGTTCAGAAATTACTGTTGGGGATTGTTTTTTGTTTTTGCTGCTTAACTAGTGCTTTGTGCTTGTTCATTAAATACTGACTTTCTTCACAGCTTTAGTAGGCAGTTTAAACTTTTTTCCTGGGTGTATATTTTGAATCTTCATGGAAATTACTTAAATGAAAAATTAGATTTTTTCTTTTTGCTAAACATAATTTGCATTAACTATTCTCTGTTTAATGAAAACCCAGCATCCCTCTTCCTCAAGTTCTAGTGGTTGAACATAAACGGGGGGGGGGGGGGGGGTTTGGTTGGTTAGGGTTTTTTTTTGTTTTGTTTCATTTTTTCGTTCAGTTCTCTTCTATATTCTGGTTGTAATATAAAGTTCACTTGAAAGGGTTTAATACTTTCCTGCCATGATCTAACTTCTGTAAAAAACCAATGTGTATATTCGAACAACAGCTCTGAGAACATAAATATAACTTAAAAATACAAGAATGGGGTCTGAACTCACAGTACACCTAATGCCACGTAAAAATGTTCTTCTGTGATAAAAATAAGGTGTTCTATCCTTTGAAGATATTACATAACCTTCTGTAATACTTTTTATATTTTCTGCTGGTTGAGAATAGACTTTCCAATGCAGCTGATTGAATACATCCATATTTCTGTGTGCCCTGAAGCATCTGTACTGTTCATCCTTATCCAAAGTCGCAGCAATCCAACTCTAGGCCAAAATTTAAAAGTTGGAGATAAGTTTATATTGGATAATAGATAGCACCACAGTAAGAACCATCTGGTAGGGGGTACTTGGACTTTATGGGTACAATCTTCAAATATCAATCTTGGAATGTTTGTTTTCTTTCAGAAGAGGTGATGTAAAAATGAAATGAGCTGTGCCTGGTAGCTGAGTAATAATAAACCAGCTCCATTTAACAGGAGTAGTTTTCCTGTATTATATAGCTTGTTTGTAGTAGTTTGGCACAGTTTGAGATGGAAGATTCAGAAATAATCCGTTTGAGCTTGATCTATTTCCAAAATCTTTACTACTTGAAGGAGTTTTTTTAACAGTCTGGCAACATAAACCCCCAACTGTTAACATGTATAAAGAAAATATTACTGGTTTCTGCTTTTAAAACATAAATAGACCAATGATGTGCGATGTAGCTCAGAATCCAATATTTGCCTTCAGCTTTAAGGCTTTGAGAACACCTCTTACAGCTTATTTCCGCTTGTTTCAAAGACTTTAATTAATTTGTAACTAAATTAAAGTCTCTCTCTTCTTTTTATCTTGTTCTAGGATGTGTTTGTATTTAGACATGAACTTGCTCTCCTAAGAATATCTGCCTTCATGGGTCTAATAATATTAGCTGGAATAAGTCGACTCTTTTACACTCAGCTAATGGGTATTTTCACTGTAAGTATCTAATTTGAGAAGTATATGTTAGTTTTATTTTCAGTACAATTAGTCAAAGCAGAAGTGTCTAATAATATCACTTCAGTCAGTTTCGTGATTTGTATTAGTAAAATGGACTCGTACCTTGTCCTGGAATTGCACAGTGTACAAGATATGTAGTTGATTCTTGTTTTTATTTTAAACTCTTGTGTAGCCTGGTCAAAATTTATGTGACAGTGAGGCTAACTGATAAATCAAATTTTGAGAACAGACAGCATCTTTGTTAAGTATTTTGATAAATATGCTTATGTTCATCTCTTTATTTACTAAACTGTGCAATGTAATCATGCTGTTTACAGTCCAGGTGGGTATTCTGCATTTAGATATACAGAAAAAAAATACGCTCTGCATGGAAAAATTTTTCAGTTAAGTGAATTTGATAATGTAATAAATACTTGCAAGAAACAACTTTATTTGGCATAACATCCTGTTCTGTACATTAGAAGTTAATAGCTGTCAGCAAATTTTTGAAGTTGTCCTGAGAATCCATACAAATATTTAAAATATTGTTCAACACGACAGAGGGAGTACATTAGTTACATTAGTTACATATACATGTTTAAAGAGTCTGATACGGCCTGCTGAACTTTTTTTAAAGGCAGTAATGTACAAGATGGCAGCATATTTTCGGCTACAACTGTTGGAGATCTGCCTGAGATTTTACTTTGGAATGTTACTTATGAAGGTTTGCATAGCATTAACTTTTGTAGGTCCATAATGGAAAACTTCCCAACTGTATGCTGTAATTCTTTTGTATTGAATAAAGGAAAAAAGCCTACAGTGTAGTTTTAAATTATGTTAGATAAAGCAATAATACTGCTTTTTGGTTTTACTGTATTACTTTTACATATTTACTGCCTTTTGCTTTTTCTGTCACGGTAGTTACACTGTCTATTATTATTACCATTATTACTGTCTATTATTATTACCGTTCCCCAGCTACTCTACCATAATGTGTTTTACACATGCTCTCAACCCCCAGCTCAACAGATTCACCTTTGTGCACCTTTACTGTGTGCCTGATTTCTGTTCCAGGGTCTTGCTGACAGGTTTTCTCTTTCCTGTTTAAATGTTGCCTTTATGTCTGCATTATCTAGGGCTGGGATGTTTTCCTATACCACCTCTAAGGTGGCTGTGTGGTTAATTCTGCTCACCAGTAACAGGTGAGACAGAGACAAATACTTAGTGAGCCTAATTGTTAGGTACTGAAATATGGATGTTGTTTTAGTTTCTGTTAAGTGGATATATATATATGAAAAGGATCAAAAAACTCATCTGATCAGACTGCACTAAACCACAGATAGGATACAGAGGAAAACAAGAAAACCAGACCCTAAGTTTATAATTTTGTTCTGTGTGCTGCCAGAAGCTGGACTAAATTTTAGCAGTGACCATCAGCACCCATTCAGGTACTATTACTGGATGTGAAATATGACCTCTCAGACTGAACGTGTTTCTGTCAGATATACCTGAAACCTGGGCTGTTTCTGTTCTGACACAGGATACTAACTGCACTGCCTCTGTAACAGGCATGAATGCCCAGTTGTAGCTTTGCTGTCCTGAGCCTTAACACTTTCAGGCCTCTGTCGCCGCTGCACTCTATAAACTGCTGTAAAGTCTTTTTTTCTCTGTCTGTTGTACATACCATGAAGTACATCCTATTCACTTACAGAGTTGGCAGCTACACTGGACCAGGTGTGGGGTATAGCATTTTTACCTCCAGTTTTTCTGCTGAAATCATAACTGTTGAGGTGCAGTATGTCTGGATAGTTTTTTCTGTTGTCTTTGCTGAGCTTTGTGAAATAACCATGCTACAGTAATTGTGGATGTGGATGGTCTATGAGAGGCAGATGGTAAAAAGTACAGATCTTCATTAGGGCTTCTTATTGCACCCTACCTGTTGCCCCAAAAGCAGAAGGGCTATTGTCACATGGACAAGTTTTTAGGCTTGGTGGGATTGCTGGGGAAGTAGAAATCCATTACTGGTGTATCTCCAATATTAATTCATGCACACTATGTGGATGCTGTTGCATTGACTCATTGAAGAATGTAGGTCATGTAGTCCATCCCCCGCTCAGAGCATTTCATACCAGCAGCACAATTGTCTTCTCCCTTTTCATTCCTTTCTTTGCAAATACAGAATTAGGAAGAATAAATAATACAGTTGTTTTGAGGAACTCTGCTTGGCAACAATTACTCAGACTTCAAACAAACAAAGCAAGTCCGTTTGGTGCAGTTGTGATTAGTCTAGAAGTAGTGTAAGAACTGAAATGAGCTGTATATTAAATGTGGAATTTGTGATGAAATTAACTTACTATAAGGTATAGATTAAAACTTGATAGCAGAACCCAATCATGAAAGTGTAATATGAAGAAAAGCACCTTGAAACAAACTTAAGGCATGGATATGCAGTTAAAGCATTCACATCATATGAATTGCTCCACGGCTATTCTTGAAAGCATTAATTTTAGTGATTGCTAAAGCTGCCTAGAGATGTGTGCAAGGGACAAGAACATGGACCTTCTGATACAGGCAAAGCAATTCTTGTGCTTGTATGGGAGAGCAGGTAATGCACATTTTTGTAGTTCATGCTCTTGTGCCTCCTTTTTGCAGTTTAACATGTACCAAGATTAATTCCGCAACTCCTGGAAAAAAACCTGGTTTTAAATAGTAGAGACAGTAAGTGTTGCAGCTCTGTGATCTAAACTTTGGTGGGTGCAAACTGCTGCTGAACAAGTCCAGCAGGTTCATTGGTGTTTAACATTACAAGTGCTGCAAAAATTTTTGGAAAAAAATACAAATCTAAGATTAATCAAACTTTAACTCTTTTGTAACAAGACTGCCTGCTTTTCCAGAAGGTAAACTTGCTTGACCATCATTACATAAATTTCCAGAAATGAAGTCAATATCTGTTGATATTGGTAATATCTATTTCAAGATGCTTGGAAAAAATGTGCTCTCTGGTAAGAATGAAAACTTTGTAAGCTGTGTGCTAAAATTTGTCTCTTACAGGGAGAATGTTCCTGAGGCTGTAGTGCTTGATAAGGTGATTAATAGACTAAGTAACCTACTATGCAGTAATTTCTCTGAGTACATTTGCCACCACTGTGATTGTGGTATCACTGTTAGGGTATCATTAGCACAAGGCTATTCATAACTCATTTGGAGGTCCAAGAAGCCAAAGAGCAAAGGAGGTGACTTCCTACAATGAGAGGAGAACAGCTGGTTGGCAAAAACTGTCCTTAGAGGAACTTTTGACATGAATTGTTCTGATGAAGAGGAGAGCAGCTGAGGTGGCCTCTGCATACAGGATTAGTGCTTTCTCCCTAGAAACTAGCATATGTGAAACACACTTCTGTCAGAAGGGGCACATGGCTCTTTTCGTCTTCCTTCCCCAGTTGCTTTCTCTGAGCTTTATTTGCCTTTAATTTTGTTATCATCCTGAACTTTGATACTTCTTCTAGCATGTACTTTACCTTACTGTTGGGGAAATTTTATTTGGATACTTTTGAAATAGAGGTATCTAGGTTCTCTCTAATTCATAAGCCTCTGAAATAGGGAGAAATTTAAAATCCTAGTTTAGAAACTCTAGGATTCTTAAGAAGATATTCCTCTTAAAATCTCATCAACAATTAGTATTTTTACTTAAAATTATTCAAGTTTTTACAGAACTGGATGGAAAAAATTGGTTTCACCCATGAATTAAAACACCATCAAAGGTAATTTCCAAAATGATTATGCATTTATGTTGAAGGCCTGCCTGTCTCTAGTGCTTGTTACTTCCTTTACCACTCCTCGGTTTCCTCTCATTTCTTGTAGAGCAATTTAGAATGTTTTATTCCTTAACTGGAGCCTGTGTTCTTACATTCTCAGACACCCTGATTTTTAAATGGCATTTGTTGAAAAGTAGAAGCAAACTTTTAAGTAAAACAGAAAAACATACCAGAAAGTGTAAGTTGCACCTTACAAGGGTGCAACTCTTTTACTCTCCTATAGAAAGTGACAATTTTAAAGATTATTGTTACTCTTCACTTCAGGGCCTCCTTTAGCTGCTTGTACTTCGGATTAGTCTTTGGCCTGAATCACTACAGGTAACAAAATAGCTGCAGTATAGACACTTAAAGCTCCATGAAGGTAGAGGTATGGGTTTTTATTGGTGCTTTGTCGTAAGTCATAGAAGTATGATTTATAGGTAAATTATCAATTTGTTTTAAAGTGATAATTTTTACTAATATATAATAAAGTTTTAGTAATATAATAATAAAGTTTTAAAATCTTCTGGGGAAAAAAATACAAGACAATCTGTCTTGTGCAACAGTTGTGTGCACGTATTAATGACATTGTATTAAAGTGACAAAACCAAAGTTTATCTAAATTTTGCACTAAAATTTTATCTAAGTATTTTGCACTTAAGCTAGAAGAAAGTGTTAGAAGGATGTATTTGTGTTACTAATTTTTATTTCCATTTGCTTTTTTTTATGTTGTTACATGAAATAATACAATTTATTGGGAAGCTAAATCAAATAGTACCCAGAAACTTGCTTGCTTTCTCAAAACATATTTTCTTGACATGTGTTTTTAAAGGATTTTTCTCTTATTTTTATATGTAACAGATGTTTTTTTATCTCGAAAGCCCCCATAACATGCCTATCAATTCATAGGAAATGGCATTAATTCGCCAAGGGAAAAAAGTGTGTTTTATCCACTCCAGATTGTTTCTGATGTATGGTTGTTGAAGGTGTAGAGCTCTTTTAAAAAGAGTGCTTTGATTCAGTCTTTTTAAATAAAGGTGGAATGCCCGGGATGCTTGTGTGTATATTAATAGAAGATTAGCCCTGGCTTTTGCATTTCTCTCACTCATATTCCGTTATAGTTTTAAGAAATTTTTTCTCTGTGTCTTTCACGTTAAGAGTTAAATGATGATAAGCCCAGTTTTTCTGTTTATACTGCAGGATTCTTCTGTTGGTTATGTATGATCTACAAGGCATTACTACAAAACATGTAAAAAATGACATGGCATACTGTTTTTTAAACAATGGCTTTTCTGATTATTTTGATATTTGTTCCTATCTAGTGAGGTTTTAAATTGCACCAGACACTGCTAAGAAGTATTCCATTTGTTGACTGCTTTTTAAAAGCTGGTACCTTTTGCATAGATGAGATTTTCTTCCTCTCAAGAACTGTGGTATTCTTTATTTTGTTGGCTGCCACCTGTCTGAAGCAATCAGCCACTTCTTTCTCTTTCTCTGTACAAAAGGAAAATCCGGTCTTCCCATGGATGGTGGAAGGTAACAGGATAATCAGTTCAACAGTGATCCTCTGATGTCATTGTGGGAGCCCTGTAAAAGCGGATTATCTGTGACCCAGATAAAATAATTAGAAATTACTTGGACACTTACAAATAACTGATCTACTAATCTCATTTCCAAAGTTAAAAAAGGCCTGTCTCTCAACATAACACTACCAGATGTTTCAGTTAAACAGCATCCCTTGCAGAGACTAATCTGAACCCTAATTTTAAAGGATTACCTTTGATTGTTTTTATCTCAAACACTAAACAGTGTTTTCATTTTTCCATATGTTGTAACAAACTATTTCTATGGAAGAAAAGAAATTTTCTTAATTCTTCCCTTATGGTCCATTAAATATGATTTAATGTGATTTATGCTAGTATTGCAGAGGAAAACTTTTCATTGAAATTATTTAGTAATTAACTTGTTTCTCTGAGGCAGAACTATTTAATGGATAGGCCTTTATAAATTTAATAGATACCATGTGGCCTTTGTGCAAGGTAGTGGATGCATTATCATAAACTAAGTGGACAGTGTCTTTATTAATTTAATTAATGCTGTCAGGGTTTCCTGTTAATTAACTGTTTGAATGGTGTCCAGTGATATGCCAGTATCCTGTTCCATCAGTACTTTCTGGATGTGGAAAAGAGAAATTTCCCTTTATTTACTGTAGGAAGGATAGAAGGGAAAAGAGTGTTTAACAGCCTGCCTGGTGTGCAGTATGGTACCTATCACATACATTTTTCCCCTTAGAAGCTTTTAAAAATGTTGATACTTGCTTTTTATTGTTGCAGTGATTCTCGTTTTCACCTTAAATTAGGAAGTGTATTTTACCAGGTAGTTTTCCAATCTTTTTTACAAAGATTTTGTTTCAAAATAATGAAAATGTTGCTGCAGTTATTCTGTTAATAAAATCAAAGCTTTTTAATTCTTTCTGTATTTGTGTATTGTATAGTATTGATCCAATGCTCATTTAATATGCAGAGTGACAAATGATCTAGTTCTGCTGAAATGCTTTTCGTCTTTAATAATAAGTATCTTGTAATTAAAAATATTTGCAGTCATATCTTTAATCAGATAATCTATTAAATACTATTTTGATTGGTGAATACTAAGGGCTTTCCTGTTTTTTCAAACATGGCAGAAGTGTAATCAAGGAACCTATTAATCCTCATAATTAAGTTTAGCATATTAAAAATTAGGATTGGTAGGGGAAATTAGGGTTTCCAGGCAATTGCATTCTTTATGTGGCTACAATATAGAGCAAAATAATTACAAGGGAAAGCAAAGCATACATAAATTATAATCCCGAAAGAGTAACTGGAAATTACTAACAGAAAATAAACTAATATTAACATTATCTGTCTTCCTTGTTATTCTTATCTCTTCCCCTTTTCCTGTCTTTACCTTTAATCCACCTATAGCTAGATCTCCTATTAGAAGACTGCATGAAGTTCTATAAATTAAATTGTCAGGAATTAGTAAAGTCCTGGTCTTCGAATATGAGTTTGTTAACTGTGTAAATTCTTTTGCACCTTTACCTTATTTCTCTCAAATGGGTTTGCACTTTGTTTAGCATTTTTATTAAATGTACTCTGACATCTTTAAAGACATATTTACATAAAAATAAAATGTGGTATTTATCTATTTACTAGTTTATTTTTTAAAAACCTGTTTTTTATGAGCTATTTAAAATGTAGGAATAAATAGAAGTGTAAGACATTCTAGGGAGAAAAAGATCACATCACTTCAAATTAGCTCACTGTATGGTCTTATTTAAATATGAACTTTTTTAAAATTAATAATTTACAATATTTTAAGGAAAAAGTGCAAGTTAGAAAATGTAATCCGATTTTAAATTGTGCAAGGAGTACAGAATATCATCAGATATGTCAGAATTATCCCTGGTTTATCACTTAAAGAAGAAGTCCTTTAACTAATATATTTTCCTAATAGTAAAGGTAGTACCTTTAACTACTTGAAGATAAGTAACTATAAAAATATTTGAGTGTTCCAGGGGCTGAGTGCATTTTGTTTACATGTTGCTTGTCAGATTTAGACATCAGACTATTAAAATGACTTCTGTGTGAAGATGATCAACATCTATTTCTAAAATATTTTTCCCTTCTATTTTTATCATATGGTATTTGTAGGGATCAATAAATAGAATATGTTTTGTTTTGTCTCTTGTTATGCAGCTATCTGCGCCAAACATGCTGTGGATTTGCAACAGCCTGAATTTAAGAGATTTTATGGTGCCTCCATTTTAGATGGTTTCTTGTCATTGAGTCAGTATCTAATAGCCAATAAAAAAATTATAAATCTATTTAACTAAATTATTCAGAACATAGAAGAGTCTAGAACTATTCCCTTAGAAGTAATAGAGTGTAGCTTTTTTTTCATTTAGTACATGAGTCTGATATAGGGGTTTAACCTTTAAATAGAACTAATAGTTTTCAGACTGAACATAGTTTTAATTGATAAAATTAACTATCTTATATGAAAAGTCTAGATTAAGGAAAGAATACTGGCCAGAAGTAAACCCAAATGTATTTAATGCCAAAAGAAAAGAAAATTTATCAAATTCGATGTATTCTTTCAATGTTTAGTATTTTCTATTCTCGAGTTGCTCATCTATCAATTACATGCACACCATGAAAGGATGTTAGACAGAAGATAAAAGAAAACCTTTATATAAAGGATGTGTTGTCTTGAACTTTTAGATAAAAGCAAAGGCTGCAAATCCAGGAAGGCTTGCAAGTTTTGTTTTCTTTATGCTTCATCATACTTTTCTGCTGATTCACCTACAGTGAACATTTGAAAATAATAAAAGTATGGCATAATGCTTATATTCTACTACTGCAAGTGTTTAATAGAGCTGTAATGATTGCATGTCTCTTTAAGCAAACACAAAAGAAAAACTGAACCAGGGATTGTAGCTACATGCTTTGGAGTTAGTCCTGCAAGTTACAAATTACAGTGTATACTTTGGAAAATGTGAATCAATAAGGGGAAAATATCCTTTGCGTGTGCTTTTTTCATGATGTGTTAGTTCATGATAAAACCCATCCTATAGGACAGTTGGTTAACCAGTGCATGTGATCTTTCTAATTTACATTTTTTTTTGGCAGTTGGTTATGCTAAATAGAAGCGTAGATGTGAAAGGTGCAGTTCTCTTTGGAGCTAATTTGGATGCATTCATTTGTGAGTGAATCTGAGGTTGGTTTGCAGAACTCTGTCAGTGCTTTTACGTACATCTCTTTCTCTCCATTCTTCTCCTTCCTTTTACATCAGTCTTAGTTGTGGCAGTAGCTTACTTAATTTAGAGTAAGCAAACTGCTCTTATGGATCTGTAGTATATCCTTGGAGTAAAAAAAACTCATATTTTTTCTCTCCTCAGAAGAATCTGAAAACTTTGCCCTTTTCCTATTCCTGTGTTTATTTCCTCTTAAGTTCTTTTTCCTGTCTCACTAGGTGAGAGGTGTGATTTTTTTTTCCTGTAGCTGCTTTAAGATGCTTATCATTGGGTATGTATCTGAATAAACAGGTGCAGGAGCAGTTTTTATTTCCATTCTGGATGATGCCTTTGGGAATCTAGATGATCCATCATGTCAAATTAATCAGTTGTATTTGTCAATTTCATCTTGTATTCAATTTCAAATTTCAAGAAATTTTTAGAGATTACTAGGACTGCATAGATATGTGATGTTTGCTCATACCAAGTTATTTTAAACTTTTGGCTGAGTGCGAGCACTCAAAAAAGGTTTTAACATTAGCATTAGCTTTGAGTCTAGAAAAAAAATCTTAGCACAGTTCTATTTGTATTAATAGTAATCCAAGCTGATAGTAGATGCAGACAGCCAAAGCCTCTTAGGCTGAACACAGTAATTCTGATGTTGCTGCAAAACCTTGGTACACATCAAATGCATAAGAGAGATGATACTCTGATTGGAAGACATTTATGAGATGTTTTAATGAGCTGACCATCTTTTCATTCAGAAGAATGGTGATTATTCTGGTCCTTTGTCTGCAAAAGAAAAAAAATTCATGTCTGAGAAAGAAGCCTTAAATAACAGGTCAAAACTCAACTGTGGTACTCTCCTTTTCCGTCATCTCCTGTCTTCAGAGGGGCTACTGACTTTCCTGGGGTGCTGTGAAGTTTCACTTTCATGTGAAAAGGTAAACTGGTTCACTCTCAAATGAAAGCAGATTTCAGATGAGCCTGTTTGGCAGCAGTGTGGGGAGAGGGAAGGTATGAGGGTGCAGGGAAGGTATTTTGTTTCTTAAGTTCAGTCACTAGTACTTGTTAAGCAGATAAACTTCAAAGCAATGTTTCTTTGCTAGTTTGAACCTTTTAAAATTTGGCTCTAAATATTTTTTCATGTTGAAAAAGTATCCAAGAAGCAAAGGACTCGCTGCTCAACCCCAGTTGCTTTGCTGTAAAGCAAAAGTAATCTGAAGTGTATGTTGCCATTTTAAGGTAAGGGGAGGGAGAAAGGAAACAGGCAGGCAATGAAAGAAGGGAAGGGAAGGAGGAAAGAAGGGAGGGAAGGGAGCAAAGGGAAGGGAGGAAAGGAAGGAAGTTAGTTCCTGCTTTGGTTCTTTAACTTAGTTAATTTACAGTTTGGAGGGGAGCAGACCCTGAGAACCTCTCACGTCTTGAGAGGTTCTCAGGGTCATGACAACATGCCATAACAACATGTAAAACGAAATACAATCTCCAGGTTTCAATCTGTGATTTTCCCCCAAAAAATCTCAAAACCTGTATTTTAGGGAGTGGTACAAGTGTATTAATGAGTAAGCAATCTGTAGAAACACAGCAGAAAGCCATGTTTAAGATATTTGGTGATGTTACTTCTGCACCCAGAGCTGGTTTAAAGGCCCCTCTTTTGAAATGGTAGAATAAATATTCCATAGCTACATGTCCATTTAGAGTCTGGAATAGCATGTTATTGTTTTACAAAAGACCATTTGCCATTATTGCTTTCAAATATGCTAATATTATTTTGTACTATTTGATAAACAACTTTGAGTGGACCAGAGAATAATTCCTAGAACTGAGATATTTTTGCAGTTACAAAAGGAACTATAGCATCTCATGAAAATGGTATTACCACTTTGCTGAAATGCCATGGAAGTAATCTCTTAGTTTACTTAGGAAGTTTACTTAGTCCTTTTTATTCAAAAAGCCATGTCTGAATTTTTGTGGTAGGGAAAGATGATGTTTTCTCTGACAAAGGCTGAGTAAAAAGGCAATCCAAGAAAGCAAAGTATTCCTTGGCTGTGAAGTTGGGTCCTGCCCTAACAAGGAGAAGGACTTGTATAATGCCATGCTAGTGGCAGGAGAGGGAAGACAGGCCTATAATGTGAGAGGAGCAGCAGTTTATCTGTGGGAATCAAAACAACAAACAGTGTTTACAGTTTTCTCCTCCAGTCCTTTCCTCCCTCACTGCTGAGTGGATGTTAAAACCCACCTAACAATGGGGCCATTGTGGTTTATGTAACCTTGACTGGGCATGGCTTCTCTACACAAACTTCTGGGCAAGAACTTGTGCATCCTGGTGAATTGACATGAGAAAAATGAACTTCTCTCCTTTGCTGTATCAGCTGGATAGGTTGTGGACAGAATTAAGATTTTTTGCTGTTTAGTGTGTGGTAAGGGATCCTGTTCCAAAACACTTCAGAGCTGGGAAGCAGAATACAAAAAGTTGGCAAGGGAATTGGGGCCAGCCGTGTCTGGTGGAGCAGGAAATCAGCTTCCTCTATGTTATTTCCCAATCACATTCCGCCCTTCCCCCTTAAAACTTCCCCTAACTGAAAGGTAGGGGTGGAGTCCCAGCAATGCCTGCACTGAATTGCATGCAGGAACAATCAAGGAGCGCAGTGTGGTTTTTAGTGCTAGGGAGTGTTTCAGATGACAATGAAGTAGCAGCCTAATTAAACCACAGTCCTTTTCTGTCTGTATGTGGTTGAGGCAATTGAGATTAGCTCTTGGTCTTATTCAAATTCTACTGTAATTTGATAGGTACATTATGTGCATGCCTGAATCAGTGAAAAGTAAAGGGAAATACCAAACTACCAATGAAAAGGAGTTGAAATAATGAAGAATATTTCAATTGATTGTGTTTTGAACTTCGCAAGTGATTTCAGGGTGTAATGAACTGTGAATTTATATTGAAACTCCCTACATGATACTCACAAAGTAAGCCTTTTTGTGACATCTGTAGTGAAAAGTGAAAAAAAAGCACTATTGGTAATTTAAAAAGTTTTGTTTGGGGGTGATCTAAGCTAAAACTGATCTATTACTTACCATGACATTTTATAATTAAAGTATGAATTTAAGTTGCTCTTATCTGCAGGATTGCCTTCACTCTGCACATTATTAGCTTTTACATTTTAAGATAACAATTTTTGTATTTGTATTTAATGATAGGAACTGTAGAAACTCATGGTATATTTTCAGTTGTGCTGTTTGTGTTGTAATACTCACGAAGCTAATGATTTTAAAACTTCTGACTAGCTCCTGCTTTTCAAAATACTACATCTGTTAATGACTGCATTTTACTAGCTTTGTGGTTATCTCAGTGGGATACTCCAAGTCTGAAATGAGTGCTTGTGGAAAGTATGGCAAGAGTGGGCCTTATACACATTGCTCATAAATGTCCTGTGCATTAATTGTAATATCTGAATTAGTTTTTGCTGTAATAATGCTGAAAGGTTTTGTTGGCATTCTTTGGTATTGTAGTCAAACTACACAGTATAGTTTCATATCATGCCTATAAAAATAATTTAACAGACAGACTGAGTTAAAATTTATATGTATAATCTCACATTTATTTAAAACTAATATGGCATATGTGTAATATGCATCCTAATGAACTAAAGTCAAAACAGCGTACATTAATAATTAATTCCCTGGTGTGGTTACTTGCTATCATGACATTTTAAAAGTTTGCAATGTAAATAAATACTTTTTCATTGTGTTATTTTTTCTCTTTAACAGGACACTACAAGTATAGAAAAAATGTCTAACTGTTGTGAAGACATGTAAGTTCTGTAAAATTCCTACATTGCTGAAATGCTAAGGGAGCTCTTTGTTAAAATGATTTTGCATGGTACTGTGTGCTGTACTTCCTATCTGTAGCAGCACCTCACTAATCTTTTTAATAGTGGTTGTACACAAAATAGCTGCATGTCGTTCCCTTTCTTTCCCTACTCAAAGCCAGTGGAACTATATTTTCTTTTCAGAAGTACAGATCAAAAGATACTTTCTGCAGTGTTTTGACATACATTTCATTCATATTGAGGTCTCCTGTGCTTCAAAAGTTGCCTTTGTTTGATTGATGACACAGATAATTTCTGTTCTCCAAAGTTAAGTCTCAGCTGCGCGTCGTAATGAAATAAAAGTTGTGTTTGTGATTCTTGGACACAGTTCATCAGAGTCCAGTATTGAATTCCCAGCCAGCCTACATTGTTGTAGCTGACTGAAGTGCGCTGTGGGCATGGTGTCTTTCACTAATAATGCTGTCTTCTGTAGATCGAGGCCCCAGAAGCCATGGCAGCAGACCTTCTCAGAAGTTTTTGGCACTCACTGGAAGATCCTGTGGTTTATTCCTTTCAGGCAGCGGCAACCACTGCGAGTTCCCTACCACTTTGCCAATCATGACTAAACGGATGGTGGGCACAGATGGGTCCTCTATGCTGGAAGTGCATTACAGGTTTTATGATAATAGGACTGTGACAGTCTTCAAGTCAATTAAAATCCAGTCATAGGCATCACCGTGTGGCCCGGGCATTATTTTAGTTATGGTCTTGATTTTATTCTGAAATTAAGGCAAGTTAAACAATCAACTTCAGGCTTATTTTCTTTCAAACTAGCTTTCCGAAGAGATTCCTTTTGTCTTTGAGGTTAATACCAAAAGTAAACAATGGGAATGTAGTCTTCATCCAGTTTGATACTGGCTCTTTCTTTTTCTTCCTTTTTTTTTCCTTTTCTTTTTCCTTCTGTTTTAATTTTTGTGTCGAAAGCCCTGAAGTTTACATTGGTGGTTAGCTTTCTCACTAAGTGTCTTATTCTGCCTTGAAATTTTTTTAGAGTTTTTATCAGTAGGTCAGTCTGGATAATAATAATGTCTTTTTTTCTGCTGCATATGTTTAAAATTCCATGATTCCATTATTTATGATATGCAAAAGTAATCCTGCAGCACTGCACTGTAAAAGGTAGCATTGCAAGCTGAAGCAGAGTACTTCCTAAGCCTTTCTCAGAGAGGTTTTGTAGAGGCACACAAATGTGTGTATTTACATAGAGAACAGCTTACAGTTACCTTCTGGCCTAGATATGATGTTAGTGAAAAGTGTTCATGTCTTTATTTCAATGAGAGGGATTAAATATTTCAGGGTAAACTATGCAGATACTATGCATGTTTTCCCTAAATCCCAAGGATTTGAATCAGCAATAATGAACAAAGAAGTTGTATGGTGCAAATATTATAATGATTACTTTTAAAAAATATAGGTGTAGTTAGTTAGCATAATGTGTCATAAAGAAGAATATATTGTCAATAAAAGTTTAAAATTTTATATTTACTTTTCTTTAGTCTTGATTAGCTGGAATTGGTCTAAGTGTTTGTATATTTAAAATAAAATTAATTAATATTTATACATATTTCTAGATTTGCTATTAACACGAACATTGAAGTATATAAACACATTTAGTAGGATACTATGTTAATGTTGATAGCGTGTAAGTGTGGAAGTAGTTAACCAAAGAAAGCGTCTTTCAGATCTGGTAAAATGATAATTATTTCCAAAGTACCAGCTCGGTCTTCCTGTCTCTGAAAAAGTTATGTACCTGCTTTAGCTCTCTGTGTCTATACAAATATTAACTTCATGATTGTGAAAACTACTATGGATTTCTAGGAGAAATTCACAACTCGGTGTTTCCAGCTGTGCTGCTTACTTTGTTTTTTGAGTAGTCTAATAGGACTAGGATCCCCCTTAAATAACAGCCATGCAGCAGGACACAGTAAAAGACACAAAATCAGGATTTTATACATGTAGATTGTACAGAAAGTAATAGTTTATTTGTGAACAGTTACTTCGAAAAAGAAGAGTAAGAATTTTCATGACTGGTGTTCGCAAAAAATTTTTAGATCAACTCTCTTAAAGTCTTAGTACAGTTAGTGCCAATCTTAGGTGTCCCTTTATTGAATTAACAGATTTTGATAATCCACTGAAAGTTCCAAGAAGTGCATCTTAAAAATCACTTGAACTTAAAACTTTTGTAAATGTCTAACATTTGATCCAACTTTACTTTTCCTGTCCTATTAAAAATAGATGCAATGTTTCCTTAATTTAAATTTAAGCCTAATGTTCAGCTATTTTCCTTTTTATTTTCCTCATGCCAGTTGTAGTGAGGTTAGGCTTTCTTTCAAGTGTTATTGACATATTGGCAGCAATATTTAGACAAAAAGAAGCTTGCGGAAATGGATGAAAAGACTGAAGCAGTGCTTGAAATTGAAAGGAATCTGGATATACATAATAAAGTAATGGCTCTATTATTTTCTTTTCCTTCCTCCCACTATTTTAGTCTCTGGAATATACAGGGAAATAATATTTCATTTTCTGTGCCAATATTTAAATGTTTCATGAGCAAAGCATAGTTTGAAGTTTTTAATGCTGTTCAGTTATCAGAGCAGTTTGCACAGTTCTGAACCTTATTCAGAAAGAGAACCAAGAATTTAACTATTTTTTGGTATATTTATCATGGGGCATATAATTGTGTGTTCTGCTTCCCAGTATTACTGTTTCAGGATGGAGTATCAGTTATACTTTCCAGCAAGTGATGTCTGTAAAAATCTTGCCTGTTTCTCAAACGAAAGTGCTAATTTCACAATTTCATGTTCTCAAATGTTCCCATGTTGTTTGACTTCCTTTGAAATCTACTTTTTCTCAGTCTCCTACTCATCATAACTGATAATATTCATAATAATTGATAATATCATAATTGATAGGCATCAATTTGCAACATGATTAAGACTGCTCATTTTTGTCCCTTTTCTTTTTCTAAGTGTTTGGGGGACAAAGGGGAGAATTTGGAGAGTCTTGACATTTTAGGAGGTACTAAATTTTATTCTTTGAATGAGAGGCATCTAAAATGGTAAAAGTAATAATTTTTTTCTTAATTCAGCTGAAGGACCCTATCATGTTATTAGTTTCTCCAAGTAATGTTTCTGAAACTAATTCTCAGAATGAGTTGTTCTGTCAGGAAAAATCAGACTTTATCAACCAATTTAAAATCCTTCAGACCTTGAAATTCTTGAATCCTTTGAACCATCGCTTTCTTTCCCTCCATAGGGAAAGAAAGTCTTCCTTAGAATTCTTTCTTTTAGTAAAAACTGCAATTTCAAGGTTGATTAGTGTTTGTCATTTTTATGCAAAAATCTTAAAGATGGTCTTACTAAAGTTCATCCTAGTATAATATCTGAACAACATGTACTTCATTAAGAAAAGTGAATCTTATCTTCTGACTTGGCAATATTTGATTTCCTGAAAGGCACAAAGAGAACTTAAAAAACCAATGAACTCCTCCCTAAAAAAATTTGCAAGTAGCTGGTTTATTTACAGTGTGGGATAGCTTCTGGTAGGACCGAAAATTGTTAACTTGCTGTCTTCTCATAATCAGAGATTTGAGATTTCATTTGAAAAATGCTGATGTCTAAAATAAAAGATATTTTATTAAATAATATCTGTGAATCTGTCCTCTGATCTGTTGCTTTGAAGGAGAGATTCCATCACACAGCTGGTCTCGTAGTTCAGGTACACAATAATTTTCATTCTTGAGAAGGAGTTATGAGTCTTGAATTTTCACATACATGGAGTTTTAAGAATAGATTTTCTATGCATCTGTCTTTATTAATATATTTAACTTTTAAAATATGTTCTGAGCTGTCAGATATTCGTGAGAATTATTTTGACTAATTGGTCTATAAATGCATGGTTAATAAAACACCAAGTGGAATGTCATGTATCCTGGTTTAACCCCAGTCAGCAGTTAAGCACCACAGAGCCACTCAGTCATTTCCCCCCAGCAGGATGAGGGGGAGAATTGAAAGAGTAAAAATGTGAAACTCTTGGGTCAAGATAAAGACAATCTCTAGGTTTCATAGGTAAACCAAAAGCTGTACAGGCAAGTAAAGCAAAATAAAGAATTAATTTGTTGCTTCCCATGGTCAGGCAGGTGTTCAGCCGGCTGTAGGAAATCAGGGCTGCACCACACGTGACAGTGACTGGGGAAGACAAGCACCATCACTCCAAACATTCATGTGTTCCTCCTTCCCCGACCTTGTTTGCTGAGTGTCCACCATGTGCTGTGGGATGTCCCTGGAGTCAGCTGGGGTCAGCTGTCGCACCTGTGTCCCCTCCCACCTCCTTGTGCACCCCCGGCCTCCTTGTAAGGAGCAAAAAGGCCATGCCACCATGTTTCTTTCTCGCTCAGCTGTAAGGAAAGCATTCCTGTGCTATCAACACTCTTCCCAGCGCAAATCCAAAACACAGCCCTGCATTAGGTCCCTGAAGAAAATTACCTCATCCCAAACCAGCAGATCATGACAGATCACATTGTTGTTTGCATTCAGAATCTAGGATATTTAATTGTTCATGTTACCATGTTTGGTTGATGAGAAGCTCAACATGACTTGGTAATGTGTGCTTTCAGCACAGCAAACCACCTGTTCCCTGAGCTGCATCATAAGAAGTGCAGCCAAGAGGCTGAGGGAGGTGATTTTCTCCCACTAAGAAGCTGAATCTAATTCTAAATTAGTTGAAGTATTAGGATCTCAAAAGCAACAGTGTGGTGCTGAATGCTGGTCGGCACTGCCTTTGGGAAGAACAGGTACTTCTACATACACCATCCATACTTAGGTAATTTACTACATGACTGGATACTTCAGAAAACGTTCCTCAAAAGATTTTTGTACTACTTTCTCACTGGCTGAGTATTTGCCCTTAGGAGGCATTGAAATACTTGTATCTGTGGACTACATAAGGCCTAGGATTTCAGTTCTGCTGAAATTATCCAGTGATATCTTTTGTCTTGGCCAGGCCATGGCAGAGTGTTTAAAACCTCTTGTAGCAACAAGGGCCATCTAAGTGTTAATGGTGTACAGAGGTTTTCAAGTTAGAAAATACGAAATTTAACTTCTAATTTCTGTGCACGTCTGGGGATTTCCATGCACATTCCCTGGACTCATATCTGTATATCACAGTGGTTTGCAGACAGGAAATTATCACTCTGTCTCTTTAACAGGAAAAGGAGTACTGATTTTTGTAAACTAGCATTCTGAATTTTGTAGCTGAAACATGGGCATGTGATTGAGTTTTATTCATTTGTTCTTAGTTTGATCTTGACTGTTTTCAAATAAAGCTGAATGAAGTTCCTACTGGAGTTGAAAATTATGAGGTCTAACACTGATTATGCCTGAATGGTAATATACGAAGTGAATGACTGGATAATATCAGAACAGGAAAGCTTACTGTGGTATTCTTTTAATCAAATCTGAAAATGCATGAGTATGTTCAGCTATAAGCATTGTATTTTTTTAATTTATCTTTGTTAATTTGATTCATGTAATGTTTCTGTGAGATTTCTTAAGATGGATTAAAATTATGATTTATTTTTTTCATTCCTACTGAGAATTTTTTTGTCCTGTATTTTTATGAAATCTTATTTTTAAATAAAAAAATAACTTTTTTTTCTCTTCACTGAATTTCATTTACATTGATTTAAAATTGTGTAAATTGTTTACTAATATTTTTGAGATATTTGTAGATTTTTCTAATTAGGTTATAAATTACTCCCACTGCTGTATATTTTTTATTGTAACAAGTGAAAAAGCTACAATCCCAAATGACTCTTCTGAAAAACCGAACTGTGAAAAATCACTGAATAGTTAGTGAGGTGCTTACTATCTGAGCTTTGTTGTTTGCTTTAAAGAGAAGAGCTGAATGTTGGTGGAAACATTAAAATCTTTCTCTGTTAGGAATAGTCTATCAACTAATGTTGGTACACAATACTAGTTACAGCATTGGTTAATTTTCTTGCCTGTAGTTACAGCCAGAGTAGGAACCTCTGATGTCGGTATCAATTAAGATTTATATAAATTGCCATTTTTCAAATTACAGAAATAGAGTTTGGGGTTTATAATCTTCGGCTTGCATTATTTATTTTTTTTACAATGCATTAGCTTGTTCATCCTTGGAGCAGTTTTTGATAGAGTCAAATGAATCTGAATCAGCAGCTCTTCTGTTTTGTGTACATGGGAATTTATGTCAGATTTTGATGCAGAAAATTTTCACACACTTTGGTCTATTTCAAATGAGATACTGGCATTAAAGAAGTAAAAAGAAATGCAGCAGTGGCCACAGGAAAAAAAATTTAGAGAGCAATCAAACAAAAGCTGATGGGTGTGGTGCAGTAGTCTCAGCTTCAGAAGTACAGGGAAGATTTTAGACACCTGGGAAGATCACTGCAAGACTAGTAAACCCAAGGGAAAAAAACAGTGGTTATGTCTGCAAGGAAATTATTAGCATAGCTGGACTGTGTCACTTCATGAATCAGGAGGCACAAACTACTTGGTGATGGTTTGTGGTACAGGCCTTGCATCTTCTTTCAAACCAAGAACCGGATTCAGCTAATAACAGAAATAAAAATCACTTCCATAGCAATCTTTCCTGGCTTGTATGAGTGCATGCCAGATTTTCACTGTGCGGAAGCTGAGATCTATTCCAAGTTGCCCATAAAAGTAATTTTAAAATGTACACACCAGTATTTTTAGTGCCTAAGGCTCCTGAAAGTACTTCTTGATGTGTTGCTCCTGAAGGTATTTCTTGATGTGTTTTGTCAATTTATAAACTGAATGAAACAGTATTTTTGAGTCTATAAATTTAAGAGGCAACCAGGTAGCACAGATGAACAAATACATGCAAACAGTCTTGTAGTCTGATTTATTACTCATATGAGCCAAAATAACACTGATGTGGAAGTGCAGTAGGAGGGAAAATTTGACCTTGTGTACTTCAAGCTGAATAAATAGGCTTAAGGAAGGATGGAGGATGTGTTGGTCTGAATAAAAAGAAGCTAAGTTAAGCTGAAAAAAACCTGGCCATAATTGTATCAGTTATAGCACATTTTTTGTGTGTCTTCTAGTTTCACAATAATTCTCTCATTACACTTCCCATCTCAAAAACCTTCACTTTGCTGAAAGATTAGTGTGACAACAGAGACGTGGAGCAAAGGCTTTGCGTGGAGTAAGCCAAAAAGCTGTATTTCAGTTGCACAGAGATAAACATAAAATAAACTGAATGGGTGCTGCTGAAATGTAGCAACTCTTTCAAGCCCAAGTAATAATTTATTTCCAAATACAGCATGATTTTGCTGTTTAGGATATGCTTCCTGACCTCATTTTTATTCCATGAAGCTTGGACTTTGCTGTAGCTGGGGCCCAAACCCCCAAAAATCCAGTCTGTTGGCTGACATAATGGGCTCCTCTTTTTTGGTAAGTGTAAGATATGTGAGTGTGGACAGTGCAGAAATTTGAGCCCTTTAGATGTGGAATGTGATAATTTGTTTTGATAGCTGATGGATGCTAACTCACTGGGTTAGACTGCAAGTCTGGGGCTCAGAATATCTGCCTTCAGTCATCGACATGACCTGTGGTTCTCCTAGCAAAGACACCTGGGTTTCCAACTAGGGAGTTGTGCAGAGCTGCAGTGCTGAAGGTGTACTGCCCATGTCAGAGAAATCTGAATAGCGCACTTCAGAAGAAACAGCCATATCCCACACGTCACACAAGGAAGGGATTTGGCCCCCTAACATCCTAGCAGTGCATAGGTGACTGGAATTTGAAGCATATGTGTTTTTCAGCTCATTCCCATGAACTTCTTGGATACACCAAGAAGAGAGATCACATAAGAAACTGTGTTTAGTTTTCTACTTCAAATTTGGATTAAATTTAAGAATAACAGGTGTGCATGTCATGGGAAATCACCTGAGATAAATTTATTTTGCTTTCAAATATTAAAGCTTTATATGTATGCCTTTTTATAGTAAGTACTTGTACTTCAGAAAATACCTTTCTGAATTTAATTTGGCTATTTTCTACATAGTTACATATTCAGGGCATATTCCTACAAAAGCATAAATGCAGAATGTGTATGGGTGAAGACTAATTCTGGTTATTTTTCACTAAGAGC
The DNA here is from genome assembly GCF_027887145.1 of Ammospiza caudacuta. Taxonomy (NCBI): domain Eukaryota; kingdom Metazoa; phylum Chordata; class Aves; order Passeriformes; family Passerellidae; genus Ammospiza; species Ammospiza caudacuta. Next base: position 37,177,609 of record NC_080632.1, read on the forward strand.
CAGGACTGAAAATTTTTATTGTAAGTCTCTTCATTCACCAGTAGTACATCTTCAGCGTCATGAAGTGTTCAGCTTTATGTCAAGGTTTTTTAATCTGGGACTGAAAAATCGGAATTTGTTTTCCGTGTTGTACCTCAATACTCCCAGAACAAAAAAGCTAAGAAGTGTTTTCTTTAGACTAGTTAAATGATGCCTCTTAAATCTGAAAAAATATTGCTACAGAGTCAAATGCAACAGGTACTACTTTCATATCCTTGGTGAGTGAAAAGCCACAGCAACATGGGTGAACTAGGAAAGGAGCTGCAATGGCTTTTCTGCTGGTCCAAGTGTGTTCTTCTATTTAATTCTTTGTTGCTGCATATTGGAGAGTTGGTAGCCTTGTTTGGTGAATAAAGCATGTATTTTTAACCTAATGTTGTTTTAAGATAGCAGAAGTAACAGCACTGCAGCCCCAGCACACCAGGCGCAGATGAGGCTGCAAAGGAGTCTGTGAGTAGCAATGTGGCCCTGTGACCCTTTATCTTCTTGCTTGTTTTTGCAGATGAACAGAGAGATGTAGCACAATCCTCCATATCTCAGAGTAGCATCTCCCTGTGGGTAGGTGATAAAATTTTTGTTGCTAAGTTTATATTAATTTTCAAGTAATGGCAGTGAAAAAAAAAGTCTGACTTGATCTTTTCATCCTTTCTGCTGCCATCAGTTCAGCTGCTCTTGTTCTGTTAAGCACAATTCCTTGGAGTTTTCCTGTGGAATAGCTGAGGTATGAATGGGTGCATCTGGCTGGGACATACAGTTGCTTAGAGATCTTACTTTTCAAAAACTAGACATTTCAACTTTTTTAAAAACTGCAGATACTTGGAAGATGGAGCACTGATGGAACTGTTGAAGTTTAGCCATAGTCGCGTGCAATTGATCAGATTTCTAACCTGCATGTCTTTTTCAAGCAACAAAATGATTCTGAACGTACTAGCCAGCCAAATTGATAGCTATGTACCTCGGAGAGTATTCTCATTAAAATACAAGTGCTGTTTTCTGAAAAATTAATTCAAAAGCCAGCAGTTAATGTTATACTTAAGATGTGCCACTCCCTACATATCTTACTTTATCTGCTTAGAAAAAAGAAAAAAGAAAATTTATCTGTCACAGTTAAAATCGGTGAGCACGTATGATTCATAGGAACAATTTTCCAGTTTTGGAGAAGTCTGAATGAAACCATTATTCTTACAAATAGATGTTGAATTAATAAACACAGATGATACAGAGCAATCTCAATTACATCTCTTTTGTTTGAGAAAGTCAACAATGGCAAATTTTCTGACAGTTATTTGCAGCTGATTCTGATAAAAGATTAAACATTTTTAAGCACATTTTTTCTGTTTATCAAATTTTGGGAAAAAGGACGCATGAATGAGTGAAAGAGCAGTTTGTTTTCTCATGAAAGATAGGCAGTAAATAACATTAATGTATTGCTTAAAAGGTGTTGGAGAGAAAGGTGCTATGTCTCCATCTTGGAGAATACTGATGAGGCTCCATATGTCCACTTACCATTACTAGGTCTAGTAAGGGTTTTGGCAAACGTACCTTAAATGCACTTTTAGTTATAATGCCTAAAGTCTTTGAATGTGAAGGTCTGTATTGTATTACGTCTGTGGTTGTGTACAAAACCATGGATGTTGAGCTGTATTTATTTATCATGTAAAATGAACAGCAGATATGCAATGTGTAATTAGTTTGTGAGTAGGACAGCAACTCCAGGTTTAGTGAGCTCTTTGCAGAATGTTATCTCAATCCATATGTTTTGTGCAGTTATTTTACAAAGCCCCGGGGACATTTGCAGGTAGAAATCTTTATAATTAACTAAATATGTTTCAGTTATTATCACCCAGAGGAGCTGGCTAGGTGGTTAGAATGATTAATTCAATTTGTTTAATATGTCCTTAGAATTTTAAGCTGCTCAGATGAATTGAACTACATTATTATATAAAGTCCTTTCAGAAGCAAGCTTTAAAAAACAGACCCTGCTGAGACCTTGGAGCAGTTTTCAGACAGGTAGTAATTTTCCCAGATGTGAACTGAGTTAAATGTTATACTTCTTTCTATTTATATACAGTTTGTTCTTCTCTGTTGTAGCTTGCTGTTCTGTGCTTCATTGGGGTAAAGAAGGATGATGCACTGAAAGAAATGGGGCTGGCCTCTTATAGTGCTGCACCACTGAGCTCCCTGTGCACTTCTAATTACCCATGTTTGCTCTTCCCTGCAGGTTTGTGGTGTCTAATGGGGCAGCAGAGGATTTGTCAGTTTGTTACTTCATACTCTGCCCACAGTGTGCTAACCTTTATATGGTAAAACTGGACAAAAGGAAGATTCAGAAGCACATGAATATGAAAGAAAACACCTAAATAACAGGGCACGTCAAAACTTGTATGAAGTCACAATAGCATTGTGCACAATAGCAATCGTCACAGAAGCAGGCATTGATAACTATCCACATATATGGATAGGTAGCTAAATCACACACCTGTAGTCACAGGGATACTGATAACTACTCAGTTAAAAAGCTAGTGCTTTTGTTGGGAAAACTTGATCCTCCCCTCTGGCATCAGACAGATAGATACCTGTGTGAGCTCCAATGATCTGGCACCAAAACTTGAGGCAAAATATGTCTGCATAGACCCTTCACATATCTGGCTTGCCTACCATGGGCTGCAAACTGAGGAATAGCCTGAAGTGCTGTTTGCTGGAACAGCACCAACCTTCCACAACTGAGCAGGGCAGAATGTAGAAGAGAAGATCATGGCAGATGCAAGCCTTTTAACAGCAGGACAGACACTCCAGCAGAAAAAGACTTGCAGAGAAATCAGAGGTCTTACTTTAACATCTTAGATCTGCAGGGATTGCCTGTGTGGGACTCATAGTGGTGATCTCTTGGGGGACCAAATAGAAATTGACCTTATGGCAAGGGAGGCATATGCTCAGCTGTGGGACAGCACAGCCTCTGTGACTGACTGTGGCAGTAAAGACTCTCACAGTGTTGAGTGTGCAGCTGAACACTGTTTAAAAACCTCCTGTGCTTCCTGCCTTCCTGCATATATGAACTCATACAGGTAGTGCATTAGCATTCTTCACAGAATGGTGCTGGGCCTGACCCAGTCTGGTGCTGAGTGAAGTCAGAATTCTTGCTTAGCCTCAGGAGAGGATTATGATTACTATCAACATTATATAAGGAAGTCTCCTTTTGCTGACAAATGCTGTCAAAAACATTGACAGCAATGGTCCAGTGGAGTTAATAGGAAGTAGAGTTCCTAGATATTTTAAGTAAGAACTTTTCTTTTAGTCCTGACCTGTTCTCCCCCTTTTCTCACTTCAGCTGAAAATCATTCAGGTGACATCAATTGCAGCTACGCTACAATGCCTCACCCTGCATAAAGCTTAACCATACCTTTGTAGTTTTCTCTTTACAAGCAGAATGGGCTTTCAGACTGTGAACTGCATGAGGATGTGAAAGATCATGAAAATGCTCATCATGGGGAAATCATTAACCATCACTACCTGGGCAGCCAGGTCAATGAAGATAACCATAAGCCTTACTCAGAGATAAGCCAGTTAGCTACACGGATACCATTGGATTATTCTCAGCAGATACACACGATGCCCCCCAAACCAAGGAGTCTTCACTATCTGTGCCTCGTGTCTAATAACAAACCCCTTTTACATTATTCTGCCAAAAACATCAACATGAAATAAAGGATCTAAATATAAATATCCTTGGAATAAACTATCTGGAACAGGGCCTTCACCTTTCTTTGCACTTCACCTTCTCAGTTTTGTTTCATCAAAGAAAACTGGTGGAGACCATATTTTCTGCCCCAGCTGTGTCATCTCTGGTTTGACCAGTACTCAAACCAAGGTACCTGCCATGCCCAAGTCCTTCTGCCCTGGGGGAGTTTGCTGTGAGGGCCTGGAGCTGGTATTTAACCACATGGGAAAATCCCTGTCCCTCAGCCAGTTATCCATCACATTCTTCCCATCCCAAGTATGGTTTCCAACACCAAGAGGTTACCTGGACAATCTCTAGCTAAGGAACAATGATTGCCAGTCACAATTCAACTCCCACATCTCCTTGCCCTCACTGAGGTAAGTAGTCCTCATACCTAACCTGCTGATAGAAGGCAGGCAGAATACTCAATATATGTGGTGACTATGGACTCAGAGTCAGTCCTGCTTTAGGCAAAGTAGCTCCAGAAGCCCTGTTGTGGGATGACACTGGCTGGATGCCAGATGTCTACCAAAGCTGCTCTGTCTCTCCCCTCCTCAGCTGGAGAGAAAATATAATTAAAAACTAGTTGAAATAAGGACAGGGAGAGATCACTGACTGATTACTGTCGTGGGCAAACACATCCAGCTCGGGGAAATTAGTTGAACTTATTACAAATCAAAATCAGAACAGGTTTGTAAAAAGTAAAACAAATCCTAAAAACACCTTCCTCTCACTCCTCCCTTAACTGAGCCTTCCCAGGCTCAATTTTACTACAGATTCTCTGCTTCCTCTCCATCAGTAGTGCAGGGAGGCAGGGAATGTGTGTTGTGGTCAGTTCATCACATGTTGCTTATGCTGCTGCTCAAGGAGAGGAGTCCTTCCCCAGAGTGGAATCCCTCCCACAGGAGACAGTCCTCCATGAACTTTTGCACTCTCAGTCCATCCTTTCAGCTGCAGTTCTTCATAAACTGCTCCAGCATTAGTCACTTTCCACAGAGTGCAGTCTTTCAGGAACAGGTTTCTCCAGCATGTGTCCCAGAGGTCCTGTCAGCAAACCTGCTCTAGTATGGGCTTCTCTCTCCACAGGGCCATAGATAAAGTGGGCTTTCCATGGAATCACAGCCATCTTTTGGGCATCTGCCTGCTCCTGCATCCTCAGTTGGATGAAGGTGGATCTCTGCTCCAACATGGAGCCTCCATGAACTGCAGGGACAGAGCTGCTCCATGGCTGCAGGGGAATCTCACATCCCGTGCTTGGAGCACCTCCTTCGCCTCCTTCTGTGCTGACCTTGGAGTCTGCAGGGCTGTTTCTCTCTTGCGTGGCTGCAATCACTTCTGTGCAAGAACAATTTTTTCCTTCTGTACCTTCTTTTTTTCTTCTTTTTCACCTCTGTTACAGAAGTGTTACTGCCATTGCTGGTGGGCTCAGCCTTGCTCAGCAGTGGGTCCATCTCAGAGCTGGCTGACATTGGCTCTGCTGGACGTGGGGGAAGCTTCCAGAAGCTTCTCACAGAACCCACCCCTGTAGCCTCCTGCTACCAAAATCCTGCTGCACAAACCCAATACAAACCATACAGATCTGCAGAATCACTAGCAAAGATTTCAAGTCTATCAAATTAGGAGAAGAAGTTGCCACTTCTGAGGGGTTACAAGCAAAGGAAATACCTGAGTTAAAAGGGAAGACAAGGCAGAAAATTATTTGGAGCTAGCCTCATCTCACACCAAACTACCATCAATGCTAAACATAGAAAGATATATTGGGAGCAACTAAAGTTGTGAAAATGAATGTGAAATGGAACTAAAATAGAGGAGGAATGTGTTGCACCCAGAAAATACGCCAATCTACTTTTTGTTTGGAAATAATTTATTTCCATGGCATATTAAATAAAGGAAATCCATCTAGACTTTTTTATGCATTTAATATCTCCAGTAATAACTGAGTTAGCCTGGAGATATGAAGTACTGATCAGAAATTGTGAGGTGTGAGAAGAATGGGATAGAGCTAGCTGACAGAAGAGCAGCAGTTGTGAACTGGTATCTACGTGGCAAATGTGGTTTCTCAATAGTGGGAGTGCTATGTTTGCTCCAGAGGCAGGTGCTGGCTTTGAGCACCAGCAGCATTCCCACCACTCCTGCCCACCTTGAGTGCACTCAGCAGGGCTGTGAGGGCACAGTGTGGCACTGCAGTCTTTGGCCACTGTTGTGCAAAAGGACCAGCATTTCATGGCAGTGAAATGGCAAGGAGTCACTTTAAGGGGTGGGTTTGGCTTCCAAACCTTTACTGCATGCAGTGTCCTAGGAAAGGGGAGCAATCCGCTTTGGTTTTTTCAGTACCTATGCCACCCCCTCAGATTTGCAATGCAGTCTGGGGTAAGGGCACTGCTTTCCCTAGAGCCCTCTGCTTTTACTGGCTCACAGTGAACACCGTGTAAGTGTTTTGGTCTTGGCTGATAGAGCTGTTTTGGCAGCCACTGAACTGGAGATGGGCTGTAAGCAAAGTGCCTGCTTCATATCCAGTTACAAAAGTGCACTGTATTTGATAAAGCCTATCAGTATGCCCCTCTCTTCAAAGAGAAGGTGAAAAGAATCCATCCTTTCTTCTAAGTAGACTGTGAGCAGGCAGCATAATGACCTCCATTTATTTCTGGGCTTCTTAGCACTACATCTCAGGGGATATAATTCAGATTTGTATGATTCTCACATTGCTCATAGGGATGAAATCCAATCCACAAATGCAATGGATGGAGTATTATCCTGTACTGAACATTAAAGGCTACCCTCCTCATGAAACAGGTAGTTACTGAAGAAAGAATGCTCGTGTGAGGCACATAATTCTTAAATGTCAAACATTTGGGGTTTTTTTTATGGCAGGTGTAACTCCACCTTCACATTTGAATAACGGTTTTCCTTTGGGAAAGGAAAACCATTATTTTTTCATGTCTAATTTTTAGACATGAAAAAAATTACATACTGCATTTTAAAAACTTTTTAAAATAAATAAATGTAAAAGAATGCTAGAAGTTTAGCATGTCAATTTATTGTGCATTGGATTCATTATTGCACATTGATTATTTCGATGAAAATCATGCAAATGAATAATTTTGTTACATTTTTCTTGTACAATTTAACATTCCAGTTCTGGGCCTGTCTCCATCATTGACTACCCCATTGTCTTCTGCCCAATTTGCAATGTACCATAGCCCACAAGGATATATACGTATATACACAAGGTGCATCAGTTCTTTTGACATAATGAAATTGTATCATTATTCCTTTTTCAAGTTGAACAATCATATTTGCCTTTCAGTTGGACTGATGTGTGCTTTTGAATATAACAAGGGCTTTCACTTTGCCTTGCTAGTCAGCACTGCAGATACATTACTTCAAAAAGCTATTTGAAAAAAATACTTTAGCATTGCTTTTGTTCCTGAGTGTCATCAGACCAGGACTGAGTCTCCAGCCTTTTGGAAGCCAGCTTGTCCACGCAGATGGTACCTGCCATCCTCTGTTTTCTGCCTGTCCCAAAAAGTGCTGTGCTAAGCCTGGAAGACTAGCGGGCACTTGGGACAGGAGAAAGAGTAGGAGCGTTGGAAGAACGCTCTCAGACGGCCTCCCTGTCAGCCTTCACTTTTACTCTCAGTGGAACTGCTGCGGCCTCCCCTGGATCCTCCGCCAGGAACCTTTGTAACTCAACTGTGGAGCTCTTCATGTTCCTGGAAGTATCCTGCCATGTCTTGGGCACTCTGGAGCTTCACAAAAGAAGAGGTATTTCTACCCACAAGAAAGAGAATGCTTAGAGGGAAGTGTCTGATTTTAAGATGCCTAGAAAACAGCTCAATAGGAATGACGGCTTTTCATCACTCTGGAAGTCAGCAAAGATATTTCTTGGGCAAATACTGCCATGGTATTTAATTAATTTTTTAAAAGCTTTATTTGTCTCTTCACTAATGTCAAATGAGGAAAAATGGAAAGGCTGAGCAAAGTTAATAGCAGGTATTCCCCACCTCCCCACCCCCATTACTGCCACATTATACAGGAATAATCCAATTTATATTTTCCAGGGTATGTAACTCAGTCAAAGGCAGCAGATTGTCAGGCTTTTGCAGCGCCACGTCCTGCTCCCTTAGTAGAAATGAAAAGACCTAATGCCATTAAGAATGTTTCTGTGTGAGTTTCTTTCAACGGGTTTTGCAGCTGCCAATAATGATGAATTAAAATATTTACCAGAAAACAGCAGGAGAAACAGGAAAAGTACATGCTGAGGAGGATTGTGGGGAAGTCTCCCTGGGTTCTAGAGATCAGCAGTCCTTCTGGATTCCCAAGAAGCTCTGAGGCAGGGCTGTATGTACCCCTGACCAAAGAAGGGAATGCCAAAGAGGCTTTCCAACACCTATCTAAAACTTGTAAAATCTGTCACTGTAAATAGCTGGGACTGATCTCCCAGCTTCAGCCCATCACCAACGAGTATGTGTAAGCGTGGATGAGTTTGTTTTCTACAATTACTTAAATCTACAATACTAATTTGTGTCTCTGTCCCAGCACTGTCTATCCTCCAGAGGAGAGTAGTGTGAATTCTTACTCTGAGCCTATTAGTCGGTGTTGGAACCTTATGGAAATAAATTAAACATTCCTAAAGGTTCCTTCTGGGTATGAAATGGAACTGTTCCCTGGAGTAGAATCAAAAGCTGAGTAAGCCTAGAGAAAACAAACCTTACAAAAACCTAAACCTTTGGGGAAAAGCTAGATTGGCAATTATTTCCTAATGGAAGACAGATATTAGAAGTGGGTGAACTTGCTTGCATTTAATTTATTTTAAATTAGAAACAGATTTTAGTTCTGCCAAATTTTATATTTTCATATATGTCTTCTTTCCTTTGAAAAGATTTAAAAAATACTTAGCCAAAAGAAATTAATGTTAAATTCACTTGAAAAATTAATTTGAATAATCCAGCTCACTTGAAAATTCAAATTATTCCACTTTAAAAAACTCCAGACTTATATCAATATGTAAGCCTGAATTACCTTGAAATTCATTGCTATTATGTAACAAGCATATTGTACTGTATACTTTCTTCAGAAATCTGTCTTTTTCTGAAAGGAAAAAGAGGTCATCTGAAAAATTTTGTCCAATAGCATACACCTATGTTGGTTATGACTGTATCTTCAAGCTGCATAGGAGATGTGGTCTCTCCACATATTACAGCATTTAAAAAGTTCCACCTGCAAAACAGACATGGCTGGGAGAAAGGCAGACCTCCCAGCAGGCAGGAGGAGGCATGGGAGCAGCGTGTGTGGGGGAAGCACTGCAGGCATTGTTTTCCTGGGTGCCAGAAATCCCCATTCTCTCTGCAGCTAATGCCAGAAGGCAACATGCCGCAGCAGAAGGGAGGCTTATCATTAACTCTGTCTTTCCTGGATGTACAAAAGCAAATATTCATGTGCTGCTTGTGGCTATAGGAGATGCATAGTCTTCCTGCAGCTTCAGGAGCTTTCTAGGATGGAGCATCTCCACTTTTGACTGACTTAGTAAAATACATTGCTGCAAGATTGGATCTGCTGTAGGCTGGACATCTGAGAGCAGCTTGAGACCTCTCAGCTAGCTACAGTGTGATAAAACTTTTATCCTCTTTTAAGCACAGTGAACTGGCTCATGATTACCTAAAGTGTGGGCTCACACTCCCAGCCGTCACAGTGCTGCTGGGGATTTGTGAATTGCCCTAGTAAGGCAGATTAGTGGCTGAAGCAATTGGTCTCTTCACCTGTGGCCAGACTTTGGTGGATGGGAAACTGCAGAGAATCTCCCTCTTCAACATCAGTCCCATTTTTCCCTTGAGCTGGCAAATATTCTTGTTAGGAAATTAGGGGTGATGTCCAGGGTTTATCTCACCCCCACAGTTGACTGCTGTAGGCCCAACATGATGAGCATGTTAGTGAAGGCCACATGAAAGATTCAGCCTCAGGACATCTGCCTGTGCACTGCTTGCCAAAAACTGGATAAAACTCTGTTGCTGGTGCTCTCCATACCTTGTAATGTTTATCACAAAGCCAGACTGTTTGAGCAGGATGTAGGGTACAGAGCTGGAGTTAATCCTCCTGTACCCTCTAAGTGCGCTAAGCCATCCCATAGCATATGATCATAGGCAGATTTTACAGTATTCAAAAATTTTCTCATGTCCAAATTGGTCACTGTGACCTAAATGAAATTAAAAAGGAAACATCCTCATCTATTATACAGAAACTCTTCTAGAAAGAGAACTGTGCTGATTTAGGGGATAGGGATGGCCAAAATCCCCATTAATTTTGGTCTGACTTCTTTGATGCTGGCCTCATCAGTGTATTTAAAACAACTGAGAAACTGAGGCTGCAAGCCAACCTCAATAGCACACAGGGAGAAGGGAAAATGGCTCTTATCTTTTGATGTACTGCGTGCTGCTACAGAGCTGTTCTGTTTTCAGCATTCTGGACTGGCTCAGGGGGTCATTTCATTAGACGCTGTCAGTGTTTCAGGACCTCAGCAAATGGGCCCTTAATTCAGGAGTTGATCTTGTGGAAATAATAATAAAAAAGAGAGAAAAAAATAATAATAATAGTTGCTGTTGCTTTGTTGTTATTGCTGTAGTTATTGTTGCTGTGCTAAAGTGTTAATTTTAAGGATAAAATTTGGAGATGTGGAGAAGGTGATTGCTTTGATATGGTTTTTGCTAAAGAGGGATTTATTGCTATGGTATGTACAGAATCTGCAATACTCCAGTAAAAGCTATGCTGATCACTTCATCCAGGACTGGCAAATCCTGGTTCTTCTTTATATAGCTTTTAAATGTAAGCCAGGGTTTATGGATTTCCTCTGTGTGCTTATGTAAGTACTTTTTCTTTTCTGCACCTTAAAACAAAGTCAGAAAAATTTGTTCTTCTAGGCTAGTCCTTCCTTAAGGGAATGACAGATTTTCCATTAGGGAAAAAGCCCTGCAAGGAAAACTTTGAAGGAAGAACGCCTTCTCACCCTGGAGGGTGAGAGTACTTAGAAGAGGTAAATGACCTGAAGCTGTGGGGCGGAAGGGAGCTGTGATTAAAATAGTTCCCTGCCCACTTGTTCCCCCCTTCCCAGCTAGATCATCTAGAGCAGAGGAAATCAAGAACATCCATGGGAAAGGGAGGAGGAAAAGTCTGCATCACTTAAATTCTAACTGCTGAGGACTTACAGTCTTCCTATTTCTCGCTAAAGCTGATTGCAAAGAGTTAAACTGTTTCCATATGTCCAGTTGCAGAGTTTGTAGCCTTTGGCAGCCCCGGCTGCCCCAGCTGCAGCTGCTACCTGTGTGTTCCCGGGGCGCGCGCCCGTGCACGCTTGTGCGAGCGCCCAGATCCACATGTGCACACACGTGTGCTCTGACCTCTGGGCCAGGGCCCCACCGCGATGCTGAACCTGTCTGTCCTTCTTGGGGAAGATACTAATTCAGAATAATTTCTTCCCCCTCCTCTCTTGCGCTCGGAGCCGACCATGGATCATGTCAAACAATATACAACTGAGAAGAATGCAAATAAACTTCGGTCTGTGCAGCCCAGCAATGCAGCTAGCCGCCCACTTGTGAGATACTAAACTGGTGTACACATGATACACAAAGAACGCTGGCTGGTTTCACCAATCCCTTCTGACAAAAAAAAAAAAAAAAAAGAAAAAGAAAAAGAAAAGACCTGATCCTTGTCTTCATATCAGTGAGGTTGGAGTTCTTGCTAATAAAGGAGCTTTTCCCATGATGCAGTGTGATAAGGATTGGCCTACATGTAGCCCAGCAAGCCACTGCTGATGTTTTCTTGATTAGGTGTCTTATCTTCCATTGAGCTGCATCTGATGAAGGTTGCTGACAGCGTAATGGCAGGAAAAGCATCGGACAGCTCCATAAAATGGCAGCTTTGCTATGACATGTCAGCCAGGACCTGGTGGATGGTAAGTTGGTGTGATAACTTTTTTTTCCTCTCCCTGGAAGCATTTTTTTTTTCTTTTCTGAACTCCTCCTTCACTGTTGCAATGCACGTGCTGCAAAGTTCAGAGCGCACAGTTTGCGGCTCCAGCTCAGTGACTCTTCAGAGCTCCTAACATCACAGTGAGACAGATAGGATTTCTCTGCTGCTGTAGGGGCATGGGCCTTCTCATTAAAACAGCAGCAAGTACAGCATGGGATTTTTCTTTTACTTTCTCCATTTTATTTCTCCTCCTGCTCAGCTCTCTCTCCTCCTTTTTTTCTTTTTTCCTTTTTCCTTTTTTTTTTATTCCTTGCCACCCTTGCACCCTGTGAAATGCAAATTTTTCAGTTTGTCAAGCTACTTGGTATGAGAACGTGGAGCTGGAAGCAGTCACGGTAAAAAGAAAGCAGCCTTGTCATCATGCTCTTGGTTAATTGTTCTTGAGTTGGTCTTAAAAATAGAGCAATCTGCCTCTTTATTCTGTTTCCTCTGAATAATTATTTAGAAAGTGCATTGTATCATGTTGTGAGCAGCCTCCTAATCACTATGCGATTGTCCCCCACGCTTCTCTTTAATTTGGAGTCCTCCTCCCTACCAATGAATGCAGTAACTGGAGCAACTACTGATTAATATGCTGCTTGTCATAATTAAATTTAGTTAATGAGGATATGCATATTCAGTCCATTTTTTCTTTGTTTGGATGAGCCTGGCTTTTTTGTTCATATTTATACAGCTGCAAATGAAAGCGGAGAGCTGGAAAAAAAGCAAACCTTACTGAGCTCAGGGAAGGGTGGATCCTGAGAGACAACTTTTTTTAATGTTACCAGGCAAAGGAGCCCAAAACTTTACTTAATCAAAACAGTGGGACTAGGAGAAACTATTTTGGGAATGAAAAGCTTTTCTCCTCAGCAGAACTACATGAAATTTTCTCCACATATGGATTTTTTCACTTGTGGACAATAGTCTCTTGTATGCAATAACCATGCCATGAAAGGGACATTCGGCCAGCTTGCATTCCATTATGAATATTAATTTCATTCTTGGGTTGCTTTGTCTGGTGGCGTATTTTTATCCTTTCATTCCTTCATTGATTGCCTTTGCTTGTTTGTCGGGATAATTATAATGCTTACTGCATGCGCTGCGTTTTTACAATTAGTACAGTGCTGGGACAATAGGCACTTTATTCTTGGGCAGTGGGTCTGGGGAGCGCCAGTGGAGAGCACATCCCAGTGCCTGGACAGAAGGCAGGTTTCTGATTATAACTGCCTTCCTACACTGCTTTGCGAGGACTTCGTTATCTTTCCAAAGGTGGATGTTGATACGTGCTTTCAGTGAGGGTATCAAACCTGAAGGGAGTATTTAATTTAAATTATGCTTATTACTTGTGATTGTTTCTGTAGTTTCTGAGTACAGGGAAGAAGAATTATTCTGTGTTTGTTACTTGTTGAACTGCTGGCATAACTTTAAAAGAACAGTAGAATGTAGGTGATAAAAAGCTGTTTTGTTAAACTGCTATTTTGCTGGGTGTTACTCTGTTTAGTATCATCTTTAATTCATGTTTAGATCTTTAATCAGATTTTCTTCTTGTAATTTTATACATTATTGAGTAGAGCTGTTAAAGTGACTGACAGTTGTTTAGACATAGATATTATGAAATATTTGCATAGTGTATTTCCTTAATATTGTGTGCATGAAGGTTTGCTTTTATTAAGAAGCACATCTTAAGTTTAATGTAGTGTTCACTGAGGATACCTTTCAGTGAGATGACATAGCTTCCAAAGAGAAAAGAAAATCAATACTTTCACTGCAGTATTTTATCCTGAATGGTGATCTGTAAAATACATGTAATATAAGTGTTCACTCTTTTGAGTGTGTGTATCATGCACACTTTGGAAAGAGAGTTTAAGAATTGTTCTGTATTGGTAAAAATCCAATGATATTTTAGCTCTGCATTTGATTTTGCATCATATTTCTAACATACAAATTCGCAGCTAAGATCTGAGGTAAACCCGTGTGTGCACTGCTAATACGAATTGTTTTCTCTCAGAAAAGAAAAACCTCACGCTGCAATGCCTTTGTGTGCAAAATATTATCACAGAATTGATTGTGTAATTATTTACAGTATGTTCCTATCCAAAATATGTAGTGTAAGTAAAATATTAAGACTTCTGAGTGAAAAAACAAGCAAGATAAACTTTATCTTTCTGCTTCTGCTTTTCTTGAATGATTGTAAACACAGAATTGTAAATGCCTTATGGAGAACAGGAAATATTGTATAAGATAGTTATTCATAGTTATAAAAAAGTTTATTCGCAAATGTTTTTATGGCAGGCATCATTATAAACTTAGTGGGATTTTATTATGCATAAGCTGTCTATAACCATTTTGCAGCATGTAAATGTTAAGATAAAATTCCATTTGAATAAACCTAGAATATTGGCTTTTGATAACTTTAAAGTAATTACATTGAACTAGTGTCATCAAGAAATACAACCTTCTATCTTGTTCTTTAAACTAAATGGAATGACTGTTAAGTTTTCAGGGTGCTTTTTGTTTCCTACCTTCCTGTTTGTTTCCTTCATATTCTTTTATTTGGCTACAATAAAAACATGGTTTGTCAGGGAACAACCAAACAAACATAAATGACATGCTCTCCATCTGTGTTCTCCTGAACACAGACATATTTACTAAAACACAAGAGGGCAAAAGTTTTACTGAGAATGCAATAAACAACCAAATGCAAACAAAAGTAAACTTTTAATATACTAAACAGCTGAATATATGGAAATCTGTTAACTGATTATCTCTTTCTTTTGTAATTGTGTAAATATGAACATCTTGGTTGTGCATCATATTTTTACATTAAAATTTGTGATGAGGGAAAGGACATGAAGAGACAGAACCTGTCTCTATAAAGTGCTGCTCAGTACAGTTGGGAAATAATCTAGAAACTTTTTTTGCTGCAAAATCTCCACTTAAAAGGTGAGGAACAATGATAATGTGGGTGATTGAGAGAGTGATATCCATGGGAAAAATAGATATTTTTTCATTGTCCCTTCATTAATGATAAATGGCTAGTTTGGGATTATAGTCATAATCAGGTTTTGTGATTGAATTCACAAATTTAATAGTTCATCACTTTACAGGTCACAAATTAAAATCTAAGTAACTATTTACATAACTTTATGGCATTGCTAATAGGCTGTTGGGTTTTTCTTGTGGGAAAAGATTCCAAATACTTACATCTAACACATCTCTTGAAAGCTATTTTGTTAAATCTGTGCCTAAGTCTGAACTGATGTCTCTGGTTTGTAGATCATTTTCATGCAATTATATAGGGGGAAAGAACATATTCTAAAGAAAAATCTTTTCTTCCCAATATCAAAATCGTATTTTTGTGCACAAATTTACATGCCTCTGCAGTAGAGATAATGAAAAACTGTCTTTTCAAATTCTTGGGGAAAAAGTATTGAAATCACAGATTTTATTAAGAACAAACCAGAGACAATGAAAAAGTTCTGATCTATCGTAAATACTGCACATTTTATTATGCTTAATGGCAGTTCTGATGATCAAAGACATTGTAACAAAATTTTGGAATAAAAAATCTGTCAATGCAAAGTTTACCATGTTGTATTAAGGCATATTAATAGGGCAAATAATCTCAAGTGGAGGTTAACTAATAATATGCTGTATTTCAGCATTAAAAAGAATTATTCCAATCCTAAATTTAATAGTAAATCCAGATTTTAATGTACTTTTTGGTTTAATGCAAATGTTAATCACATTCCAGGGGAGTTGCAGTATGTCAATATTTTGCAGCAGCACATCTGTGCAGTTTTCTAATTTGGGTTAAAATGATATTCATAACACAACAACTCCATCAGTTGTTCAGATGTACAGCTTGTTAATGAATCCTTTGTTCTCAATAATGACTTTTAATTAAATGATTTAGAAACAAATGTCAGTATAACTGTGGACATATTGAATGTGCTGTGCTTATTTGTGGACCTAGAACACCAGATCTTAATTCTATACATTTCAGGGGGAGGAGTGGGCAGAAGGATATAAGGTTACATCCATAAAAGTAGTTCAGTTTTCTTTACATGAAAGTGGCAACATCATATACAAATAATGCAAGATCATTTACTGACTATCTAATGGTTATTCTGAATGAAGAGTCACAAGATATCTTTTTTGGGAGATGTGTTTGTTAGGCTTATGAGACACTATATTTTAGTTCTTGTTCAGAACCATTGCATTTCTATCTATAAAAAATATTTGGCTCAGGTACTCTGTATAATTGGACAACTCAGAATAAATTTGTTTACAGTTCTCCAAAGTATGGAGATGCATTCTCCAATGCATGTTCATCTCTATTGTTTAATGTTTTTTATTATGGAATGGGGGAATAATCTCCCTTCATCAAAAAACCCCAAACAACACAGTAGCAGTGCACATACATTACACACATACTAACATCATGTGCTAATGTAGAATTAAGGTGGTTTTAATCACTTTCAATACTCCTTCATTGCTGATTTTAAAAAAATGTGTCCCAAGAAAAACATATTTGTACTTACTGTCAAGCATATACTTCTCTAACTCTTCTCTGTCTTTAGACACATGTTATGACTGTGTTTCCAGTTAGATTTGCTACTGTGGGGTGTTTAGCAGTTGCAGCACCTTCTCAGCAAAGCTACTTTTTCTGCTTGTGCTTCATGCTTTTATCAGGATTCTACTCTGTGAGTCTGAGAGTGCCTCAGTTTGTCTGTTCCTTCTGGCAATGTTGAGAGTTTTCTTATGGTGAAAACTGTATGTCAGCAGTGCTGTGAACATTACTTTGTGTGAAGGTGTGCTTGTGGCTGTGTATCTAAACATGTGCGCACTGCGCTGGCTTAAGGCACCACCCAGAGCTCATTAATATCAGGAAAAAGCAGCTATGAAATTCCAAAGCATCTCTCTACAGCAGGTAAAATGCAATTGTACTTTCAATAATGTGCTTGAGATTTATACAGCTGTAGTATTCAAGATGTAATTAACGTTGGTGTTTCAAGCTATTCAATTATAGCTTTCCACTGCAACTTCTCTGAACATGTATTGTGACTGAGGAAATGTGTGCTTCAACTAGGCTATGGCACCTTGCTGTACCTGAATCTTCTGTAGGATGTGCATAAATTCTGTGCAAGTCATAATAAAGTTGCTTTTTCTGTTCTGAAGTTATCACTTGATTCTTTCACTTTCTTTCGCCCTCCCAGATATTTGATTTCTTTGCTCCATTAAAAAAAAACAATATGTGAAAAAAAGGTTGTTTTCTAGCTGGAATTTATGGCCTCCAATGTTACTTGATGATGATTGAATCCAAATAATGAAGAAATAACGCTAATTTCTCTATGCTTCAATACTAACAGACTGAAAATTCTGTCAAAACACATTCACTCTTTAAGATATATTTTCAGAATCCTAGTGTAAGACAATAGAATTGCAATCTTGAATGGAGCAAAAATCAGGAGAGAAATGGAAGAGCTAAAATAAAGACAGGTAAAGTTTTCTGCAATTTCTTTCTGCAATTTAATTTAGAAACAGAAGTTATTCACAGAAAAAAAACTGATTAGGTCATTCTTTTAGTAATTGGAAATAAGAGATCGCAAGGTTAGCTACACCTGGCATTGAGATTATAACATCAAGGCAAAGATAGTTTGAAGAAAGAGCTTCACTGGGAACAAATACAATCAGTTCTTTTGAATCTTTAAGCCCAATAGGGTTAGAAACTAACTTTGATTTTCTTTTTGAACTGCTAAGAGCAACTTTAACACTTTGTGCTGTGATGCAGTGGCGCAATTAAAAATTGTCTTAAAATTTTACTACTTTTGTTCAGAATTCAAAACAGAACAAAACCACACCATCAATATTTTAACAGATGGTGCTGCTGTACTTTGCAATGTCATCAAAATGTTCCACTGAATGTTCAATGTAATCCAGAAGTTTCTCTGTCCTTGCAGTAGAATGCAGTGATAGATCTATGTTTTTAAACACAGGTTCAATGTCAAATGTCACATCTCAGATTGTCATTGTGGAATGTCAGTTTCTCAAAGATATTCACCACTAATGGAGAGATTTTCTATGTATCATCATTTAAAATGGTGACTCACTTCTTAGGGAATATGGAATAATATTACCTTCCAGTGGAGGTGAACTTAATTCTTTGCAAGTCAAGGAAATATTGTGCTTAGATTGGTTAGACTAGGTGTACATTTTCCCAATGCTCTAGAAAATGAGACAGAGGGGTTTTAATTTCTTCCATGTAATAAAGACTTCCGATTTATTCCATGAATTAATTTGAACCAATGAAGTTATAGGATCTTTTGTTTAGGGCAAGAAATCTGTAAAATTAAGCTGTTACCAAAACCTATTCTCTTGAGAATCATGGATAAAATATAGGAGCTAAGTTCCCCTTAAAAAAAAAAATTGAAGATCAAACTGAATTCTTTAATACTGTCTTTAAACTAAACTAGTTAAATAATTGAAATGCTTCATCTTCCTATTATGGCATGCCAGGCTGTCCCATTTAACCAGTCGTATTCCATTTGCTCTGGCTGACTTGTGTTTGTTTGCTCTAACTACCTTATACATGTTTTGAGAAACTCTGCTTTTATAACATCTTTAAAAATCACCTGTTAAAGGATATTAAACAAGAGTCTTTCACCAAATAAATCAGGCTGTGCTTGTTCCATGCATGAAGGCATCATTGTTCTACCTGACAGTAAAAGTTCATACAGTTTCAGAGACCACCAAGATTTGTTGCACTATCCTGAAAGTCTGACAGGGTTTTTATCTCTCAGAACACCTTTGCAGACACACTGATGTTTCTTGAGGAGAGTTTACTGCCTCAGCATCCCAGCCATAGCACTGTTCCTGCATGAGTGTTTGTAAATCAAGGCTTTATCAGTGGAATCCTTGAGGATACTAGGGGAAATGGTGGTTTGTTTTCTGCTGGCCACAATACTGCTGTGGTCTGTTATTACATCAGCTATTGCTTTCACGGAACTGTCATCTCTCTGGCTAAAGCAGCAATGTAACATCCTGTCATGTTAAGAAAGGAGAATATGGTCTGCATAAGTCTGTATTAACATATTGTCAAGTTTCTTATCCTGCCAGTCAAATTTATTTTTGAGTGTACTTTCAGAGGCCCATCATTAGGAGAAGGTATTAAATGGATCTGACCCAAAGACTGCCATTTACCCACCCAACAACCATGGCAGGCGCAGCAGCAGCAGACTGGCTTTCACTTTGCACCTGGGCTTGAATCTTGGCTCTGCGAGGGTATAATGCAGTCCTAAAGCCCAAGAGTTTCCCACACTTGGTACTGATAATTAGCAAGTTTGAGAGACAGCTTAGGACTCTTGGGGCAGAGTCTGAGCCAGGTTGGCCATTTGCTTAATTCAAGTTAGAATTGAAGTCTTCACTAGCAATTTCACCTCATTCCCACCAACAAGTTTTTCACTTTAATCCTGTTAATGATGTGTCTTGCTCCAACTTCATGCTGTGATTTCTCATAAAAATCTATTATTTTCATTCAAATTGGTTACTAACCTGGGAATTATTCCAGAGGGGAAAACGTTATGAGTGTCTTTTAAGCCTGAGACTACCTTAGATGAGGAGTAATTGTCCATGAGAAGGGAGCTCTTTTATTCTTTCTCAGGTAAAATTATACTCTGGTTAATGGTGCTGCCCAAATAAGGGGTGTAAGGTCTTAGTTTAGTGCATGCAATGTGAATGTGTTAATAGAAATGGAAGATAAGTTCTGATTTACTAAAAAGTCTTACCCAAAGTTAATATCATACAGTGATCTTCACGCTGCTTCACCCAGATGTATTCTTACATAGTGCTACTAGAATTATCTCAAGTTATTTAATGGAAAAGTAATAAGGAAGAATATAATTAATGTTTAGTGTTCTTTCACAAATCAGTAAGCAAACTGATGTATCATTAACTGACAGAACGTCTGCACTTGATAGCATATAGATTATTCAGGTCCATTTAATTGCCTTATTGATGCCTTTTACCACAGTAGAAATTGTAGAGGGCTTTAATTCTGAAAGAGGTTTTTACTTCTTGGAGTGAATGATTTTACTTACATGCTGTACTCCCTGGTACTTTTGATATTGTGTTTGCCAATCTCTACATCCCAACTGATGCTGATGTGTAACTAAAAGCTTCCTAGTATCTGATATGACGGTTGTCTCCTCTTTGACTAATTTTAGTGACTATTTTAATTTTCTGTACACATTGTCAAAAGCAAAATAATAGTATTGTACTTCATGCAGAAGTACAATATGTGACAAGCATGGAAGGCAAAACACTTGAGTTGGCTCTTAGGCAATTTCTCAAGTAAAAGGCCTGCTTTCATCTTGCTCCAATTCGAACTGCTGCAGCTAATAAGACCCAGTGAAGACAGAATTGCAGCTTACCTGTTTCAGACTAGGTATACTAATAAATAATTTTTCCAAGGCATTCTGGAAGTCACTTAGATTTTTTCCATAATCTCTCAAATGAGTTTTGTAACATGATAGTCCTAATAACATTTATTGTATCGTTTATATGTAAATATTTTTAGATTTGTGTCCTTTTGACAGCATATAACATCAGATCTAGAGTGGTATTTTTCTGCAGTAGTTTGCAGTAAGAAACTTGAAAAAGTACAGAAGAAAATCTGAAATGTAAATTTTGACAATAAATAGAAAAGGTAATTTTCAGTTTAATTTACTTTCTTACTTCACATGTTGTTGCTAAACTTAATAATGACTGACTAAATTGGCTATTTGAATGAAGTGAAAAGAAGGTTGTGTTCTGGAGGATATTCAGGTAAGGTTTCTTAGTAAATTCCACAACACTGACAGTGCCCTTCAGTAAACATTTTTATACATCTGATGCTCTGCATAGGCCAAGAGTGAGCTGTAATATTAAAATACAATTTGATATGTGAAAAGAAATTGTGCAGAATTATTTTGCTGCTGCTTTGTGTTGTCACCCAAGATATGGACAGTGATTTACCTACCCCTTACTGCCCTGCATTCTACAGATTGATCAGATTAACTTGCTACTTGTATCTTGTAATCAGGAGGTCTTGATACACAATGATGAATGTGTCAGAACCTTACTTTTCCTGTGTATTACATTTTTGCCAACAATAATGAGCTGTCACCGTGTGAGTTTTGGAGATGAGATTAACGCATGGAAGAATGAGTAAACCTGTACACCAGGAGCATAATTGAATCAAGCAGAACATGACAACGAGCATGCTACAGGAGTTTGACACGAAACAGGGACAGACGGTGTACATGTATAGGGCTGCGCTTCGTTGTCATGCTTTAAAGACTGGCAGTCTTGGTGGTACCGTGTTCGTTACCACTCAGTTTCCTGGGTGAGTTTCCCTGTGTGCACTGTTAACTAAGACAGGCACAAGCCCTGTGCTCTGTTTTCCACATGGGATGCTTTTTGGCGTCGCGTTGCTTATATACCAGAGCAGCAGGAATTGCGGTAGCACGGTTTGGGAAACAGGCTTGAAGTGTAACAGCAAGCAGGTATGACTACAAACTACATAATCTGCTTCTGCAGGAAGAGAGGAGAAGCTGGGTGACTGACGGCTTTCTGAAAAAAAGCTGCTCAAGTTTCTCCTGCATTCCAGGCTGGAGTGGAAGAGAGAATTCAAGGTTAGCAGTGAGCCACAGAGTGCTGATTGCTTTG
The DNA here is from genome assembly GCF_027887145.1 of Ammospiza caudacuta. Lineage (NCBI taxonomy): Eukaryota > Metazoa > Chordata > Aves > Passeriformes > Passerellidae > Ammospiza > Ammospiza caudacuta. The sequence goes on from NC_080632.1 coordinate 37,199,075, forward strand.
TAATGGAAAAAATTCAATTACGTGAAATATTAGACTCGTCTCTCTGTCTTAGCTCTCCTCAATCTATTTAGTCAGGAAAAAAAATGAAACTTCTCAACAGATGCCTGGCTGCCTGGGTACAGAGACGAAAATCATAATTTGTCTGTAATCCCTAATGCAAACAGTTGTTCATTAAGAAACAAAACTAATGTAATCTTGATGATTTGCTTGGATTTCTACTCTATCATGGTGTTTTGTACAGCTGGCAGGCTAATGTAATTTTACTTAGGAACCCAAAGCAATCTGGTACTCAGACAACACCATGTAGATTTAGGGAAATTTGGGGCTCAGATTAGCATAATACTAACTAATCATGAATATCATTTGCATTAATTAGAGTATTGGGGAAAGATGGTTTTTAAATGGAAGAAAATTGAAAGAAAGATTAAGGGCAAGGGCTTACAAACCTAGTTTTGCTTTATGCAAGAATATAACAGATGATTTATGCTATAATGCCTAATATTTTAATGTGTAAGTATTAATTAGAGTATCAACGAAAGATTGTTTCTAATTGGAAGAAAACTGAAAGAGAGATTAAGGGCAGAGTTTATGAATCTGCTTTTGCTTGATGATGCCAGTATGCAGCAGATGATTTCTCCTATAATGCTAAAGAGCTTAATCTGTAAAAGATAGGGTGACTAATACACTGCACAGTAGAGACACTTCAAGGATTTTTTTTTTAAATTAGGCTCATTTCAAGCAAAAAGAGAACTAGATGGTGTATGCTTACATCCATACTATTACTACTAAACATGAACTAGTTGGGTAAGGAAAAAAAGAGTATTTGTACACATATGCTGTGAGTTAAAAGTAATTGATCATCTGTATTTTAGCATTTGGTACAGCTGTTTTCTTAATAATTGAAGTATGCCTAGGTTATAAGAGTGCTTTCTTTAAAAAAAAAAGAAAAAAAATGTTGACTGTCTATACTTTAGACTATGTTAAAAATATATTTTAAAATGCTTTTGGTTTAAAGGTTATGATTCTCTTCCTATATCAGAGTGGTCACTCAAATCTTTGTGAGCAGATATTATGGCTATTTTAAATACCAAATTATGAAAACTATTGCAAGGTATGCCTTTGCTCACAATTTTTTTTCAGGAATACCCTGTACTCTTGTTGTTATTATTGTTATTACTATTTGTTGCTGCAATGCAGTCTTGTAGTATTCCTATGGTACACAATTTCTTCAGTAGCACCAAAGAGCTATTAGTTATGCAGTGTAATTTCAAAGTAATGCCTAGTTAGAACTGAAATTAAAGTACAATAGATATTACAGGGTGTAGAAGCAGATCTAATTTGGATGAGTGTAGGGGTATTACACTGGGGCAGTATTTTGTGTGTACCTCACATACACTGCCTGTTCTTACATGACCTATAATTTTGACATCTATTCGGTTGGAGAGCTAATGCAAAATTTAAATCAGCCTTTCCTCTGGCAGACTTCTGAAAATATTTTCAGAATGGAGCCTGCGCAGTTTCTCAGCAATATAAAATCTGTTCAGGCTCCATTCGAAAAAGTTTTCGTTTTGTCAAGGCTGCTGCTTCTCAAGCTTAAATAGCACGCACTGCGGTAGTTAATTTTGCCTTCCAAGCAAGGCCTTGTGAGGAGTTTCACACCAGCCTATTTAATCAGTTGTAGATGTGTTTATAAGTGCTTCAGGGTGCTCAGACAATTAGTAGCTGGATACATTTTCATTTCATTTTCAGACATTTTCATTTTCAAAGCCTATCTTGATGTTGCTAGAATTCACCTTTAAATTAATATTCTTTTATGAATGATCTACCAAACTAGAGAAATTGGATGATGTCTGCTGAAATTTAATACATAAGTATTTCACAAAAGCATAAATAAGTGAAGAAACGAAAGTTATGTTTCATAATGTCATATAGAAGTAGGGGTTGTATTTGTATTTCTGCAAACAGCCCAATGAAGAAAAATATTCAAGGAAATATCCTTTTCAACAGAAAGAAGGAAAAGAGACTGTCATTTAAGGGAAGGCATGATTGAATGCATCTCCTTTGGTCTCTGACTGTAAAGAGAAAATATAATTCTGTCATCAAAACAAACAGAACAGGAATCCAGTTTTAAGTACACCTTTAGAATATTGGTCTAAATAGTCATTATAGGAGAAGCCACAATATGTATGGCAACACAATGTAAAAGGTTTTAAACATAATCAAACTCTGTCTGAAAGAAAAGCAAGATAATTCATCATGTTGATGCCTGAGCTTTTTATGTATTCTTCATATATTTGTAGCTTTGTAGATTTCTAATACATGGCTGTAGCTCCCAATATTTTTCCTATATTTTCCCTTTCCCCCTATATTTTAGAATTAGAATTAATTAGCTAGCCTTCTAACACATTTGCTACATCCCTGAAATATTATTTAGTCTTATTTTCTCTTACCATGTATCCTAGATATAATAATAAATATGGGGAAATATGGGGCTAAACTCAGGGCGGGGGGTGGGGGGGAATAGTTCAAATTGGTCAGAACTGAAATGGTGGGTTACTTAAGTAACTACTCTTCTGATTGGACATGATTGTCAAATATTCTACATTTTTAAAACTTATAAAATTGTAGAAGTCCTGTATCACATGTGAATTTTGCCATATATGCACATGAAGGCCTCTAATTGAAGACCTGCCATTACGTTACTTCCTACATTAATATTGTCTTGAAAATGTGTTATTTTGTTTCTAGATTTTGAAGGCATCAGTGTGATAACCTCCATCTCTCATACTAGTACTTCCTAAACTAACTTATGTGGAGCATATCCCTCTGCCAGTGTCGCAGTGTGTAGTATACGTGCAGTCCATGGCCGAAGCACAAGAGCATGCCCCAAGAAATCTGAGTGCTGTTGCTGAATCTAAATTCATTAGCACTTCTGCTTTGTGCTGAATCCTCCTGCCAGGCAGGAAAAGTCTCATAAAAACATCTTTCCTTAACTGTTAGTAAATGCACACAGAACAGCAATTATGAAAGCTCCCCTCCATAATGAAAAGCAACTTTATATATATGTATATATATATATACATATATGTATATGTTAGTATATAAGTATGTTTATATATTTAAAGCAGCTAAGGAAGAAGGGGCGTAAGAACTCTTGAGTTCCTGATGTGCCCCAAAAAGTACAAGACAGGAATTTTGACTTAAGTAGAATCTAATGTCAGTGTTCTGTGGATGGATCTGCAAGTAAGAAGTGCCAGAATCCTTATGCCAAGTCTTGCACTGAATGGAAAGGTCATTTGTTCTGAAAGAGGGAAAGCTCCAAAAGCCTTCCAAGATAATGGTCTTATCATATCTATACCCTTATCTTTGGTTTTGTCTGAGCTGAATATGTAGGAGACACAGGATAATATTGCAGCTAAAAATTATGAAATGCTTACTTTATAAAAAGGAGTAGGATGCATATTTTGCAAATATTTTTACACATGTGGATTTTAATTTGGTTTTTCTTTCCAAATTTCCCTCTAAATAAGGGGTTTTTCTCTCTAAATAAGCTTCAAGTACTTTCTACTTCAGATCTGGTTTTGTTTATTTAGTCATTAGGACTGAAAAGGGAAGGTGCGAGGCAGAGAGACAGAGAACATGGCTCCCAGATGGGCAGACAGTAACTTATGTTATGTAGCAGCATGTTGCTTTCATATCCAGGAAAATGTAAGACAAGATTAAATTTCCTGCTCTGCCATACCTGAAATAAAGAGATACATAGTTGGTGAATGCAGTATTATTCTCTTATTGCAAACCTACAAATTGGAATCAGAGACTCACACCAAGAAATTTAACAACTAGAACAAAAAGTGAAATTTAGAGGATATACCTTTCATCTGAAGGAGAATAAAGGTGGTAAATTGGATTTCCCACACCGATGATACATCCTAGGCTGAGCTGCTTCTTTTCTTGCTCACCCTTTCCCCATTTTTCTTATTTCATTAAAAAAATATATATTTGGCCTCTATTTTGGGTTAAGGTTTTATTTAAACTGTTAATTTTCTGTTGAAAGTTTTGATTGGGATTAATTGGCCTTTTTGAGAAAAATGCTGCTTCAATAAGAATTCCCAGACATCTCAAATCCATGCTTGGATTAGAAGTGTGTGAGATCTTTCATCACTGATTTAATATTTAAACGAGAATAATTTATGGCATTAGGTTGCAAGCTTTCTTACCTTTAGAAGTGTCTCAGCCAGTCACAGTCAGATCTAAAAACATATTTGAAGCCATAGCACATCTTTTAAGAAGTTGAATACTTTCTATCCTAGTGTCAAATACTGGGTACCTAAGAGTAAGAGATGTGATCAGACAACGACATCAAAGCAACTTTTTAAAAAGCATTTTAGGATTTTAGCATTATGGTTCTTCACCTGGAAGCTGAATCCTCACTTTTGGAGCAGAACTGGTTTCAATATATGTGATTTTTGCCTGTACAGTACATTTTGTTGCTTTACTCCAAGCCACTCTTGGAATTGAACAATAATACCTAGCATTTTGAACCAGGACTTAGTTCACTGCACTAAACGTGCCGATATATTCTGTCCTCTTTGGAATGGTAATGGGCTTGGCAGCCTCTAAGTGTAAGTGTAATACAACCACTGCTTGAAACAGAGGTACTAAATCTTGTTTGAAACAACTGAGGTTAAAGAAATGTTTTGACAAAGGGATAATATTTATGACTTTACTTTCCAGAAGCTCTTAGGTTTGCTTATTTTGTTCTTCAGATAGAATTGAAAATAATCCATATCCATAAATCAACATGCAATGGTGAATGCCACGGTGATAGTCTAATAATAGCAATCATCACAGCTCCTACAACTTCACCTGATGATTTTTCTTGGAAACAGACCAGACGCAAAGATGCACAAAAGCATTGCTCTTGCTCATTCACAGCAGTGCACGGGGGGGATTTGGGGGATTTACCTGGTGGAGACAGTTTGTGGTGGTGTAGACACCTACATCTGAGCAAGTGGTCATAGCCTCCCTCTATAGTTAAAAGCTGCTGAAACAGTGGAGTTTAGGGAGGGATCTGTCTTTGGCAGACATTTGAAGCAGGATAGCTAAATAGGTTGTAGGTTAACTGGTTAAAGGTTTGTCCTTTCTTTCTGTTGAGTCACCATCATTTTAGCTGTTGATTCATATAATTTTTGTTGCTATCTATAAAGAAATTGCATGATAACTTCAGTAAAATTACATCAGAAATCTCTGAGTCTCTTTAGAATAATGTCACTTTCCTCTGACTATTAATACATCATTAAGAAAGTGACTTATCTGTCTGCTGTAATTTATATGGGCATGGCACTGAGGAACACTTCTATAGGAACGAAATGATTTTGACTTCAGGTATGTTTTGGAAAGGGAGCAAGGGAATTTTTGTCTGCATATCTTCTATTAAAGGTTTATTAATATTCCACGTTTCTATATATCTACATATATTTCTACATATCTTTGAACCTGAATGGCACTCTTTAGTCACGTCCTATATTTGACTGCAGCTGTTTCTCTGCCTAACTGTGTTTACATGGTCCCATGTTGAGTTGAGGTATACATGAGAAAGAGTACTTTGAAACTGCTAGTGCATTACACAACAGACTTCAGGAATTCAGTTTTGCATGAAACTTGAGACCTGCATGCAATACAAGATTTTGAACTGCCTACAAGCCTGTTAACCCTCAACAAAAAAGGGACTGAAAGAATTCCTGTATGGAAGACTGTTTTTCAGGAGTACTTCAGGAATTTACTTCTCTAATTAATCTAAAACTCAAACTAACAACCAGGTGAATATTTCAAAGATAAAGTCAGTTTGCTCTCCATTTCCACAAAGTTACTAATCATAATGGCCAAGTTTATCCCTGCTTTAAAAACTTGCTAATGAAGGCTATGTACTTATCTGTGCTTAGAATAAGATTAGAAGCTCTCCTTCTGACTACTTATGAGTGAGGATGGGCAGTTGAACACATGCAATCACACTCACTGATACAGAGAAGTGATTGTTTTATGAAAGATGCTTCCAAGTTGGCAAACTTTTGTGTGTCCTCTTAATTTGTTTTTGAGTGAAAACTGGTGCTCTGGTGTTTGGTGCACCCACAGTACCTATCAGTCCTGTTAGTATTATCCGTTGTTATTTAGTTATTTTTATTTTTAGCATGCTCTCACAGCCAGAACTGTTCATGATCACCTCATCACTGGCACTAAGAAGGATTCTCCTTCCCCACCTCCCCCCCTCCCATTTTTTTTATGTCCTAGCCCTGTAAGTCTGTTGGGAGTAAAGCAAAAGAAGCTTTTCTGCCCTGTTCAGAAAAGCACTGGCTGCTCTCCCTCTGTTCCCATGGTGCAAATTACACAGCCACAGGAGACTATGTACATTTAGAGAAGAGATTAAAAGGAGTAAGGTTACTTAGGCTGGTAGGCAGGTGAGTGAGAGGATATATAAGAGAAATATAAATATTCCAAATTGTAAGGAAGGTGACTGATTTATGCCACTGCAAGTTGGATCAGGTGTTAGGTTCCTTCTAGCTGAACCATTCTACTCTATTATATTATACATAACTAAAGTGGTGCTCAGAGGGATGGGATACATTCATGAGAGATACACACAATTTATGTTTGATACACTATGTGATTAACTAATAGAATGCATGGTTAAAGAATATTATTTGTCAAATATTCATTGCTTACTGAACTTGTTGGGTTTAGGAATGAAATTAGCAGTAGCATCAAGAATGATTCTAGTAGAATCAAACTGCCTTCAGTTAAGAGAAGGTTTCTTTTTTATTATCATACATAAATTATGTATTTAGTTACATCATAATGCTGTGACATTATAAGCAGAGAGAGATTCATCTTGGAAATGGATATTGTGTTTATCCTTCTATTTGTCTGACCTACTCTTACAATTATTTTCTAAATTTTGCTTTGTAGCTAACAAGTGATCACGTCCTACTTTTTTTGCTGCCTCTATTGCCAGCTATACTAACAGTTTTTTCATCTTCCAAGCAATTAATAAAAGAAAACTTTCTCCAAAGGCTAAATAAATAAAGAAAAATACAAACAAAAATAATTAAAAACTTGAAAAGTAAAATAATCTTTAAGGTCTTGCATTAAAAGCTATAAAGAACTCAGGCTTTTAGATGGTGGGTAATCAAATCTAAACTACATCCTAAGTCAAAGCTGGTGACATGTTGATGTTTAAGTGACATAATTCAGAAGTAAATCTGATTAAACTGGAATAGTTATATTGGTATCAATGTCTTAAAGACAACGAAGCCCTCCACCTACTATGATATGAAACATTCTGCAACAATATGGGCATCAAAGATGCAGAGTTATCAGATGCTGTGTCCTTAAGAAAAATGGTCCTGTAGCTCTGAGGAAGCAGAATGGAGCTCAGAAGCCCAAAGCGCAAAGTTCTTTTACTGCAAAACTTCTCTGCAACAACAACATTTTAGGTTGTACATGTCTTGTTCTCTATAAGTATGACATTTGGTTTGTCTGGAGGGACAGATGGATGGTGTGGCTTGGCAGAGTGAAAGCTTGAAGAGCTGAACAAGTAAACCACTGAAACTATGAAAAACAGGGCACTCACTATGCTGTATACACCCGATGTGAACAAACTCACGATCTGCTAATGCATGCTTTTGTCTGCAGGACTAATACGATGTATAGAAATGAAGTTACTTCTGGACATTGCTGCCATTCCCAAGCATGCTGATGACAACATTCTTTTGGCAAGAAGCGCAGGCCAGACATACTCTCAGTGGCACCACAGACTTTTTTCTCATTTCATGAAGAGCAAGGGCTTGGACTGTTTCTTTGCTTTGTGTGTAGGCTATGGGACTTCAGATGGAATGAAAGCTATTTCTCTTCCAACAAAGTTTGATATAGGGAAGGTGTTTTGGTATTAGTGCTGCAAGAGGTGTCTGTGAGTTGCTACTTCAGATCACTGCCCTGAGGCTGGCACCAAAATTAGGCTGGGATGTGGTACCAGCTGCTTAGTATATGTTGCCCAGCACCAGCAGTGATGTACTCTGGCAGTTCAGCAGCAGGACTGGTCACATTTGTTGTCAGGGTACCTCTGAATTTCATTTGTATTACCCTTATTTGTCTAGAGTTCTCCTGTCAGAGAAATTTCTCCCTCCTTGATAAATGTTCATGAAAAAATTTACTAAAACTTAGTTTTGGGTTAGGCTGTGAAATTTCACCATCTCAGCTCCTTATGCACAGAAGAAGGGAATTTTGCCTTAAGTCTTGCTTATTTTTTTCTCCTGCTTTACATGTGCACTGTGTAACTTTTTGCCTAATATTTTAGACAGATAATTAATATGGGCTTATTATTATAATACCTGATTGCCTGTGAAAAAGGGAAGTTAATTGCTCTTATTTTTAAGGACAGGCTTTATATTCAGAGAAAAATTCCAGTTTTATAACTTCTGCCCTGTCCTCAAAAGTGAAAATGATAAAGGAATTCCTTTATTAAATACAAAAAAAAAAAAGATCTCAGAGAACTCAACTACTACTGCCACTGCTACCCCTCTGTAGAAAAGGCTTCTATTCATATAGATAGCAAAATGAAAGTTAAAAGCAACAAAGACAGTATTGACACAGTTGTATCAAGTGACCTCAGTTCAGGTCTCCAATGGCTTATTCTGGGACCCTTCTGATTTAATCACACACGTTACCTTTTCTTTTTTTTTTTTCTTTGACTAATGTATTTTTATCAGCATGCTAGACAGGATGTAATTATCTTGTCCTTTTAATCCTCACAACAGCACAAGCAGATTGCTAATGTGTACATACATGTGAATGAACTGCATATTGTTTTCTTAAATACTTAGATTGGCTCCACATGTGTCTTTTTGCTTAGGAAATAGCAAAGGGACAACCTAAGGCATTCACAGATAAGAAAAACCCTTGTCTTTTTTCAGATGTTCCTTTTATTTTAAACTTTTAGAGCTCATAGCAGAGTTTTTGGAACACAACAGACTGTGACAGGAAAGAGGTGCCTATATACCATTGGCAGCAACTCCTTTGATTCAGGAAAAAATGTATTTTTGCACAGCTGATCTTACATGTAGCTTTTTTATCTATAGAAGAGATAGAAGATGTGTTAGGAGACAGTAAAAGGAACTTGAATATGGCCTCTTGTTAAAACATTTTCAACTCTGATTTCACAGAACATCCGCTAAATCAGAAAGTATGGTTGCACCAGTTCAATCCTTTACAGTAGGGCTGCAGAAAAATTTCTGATGCAACAATATTATGCTAAGACTCTTAGTGGGACTGCAGAATCTCCTCAAAACAAGCAAGAGCCATAGGTGACAGCAGCTTACAACTGCTTCCTTCTCACTCATTTTGAACATCTTTGTGCATATGGGCACTGCAGTGTTTGGTCTCGACCTCACTATGACTCTGAAAGCCATCATAACTTAGAGCATCAACAGTCAGAAAAGCTGTTTAAAGTCACTTGCCTCTGCTGCACATCTAAAAAGCTGCCAGGACTACAGAGACACAGAGTCCTCCAAGGCAAAGACAAATAAAAGCCTGCTACAATGCCTATGGTGATACAAGAGGAGCATGTATAGCTCAAGTATGAAAGAGGATCTATACCAGGAGAAGGTCGGCAGCAGGTCAAGTTCAATAACCCTGGAAATTTCTCTCAGCCATGCTTTCCTAATTATTTTCCAGCATTTGACCATCATAACCCAAATGAATGGATGTTTAAACAATTTTGCCCAGAGTTTTGGGGAAACAGCCATTTGTTCCTCACTCATCTTCTTGTTTGTTTTTCTACTGATTAGATTATAACCAGTAATCTACCTGGGTCCAAGGAGGGGATAAAAATATGCTGTTTAACACTAAGCTTGTTTGTTTGCTCTAAGTGAAACAGAGTGAAGTCCTCATCTAGTATTAAGAACTAAATGATATAAAGTACTAGTTCAAAAGTGGAGCTGAGACTATACATAAAAAACACAAAACTTCATGTTTAGAGGTGTAAATCTGAAATGCAGAAGGAACATTTTGCAGTCAAAATGAAAGTGTTTTGTGTGTGTGGGGGTGTGTGTGTGTGTGTGCGTGTTAAACAGTGAGGAATTGGTAAAGTTTTCTCAGGGAGCTCCTTTAGACTGATTCAAGGCAGGGTCAAGACATAAAGAAAGGTTAACAGTGTCCAAAAGTCTTTAGAAAGAATTTTAAAAGTCTTTAAAATTAATTTTCCCCAGGTAAAGAAGTTAGAAGAAACATTTTTGAAGGGTAAATGAAATAGACTTAAGAGGGAAGGAGAATAGGACAAATAGGTCTCAGCTATTTTGCTGTGAAAGCTCCTTGAGGCTACAAATGTACTTTTGGTTTTTTGCTCATAGCCTTTGTTCAATAGATGTGGTAGCTGAATTGCTAAATTATTTTTCCACTGAGAGGGAATCAGAAGTAAAAGTTTCATTTTTCCATATGTAAGAACAAATGCTTTTTGTTTTGGCTGATAGAGAGCAAGATACTAAACTAAGCTCATGTCAGCTTAATCAGACATAGAAAGAACGTTTCTCACCTGCTGTAAAACAAAAGATATTAAATAACACTACAGATTCTGAATGGAGATGTCTTCCTGCTAAAGCCCTCTGCTATTTGCTTTGGTTTCCCATTATCCTGTTTCTCAGGGGAATGCTTCGCTGCAGTGGCCATATACAGCCTTCCTGTGCTACTTATAGAATAGTCTGTATTTCCAAACATAATTATCAGCCATTTATACCAGAGCTTCAAAAACTCTGTTATGGTTGAACTGCAAGAAAGTAGGTAAGTGAGGAAACAAAAAATATTTCCATTTTAAACAGAAAACCCTCTTTTGGGGGTTTAATCCACTCTGCCTGGATATTAAAATTATTTTCTTTGCCAAAAGTGAAAAGATTTAAAAAAAAATATATCTCACATAACTTCTCTTCAAGTCACTGACCTAGCTGATTTTAGAAACCCTGTGTGTATAATGTCTTCTGTAACCTTCCAAGATGGCTGCAAAATATGGGCTGCTACTGGAAATTGCATGTAAGTCCTAATTTGTCAATTATTTGATTTGTGAATTGTGTGTATATGAATATTCATACTTTATGTCTCATCTGAAAGGCCAGAGGATTAGCAACAGTAAAATACTATGGGATTTGTTGAACTAAGAACCTCAACAAGACTTTGTTATCAGTAGGCTACAACCATCATAGTGCATTTGAAAAAAATCACAATTGAAGAATTCAGACAAGCAGGTTTTTACAAGCAGTGAAGCAAAAGTATTGGCTTAGTATTGTCATGGTTATCTTAGTTGTCTTCCTCTTAAAAATTTACTCCTATAAACTGATCTAAATGTAAGAGTGCAAAGAAATAACGCTATTCAAAAGAAGGCTCTGTTTGCTTTGTATCAAAAAAAAATCCCAACTGTCCTAGTAGTAATTAAATTAGAAAACACTAAGAGATAAAAAGAATGCTTCTGAATAGTAGGTGAATGATTCACTGAGTCATCTCAATACAGTTGCATGAAGTAAATGGTTTATCTTTGACATAAAATGACAGGTCCTAAAAACTACAATGATTTGATGCTTATGATACTCCAGTGTCCATGTTTTACTAGACCTTTTTTTCCTAGCAGTAAAAAATGTTTTCATAGAAGGTATTTTTTACCTGTCTACACATCTGGAGTTCTGAAAGTTTAGGCAATTGAATGCAACTGTGTACTGAGCAGGAAACGACTACTGCCTTGGACTTAATCTGATGCTTAATTTTTTTTTGCCTGCTTTCCAGTGGTCAGTCATGTTTGCCTGGAAATCTCTTTGGTATTCTAGGTTCCTATGAACTGTTTTGGACCTTTCTAAAATCACTCTGCTGGCAATTATTTTCCATTGGCTCATTGGTATAATCTTGGTGTGTCAGCAGATTATACTAACAATCCCCATCTTTCTTACAACCAGTTTGACAGACTGGATGAAGATACTGCCATGGCTCAGACATTTCTGTGTTTGTGGCTGCAGCAGATTGTTGTTCTCAGAGCTGGTGCACAGCCGAGGCCTCTGTAGGCATTAGGCAGGCTGTCAGGAGGAGGAGAGGCACACACAGCCCCCTTCTCCATTCCACAGCATGATGCAAACCAGGACTTGGATCTCTGCAGGTTGTAGGTGCATGTATCCTTCTAAATGAAGCTAAGACTATTCTGGGCTGCCTGAAGGCACATGTGTGCATACAAACACACAGAAGTGAGCACACACACACCAGCAGGGTAAAAACCATATGACCTCACTAGCAACCAGGACTGGAAACAAAAATTAAAAGAGAATGACATAAAAGATACCTGTGCATAGATGTCTATAAAATAACATATTCTGCAACAGTTTGTTTTCCATCCTTTTGGGGTAGGAGTGCTGAGCACAATTAACATCTCTGTACAATGAGACATCTGCTACATGTATGTTAAGATTTAGCACAGGTTTCTCTCTGCCTGTTTTATTTATAATGAAATGCTAACTAAATTCAAAGGGAACTGTTGCTTCTCTCGTGAGATTTTATAGCACCTTAACATCTTAGACTCTATTAAAATTTGTATCAGTCAGCCCAGAAGAGAAGATTGCCAGAATAGATTAAAGAAAATTCAGTCAAATGGTAATCCAACTAGGTGTTGGTTATGCCTCTAATTTCTTATGTGGCAGGGTTAAGACTGCTCTACTCAATATCAGTTTTTCTTGTCCTGCTTGATGGGGTAGTGGCATAAGCTACACTTGACCATACTCTTCTTGTGCACATAGTGAAAGTGCATGTAAAGTGAAATGAGGGAGAGAAAAGGGTGTTAGCAGCTGATGTCTCATCTAAATCACACAGTAATACCTCTAGAATGAGACAATCTACAGAAAATCAGTATTTTCTAACTAATTAAACTGTTGCACATATAAGGAAAGGCCCTTCAATTTTGTGATTTTCACTTAGCCTCTGAAGCATTTTTTGCTTAGTTGTGCATATATAAAAATATTTTTATATACATATATATATATATACACCTTGTCAACACATGTATGTAGGAAGTGCACAACAACTGTATTAGTGCCTTAGCTCTCTAGTGGAGGATTCAGTAAAACCCCACAGGGATTCAGGGCAGGTATGCCAATATTTATACCATGATTTTATCCTCATCCCAGCTGCAATGAGTTTTCTGAATTGTCTAAGAGCTGTCTTTAAGGAGCTGCCTTATATACATCTGCCTGGAAAGACTAATATGTACATGTGTATATATGTGTATAAAAATACACACAAACACACACACACCTACATATATATATATATATATATATGCGCAAACACGCGTATGTATAGATATGTGTTTATGTCCATGTCTGTGTTTATATATGTCTGTCTACTTGTGAGACAGAGGAAGATCTTCTAAAATGAGGTATTTATAACTACATGAACAATGCCTGTCTTGGTCCTTGAAGTTCTCTTCATTATGTACAACCCAAATGAATGAAGAAACAGAGCTTGCCTTTGTGCATTATGCTTTGTTTGGAGAAACATTTCTCTGTCTATTGGTGTTTAAACTCAGCTATTCAGACTCTTCATATTCTATAAAGTGGAGACTTCTAATTCTTGCCACATAACTCATGAAAGTTTTGCTTACTAAATTAGTAATTTCAGAAGAGGAAAATACAGAGGGTTTTTTCATAATGTCTGCATATATGTGTGCACAAATATTACGTTTATTTTTTTGGGGAAAAAAAAGCCAGATCCTCAAAGCAATGATAGGTAGTTTAGATTCTAGTGTGACCACGACCTGTTTGATCATATAATTATAATTACAACTGAGTGATATTTTACACCAGAGGAGTGGCATTCTGCAAATGGAAGGAATAGTGCAGACTGGGTTTTAGGAAGAATTTTAATTGCAATAAGAGGACGAAATAGGTTTTACACAGATCTTTAAAGAAAAAGAGAAAAAACCCCCCAACTGATACAGTCTTTCCTGCTCTAGGTAAAAAAAGTAATTTTTTTGACATATGTCCCTCATATTGTACTTCCCATGTCTAGCAGTTAAGTTAATGGGAACTCTAAAGATGCTTCTCTAGTTTCCTGTGTGCGAGCTGAGAAAAGTGAAAGAAAAATAAACCAAACGCCCTCTGTGAAACAGCCCTGAAACCCATGTTTTTATGGTCTTCACTTAAGGCGCTGCATAACTGTGGCATCAGTGAAAATTTATGGTCACAGGTAAACTGTAACAAAGTTTAGGAAGTGTAATCTAGGAGTAAGGTCCTTCAAACTTTCTGACAGATAAAATGAAGCAATCTAAAGAGCCATTGCGAAGATTCAGTGACCATAAAATTAAAGATTTGCAAGGACAAAAAAACCTAGCATTTAGCAGTTGCTAAGCATAAAGTTTTTGCAGAAGAAGGCAAGATTTTTAAACTAAACTATATGTGAACATTAATTGAGTTCTCTGAATCACATAGTGTTCAAGCATTTGGTCCTGTGGATATTAAATTTATTTCCCTGATTCTTGGTCATTGTTTGAGAAGCTATAAATATAATCTCTATTAATGAGGCTGGCTACAAAGAGTATTTCTTAAGGTGAAAGACTTTATGAAAAAAACCCTCAAGGATACTTCTGTTTATAAGGCAAATATTACCCTGGATCCATAGGAACTTCAGAGAAACCCTTAACCTAGCATGAAGGGAGTTGTCTATCTGGAAAGAAAATAAAAATGGAAACTGATTATGGAAATCTAGTCAGAGGAGATAGTGAAGGGAAATAAGATTCCTCAAGGAGTGAATGTGGGACCAAGTTTTTTGTTCTTAGCACAGGACAAAGGAATGGCCCAATCTTTTGAAAGGCTGACTGTGAGGCCTTCAGCATTCCTCATCAAGCCACAAAATAAAAGCAAAAAGAAATGTTCAGCAAAAGAACATGTTCAGCAAAAGAAACAAGACTAGCAAGGGAAAGTTCATAAATAGTCAGGTGACAAAGTTAAAATGGTGCTCATGACAGTCACAGGATAAGAGCCTTCACATGGATGGGGCAGACATTGCCAAATCTTTGCTGGCAGAACAAGGAAGAAGCAGATGGAACAAAACAAGTAAATAATTAAAAACTAATGTCACAAACACATCTGATTTTGCCTCTCCTGTACTTTAACATTTTGTTACAAGTCTGCCAGCACTTGAAGACCTGTGCGTCCACAGAGCATCTGCAGAGCTTTATTTATAATGTTCATTAGATCACTGCCCCAGGTAAATATCCAAAAAGAATGCATGATAAATATTTTGCTTGCATCAAATCTTAGCTATTATTTATGAATCTCCTCATTAAAATGCCTCTCACATATACAGGTGCATTAGGGAGATGGCCCTTCCTTTTCCCGGTGGATGAATACCAGCTTTGTTTAAACAATCTGCACTGAGAAATCTGTTTTCAGCAATTACTAGTTTCTTGTCTAATTTTCTGGTTTTAATGGCACTATGTTCTCCATTTGAGTACCTGGAAGTGTGAAAGAACACTCACCAAGCATGATACACTAACCTGTTGGCATGCGCCAGCTTCACTTCTCTGGATTTCCAGGCATCTCTCTGCATTTGTGGTTACAGACAATAGATATGACACCTATGTTTCGCAAATCTTTTTTCCCTACGACATAGAAGTTTAGATTTACTGAGACTGGGAAATACATCAATCTTTCTGTCTTTTAGGTCCTTTGCAGATAATATCCAATGCTACTAATACTAAGTGTTTAATATTACGTGGCATACACGTCAGCTGAGCTCAGTACCTCGGCATGGCGCAGTATTTGAGCAGCAGTTTCTGCCTTCCTAAGATTGTAAGCAGTGTAGGCAAAGAATTGTGAACAACAGAAACTCTCCAGGAATTCTATGCTGATATTTTTCTGCAGTTTTTGCTCATATATCTATGAGAAAGCAAAGCGTTCAGCCCTCTGTGCCTGCATTAGCTCTCTGCAAGTTTGGTATATAATGAGAGAACAGCTTAGTAGAAAAAATTGTATATCCCTTCATTTTCACGAGATATCATGAGGGCCTTTCTATTTGTGGTTGTGGTAAATGACTGTGAAATTTGCAAGTTCTCCTATTTTTTAATAACTAACGTGCATATATAGAAAGAGATACAAATCATATTTCAGTTAAATAATTGTGTGATTGCTCTTTTAATTTTTTTTCCAGTTGGTTTGGATTATTATTCAATTTGACTTTCAAGTCATTTGGCTGTGTTTTACTCTCCAACCAAACAATTTCAACTTAAAAGTCTTTTTATTTTAGCCAGTATTTGGAAGAAAATTTTGCATTTGTCTTAATGAGAAAACAGTACGTTCTTTTACTGAAGTCAGCTCATCTACTTTAAATCCTTGAAAAATAAGACACCTTTTTGTTTGTCTGTTTGTTTGTTTTTAGTCCAAACTACCAAGTCAGGTTGAAAGCCATGAAGAACAGTCAGCCAGCTGATTAAGTGTGAGAACTACCTATTCCCTTTTCTTGCTTGTATCTGATTTCCTGAATTTAGAATTTAAATCTGAATTTAGAAAATTCAAAGAAAGAACATGCCTTTTTACAGAAAAATCAGTTGTTTAAACACATACTTGAAATCAAATAGCATTTTCGTGCCATATAATGCAATCTAGTACAGCAATTCCTCCTGTTTCAGAACTGTGAAGATTCTACTTCATCAGAACGGCACTGCATCTGGCTGACATGGCTATTCTGCGTCTGAAACAATAGATATTATTCTTGGAGTTGTATTACACATCTATTTTCCATAATTGTATTCTGAAAAAGGGTTCATCTGCTTACTGCTTACCTGTGTCAAAATTCCTTAGTTTGATTTGCACCGCTACCGTGTAGGAAAATCTTAACTTTTACAAAGCTCTCTCTGAAGCTTCAGAAGGGAACAGAGTTTAAGAACCTGCAATTATAGTCATAATTGATTTTAAAATAACAAAAAAGCTCTGGGTAAAATTTTTCCCTGTCATTGGTGAGTCAGATATTTCCTGTTCATATTGCCCTTTGTTTATGTCATAAATCTATGCTTTCATCTGCTAAAGATATACTGTGCATATAAATTCAGCAGAATTAAGGTTTCCTCTGCCCAAAAAAAGAAGAAAAATGGTGGTGTTAGCACTATTAATATTTTTATTTTAAAAAAGTATTTTTCATTTTGTGAATTTTTTGCCCTGTAAGTTGCCACCACTTACTCACATCACCTCATGATATAAAGAGATGATTTTGATTTGATGCAGTAAAATCTTCCATGTTATCAGCATTACTAGATGGCAAGTGCAGAGATATTTTCCCAAAATTCTTCATTTTAATGTAAGCAATAGGTTTAACGCGGGTGTAAATCTGGTTTGCAAAGACAAGAGTCCTTGAGTCCCTCACGTGGTGGTTTGTGAGAATGGCAACAAAATATGAAACTGCTTTGCTGCTCAGAAAGGAGTACAGGCTTTTGTGTGGAACAAAATGTTTTGAATGTAAAGACTGGCCAGAAAAACAGTTAATTTTATAAAATAAACAGGTTTATTTTAAACCTGTCATAGTTAGACTTCTGCAATGTGAAGTTAATAATTCCTTCTTCAGAGGCTTTATTCTGATCTCAGAAGTAAGGGTCTGTTTTTGTTTATCAGTTGTAGCACATTATGATCTCATCTTTCAAGGGGATATACCTATGTTTATCCTCACAATTAAGGTGTGTTTCAGAATAAATTGAAAAGTAGACACAGGTTCCCATTCCTCTAAAAGTAGCAATCTTGTGTGCATTTTCACATGAAGTTTGATTTTACAGCAAGTTAATTTTATCAGACTTCATGGAATTTCTCTCAGCAAATCACCATCAAAAATGTTTTTAAAAATTAACCTGTACACACAAAAGATGTCCTGCTGTACGTTTACAGTTGCTATGTATCTCTTAAGGACTGCACACAGTATTAGATTCATACACAAAAGTTAGCAGGAGGATCTTGGTAGGGAACTAGCCCAAGGGGTGGTACATTTTTGTTTGTCTGTGCTTTCAATTCCTTGGTGTTGGCTGAGTACCACCATGAGCCATTACCTTCTTTAGAGCTGAAAGCTGCTGCCCTGTCTGTGAGCCCCTGAGCAAGTGAGGCTCTGTGGAAGTGAACAAAGGACTTCCTGGTGGTGCTGAATCGATGCCTTTCTATCACATGCCTTTCTACACCAGAGAAGGTTTCAGATTAAGTTCTGGGTATTTAAGGACTTGTGCAATTACCGTCTGGTAGATTTCTTCACCACAGCTGCTATTCATCCCCTCAAGTCTGTTCTTTTTCCTCCCTCTTATTTTAGCATTCATCTCTCCCATGACCTCTCAAATAATAAGTACAAAAAAATTAGGTGGTGAAGAAATACTAGTTGCTCTTCAAAAAGAATCAGAAACACAGATTTCTCCTGTATCCTTACAATTGCCTTTCCTTCACATGTAATGGAAGTCTCTGTGAATGAATCCAGTAATAGTTGGATCAGGATTGATACAAACATGGTGTTCATATTGTTTTCTTTCAATAAAAAATTTGTTTCTGGTCCTAGGAAGAAAAAATTCCAGATGTGACTGATACAGTATTTGCCACTTGGGAAGAACTTACTCACAATGTCAGTGTCTCCATGGTCCTCTTTAAAATTTCAGGCATGCTAGTCACAGAACTCCTCAGCATTGCAATCTACCTGTACAAGAGATCAAAACAGAAAAAAGAAGCTCTTCAAGCTGAAGATGCTAAACATTTCCCAATTCCTTTGTGGAGAATAGATTCAGGAATAAAAGCTCCCGTTTCTCTCTGTTTTCTGTGTCACTTGTCTCTCTCCTGGCTAAAGAATTGGCTTTGCCAAATTGGTGCATACCAAAGGCCACATTTCTTTCTGAGGTGTTTGTCTGTGTGTTACTTGCACTGAATACAAACTGAGAACATGACCTGGCATTGTGTCTGACTCGTACAGCACTTAATTGCAGCCAGACCTTGCTGAGATCTCAGTGAAACTTAGCTGACAGCTCATGAGCCATCTTAAATACAAGCTTTGGAAAAGATAAAAAGTAAGCTGAAGCAAACCAGCACAATTAAACAAAAACAAAACTAGAACTGTGTGTTGACAGGGAGAAATGCAGTGGGAGTTCTTCAGGTGGGTTTTACTAATCCATGTTGTGTTACAATACAGACTGTTCTTAAAGTCACGTTCATAATGATTACATTTACACAATGACAAGAACCTTTCTGCTTTCTCACATTTTTAATAGGAAAGTCTGCAAAGCAGAGCTTTTTGGAAATTGGCATTATTTTTAAACTGCTTTTTCTGTTTCTGGGCTAGTTGATAACATATATTCCAAATCAAAAAACGGAGCTCTCAAGCTATTAGCAAACCAGAATACTTCAATGGAATATTTAGCAAATATAAAGGAAACTTGAAGCAATTTTTTCCACGTCAACAAGCTCTTGTAGGAAGGTGTCTGTAACCAGAAAGACTGGAGGTCTTTTAAATTTGCAGAGCTGAAAATCTTTGGGGAAAAAAGGAGTGTAATGTGTGACTCTAGTTGTTCTGTGC
Organism: Ammospiza caudacuta; assembly: GCF_027887145.1. Classification (NCBI taxonomy): domain Eukaryota; kingdom Metazoa; phylum Chordata; class Aves; order Passeriformes; family Passerellidae; genus Ammospiza; species Ammospiza caudacuta. The sequence goes on from NC_080632.1 coordinate 37,218,671, forward strand.
AGTCTGCTTGGGGAAAGGAAAACTATGTTCAACCCTTCAGGGTACAGACGCGGCTGATGTTCCCATTAGAACTGCACTGCATCTTTTTACTTCTGCCAGGTGTTTGTTGTGATGATACAGAGGAGGCACTTCAGCCTATTTGCCTCTAAAGGAGGAAAACACATGGACTGTGAGGACAGCCCATGTTGCAGCATTACTGAGCCAGGAACAGGAATGCATTTGTGCAATAAACAGCAACGCAGAGAGATGACCACTGTCTACTGGAGCCCTCGGTAACACAGGGCTTAAATAGATAATGAAACTTTATTGTCCAACCATATCTTCTTTACAAATGTAGACAAAAATCTCTTGATAGTATTATAACTAAGTTTCATTAGCCACACAATGGTATTTAAACACCTTGATGTTTAAACATGGTATTTAAAGATCCTGGCAGCAATTTTCTTATATGGCCATAAACATTGAAAAGCTGATAGGTTCTACTTAAAAGGACCATCCTTCAAAAATAAAATTTCAGTTTCAGTTTATATTGTTTGTTTGCTCTTTTTGTTCCATAAACAAACAATGTGGAAGAATGTAAATTTTTTTTCAACTGATGCTATAGGAGATTACTCTAGCACATTTCTCTCATTATCATGTTGAGACTAGAGAGAGTGGAACAGTTTGAGAACAAAAAGGAGCCTCTGTTTTTAACCTTCTGTTCAAAGGAGGGTGTTATTTATTGCCTTTGTAATTTTATAAACTTTGTAATGAACAATTTTTTAAATAAATATTTTGTCAGATAATAAGGCTCGAATAATTTGGACAAGAAAATGTCTAGAGTTTTTAAAAAATGTTAGGGGACTTGACATTACTGCTGATAAATTAAAACTTTAATCACTGGGCTAAAGTTGTTTCATTTCATATTTTGTTTATTTGTTTCAGTTTCAGGAGATCTTACAGATGAGCATAGTGCCATAAAGTGTGGATGGGGGAGATTTAATCAATGCACACGGGAATGTACTATACCACCAGACTGCAATTATTAGACCATTTCCACTGTCTTAAGAAGATCTGACTCTCAATTATTTGCTAGAAAATAAATGAGTAAACTAATAATAATGCTGGAGTCTTAGTCTTGCTTCCGTAATAGATGGCTCAGAAGAGATCCTTTGTAATTCAGTCTCAATACCATATGTCTCTGTTGACATTAAAGTGCTTAGTTCCAAATGAGTTGGCTTCATTCAAGCATCTTAATTCAAGAGTGGATGATTAGATCTTAAGCTAAAAACCTATTAGGATGTAAGCACTTATGTTGCTGAAAGGTATTAAAGGAACAGCATAGTGTGGTTGCAGATAAATCCTCTATATCTACTACTGATTGGTTAAACCTTGTTTGATCTTCAAACAACATTAAAAAGTAGCTGAAATGTGCAAAGCTGAATGAATGACTAAACCTTGAGGATATGTTATGTGAAAATAAATTTTGATGGCTTTTTGGGAGATGGAGAAGCTCAGATATGGGAATCTGGCACTGAGCAGAAGTAACATAAGATGCTTTAAAGCACACACAGACAATTTATCTTTTAGAACTGAAAATTGTGGGTTTTGCTTTAGTGAGTAAAGCATGGCAAATAATAAAAAATGTAAAGAATTTCATTCAGTCATTCTTTGGCATTGCAACCAGCACTCCTGATAATCCTGCAAGCTGTGTATGATATTTTATTTCATTTTTCATATGGAGAGCAGTGAGAAAAAAACAAACAAAAGCCCAATCTTTGAATTAAGTGAAAATAACTCTTATCTGATTTGTTACTGAATAAAACTAAAATTTTCAAAGTAAAAAATTGCTATTTCAGGGAATTGATTTGTGGCATAATTTAATTGTGTGTGACCCAGACGACTATGGTTCTATACTCCAACCTAGATATTTTTTCTGCACCCTATAAAGGATGTAATTACATATGGGTAACTTTGCAATCTTACTTAAATGTTATTTTAAAAAATATTTAACAAAAATACCAAAAACTGAATTTCAGAACCAATTCCATGGTTCATGGGATATAATTTGATGGCTTTTTTGATTGCCTGGCTTTGATGTTTCCAAAAAGGTCTGCAAGGTAAGATTTTCAAGAAGTAACTCTTCCATAATCTGAATAATCCTTCCATGTCTGAATAACATGTAAATGCTCACATTTTGTTAGTAGTCATATTCCCTACAATAATGCACAATATGTTTTTTAAAAATCATGAAGGTAAGTTGCAGCCATCTAATAAGAAATTAAGCTCCTTTTGATGACCTTTCCAGACATACAGGAATTTTTTAGATAGTGTAACTTAGGGTGGAATATATATTAAAAAAAAAGGTATGAAAAATCTGATTAAAAGTGCAATGACTGACTTTGTCTTGCTTGTGCTCACTTACTGATGGTTCCTTAGTAGTGTCCATGGTGCTGACCTGTCCTCATTCCTTGCTGCAAAAATGGCATTCAGAATGCTGGAGAAGAGGATGAATTCACTATTTTACACACTGCTATCATGGGGAAGGGAAAATAGGAAATAGTTTTGCAGGCTGTAATAAAAAGAAAGACATTTAGTACATGCCCATGTGTGAAAAGATGCCTCCACTTAGAAAACACTTTTGGAAATCAGCTCTGTTGGAGAGATACAGTCATCCTGGTGAATGAACAGTGAAAAATGAACTTCTCTTTGAAGTTCTCATTTGTTAAGCAGAATTGGTAAGGGACTTCTGCTTTAGTCAAAATCCACACATTTATTATATAAGCCATGTTAAAAAGTCACAGAATCATTGTAAATTGTAGAATAGTTTAGGTTGGAAAAGACTTGCAAGACCTCTAAGACCATTTACTCTATTAACTGGCATAGCCACCCTTTCCCTAAGTCCCACATCTACCTGTCTTTTAAACACCTCCAGAGATGGTAACTCCACCATTTCCCTGAGCAGCCTGTGCTAATGAATGACAATCCTTTCAGAGATTCATTTTTCCCTAACACGTGATCTAAACCTCCCCTTTCTTCTCCTCCTGATACTCGCTACCTGGGAGAAGAGACCAAGCCCTACCCAGATACAACCTCCTTTCAGGTGATTGTAGAGAGTGATAAGGTCCTCTCTCAGCCTCTTTTTCTTCAGGTAAATAACCCTAGCTCCCTCACAGAACTTGTGCTCCAGACCCTTCACCAGCTTCACCGACTTTCTCAGGACATGCTCTACAACCTCAGTGTCTTTTTTGTGGTGAAGGTTGAAGAGGTCTGTGATTCTACAGGGCTTGAGAACCTCTTTTCTAGTCTTTTAACTCTGTTTCTATTAGGAAGCTGATCTGCTGCAAATGAGGGTAACCAGAAAATGATGAATTTTTTCCTGGCCACTGCAATGCTGTGGAATCCTGACAAGAGCACCAGTGCTCACCTGTGGTTCTGGAGATATTCTGGATCACTGGCCAATGAAATCCTGCTTAGAATCCAGCCTGGAAGTCAAATCTGATTTTCCCCAGTTAGTCACAGTATGCAATGCAAAGATGCAGCCTCAGCTTTTGTTAGCTGTAGCAGCAGGCAACTACTTACCCACCATTTCAAAGCCAGTTATCTTTGCTTTGGGACTAGTTTGAACAGTTTGAGTACATTCACAGCACACTTTCCAGACTATTGCCGCGGTGTTCATCCAGTCATAAATAGCTGGATGAAATGACAGCTGCATATGATTGACAGACACTATGAGATTCAGACAAATTGACTGCAGTCAGACCAAGAAACATTTCGCCCATCTATCCTAGAAATTCAGGTCGGTATTGACAGGCTTTGGGAAAAAAAAAAAAGAATAAGGGTGGAAGGAAGGGTGGGAGGGTGGAAGACAGGAAGGAAGAGAGGGAGGGAGAGAGAGAGAAAGAGAGAAGAAGGAAGTGGCAGAAGGAAGGAAGTGGTGGAAGGAAGGAAGGAAATGTCGGAAGGAAGTGTCGGAAGGAAGTGTCAGAAGGAAGGGAGGGAGGAAGGAAGGGAGGAAGGAAGGGAGGAAGGAAGGAAGGAAGGAAGGAAGGAAGGAAGGAAGGAAGGAAGGAAGGAAGGAAGGAAGGAAGGAAGGAAGGAAGGAAGGAAGGAAGGAAGTGGCAGAAGGAAGTGTCGGAAGGAAGGAAGGAAGTGTCGGAAGGAAGTCTCGGAAGGAAGTGTCGGAAGGAAGTGTCGGAAGGAAGTGTGGGAAGGAAGTGTGGGAAGGAAGTGTCGGAAGGAAGGAAGTGTCGGAAGGAAGGAAGTGTCGGAAGTGTCGGAAATGTCGGAAGGAAGGAAGGAAGGAAGGAAGGAAGGAAGGAAGGAAGGAAGGAAGGAAGGAAGGAAGTGTCGGAAGGAAGGAAGTGTCGGAAGTGTCGGAAGTGTCGGAAGTGTCGGAAGTGTCGGAAGTGTCGGAAGGAAGGAAGGAAGGAAGGAAGGAAGGAAGGAAGGAAGGAAGGAAGGAAGTGTCGGAAGGAAGTGTCGGAAGAAGGTGTCGGAAGGAAGGAAGGAAGGAAGTGTCGGAAGGAAGTGTCGGAAGGAAGTGTCGGAAGGAAGGAAGTGTCGGAAGGAAGGAAGTGTCAGAAGGAAGGAAGGAAGGAAGTGTCGGAAGGAAGTGTCGGAAGGAAGTGTCGGAAGGAAAGAAGTGTCAGAAGGAAGGAAGTGTCGGAAGGAAGTGTCGGAAGGAAGTGTTGGAAGGAAGTGTCGGAAGGAAGTGTCGGAAGGAAGGAAGTGTCGGAAGGAAGGAAGGAAGGAAGTGTCGGAAGGAAGGAAGTGTCGGAAGGAAGTGTTGGAAGGAAGTGTCGGAAGGAAGGAAGGAAGGAAGTGTCGGAAGGAAGGAAGTGTCGGAAGGAAGGAAGGAAGGAAGGAAGGAAGGAAGGAAGGAAGGAAGGAAGTGTCGGAAGGAAGGAAGTGTCGGAAGGAAGGAAGTGTCGGAAGGAAGTGTCGGAAGGAAGTGTCGGAAGGAAGTGTCGGAAGGAAGGAAGGAAGTGTCGGAAGGAAGGAAGTGTCGGAAGGAAGGAAGTGTCGGAAGGAAGGAAGGAAGGAAGGAAGGAAGGAAGGAAGGAAGGAAGGAAGTGTCGGAAGGAAGGAAGGAAGTGTCGGAAGGAAGGAAGGAAGTGTCGGAAGGAAGTGTCGGAAGGAAGTGTCGGAAGGAAGTGTCGGAAGGAAGGAAGGAAGTGTCGGAAGGAAGGAAGTGTCGGAAGGAAGGAAGTGTCGGAAGGAAGTGTCGGAAGGAAGGAAGGAAGGAAGGAAGGAAGGAAGGAAGGAAGGAAGGAAGGAAGGAAGTGTCGGAAGGAAGGAAGTGTCGGAAGGAAGGAAGGAAGGAAGTGTCGGAAGGAAGGAAGTGTCGGAAGGAAGGAAGTGTCGGAAGGAAGGAAGGAAGTGTCGGAAGGAAGGAAGTGTCGGAAGGAAGTGTCGGAAGGAAGTGTCGGAAGGAAGTGTCGGAAGGAAGTGTCGGAAGGAAGGAAGGAAGTGTCGGAAGGAAGGAAGTGTCGGAAGGAAGGAAGTGTCGGAAGGAAGGAAGGAAGGAAGGAAGGAAGGAAGGAAGGAAGGAAGGAAGGAAGGAAGGAAGGAAGGAAGGAAGGAAGTGGCAGAAGGAAGGAATGGGCAGAAGGAAGGAAGTGGTGGAAGGAAGGAAGTGGTGGAAGGAGGAAAGGAGGAAAGAAAGCAAGAAAGCAAGCAAGAAAGAAAGAAAGAAAAAAAAGAAAGAAAAATAATCTCTGTCTATTCGATTTTCAGTATCCATTTCTTCATGTATTTGCTAGGGCCTGGTACAGGACTGCAGCTAACATCATGCTCCTCCTCAGCTGTGTCACAACAAATCCGTGCATAAATCCTACATCCATCTGTCCCATTTAGATACATATACACAAGTAAATGAACTCCTAACAAAATCTGCTGCAATGATATGTGAGGTAAATTGCTACGGTAATGTTTCATGTTTCAGTACAGACTCCCTCATTCTGAGTAATCCTCTGAATACGTACTGGTTTACAGGACGAAATAAGTACATGAAATAATTAAGCTAATGGGGAAAGAGAGAGTAATGGGGAGAGGGAGGACTAGAGAGTGAGTTGTAATTCATGAATTCACATTCCTTGAGACTGGGAAAACACAGCAATCTGTCTAGGTTCAACTATTCCATACTCCTTGATAGCAAGAAGAGATGGTTTGCATCAACAAAACTGATTCTTAGGAATCAGCCTGCTCTATAACTTCAGAAAATGTGTATTTTCTGTAGGTTTAATATGATTGCACTTAACTTTCAGGAATGATAGAGAGTTTGCAATCTAAAGGATAGATATTATCTAATCAAACAAGAGGATCTAAAACCTGGGGACATCCTCTACTTGTTTCAGCTAAAAAAAAAACATCCCACTACATTCTAGCTTCTTGATTGGAAATTCTGCTTGACTTAGGCTTTCATTTCTAGCAAATTATTTACTTGAACTCAGCCTTGAGGAGTCTATTGTATTTCTTTAGCCAGCCTTTAGTTTTGATGCTTTCTCTGTTTTGCTATAGCATTATCACTTTCACAGTGGCTAAGAGCAGGACTATCAGCTGCTATTTTCTGATTATGTGACTGGAGCTCCCAGCTCTGCTTCACCTTGCAGGCAGCACTTGTTCTCACACAGTCAAGGTTACTTCCAGTCCATGGTAGCTAGCCTATGAGTCACTCCAAGCTAAAATCCAACTGAGCCTGAAAATTTAGGCTGGAAATAGCACCTCACAGGATAATTTACTTCAGTGCTTTCCTGTGCCTGACTCTATCCTACCCCAATACAGAAGGCACAAACAAATTTCCTCATGACTCATGGTGAAAGAAATATAAAACAGTTCTGCTTATAATAAGAAAAAGATTAATGAGATAGATATATACCCCCAAGTCTTGGGGGAGCCATGTGGTGCTCATCAGCACTGACAGTGTGCTGAAAATCTGACTAGCTAAGATTTACAACTGCTTATAGCTGAAGATGCATAGCCCTGTGGCTCTGCCCCTTCCCTTGTGGAAACATGGGGTAATTTGCTCTGCTGGAGAGGTGTATGGAAAATAATGCTCACCCTTATTTTATTATGAGGCTGCATATAAGTGCCATTAGTGATCAACATATCCCAGAGCTTTTGCAGCTGAAGGCATGATGCTCCAGACTGACAGGAGGGTATGGGCTGTGCCAGTTCTGTTTTACAAAAAGGCTAATGGTTTGTCTCCTTCATAGTTTTTTTGAGTGCTTCAAGAAAGAACTCACAGTAAACAGAGACTGATCAAATACCTGCTTTGCTACTGCATGTTTAGTTGAAAACTCTTATGGAGACATGTTCAGTCTAAGGACCATTAACATGAATAGGTCATATAACTTATGAGACTTTAGCTCCGTTTTGTTGGTTTGACTGCCTTGCTTATTACTAGTTTCTTGTAAGGAATTTCATTTATTCTTTGATGCCTGCAAGTGTCTGAGCTGAATATGGACGTGATTTATCTCTTAGCTTTTCTCTGGATGCTTCCTCCAGACTTGCCTATCTTGCAAGAGTACATGCACAGAGAATATTGCTACATAGAGCAGCATTCTAAAACCACTGAGAGTAAGTTAAATGCAGCATTGTGAAAAGGACTAGAAAATCCTAACTAGAAAAGGCATATTCCCTTTTTCTTTACTAGAAGAGAAAGCTTGATGCTGAACAAACTATGAAACTGCCTTACAGTCATCCTCCCCGTTGTACGGTTTGCAACTGTTTGGATACACATGACAGTCTGCTGGCTTTAGATCAAAGTGCTTTGTTGTGTTACAATAAAGAAAAAAATAAAAATTTTAGAAACACTTTATATACAAAAACCTTTCCTTGGATATACCTCAATTAATTTGCTAACAAGTCCTGTTAAATGGGAAGTTGTGCTTATGTCCTGCTAGAGTCCAAAAGAACTTGTGTCTGACAACATCCTGAGAACTTTCCTATTCTCAGTCTATGTTTGGAGGAACAGGGAAATTTTTCTCCCCTCCCAGGACATCAGCTCTTCACCCTTGAGGACAGGTTACAGGTTATTCAGTACCAAAATTAGGGAGAGATCAGTACTAGTTCATGCTACACCTCAGGCAAGCCACAGGGCACATTTTGATAATCCAAGCTGGTTTACATATTTTCCTTGAATAGCATGCAAAAATTTTAAAGAGCAAGAATTACTTAAGAAAAAAAAAATCCCACCTATAAGGATCTTCAACTTCAGGAATACAATCTACCTGAACATTCAGTAACACAGAGAATTTTTCAAGAGGATAAAAGTTACAAAATGAAGGAATGGCAGATGACACATTCACTTGTACCAGAAAAAGGCAGAATGAAATGCCAGTGCAGGTTTGAACTGCAGGAACACTGGACAACAGCGCACGAAATTTCACTTACAATATAGACTTTGGAAGTTTGCTGTTCATGAACAGAAGGGCACCTTCTTTTTAGAAAGCTGACCTGAGCACTCTGCTGGCTGTAGCTTGTGCAGAGTGGGGTGATTGGAAGCTGACTACAATTTTCTCATCATTGACACAGGAGTTGTGCTGCAAGGCTTATTTCACAACTATGCTTGGAACCAAGTAATACAGATGATATGGCATTTTGTTACTTTGATGGTTTTAGCCATGTCACTTGCCTCCCTTTGCGCCATAAATGTCCATATTTAAATATACATGGTTGCAGAAGTAGCCAAAGTGACTTTGAGACTATTTTGTTTCTGTAAGCAGATAGAGCTCTGGTGGAAGAATGCTTGACTCATTTTATTCACTCCAGGCCTCTGGCTACCAAAAAGAAACTTGAAAGCCACAGGAAGAGAAAAGAACAACAGAAAAGAAAAGCAAAATCATTGGAAGTAGAAGAAATTTTCACACAAAAACCAGTTCCTGTTGGCTAAGGAAAAATAATAGACATTTCCATCATTATTTTGACTTTTTTGACTGACTGTGTGAGTGAACAGTGCAAAAGACAAGTACTGTACAATGAAGATATTTGAATTTTAAGAAAAAGAGAGATCCCAAGATGACTCTTCTGTACTAGGACTCTTAGTCCTAGAAACAATATTAGTAGAAAAAAAGAGAAGACTACTTGCTGATGTAGTTGACTAATGAATTGCCAAAAAGTCTTTTCAGCTCAGGCTTTAGTTCTAATAGGCATTAATTGTATTTTCCATCTATACACAGACTAAAGTGAAGTTCTGTGCAGAATATGCCTAAGAAAGTACTGTAGACTTTCCTGCAAACACATTGACAGCACAGGAAACTCTTCTATACTCCTATATAGTCTGGTTATAGTAACTCTGAGCTGCCTGCATGTACTCAGTCTCTCTATCCTAGGCTCAGCAAAATTACAGCCCTTGAAGCAGAAAGAGTAGGTTCTTCTCCTCCCCTGGAGATATGGCTGGTGTTCTCTCACCCTCCCTGTACACCTTTTGGTGCCCATGTTTTACTGGGGGGTGAAAGCTGGACTCAGCTGAAAGCTGCCTGCAAGGCAGGAGGTGCAGTTTTGTTGAGTGGCACCTTGTGCCCATGCAGTACAAAGGGCTCTGCTGGGCCCACGCAGACCTGTTCCTTGCATGTCAAAGAAGGGGAGCATACCCTGCTCTTGGGAAGCTG